>NC_134476.1:23258288-23927620 GCF_964194025.1 Convolutriloba macropyga | reverse complement strand
AAAAGCTATTCTATGGCTCTATGGCAAAAAATTTTTTAGTAAAAATATTATCAAACCCCTCAGGAAGTTTTCCGGCCCCTGAGTCTGGAGACGTGAAAAATGAAAAATAAAAAATGGACACCATTTGTACATTTTGTCAAAAAAAGCTAAAACTCGTGATGTTAAAATGTTGAAACCATTCCACAACCACTAGAAACTATGCAGTAAACTACTATAAAACCCTAGAGGGGATTCCTTGACACCTAGGGCTGAAAGAGCTCAAAAATGACAAAAATTTTCAAAAAGCTTGAAAAAAAAGAAAAATTAGTATAAAATTGCGTGTTTTTAGTGATCGATTGTTTTTAGTGGTCTCCGAAATAGTTTGAGCTGAACAGAGCTGAAGGGTTCTATGAGCACTTTATGCCCGCTGGGCGCTACCTGTTTATCTCGTTTTTCAGGACAAAAAAGTCAAACGCGCCAGGCGAAAAACCGATCAAGCAAAAAATAGCTTAGAAAAGACCGACAGGACTAAAATAATTGCTACAAAATTCGTTTGAGAGCAACTAAACACAATTAGATGGAAATTTAAAACGAAATAGCCAAAGGGTAGATCAAAAACATCCCTCTCTTCTCATACGAAATTGACGAGCAATTATTCTGCGTTTGCTAGAATGATGATGACAAGTTTTCGCTAAGACATGCAGATGAGCAAAAAATAGTCTTTCTGACTATTTTCTTTAACTGTCGGCAAAGCACTTTCAACTTTCCTAACTTACGATCTCAACTGTCATTTATATTGAAATTTTCCAGAGCTAAGAAGCAATTAACGCTTGAAAATGAGAAGACAATACAGCAAAACACAAGTCACTTTATTAAGGATCAATGTGAGGTAAAATTCGATTTTTTTTCATTTTCACAAATTCCATTGCATATTGAAAAGACCTTGAAAGGATGATAATGAACGCCAATTGACAAAAGCATCGGCTGCTATGTTCAAAAAATAACTCAACAAAAACATCATCAGTCACACAAACACTAACAGAACAAACACACAAGAACACAACAAACGCAACACAAGAGACACAAGCACATCACACTTGCAAAAAAAGCACATACACACACAAAACAAACCCGCAAAATAACACACGCAATCACAACAGACATACACATCAGAGACAACAAACAAAACAGACACAGACACACAAATCCAACACACATACAAACAACACATACAGCCACGCAAACACAGCACATAAACAAACACATCAGACAAACAGAGCTACTACACACAATTACATCACACAAACACACCAAAAACAATACACAGAACAATCACGCGAACAACATATACACAAACAGAACACACACACACACACACACAAATATTCAACATATTCACACAACGGACATGCAAGCTCAGGAGATACACAAACCCAACAAACACGACATACACACACACGCACACAACAAACACTTGAAACACTACACTTGAAAAAAAACATAGCAGTACAAGTCCTGAAATAGAATTCAAAGAATTGAATGAAAAACGCAGACCTACTCTGCAAGACCAGCAAATCAATTGATCAATGCCAGCCAGAACACGAATGAAATCATCAAAAAATTGAGAAGCTAAAAGAATAAAAACTAAACAAAAATGTACTCATTGCTAAAACTCTTGAAGCTTTTAAACCTAAGGCAAAACTTTTTTCCTTTAAAAATAAATATTTCAAAAATATGTTCGAAACCATTTGTTGTTTCTGAAATCGGCCCAGTATTACATCTGCAAGACCTGAAAAATATTCATTGGCCCTTGAAGATCGATTAACTCGAAAATGAACAAAAAACTTAGAAAAAAAATCAGTTGCAGATTATAAGGAAATACTACTGAAAATCGTGATATAAATATCTTCAGAATCATTTCTGTGTCTCTAGAGGCTATCCAGTAACCCAATTCCAAGCTTTAAAAAACTCATTGGCTCATAGATCGATAGGCAATAATTTTTAGAAATTTCAAACTTCAAAAAATAGAAATTCGTTCTATTAAAATGTTGAAAGCCATTCAATTGCCCCCTAGCAACTATTTAATAACATAATATCAAATCCTGGATGAGATTACTTGGCTACTGAGGCAAGAAAAAAAACAAATAAAAAACAATAGTTTTGAAAAACTTGAAAAAAATTGCAAATTTTATCAAAAAACTTCTAAAAGTCGAAAGGTTAAATTGTTGAAAACAAATCCATTGAAACAAAAAACCATGGAGTAACTTTTCATCAGAACATTGAATATGTTTTCTCGCACTTGAGAATGGACGAATATCAAAAACTGACAAAAACTTTAGGAAGCCTTAACAAAATTGCAGATTTTATCCAAAAAAGCTAAAATTCGAGACATTAAAATGTTAAAAAGCATTCCATTGTTACTAGAAACTATGCAGTCCCCTATTGACAAACCTCAAAGGAGATTGCCTAGTCCCTGAAATTGGAAAAAAATGTGTAAAAACTTCACAAAACTTGAAAAAAAATGCAAATTTTGTCAAAAGAAAATTGCTAAAATTTGTGATATTCAAAAATTAAGCCGATTCCAACTAAATCTTTCAGTAACCCATTATCCAATCCTCGATGAGGTTTTCTGGCCCCTGAGACTCAAACAACTTGAATAATGACAATAAATGTCAAAAAATATGAAAAAAAATTGCAAGTTTTGTCAAAAAATGCTAACATCCATGATGGCAAAAAGTTGAAAACCATTCCATTACCACTAGAAACTATGCAGTAATCTGTCATAAAATCCTTTATCTAACTCTAAACGAGGTTTCTTGACACCTAGGGCTAAAATTCTCAAAAAATGACAAAAATTTTCAAAAAACCTGAAAAAAATGAGAAAAATTAGTATCATTTGGCGTGTTTGTTTGTAGTACCAAAACTTATAGCTCATCAAATGGTCATAACAAGCAATTTTGTCTCGTAAAAGGCCTTCATCAACTTTTAAAAACTTCAACCTAAGACTAAATCAAAACAAAAAATTACAAAAAAAAACATGAAAAATTGCACCACTTTGGGCCCAAAACTCCTAAAAATGACCCTTTAACCTTAAATTAAGGCCATCCCAGCAGCTGCACCACTATAAGCACTTGAAGGACTACTAAAGCCCACTTTGGGCTTCTAGGGAAACCTAATACCCGCTGGGCTTTACCTGTTTATCCCGTTTTGAAAGATCAAAGTCATTGAAAAACGAGTGAACACATCTTAAAAAAAACAGCGCACCAATAGAATTCAAATTCTTTGAATTGTAAAAAACAAAATACACCCACAAACAACCTCCACACACACACATACCTACGCAAACAAGCTTACAGGACGTATATTTGATAATGTATAGAGCAACAAATCCTTATAGAATGAATTATCAATTTTTTTATTATCACTTACTGCTCAGTTTTTGTGATTAATTGTGAGGCTCCACGAAATAAAATGCATGGGGGCAATCAAATTATCAGAACTGTCAACAACAGCCTCATAAAATCTACCCGAAAAATTATCGCATAAGAGAAACAGAAAGACACAAAATTCGAGAGTTAAAACAACGGCTCACGATTATATTTAAAATATATATACGCCCGAATAGTGGAATCATTAGAACAGAACTATCATCACTCTTTGTCGCAACACAACTGAGCAGCTTATATTATGAGGCACATTTTAACTGCAATTTACGAGTAGTATGAAATTTAAATAGGCTTCATTTCAAATCGATAATGATGATGAGAACTACAGCAAATTACTTCAGTGCAACTTTCTGAAATTACAACAGATCCAGACATCTAACACCTATCTCATTTGTAGCTCTACTTATAGTGCAATTTGACGATTCTTCCATAAGATGTTGAATGCAAATTCCACCGATGCGGTGAGCTTTCCTTGATTGTGCAATGTTTTTCTTTTAAAAAAAGAAATTTTTGCATTTTTCGTTGCTATAAAATTGAAGAAATTTACGGATCTGCTTCCCTCTCTCCTATGAACAAATTAATGATCATTTTGCACATATAAAAATGAGCTGGATAAGAGCCTAACCAGTACAATAAATACATCAGATAGTTATTTCCATCGGGGAAACAG
Organism: Convolutriloba macropyga; assembly: GCF_964194025.1. Taxonomy (NCBI): domain Eukaryota; kingdom Metazoa; phylum Xenacoelomorpha; order Acoela; family Convolutidae; genus Convolutriloba; species Convolutriloba macropyga. The sequence goes on along the minus strand of NC_134476.1, from coordinate 23,923,525 downwards.
TTCCAAATTCATTTAACTCAGGTCATTTTTCAAGCCCCCCCCCCCCCCCCCCCCCCGTATAGACAATGTACCATAACATGTACCATAACCAAGTATTATATGTTAATATAGCGCATGAGCTTGGGAATGTGAATATGCACCAACTAAGCGGGTAGTGGGGACACAAATGGAAAAGATCCCTAATATGTGACATGTGCGTGAATGTTTGAATGAAAGAAGTGTGAACTTACTCTAATGATAGAGGGGGTGTGAGTGTAACTCTGAGGCAATATTCAGTGGCTAGTCTCAACTTGATGGTGTGTGGGTCCCCGAATCTAGTACCGTCCTCCTTGTAGAATATCGGGGGTGACTTCCCCACTAACGGTTCCACAACCAGAGTAAACTTTTTACTCATTCTGACCCCTCCGATTCCCTTTTCTGATTTGAGGTACGCTCAAATTGGTCAATATAGCAACTTCCTTTCAGACTACTTTTCTGGATCGGATACAAAAATAAGATACAAAGTGTGACTTAACTCTGGCGTCAAAGTTTAAATTCAGACCCAGAAATGTAACAAATCTGGTTTATAGTTGATAGCACAATTTGACAAAGAATTGGCAAGCGGTTAAAACAAACCGATTACTCAAGATAGACTTGATTTTGAAGGTTTCAAAGTTTGCTCAGCTTTGCCAATGTTTGTATGAATTATTTCGCGCCGTGTAGAACAACAAACAAGGAATAACTTTCAAATTTGCAACCAAAATTTTGCAAAAGTTAGCTAAGCTTGTTGGCAAAGTTTTGCATCAGTGCGCATGAATTGAAAGTAATTCTGGGCAACAGAAAAACTACCGGAAAGAAAGTCGGCTAAGGGTCACGCAAAACTAGTCGCCTTCACCTTTAGTAGTAAATAATAGCAGTTCGATTAAAGTAAACAATTGCGATCACATCAAAATTTTCTATTTCCAATTTTCAGCCAAAACTATCAAAATATCAAAACGTGCCACTAAATTTGCACGCAATAAACCACGATATTAAAGTTCAATACTTTATGAGCATAGCATAAAATAACGGTGTAAAATTTAACGATGCATTCGAAATAAATATGAAATTTACAGGTTAGGTTAATTTTGAGTAAAAATGAGGCTCTGATAAAGTAGGCGATATGCTAAACGGCAAAGAGATGTAGTTTAATAGAAATGACGACCTTTAGAGGTGAAACAAACTGTGTAAATAGTTTCTTCCTTCTGTTCTCCAGTTAGTTAACAGAAATGTAAGGAAAACAAGTGAAGCAACGCAAATGCACGCAGCAGCCTTCAGTCGTAGCTGCGGGGGAATTGAAAGGCGGCTCTTTCTATTTGGCAAAACCCGTTTTCTAAATTTAGTAAAAAAAAGGGGTTATTTTGGTTTACACCGGCGACACACCCACACTGTTTTACACGTAAAGAGGAGGGGGAACCTTATAATAAGGGAAGGCAATATTTTATGGTAGTATTAAATGCGTTTCCCTCTATCTATCTATTTACACATTAATACATCTGTATTAATACTTCCCTCTTTAGCTGGGAAAAAGTACCTCTCATTGACAAAAACTTGAAAAGTGTAAAAATTGGTACAAAATAATGGCGAGAAAAAATTTAGCGGAAATCTGCACAAATAAACGCCAAACACAGAAGCAAGAAATGAAGTTAAGAGAACTATAATTCAGAGTAGGCAACTGCAATGAAAATTTTGAGTCCAAAATATTGTCCTTGAATAAAGACGCTTAATGAGCGAATATTGATGAATTATATATTAGGTGAAGAATAAAAAATAGGCAGTTGTTCGATTGTGCGCTTTATTCGTCTAGAAAGAGTAACCAAAATGTGAAACAGTTGAAAAGACGTGAACAATTAACTCCAGGTGTATACGTCACGTGGGAAGCACACAACAATAGGAGACAAATGAGTGATGAAGTAAACACGTACGTAATAGCTCTAACTGAATGATAAGTGACCACTAAATATGAAACTGACAAAACCAACATAAACACTGCACTGCACTCCCATTTCCACTCTCGGCTTGTTCTTGGAGAACGAAATTTCCTACGCGAAGACCATGCAACAAACCTGAAATAACCAATCAAATCTAAAACCCTCAGATTTGACTATTGAAAAATAAGAAAACATGTGGAAAACTAATTGATACCATTAAGCGCCAATTCAATTGTCAGAAACTTTTCTTTAGGTCAGACAATCTTTCACGTCAAAGGTTTCGGTACACTTGGCTTGGATTTTTAATTCAGTTTTAATGCTTGGTTTTAATTTCAAATTTCATCATTTAGAAATATCATTTGACTAAAATATTCAATCCCACTAATTTCGGTGCATCTAATTGACGTCAGCAAAGCAAGTTTAAAAAAATTGGTTTTCAGACGTTCACAGAGTAAATCAAAAAGCAATTACGCATGAACATTGAGAATCACAAACTAATCACTAACTAATAATATTCACATTATAGCTTCTGTGATATTCAAAATCCCGAATTTGGGGCCTAATTCTTTATTAAACATATCCGGCAAATTGTCGGACAATAGCTGCAAAATAGAAGTGGTCACAAAATGTTGATTTTCAATTTTATCATTATATTCAAATCTATTTTAGATACTAATGTCTTCGGAGCATGATTGGCAGAATTCATTGAATAAAACTGCTAATCAAAAGGTCTCAACAAAAAAGAACGCCGATAAAGAATTAAAAAATTCGAATTACAATCCAAAGATATTTCATTTTTAAAGCCAAAAACCAGATCTGGAAATGGACGAAATTCAATTAGATATGGAACTGTAAATTCAATAAAAATTGTTATACAGAAAATTATAAAATATAGCTGTCCGATTGCTAGAAAATAACTGCAATTGCTTTGTAGACATGTACCCTCAGAATAACAAGAAAAAATAAGACCATAAAAGTATATGTGGTTTTCTACTAAGTGATACGAAGCTTTAACTTATGCCATAAAACGACCTCAATTATTTTGAAATACGCCCAACTGACCTTAACTGCACCAATTAATGCAAATAACACATTTTGAAAGTAAAACCCTAAAATCAAAGAACAATATTCACGCAACTTAGCGAAAAACTTAATCACATAAGAGTAGAAAATGACGGGCAGCACCCATTTGAGTCCAAAAAGGCATGAACAAATGAACAAAAACATGTTTGAGGTGAGCATAACGTAACAAGTTGACGACGCAATGAAAAACTAGAAAACAGAAAAACAAAAGAATTTTTGACTCAAAATTTGTATAGCCAAAAACTCCTAAACGACGCATCTGGAAGTTACCACAACCCCTTTTGACCAACAGGAACCAAAGAAACAAAATTTTTTAAAAAAATCAAAAACTGTTTCAAAATTACGTAAACAACAACTAAGTTAAATAAAATTTCCTGATAGAGTCAATGCCTTGAAAGCCAAAAATTTCGATCTGAAATTAATATTACTTTGAGCTCAAAAGCCTGCCTTTCAACTTGAAACAATACCTTCCACAAAAATCATTTGCAACGAGATTAAAACGCTCACTTCGACACCATCCGGTTGACTTAGTTTCTTCAAACTGTACCAGTTCATCCCATTTCCAAGGCTAAATTAATAGAAAATTGCATCCGATCCACTACTGCATCTATTAACTGGAATTCTACTGCAACTTAACAGGACATAGGTTTTAAAAATATTTGAAAAAAACTAACGATAAAAAAATAAAAAAACGCACGCAGACAAGAACTACAAAAAATACTTGCCTCAAACACTTGGTTTTAAAGTTGTATGTACAAAATTTCACGACTTAACACTCCTGGCTTAAAATTTACCTTTTTCCATTTTGGTGTCATTACCAAAACTCTATTAAAATCTATAATAAAATATAACCAAATCTATAGTAAAAAATATCATAGCAAAATCAAACTCGCATCAGATAAAAACCAAAACAATTTAACCGGCGCTCCATTAGAAAATATATGGGACCTGTCTCCAATGATGCGACTGGCAACAGTCAGACAAAAAAGAGCAAATAAGTGCGAAGTTCAAAATTAATTTTCCACTTTTGAAATTATTTAATTTCACAGTTATTATTGTCGTTAGATATCAACTGAAACCACTAAAAAGTTCATTTATATCTGTTCACTAAAATGTTCTCTAAAATGTACAAAGGAAGCAATTGAGACATGTCATTATGCAATGTTCGATGGCGCATATTTTCAAAGCCAATGGGACCAACGGTTGTTGTTTTTGTTTTAAAAAGAAACCAAAATTTTTTTGAATGTACAAATAAATAAAAATCTAACAATTTATAAAATCTCCTAGTAACAATAGTAACAAGCCGAGAAAGTTGTTGATAAAAAATGTTTGAAGCCAAAACTGTTATAAATTATAGCTCACCGGAAACGGGTTGTGACCTGTGTTTACAGAGACTGAGCTACAAATCGATCGAAAACTAATTAAAAAATACAAAGCTCAAAAACCCAAAATTATTTTAGAGAACATATATTTTCAAAAGTCACAACAGTCTTAGGATTACAACAAAAAGCGTTGGTTTAAATTTCAAAACCTCAGGACGCCAATTGGACCGGTTAATAATGAGACTAATTCACGAGCCCACAAAAAAAAAACAAAATCAAAAAGAAGCCAAAACTTCAAACAAATTTACAATATAACACTGTTTAAGGCCCTATAATGATAAGATGTTACCTGCAAGAGCTGATTTTAAATCATGATTTTCCCATCATCTGAATATCAACGAGTCTTCCTTATAAAAGGACTACTTAGACATGCCAACAAAAAGAAACACAAAAAATGAACAGTTCAAAAATCTCGAAGCTTTTTTTATGAAACTACATGTTCGAAGCAATCCGTCACAACGCACAGCCAAGCGCGTAAAAAATTTCGGAATCAACAAATTAATTGAGACTCCCAATGAGTCAAATTGAGTTAGATGGTGTCGAAAATGAAAGCAAAAAAGAGACAGATGAAACAATTTTTTTTTTAAAATTTAATTTGAAATTCGTTAAAACAAACAGATATAAACCGAAACATCTAACCCAATTGAATTATACGTCTTGTGGAAGCAATTAAAAAATCTATCGTTATCGGGTATATGGCGTACAACAACGAAAAGAAAGACATACTTAGGCAAAATCAAAAACTCAAAAACTTGCGAGATAACTGTGTCTCAGCCCAAAAAGCAACTCAACAAAAACAATTAACATATCCAGATACGCCTTTTCCCAACGTTGTGCATTTTCGCCAAAATGCTTTTCTTTAATTGGAGTTGTCAATAATGTGACATTTTGGCAAGGAAACAAAATGAACTCATAAAATATGCAATTAGAAAAAAATATAATAAAAACTGAAAACGCGTAGTAGCAAAATAAAGAAACCATTAGTTGAAAGAAAAATTGTTGCTGACACTAATTAAAACATCACAAGAACTCTGTTTCCGCATGTTTTTACTGAGACTGAAGTTGAGGGAAATAAGAAATAGAGGCAAAGTTCAAAAATTCACCGATATTTTCTTAAAAAATATATTCAAAGTCTGCACAGACATTAGATAACAACTGAAAAAAATGTTTAGGTTCATTTATATCTTCTCAAAAATACCTGGATCTATGATTCGTGAAGCTAAGTCATCGAACGGCAAAAGTCATCGAACGGCAAAGAAATGAAAACAAAAATTAAGCAGTCCAAAAAAATTTTACGAAAACAATTGGTCAGAGCTATAAAAACCGCGAGCTTAATTCGGAAACCATAATATAATCTCATTGGGTCACGTTTTTTGTAAACAGTATCTGTCATTAATTGAGCCCTGAATAGAAATTTTTGTCCATAATTTACAAAAAAAAATTCCATAGCGGAAACTTTTTGAAAAAAAGTTGGTGCCGCAAAAAAATCTAAAAAAATTCTATCATGAGGATCCATGGTGATATCAAGATCAGACTAGATATTGCTGAGTGTCTAAAAAAACACTCAATTGTTGAAACGGTTGCAAAATAGATTAATCAGTTTGTCAAAAATAAAAACAAATGCATTTTGTATAATTATCGACTTTAAATTTGCAAAAAATTATAATTCCAGAAGACTCCTAATACCAGAGGGAGTACAACTGGCTCTTTTTGAGATTAGGAAGAATATGACCGCAGTTTAAAGGTGTGTACTTCCAGCAAATTTAGAGCATGTGGGCTAAAAAAGCCATTTTTTCGAAGAAAACTCTTGAATTTTGAAAGATTTAGCATAATTTCTTTATGCCAAAAAACTCCGATTCAACAATTCAGCAGCTCTCCTCTATCTTTTGAGATGAAATCAATAACACTCCAATTAACAATTTTAAAATATTTTAGCAATATTGACGAAAACTTGGTCAAAAATATGAAAAAAACAGCTGAATTACGTCTAATATTCACAAAACTTTAGACCTCGATAACTGCCTATAAAAAGCGAAAAATGAAAAAATCTTTTGAATTCCATATTCTACGCTGGACGGGCTTTCTAATGATACCACTCACAACTCTCTGCGATTATTATATCGATCGGCCAAAATTGTCTGAACAAAAAAAACCCAGTTGAGTATATAGTTCCTCCCCCCTAAGAGAGGGGTCGGAACAATCAAACCTCAATCGACAAATATGGTTGATGGCAATCAAAGCAAAACCTGAGAACCCTACAACTCTTGCCAAAATCAAAAAATTATATAAATGACACGCCATATACAATATATTCTATATATTCCAATAAAAAAGGTCTAATTATTGTGAATGTAAGTGATCAAACGACCAGCAAAATAACAAAATGATGAGCAAAATTGTTCTGGTGAACATTTTCTATCTCAGTCAAACTGTATTTTGCACAGTTTGAAAGCGAATTGCAATAACTGCTATAAATACACAACAGTTCTGTTGATATCTTGGCAGTCAACAAAATTTCGGTTTTTAGTTCATTACTTTTATAGCATACAATGAAAATTTTCATAATTGCATGAGATATTGCTAAGGCCAAAACATAATTCTTTAATACTAAGATTAAAAACAATTAATTTTATGAAACGTTATTACAGAGGCATTCGGACCCGCAACCTCCAGGATGGGATAGCAGGCTGCCATCTTAACCACTAGCCTACACCGGATTTGCTACTGTATACCTCACAATCGGTTTATTTTAGCAACAAATTTGATTTTGAATGAGAGCAATTGAGATAACGCAAAAAATAAGCAAAGAAATTAAGCAAAAATTAGCAAGAAAAAACCACTTGACAGCGAAGAATGTTAGCTTCCATTTGCTGCGAAAAAAAAACAAATGAGAAAAATGCTGAAAAAAATGTCTTACGCAGTTTTTCTTCATTTTTGTTTTCCTTGGAAGCAGTTAAAATCAATTTTAAAAAGTGAGCACATCAGATATTGTAATTGCCCTTCAAAATTGCTCTTTTTATCATATACTATCCATTATCTCCCAAGATATTTGCATTTTTTTTTAAAAAAAACCTTATTTTCTTGAAAAAAGTTAAATTCAAAACTTTTATTCTTTTCTTCAGTTACATTGCATTGTTAAGCTGTGATAACGCACTCCCAAGATTTGGGATACTAGTTAAGGCAGACATCACCGAATGTTGGGTTGACGCTAATTTTCTTTTTTCCGTTGTATTTTGAGATAATTGGTAAAATTGGATTTGTTCCGCAGATCTTAATTATTAAGGTAATATAAAGTGAGTTGTGGTTAAAACATATGACTGAATTATCCAGCGTTAAGTTGACATTTCAACAAATAATCGCGCCAGTGTTGCTCACAAAAATGTCAAGATTGGAGTTTTCGAACTCATTGCGCTGCTTTATGTTAAACGCTGGCCTGCCTAGAGCACCAGAAGGAACAAATTGGTTGAAAAGATGGAAATACTGCAACCCTCATTGCATTAGTCTCACGCAATTTTGGTGTTGTAGGGAAAGTAAAAATTTTAAAATTTTGAGTTTCATAGAAAAGGGATAAACTTCACCTAAATTTTCACCTGTTCTTAAAATTATTTATTTTTCCGTTTTCACTGCTCCTGCCTAAAATTATTTCTAAGCAGTCCTAAAAATACTCAACTATGTGTTTGGTAGATTGCCGAATATGGATCACAAATAACAGTCAGCAAAAATGCATACGCTCTAAGAGTTTCCAGATAATAGCACTGAATAGTTTAACTGTTGTAAAAAAAATTGTACATTTAATGATTTCATGGCTCAAACATGCAGTTACGTAGAAAAATAGTAACCATTACAAGTTTCTATCTGGTACCTTTTTGTTCATTTTGATATGATCCATGAGTTTGGAAGATATTCTAGAATAATCTGAAGTTGTTTTGAAACAATTTTATAAAGGAATTAAAACACAGCAGCTGCTATATTAACAGAAAACTGCTGCTATCAGACTTTATCCAAGTTTCATTAAAAACCATGACAAAAAAGGAGAATGAAAATTAATTTCGTTCTAGTTTATAATATTTTGAGTTGAAATTAAACATTAAACAGTTGTTTCTGTGTTTGACCTGCGAGACTTTTAATAAGACGAGCTGACTACTTTTGTTCTTCTTTCTTTAAAATTCAACAGACTAAAAATTTAAATTTACATATTTGAAAGGAGCAAGAATGTACTTATGATCGCTGATAGACAATCAATGGGTATACGTAAAATAAGGAAACTTGAAGTGTCCGCTGGAAAATTTGTAAACTTTGTCGAGCTGCGCCCGGAATTGACGGCGCCGAAAGATTAGACAAAGAATTAAAACGGACTAAGGTTTAATAAGAAATATCCCAACACCAAAATTATGAAAAAAATACCTGTTTGAAAGCTGCTCCAATGAGAGAATAAGGCAATTGGTCAGCGGAAAAGTCCACTATTTATAATTCAGCGGAGGTAACCAGCAATTTATAATCGGATCTTAGATTGAAAGGTAACTAGTTAAAAAACACCCTCAAAATAAATTGAAAAAGCGCAAATTCCGGCAGATCCGATTTAATTCCAAATCAAAATACAATATCATACTTCAAGCAGACCAGAATAATGCCTCAAAAAACAGAATAGAAGGGGAATTTTGCGGCAAAAGAGCAGTTCTTTCCTTTCCCGGGGAGTAGCGGTAATAAATACTGCATGTGGTGGGGGTAACAGTGGTGGCGAAGGTAGGATTTAAATTGGGAAGCACGTACTAACTTCATTTTGGAGGCAACAAAGGAGAGAAAAATTACAATAATGATATGGTAAGAAATGTTGAATAAAAACGACCATTTCTTCAGCTTGTGCCATTATCTGAAGAGTTTGCAATTATCAAGCCGATTTCTAACGAAACCGATATCGATTTAATTGTATCCCCTATGATTTAGGCAATACAAATTTACTCAATAGACAAACCTAACAAAATTTGCAAAACTGCCCACCTTTTGATAGGTAGTTTTACGTCTTTTAAAATGCGACAAATATCAGAATCTATTTTCAAAATTCAACATTCTCTAAATTCTCATTCGGGAACGTGTTTCGGTTAAATAAACGTCGACTATATTTTCAGCATTTTTATATTCTGTGCAAAAATGTTTGCAGCAAATTCCTCCAAACAACACTGCAAAGTACAGAAGAATAGAAAATTCTCTCATTGTTAGTAGTCAGAAGAGAAGAGAGAGAATAGGTGAGGGGGTAACATACGGCAGGGGAAAAGAAGGAGTACGAAATATATGAAAAGGAAACGGGTTAGCGCCCGCGGCTCCGCTAATTTTCCTTCGCCCGTTTCCTAGGGTAGATTTGTAGCAACAGAAGACTTAGAGCATACTTTTCAGCTTCTCAACCGAGCCAATGATCACAATAGTCTATCAATCCAAACAATAGCGCGCGAGCAACCACTGTGCACTTAGGAACTGACAACAAACGTTAAATTAGCCATAAAAGTAAAATGACCGAGTGTGTTTCGCAGGCAGTAAAAATATCTATGTACAAAATTTTGCACCCACTTCGAGTTTACTGTGTGTTTAACTGCCTTTAATGGAGAAAACAAGGGGACGAGTTTTACCCTAATGGAAATACCGCAAACGTTACTTTACCTAATTGCAATTCAAGCTAAATGTTTGAAGTTCAACACTGCGCTGAAAATGAAGCTTGTGGATTACTAAACTATGCATTGAACTTCACATGAAACGACTAAATAGCAAACTATTTTTTCTATATAAGCTATTTCTAGCCATAAAGCACATTCTCGCATTAAACTACATTCAATTTTGCGAATAATTTAATGAACTATAAAAAATTTTGATAGAGCTCTTTGAGGCCAGAAAGTATTTGTCATAGATGTGCCAACGAATGTGACATAAATGAACATAGACGGCAGATTGCCGGAAAATAGCCGCCGTTACCACGCTTGATGCACATCGGGATTAAAACAGAAAAAGAAAAAAAAGATAAATTGACCAAATTTTTTTCTATTTTTTTCATTGTCAAAAAGAGTTCTAATTCGACGTGGTTTTGGTTGGATTCTAAAACTATACTTAATTCAGCTTTTAAACTGAAAGCTAAAAAGCTTACTACCAATGTCAGGTAGCAAACACTCTAATGAACAGTGTTAACCTAGTGCATTTTGACTTAATGACAGGGATTTATCGGTTTATCCCGTCTCTTTTGATTTTGCTCTTTTGACCTTGCCTGTATTCACTATCTTGCGTAATTCGTTGAGTGAATGGATTTAAAAACTACCCAGTTGAAACAGTGAGTGAGGTAAGTCAGAAGTCAAACGTGAAAGTCGTGATTTATGTTAAACGAAAAACGTGATCGAAAGGTGAAGCGAATTAAAAAAAAAACATAAGAGGACAAGTCCTGACGCACAATTCCAAGAATTTTCATTGACTAAACGAAAAACCAGACCTAGAACGGACTCAATGTCAAAATGCTGCATGTGAACAAAAAATCACTAGCGAGAAATGGAAATTTGGTTGAAACAAAAACTAGGCCTAGAATGTACTATGAATGGAATGGGAAAACCATTTAGAAAAAAAATCGGATCCAAAAAATAAAAAACAGTAAAAATCAAAGTGAAATAGCCGAATGTGAACAAAAAAGCACTAACGAGCAGCCGAATTGTTGTTCAAACACCGGTTTCTCACTCTACTTAAGAATTAGAGCGAAAAAAATTCACGCCGCAAAACTACTCGCTTTTTCGCTCTACTTCCTGTTTCGGCGTGACCAAATCACCACTCCAATTTGACTTCAAAAATCATGAAAATGTGTGAACAAATCTAATGTGAGAAGCTGACGGCGGCTATTAAACAAATCTTCAAATTAAGGCCTAAACCGCTCGCCTGAATCGATAGTTGGGCTCAGAAAAAAAACCCGCACTATATAACGCCTATCCCTTCAGAGAAAATCTCGACAAAAATTGCACTCTCCCGACTATATAGACCGTGGATCGTCAAGCATCAGAAAAATTACCAGTACAAATAGATCGTACCAGATTACTCGTGCGGCATACTCGAACATTATGCGCTTTTATCAGCTCCTTTTGCGGTCAATAGGTCAATCATCATCATCAATTTCTGCCAACTACTATTTAGGCTTAACTGTTCTACGGCATCGCAAAAATTAAATGCCCCAGCGATATTGACCATCGCACCTTTCCTCTCGCTCTCTCACTCTTGCAAATTAGAGGAAGCTAGCCGTGAAATCATTACCAATCCATTAAACTTCTTCCTCCCTTCAATCAGTTCTTGTCTTGAGCACAGAAATTTGATTTCTTCAGCTGTCCAGCGGGTTGTCATTTGCCAGGCAGACATTCCAGCGGGTGCCATTTACAACAAATTGGCTGCACACGATTTAAATTAACACGGGAATAAAGTCAGAGCTGCAATCTTTAATCAAAAAAATTCTCTAATTAACTAAAACTGACGCTCCCAGGAGTCAATTTTGTCGATAGAGCGTGTCGCTATTGATTCGAATTCTGAGGAACGTTCCAATTCAATTTAAATCCAAATGAATTCTGCCAATTCTCACCTAATCACCTGCATAAATAGGCCATTGTCAAGCTAATGAGCAGTATTTCTGTACTATAGCAGTCATAAGAACAAAGCTGATGATTCAAAATGTCACCGATTTGCAGAACAAAAATGTGCAAGGTCAAATGCAAAAAACATTGCTTCGTTTTATTTACTGGTGAAAATATATCAACAGAATGCCCAAGAAAGAGATAATAGTCGACGACACTAGTGAACAAATATTGCCCTTTACGGGATCCAATTTAGACCTGAAGACGGTCTATAATGGCATACCAACCTAGTCACATTGCAGTTAGCAGCTTGTCATCAGCTCGAAATTTGCATTCGCACAATGTTCCGACCCACTCAAAAACTTTTTTGGTTTAATTATCAACCAAACCAGGAGATATAAAACTTTGAAAACCTCATATATTAGTTAAAATTAATTGGTGTATCCATTAAAAACCTTTTAAACTCAAACCAACATACAAATAAAAACATAAAACGTCGGAAGAATTGCTCTCGAACGACTAGTGGGAACTCGAATGAATTGCAGCCTGCTTCAGTCGGGGGGGGGGGGAGCTTAAATGGGACTAAGAAGTTCAATAGTGGGCTTCAAATAACCACATTAGAGGTTAACATATACCACTATTAAGATTTAAAGTAAAAAACGACACCAGTTTCGGCGCACTTTTCATTTGACTTTTAGTATTAAATTGCCGCCACTTGAGTTCAGCTGCTTGAAATTGTGATTGAGAGAGAATTTTAGATCACGCGAAACGCAAAAAATCAAGGGCGTAAAAGTCACTCGACAAGTCAAATTTGTCAAGCAAAAATTTTGCATTGCATAAAAAAGACACACAATTACAATAATTGCTATGAACTTCGTTCAAAAGCAATTAATAAAAACTCATTAGAGGAACGATGACATCTGCCATTAAGGAGAGTAAGAGAGGAGACAAACAACTAAATTAAAAAACAACAAGCAATATTTAAGACCAAAACTCTAATTCTATCTAATTTAATAAAACAATGAAAAAGTCAAAATAGCATCAGATAAAAACAAAACTAATCCAAACCAACTGACTTGCATTTCGCCAAAAAAGATGTGACCAATCTTTATTGAGAATAATTAAACATATTAAACGTACCGACTAACGTCGGGCGAATTGCTCTCAACCGACCCAGGTAGCTTCATCAACCTAAGCACTTAAGGGACTACAAACGCAGCTAAGGGCCTCTAATGAAACTTAATGCCCGCTGGGCACTATCTGTTTATCCTGTTTTTAAGGACGAAAAGTCAAATGGGTCAGACGAAAAATCAGTCAAGCAAAAAAATGGCATAAAAATGAACAACAGGACTAATATAATTGCTACAAACTTCGTTTGAGAGCAATTAACAAGCAGAACAAATACAAAAAGGGGTAGAGTTGAAAAATACGTTAAAATATCAAGTTTTTTATGGCGAATTTCAAAAACCATAGCCTTAATAACCATAAGCTTTCATTTAACACAAAAGTAAAAAGATTATTCTGTTACTGCATGGGCTGCCAATTGGATATAAGTTTGCATAAAAATTTACGCAAACTTATTTGGAGCCAAAAACAAAAGCCTTTCCAGGAAATTTTCATTATGGTCTGTATCTAACAAAACAGTACCAATGTCGAGCGAATTGCTCTCAACCGATCCAGCAAGCAGTTGGCTTCGTCAGTAGCTAGCCACGGTCTAGTGATGCGAGCTTTAGCTCAATTGAAAGAGCGTGAGGTGAAGGTAATTGATGATGACATCACTCCACATAACAGCAGCTGAAGTGCAGCATCAACAAAAGAGTTAAGGAAAGAGAGAGATAGTGTGCGAGAGATAAAACATGAACGAGAAAGAGAAGGAAAGGAACACCAGTCAACAGAGAGAGACGGAGAGAGAGAGAGCTAGAAATATTTTCCATGATGAGATTCAACTCTGCAACTTCTAGTTTTGTTACAAAAAAACAAATAGAAAACAAACAACAAGATTCATATAGAAAAGTTTCTTCATTAAAATTTTCAGAAACATCTCATTGTAACAAGAGAATATACAGTATCCTATTTTGAGCCTTAAATAGTTTCACTGGCTCATAAGGATCCAAAAACTTGAAAAATGATACTTTTTCAAAAATTTGAAATTAATTTGAATTTTATCAGAAAATTGCTAAAACTCGTGGCAATAAAATATTGATAACCATTCCATTCAACCTAGAAACTATGCAGCAGCTTATTATCAATACTCGGAAAAGGTCCGAAAAAGTTTTTAAAAAATTCAAAAAACTTAAAAGCTATTTTAAAAAAAAATTGCTTAAATTCGAGAAATTAAAATCTTGAAGAACATTCCATTACATCTAGAAACTATGCAGTAAACTGTTATCAAACCCCAGAGGAGGTTCCTTGGCTCTTGAGGCTAGAAAAATTTTCAAATTACAACTAAATTAAAAAAAACTTGAAGAAAGCAAGTTTTATCAAAAAAACGATGCGAGCTTTAGCTAGTGATGCGAGCTTTAGCTCAATTGAAAGAGCGTGAGGTGAAGGTAATTGATGATGACATCACTCCACATAACAGCAGCTGAAGTGCAGCATCAACAAAAGAGTTAAGGAAAGAGAGAGATAGTGTGCGAGAGATAAAACATGAACGAGAAAGAGAAGGAAAGGAACACCAGTCGACAGAGAGAGAGAGCTAGAAATATTTTCCATGATGAGATTCAACTCTGCAACTTCTAGCTTTGTTACAGAAAAAAAAAACAAATAGAAAACAAACAACAAGATTCATAAAGAAAAGTTTCTTCAATTCGCAGTGAAAAATATTCAGAACCATTTTTGTGTCTCTGTAGTTCTGTCGCTTAACCCATCAACAAGAATTAAGAACTATTGTTGACCAGTAATGATCATTGAACTCGGAAAGGCGAAAATATTCAAAAATTTTGAAAACAAAAGCAAACTGTAATAGTGATATTAAAATTTTCAGAAACATCCCATTGTAACAAGAGAATATACAGTATCCTATTTTGAGCCTTAAATAGTTTCACTGGCTCATAAGGATCCAAAAACTTGAAAAATGATACTTTTTCAAAAATTTGAAATTAATTTGAATTTTATCAGAAAATTACTAAAACTCGTGGCAATAAAATATTGATAACCATTCCATTCAACCTAGAAACTATGCAGCAGCTTATTATCAACACTCGGAAAAGGTCCTAAAAAGTTTTTAAAAAATTCAAAAAACTTAAAAGCTATTTTTAAAAAAAATTGCTTAAATTCGAGAAATTAAAATCTTGAAGAACATTCCATTACATCTAGAAACTATGCAGTAAACTGTTATCAAACCCCAGAGGAGGTTCCTTGGCTCTTGAGGCTAGAAAAATTTTCAAATTACAACTAAATTAAAAAAGAAACTTGAAGAAAGCAAGTTTTATCAAAAAAACTGTAAAAATTTGTGATAAAAAGTTGAAAAAAATTCCACGGGCAAGCAAAAATTTAACTTATTATCAACCCCTTAATTAGGTTCTCTAACTCCTGAAGCTAAAAAACCTGAATAATGACAACAAATGTAAAAAGAACTGGAAAAATTAGGAAGTTTTGTCAAAAATGCTAAAAATTGTCATGTTACATCTAGAAACTATACATTACCTATTATTAAACCCTAGAGGAGGTGAGTTTCCGTCTCTCTTGAGGCTGAAGAAACCTAAAAAAGACACTCAATTACAAAACATTTGAAAAATAAGCTAAAACTTGTGATGTTAGGTTTAGAAACTATACAGTAACCTATTCTTAAACTCTAGAGGAAGTTCCGTGGCTCTTGAAGCTAGAGAAACCAAAAAATGACATAATTCAAACCTAAAACGCAAGTTTAGAAAAAATTGCAAAAATTTGCAATATTAGAAAGTTGAAAACTATTCCATGGCCATTAAGAAGCTTTCATTAAGTTATCAAACCCATAAGAAAGTGTTAAGACCCCTGGGTCAGGAAAAATTTGAAAGACAAAAATGCATGTTTTGTCCTAATATGCTAAAATTCGTGATGTTTAAATCTTGAAGATCACTCCATTACGTCTAGAAACCATACTATAACCTATTATAAAAAAACCTAAAAATGATAACCTTTCAAAAAGCTTGGGAAAAATTGATAATTAAAAAAAATTGAAAATGAATAAAAATTTACGTGTTTTTCTTTGCATTACTACAACATATAGCTCCTAAGAAGTACTTATGTCTTGGCTGAAAAATTTCAGGCTGAAAAACTCCTAAAAATGACCTTTTTACCATAAGCTTCGGCCTTCAGGGTAGCTTCATTACACTAAGCACTTGAAGGACTACTAAACGCCACAAAGGGCCTCTAATGAAACTTAATGCCTGCTGGAGGCTGACTGTTTATCCCGTTTTTAAGGACGAAAAGTCAAATGAGTCAGACGAAAAATCGGTCAAGCAAAAAAATGGCATAAAAATGAACAACAGGACTAATATAATTGCTACAAACTTCGTTTGAGAGCAATTAACAAGCAGAACAAATACAAAAAGGGGTAGAGTTGAATCGGTCAAGCAATCGGTTAGGTCTATAGCTTTATCATAACAAAAATGTGACACATTAATTCACTTTCTTCTAAACACAGTCATTACTACATTCAAAACCGACCAACAAACTCTTGATTTATTTTCCAGTTGCTGCTGCTTCCCAACTTCTATAAACATAACCGACTAAACGTCGGAAGAACTGCTCTCGAACGACTAGTGGAAGCTCTAATCAATTGCAGCCTGCTTCAGTCGGGGGGGGGGAGCTTAAATGGGACTAAGAAGTTCAATAGTGGGCTTCAAATAACCACATTAGAGGTTAACATATACCACTATTAAGATTTAAAGTAAAAAACGACACCAGTTTCGGCGCACTTTTCATTTGACTTTTAGTATTAAATTGCCGCCACTTGAGTTCAGCTGCTTGAAATTGTGATTGAGAGAGAATTTTAGATCACGCGAAACGCAAAAAATCAAGGGCGTAAAAGTCACTCGACAAGTCAAATTTGTCAAGCAAAAATTTTGCATTGCATAAAAAAGACACAATTACAATAATTGCTATGAACTTCGTTCAAAAGCAATTAATAAAAACTCATTAGAGGAACGATGACATCTGCCATTAAGGAGAGTAAGAGAGGAGACAAACAACTAAATTAAAAAACAACAAGCAATATTTAAGACCAAAACTCTAATTCTATCTAATTTAATAAAACAATGAAAAAGTCAAAATAGCATCAGATAAAAACAAAACTAATCCAAACCAACTGACTTGCATTTCGCCAAAAAAGATGTGACCAATCTTTATTGAGAATAATTAAACATATTAAACGTACCGACTAACGTCGGGCGAATTGCTCTCAACCGACCCAGGTAGCTTCATCAACCTAAGCACTTAAGGGATTACAAACGCAGCTAAGGGCCTCTAATGAAACTTAATGCCCGCTGGGCACTATCTGTTTATCCTGTTTTTAAGGACGAAAAGTCAAATGGGTCAGACGAAAAATCAGTCAAGCAAAAAAATGGCATAAAAATGAACAACAGGACTAATATAATTGCTACAAACTTCGTTTGAGAGCAATTAACAAGCAGAACAAATACAAAAAGGGCAAAGTTGAAAAAACGTTAATACATCGTTTTTTAACGAATTTCTAAAACCAATACCATAATAACCATAAGCTTTCATTAAACAAAAAAGTGAAAAGATTATTCTGTTACTGCATAGGCAGCCAATTGGAAAAAAGTTTGAAAAAATTTACGCAAACGGATTTGAAGCCACAAACAAATACCTATCCAAGAAAATATCATTTATTCTCATTCACCTTCATTTGCATGTAGATCTGAACTGACAATAGTTGAGCTTTGATTTGAAGCCATTATGGTCTGTATCTAACAAAACAATACTTTTAAAAAACAGCAACACGTTGTAATCAGATCAAATTTTGGATTCCCAAATTCACAACCAGACCAAAACTGGTCTTGTTATTGCTTCTTGTTCATTAAAACAGAAGTTTTTCCAATTGTTAGCGACATAGCTAATTTGACCAAAAAATCAATGTATCAAAATACGGATGAAAATTGGACACTTATCGATATAGAATATCGAGAAACTTTTATGTATCAAGTAAAAACATTAGATAGATTCTTTTTTAACTCCTTAGATGACATCTTACCGCATTTGAAATTTTATGGAGAAGACTCAGTTATAAGAATACAAAGGAACATGCTGGCAAAACTCAATTAAAAATTACGAAAACAATTAGTGTGAGCCGTAAAAACCCAGAGCCTTACTCAGAAAACACAATATTGATCCACTGTACCTCATTTCAACTTAAATGGAACCTCTTCTTAATTATCAATGATCAGAACAAAACTAACCTTCGCGCGGTTGTTAAAAAACGCAATTGTTTCCAAAATTTTTAAGTCTGCTTAGCGAACGGAAAACGTAACAAGAAATGATGCATTCTTTTATAAATATCTATTTTAATTTGTGAAAAACCGCTAAAACGTTAGTTTCAGGACATTTTCTTAGAAATCGGAGGTAAAAATAGCCCTTATCATTTTAAACAAATTCTATCAGAATTTTATATGTCGCCATTACCGATCAAACTGGACAAAGTCGGCCAATTAAGCATTTGATGCCATTTTTCATGAAAAAGAAAAGGTTAAATTTAGCCAGCATTGTACCGAAAACAGTTGGAATAGACAATTCTTCAAATTTCTTTTTGCTTGAAACTTAAAACTGATGAAACTATTGTTAACAATTGTATATTTTGAGCGAAAATTGATCAAAATTTAAACAAAAGTTTACGAAAAATGCGAACAAAACAACGGAAGCTAGGCTAACGTTCACAGAACTTTAATTTCCGTTTCGCCTAAGAAAAATCAAATACAAAAACATTTTTTAATTTGAAATTCTACGCTTGACAAGCATTCTAATGATACCACACACAACTCTGTACGATGAATAATGCAAAAATTGATCAACGAAAATTGACTGAATAAAAAAACAGTTGAGCATATAGTTCATCCCCCACTAAAGTGGGTCGGAACAATCAAGCACACGTACTCTGAATAAGTGCCAAAAATTAAATGACTGTCTGGTTAAATAAAAAAACATCGCCAAATACTAAATCGAAGCTCCAAGAACTAAATCGAAAAGAAACAAAACAACTTACAAAAAACGCCATAGAAAAATAACCAGCGTGAGCATCCAGCCTATTTCAACACTGATTCAGTGTATATCAGCAAAAATAACCCATCCGATCGTTTTTTGAGTGATGGTACAAAAAAGATTATCTTTGTTTAGAAAAAAGAAAGAATAAATTTCAGAGTTTTAAACATATTTGAAAAATTACAAGGAAATCAGAACACACAACCACTCTTTCAGTGAATTGGCAGCTAAATGTCGCAAAAGCCGCTCTAATTAAAATATTCCCAACTGCCATTTTTAGCGATTGCCTAACTTCAAATTGATCTTATAGGGTTGCGCTTTTTCAATTCAGAAAATTTGACAAACTGGGAAAAACCTCTGAAAACTATTAATTTCTTTTTGAGCAGAGCATGTGTGGAAAACTTTTCGGCACATTTTCCAAAATTCCACGTTCAAAAGCTAAAATCAAGTCACAGTTAGAACTTTAGAAATACAAGGAGGCTCGGTAATGTGCAATCGCACATAAGGTTCCGACCCGCTCATCCACAATTTTGGCATAATTGTCAACCAAATGAGGAACAGATTCAAATGACAAAACCCCAAAATTCAGGTATTTTTCAAAAAAAATTGGTGTATGAAAAAAAAGATAGCCTCCAAAGCAAATAACTCAGTGGAGTTAAAAATGATGCATTAGATTCAAGAGATATGCCAATATTAAGAAAACGATTCAAGACGAACATCAAAATCAAACAACAACAAACATTAATTACATCAAAAAATTTATAAGCGTTTTAAAAAACAAAACTTAATATAATAGCGTCAGATAAAACTTAAACTAAATAAAATATCTTGTAATCTACCAGAAAAGATATGGTACCAGTCTATAATAAGGCTTGGTAACAATTAGACAAAGAACAAAAACAGTAAATTTGAAAAAATCGCTTATTTTTTCTTAAAAACAATTAAGTTCAAAGTATTGAAAACTATTAGAAATCAACTAAATTATCCCAAAGGTTTACGATTCCGAGTGTTTCGAAAGATGGGAATAAAAATCTGTCGGAATTCAATTTTATGCGGTTACAAAAAGAACTATAAATAGACAAACAAAAAATCTGTTAAATTTTGCCAGAAAACGCTTTTGAAGCCGTAAAGCCATAATTTGGCCCTCAAAAAATGTTCGATTGCACCTTTTTCAAACACCGATAATGTATTATATGACCTCTCATTAATGAAACCAGGTAACAAGTAGACAAAAAAGAAAAGCAAAATAAAATAAAACTTGTTTTTTTTTCGAAAAAAATTTATTTCCAAAGACATGAAAGCCATTAATTACAAAATGAAATAATTAAATAAGTTTTTATTCATTCAAAGGAAGCCCTTGAGACCTGTAAATATCCAGAAGATATCTTAGGTCTACAAAAAGAACGTAAAAATGACAAAAATCAAAAACTAATTTACTTTTTTTAAAAACCCGTGTCGAAGCCAGTAAAGTCATAACGAAATCTTTAAAAACATTAGATTTTGTGACACCAATCCCTTTGACACTTTCCCCTGACAACAATTTTGTCATATTTGGCCTGTAATTAACGAGACTAGGTAACAAACATACAACAAAAGGAACAAAATTGCGAAGTTAAGTGTTTTTTTATTTCGGAAAACAATTGTTTTCAAAGTCATGAAAGCCATCAGCAATCAACTAATATCAGAATATCGGCCCATCTATTCCTCCATTAAAGACCAATGAAACCGGGTCATTGTACAGGAAATTTCATACGACTAAAAAGACAAAGTAAACGCGACAGTTAGACAAAATTAAAAAACTCAATTAAATTCTTCGAGAAAGCATTGTCGAAGCCGTTAAAACCAGAGTCTACATCCTTAAGGATTCTGATATTATCGATTCTGCCTTATTTTGAACGCCAATAATGTGAAATATGAAATGTCAATAACGTGATAATGTGACTAGACTGGAAAACGTGAAAAATGGACAAATACATTAAAATAAAAATGTGAAATCTGGTAGTATCAAAGCCAGAAAGCGATAACTTAAGGTGTAAAATCGCAAAGAAGATTGAAATTGACCTCAGTAGAAAGGAGAAGCATTCTTTAATTGCAGACACTAAGCTACAAGTTGACCAAATTAAGAGAAAAATGGAGGCAAAGTTCAAAAAGCCAATATTTAAAAATCAAATATATTTAAAAGTCAAAACGACCGTAAGCTTTCAAGTAAAAAACTAATTGCAATAATTCAGAGCTAATTAGAAAGCGAACTGGACCTATCACTAGTGAGCTTTGATTTGAAATGTTCTGTTATTTAATTAATATATAAAAAAGATCGAATTTTTTTAATTAGAAGACCGACTGATTACAATCCGAATTATTTTTGGACTGTAACAGTCCAAGATTGGTCCAAAACTAGCTCTGCTTATGATGTTCGTCCATTGAGAACACTTAATTTTTCAAATGTTATAGATATAGATACTTTGTTAGTTAAAAACTCAAAAATAAATGCCGCGTTTTTGATAATCAACGAGTAAAGTTAGCAAAAAACGGAAAGCTAGGAATAAAGTTTTAATTACGGAGCGCTCGCAACGGAAGTTGAAGTGGAAATATCCCCCTTTTGAGTCTACAAAGATTGTCTTAGTGGTGTTTGGGGTGTACTTCCTGCAAATTTAATCAAAGTGGACTAAAGAAACTTATTTCGTGCTGTTTTTGATGAAAAACTGAATTTTAACATTTAGCCAGAATTTTCGACAAAAAATTTAAATAAAAATAGCCGACAATATTTTTTGTCTTTAAAATAAAATCAACAACACTTTCCTTAAAACAAATTTAACAAACTTTAGCAAAATTAGCGAAATTTTAGTTAAAAATTCCGGAAAATGTGAATAAAAGCAACGGAATTCACTCTACTTTCTCGAAAGTTTAAACCTCGATATCTCCCTGTCAAAAACAAAAATCAAAAAAATCTTTTTAATTCCATATTCTACGCTGGACAAGCTTTCTAATGATACCAGTCTCAACTCTCTACGATGAATATATCGATCGGCCAAAATTGACTGAACAAAAAACCCCTTTTGAGTATATATTTCCTCCCCCCACAATGGGTCGGAACAACTATTGAGTTCTTATTTACTTAGGCTGGGTATGCTTTATGGCAATAACTCATCGAGAAGTTGAAAGTTAATAAAATTTCCCGATTCTATTTTTTATTGATTGATATTTAATAGATTTTCTACAGACTTCCGTTTCCACGCGAACCATTCGGAATATGATGTATCCAAAAATTATTTCGCGACTACCGTAAGAAACAAAAATCAAAAAAATCTTTTTAATTCCATAATCTACGCTGGACAACCTTTCTAATGATACCAGTCTCAACTCTCTACGATTATATCGATCGGCCAAAATTGTCTGAACAAAAAAAACCCATTTGAGTATATAGTTCCTCCCCCCCCCCCCCTCAAGAGGGGTCCGAACATTTAAGTCCGAGATATAAATGATTTCAAAATCTACACCTTAAATAGCGTGAAGTCCTCAATTGACCGTGAAACCTCCCAAAAAATGCCAACTTATTGTCTTAAGACAAGACAATCAATCATTAACGAGAAAGCCATTTGTGAACGAAAACTTTCCAAGAGAACGGACGGATCACTCACTCCAACCCAGCTGCTCTGAATGGAGCTCGCAACAAAAATGTTGCCGACGAAAAACAGGAAGGCAGGAAGGCCAACTACAACTCTGCTCAGGTATCGCAGTTACTTGAAAATCAATGACATTAAGACAAACGAAACTGGCAATAAACTCTTAGTTACGATCTCTACATGCCTGCACATATCTCATGGCGACAGGTCAAACACAACGAAAGATGCCTAAATTGTTTTACGTACGCTAGAGAAGCACCGAAAATCTTGTAATGTAAAACACGAACAGTTGAAACAATGACGACTGAATAAAAGTTGAACAACTACTTAACCATAAATGATATTATGATCTTAACTGAATGCTTCCCGGAAACCTGTTTCATCAGTTTGAAAAAAAAATGAAACAAAACAGGCGAATATCATCCGTGTCTACCATAAAATTTAAAAAATCCCTCAATGGGGTGGGGTTGCAATGCTGCGCGTAACTGCTGAGGACTGAAAAGATATTTTTGCTTTGATGCATTATGAACGATCAATTGATGAAATAACTGATGAAACTCAAAACTTAAAAACTTATACGTTCAGCTGCAAAAATTGTGAATGATCACTGAGCACTTAAGTCAGGGGCCAGAGTTACTCGAAAAGTCCAACTCGTCAGGCAAAAATTCTGTACAAAACACATACGACTCCAACAATTCCTTCCAACATCAAGCGCAGTTAATAATTAGCTCATGATGTATAGAAAAAGTTTTAATGCTACTAAACGCAACAAAATCATGCGAGGACTGATTCGATAAGCCTCTGTTCAGCTCCATTTACCATGCATTGGTCACGTAGAGAAGGCTAAACGTACAACGCGGTATCGTTTAAAAGTTACCATCTTGTAAAAGTTACTGCAGAATGAGTAAAAATTTAATTTTTATCAAAAAAGCTTCATTCTTGATATTAGAGCTGTGGCGCGGGTAACTTCGAATAATATGTTGCAATAGGATGTTGCAATTACGTGTTAATCTCAACGCCCAAATTTCTAGACAAAAAGAATTGACGGTTTGAATCAGTATCGGCGATGCGATGTGATGGCTTCGTTTTTTGCTAGAGTGCATATGAAATTAAAAAAGCAGAAGTGTTTTCTTAGTGCGCTTGAGAGGGAAGGAGAAAAATAAGTAACCGTTTTCCCGTCAGCTAGCAAAAGTTTTCATTCGCTTTCGATTATTTTCAACAACTACAATAAACCTTAACCACATTTTAAGACGTTTCTTATAATATTTGTTTAGAAATTCAAGCCGAGCAGTTTCTTTTTTTTGAAAGCCAAGTCGTTTGTTTCAAATAAGTTGATTTTTCTCCAGCGTCATTCTGATAGCTTACTTTTATTAAATTATCGTGCTTTCAATCAAAATACCCCATATTTCTTCCTTATTTTGGCAACATTATGGTCGTCATATCGTTATATCCTTGGCAAGCTTCAGTTAGCCTCATAAGCAACAATTTGGGGTTGTTAATTGTCTCGACTCCGCAACGTACGACTCCGGTTCATAAAGATTGTAATTTTTCATTTCATTCCAATTCTTCCCATTTCAACTTTATCTGAGCGTCATTCAATTAAAAATTGAAACCGGACCAAAAATTTCCAAGCTCTTGCAAGTGTAAGTTTTGATTCCTGCGCAATATGCAAAAGAGTTTCATGCAACGGAAATGTTTTTAGATTCCGTCGATTGTTTTCTCTTAATGCACCATGAGAAGTTCTGTGCCCTACAAGTGTCGTGAAACATAGACTGAACAAAAATGTTTTCAGTCTTCAAAATGATACAGTTTTCAGCAGCTCCAGGCTGAAAATGAAGCTAATTTTTAGGGGATCATAAAAAATGATAACAATCAAGTCTAACAAAAGCTTCGAATGTTAAATAAAACCGAAAAATAAAGAAGCAAAAGCAATAAAAGCAAGTTCTAATTTTGATTTCCAGGTTTTATAAAAATCTACCAATTAAACTACTACAATTTAAGCGCCAAATACCACAAATAAAGTCTAAACAACTCAAAATCATTCCAAATATTTATATTCAAATTCATTTATTCAGTTATAAAATATATCCGTTCTGGAGTACAAAAGCAATAATTTTTTTTTGCATATATATCTCGAGTACATATAGTCAATATCTGCTACAACTAAATATCGTACACGAATAAGCATCTACTCATGCAAAGCAATTCTGCAAACTCTTCAAGACATCATCTAAATGAAGTACGAAAATGACACCACCCTTCAAGCAACACTCTGATACCTGCTCCAAAGGAAATACTGACGGAATGCTGTACATCAATGAATTCCTGGAAAAGCCTCCTTCTCTGAAACCCGACATTTCAATTGAGTCACCGCCCAAAGCTAAAAGTATAGCATGAGGAGCGCATAGATCCCAAAAATAAATACCCCCGGTTGAGTTAAGAAAGCAATCTGTGAACCCAAGAATAGTAGTCAGGCATTTATAGCCCGCGCCACAGGCTTTAATTGTGTCGAAGCGGGGGCTAATAGAATTAAAGAGATCTTTACTAGAACTGGATAACACAGTAACTAATTTATCGCAGCTTGATGGTCGCAATTTCCGAGTTCTCACCAGAGCGTCCTGTCGAATATTCGTAACTTTCACTCTATCCGTGTAAACACCCCAGATCAATTCGCTTTTGAATACGTCAGAAGGCCTGGGTTTGACAGTGACCGATGGTTTGACAAAAGGTTGTGCAATAATGCCCAAAACAGGGGCCCCCGATTTGATATCGAAAGCTCCCACCAAACATGTAACACAAGGAAGTCCATTATCAGCAACTGTGGAGTTATCAAATTCCTGCCAGTCTAAAGAACATAACAATTTTACGCCATTTATTTGTGGCAAAGTATTCAGCATTGAGCCAGCATAAAATTAGCAACAAAATGTAAAATCTAGCTTAAATATTGCGGTTTTTGAACCGCACAAAATTTTTTGGGCCAACCAGTGAAAAACTGTAATGATGTTGGTAGAAAAATGTGTTTGATCATACGACAGCATCGAGAACCAAAACAAAACGACTTTCCTATAAAATAATGAGCAAGTTACTTTCTGTTTACTTTTTCGATATTCGTAGAAAAATTTTTAAGTTCTACGAAATGAATTTCTATATTAAAAGACGAGTTATTCTCACTTAACGAGAAACATAGAAAGGTCTACAAATGCTCCACCATTACTTAAACATAGCCGGCAGATTGCCAGAAAATAGCCGCCGTTGACGCGCTTGACGCACATCGGCATTGAAACAGAAAGAAAACAGCAAAGATAAAAATTGACTGAATTTTCCTATATTTCAAATAAGTGCTCTTATTCGTTGTGCAGTTTCAGTTAGATTCTAAAACTATACATAATTCAGCTTCTAAACTGAAAGCTACTAAGCTTAATCATAATGTAAGCTAGCAATCGCTCTAATGAACTTTGATAACCAAATGCACCATGACTTAATGACCGGGCTTTATCGGTTTATCCTGCTTCTTTTGATTTGCATTTGTGACTTTGACTGTGTTCACTACATTGCTTAAATCAGTCCGTGAAAAAATTTAAAATGCATTCAGTTGAAACAGTGAGTGAGGTAAATCAGGAGTCAAACGTGATCAAAAGGTAAAGCGAATTTAAAAAAGGAGAGCACCTAAATAATAGCCGGTGAGAGTTGGAAGGCGGCTATAAATCAGCTACACAACTAAGAGCACAATCACATAGTCCACAAGTAATGCGCATACAGAGAAAAATTTTTAAAAAGATATTTTTCTCATAGGTTTTTCAAATATCTGCTACAGAGGCCTGCAAAACATATTAAATCTTTGTAACTGTGTTAGATTCTGAGAGCAAAGTTGTACGCTTGTTCTGAAAAAAAGGCTAACCGAAACGCTTTTCAAAAATTTTAAATTTATGTTGGGGGATAAAACTTTATAAAAATTTTCAAACTAACTTCAGAAGATACTTAATCCATTGAATATGTTAAGAGCGTAGTGAGTAAAAAAAAACGTCAGCAAAACGTGCGCAGCAGCACTTTGCAAATAGACGCGCTCAAACTAATGAAACGGACAGCTTTCAGAAGTAATGGATGTTCAAGGCACAGGTAACGAAAACAATGTTGAAAACAATTAAATAATTAGAGATCACGAAATACTGAAAAACATATTTAATTTGTCACCAAAAGACGATTTTTGTTTGTCTTTAAAGTTGCAAATTTATTAAGCAGCATTAGGCAAGCAAAATTACTCTTAAGCAAGTCAATATAAATTATCAAATCAAAAATTGTTTCAGAAAAAACCAAATTCAAGTCGCCCATAATAAATCTAGACACGTAAAGTACTCTTCGGGGTCATCATCATTTTAGATGAGAACACCACCTATTAATTTGAAAAGGTAATGTGCGTTCTCACATAATTTTCTGAACCCAATCATACACACGTTTGGCTTAATTGTCTGCTAAAAGAGGAACAGGTAGAAAAATTTGAAAAAAAACATTGATCAAAAGCAAATAATGTATGAATAAAAAATTGTTTCCTACACAAATCACTTAGTAAGATAAATAAAACCACATTAATGGGCCCATGAGACCCGCAATTATTAAGACTACGAAACAGGGCAAACAAAAAATCAAATCAAATAAAAATCTACATCAAAAACTATATACTTTGAAAAACACTACAAAAAAAAACAAAGTCAAAATAGAGTAAAATATTTGACCTCTAAATAATCAGACTTGTTAAAAAGTATCAGAAAAAACGGGAACAATTAAAAAATATAGTTGTCATAACAATTAATTTCAAAGCGATAAAAACATCAGCTAGCAGGTGAGATCCTTAAACAGGTTTCCAGCTTTTTATTTCTGAAAAGCAGCCGTGGAGATCTGTCATTATTCAGAATGTGTCATATGTCTACAATAAGAACAATAAATAGACAAGAAATAAAAGGAAAAAACCAGTATCAAAGCCGTTCAAACAAGTTATGCCCAAAAATTTAAGATAAGTTCAATTACGCCTTTCTTTAATACCAATATTTTGTATGCGATCGGCAGTTAATAAGATTAGGTAGAAAGTAGACGAAAAAGATCAGCGAAGTGCAAACTTAAAAAGTACGTGTCTTTTTTCAAAGTATTTGATTTCGAAGCCATGAAAAACTTTAGCTATCAACAAACATCAGTGAATAGGTTCTTTCGTTCTTCCATAGGAAACCGATAAAATTTGCCGCTATCCAGAATTTTTCAAGACTGCAAAAAGAACGACAAATAAAGACGAACATCAAAAATTAATACGAAAATTTGCAAAACGGTATCGAAGTCATTAAAACTAAGCAACGCACTAAAACCATTCGATATGTCCAATTGTGCTTGTCTTCAACACCTGTTATTTGACATACGACCTGTAATTAAATAGAATAGTTAAAAAGTAGAAAACAAGAACAGCAAAGATCGAATTTTAAAAAAATAAGTCTTACATATTACTATTACAACATTTTATTTCAAAGTCATGCAAAATTTTAGCTATCAACCTAACTCAAAAAGTAGGTTCCTTTGTTCGTCAATAGGAAGCCACTGAAACAAATTATCCAGAATTTGCCAAACGACTACAAAGAAAAATCCAAAAAACTCGATGAGTCTAATTGTATGTTCTTCTTTTAAAAAAAATTGATAAATGAACTTTCAACTATGTGATAAAAAGAGAGACAAACTTCAACGATGGAAAAGTGTCAGAAAATCAAAAATGCTTTATAAATCTTGTATAAGGTGCATTAAATATCAAAGGTGTTAAAAAAATTAATTGCATCAAATAACGAACTTTAACCCAATACAAAGACGGTTCGACCTAACTTTGCTGACCTGAAGCTACGAGTTTGACCAAGAAAGTCTCAATGAGTAAAATTTACTTCGTGAAAAGAAAACGTTCAGCTTAAACAAAGTTCAATAATCCATTGTTTATTTTGGAAAGTATTTTAGAAGTCAAAACGACCAAAATTTTTCAATTAAAAAATAGATACGATATTCCCTAGGAGGCTAATTGAACCTGCAATTGGTACGCCGTGATTTGAATTGCTCTTTTCCGGAATTAACATTAACGCAAAAAGAGCAAAAACATTTTAAAAAAACATCGACCGATTACAATCTAATTTTTTTGGACTTTACGAAACAACGATCAACGATTCCAAAACCAATTTGACCATGCTATTGCTGTTCGTCCGTTAGAACATGTAATTGCTCCGAAGAATTTGGAAATGTATAATTTTTAAAAAAGACAACATATCAAAAACAACTGATGCATCTTGCATAATTATCCAATTTAATTATAAAAAAAACCGACAAAATTTTAATTTAAGAACACTCTCAAAGGATCTACAAGTAAAAATCACTTTCATCGGATTTAGCGAAAATTGTGTCAGCATTTTTTGGGTGTTTAAATCAGGCAAATTTAAACAAAGTGGACTACAAAAGCTTATTTCGTGCCATTTATGACGAAACGCTGAATTTTGAAAGCCAGAAAATGAATCAAAAAGCCAGAAAATGAATCAAAAACACTCTTCTATTGTTGGAATTAAAACCAACCACACTATCGTTACCAATTCTGAAACAATTTTAGGAAAATGAAAAACGCGAAAATGAAAAATGGAAAATGTGAACAATAACAACAAAATCAGCCAAACTTTCACAAAACATTTAACCTCGATAACTCCGTAGAAAAGAACGAAAATCAAAAACTCATCTAGTTATACATTTTACGCTGGACCGGATTTTTTAATGATACCATTCATAACCATCTACGATGAAGAGAGCGATCGGCCAAAATTATATACCCGGAGGTTGGTGGCAGAGCAAATTAGCGCTGAATCAGTCTAGAGACATTATTTTTAGGATGGCCAGTACTCGTTCGGGTCACAATTTACAATAGCCAGTCTGATTTTTGAGTAAAATTTACTTCATGAAAAGAAAACGTTCAGCTTAACTCCCGCCAACAAGGTTTGCTTTATATGCGATTCGAACTTCCGTGTGGGTACTCGTAACATTTAATTTGCGTAGCAAGTCGTAACAACTAAGCTAAATGGGCCTTGTGCTAATTGCCTACAAAAAAGCTTAAGTATAAAATTTAACACTTTCTGCAGATGCAATGTTTCAGAACTGAATTAAGTTTTTACTCTTGAAATAAGCTGGTTAGTCCGGGTAGTTCCTCCCACACTAAATTTGCAAATGCGCATATAGGGTCTTGCAAGATAACAGCACTTAACTTCATCTCTGTTTATGCTCTTCGGCCTAAGTCTTGCATACCAAGACAACTTTTCATTAATATTTGTATTTCTGAAAGTCGCAACTATGGTAGCAAATCAAGCTCTATAAATACATCATAATTCGCGCCATTGGCACACAAGTTATGGTCAAAAACGGGAAATCCCTTACTATAAATAATATTGAAAGTGAACGTCAACCACTTCTGACTTCTTCAATAAAATCAACATATAAAAAGCTTCAACGAAAATAGGTTGGGGGAATGAAAATCATGAAATGAAAGGGTTTTGGAGAACGAAAGTGTAGGTGGGGGGAGGAAAATGAGGGTGTGGGGGGAGATAAAATATAAAGGAACTTGGTTCCTTTACACTCCCGGCAACAAAAGCAAGCATTTGATATGAAAATGTAAACACAATAAAGCAAAAAGTTTTCATTCCGACATTGAGTTTTGTGTGTGTGTGTGTGTGTGTGTGTGAGTGTGTGTGTGTTTCGATGAACTTGTTTCAGTGACCCTCCGGCGCACCTGACGATTGTGGGAACACACGGCTTAGGGTTACTGCTGGTCTTTGTACCATTCCTGTAGCCGTCTGGATGTCGAAACTCCTGGCTATCCCGTCTGAACCTCTGTGTGCTTTCACAATCTTCCCAAGAGGCCAGATGCCTCTGGGTGTGAACTCCTTGAGCACCCACACAATGTCACCTTCATCCAGCTCATCACGTGATCTTTGCCACTTCGTTCTCTTGTTGAGCTCAGGAACATATTCCTTCAGCAACCTGCTCCAGTAGTGATCAAGTAGTGTCTGCGTCAACTTGAAGTCCTTAGTGGAGAACCGCTGGTTGCTGTTCACAAGAGGTTTCAAACACATGTGAGGTCGGCGAAGGAGGAAGTGATTCGGAGTAAGTGGTCCCTCATCTGAGTTGCTGCAGCCCACATGAGTTAATGGCCTGGAGTTCAAAATTGCCTCGGCCTCTGCCACAACTGTCTGGAAAACTGAGAGTGTTAGTTTCCGACTGCCCAGCACTATTAGTAGACTCCTCTTCGCGGTCTGTATCAGCCTCTCCCAGACTCCTCCGAAGTGTGGTGCCAATGGAGGGTTGAAAGTCCACTGAATGTTCTGTTGAGCCAATTGCAGTCTGATGTACTCATTGTCTGGCTTGTAGCTTCTCTGGAACTTTAACTTCATTGCTTGGTTGGCTCCAATGAAGTTTTTGCCATTGTCACTCACAATGAGGTCAGGGTATCCACGTCGTGAGACAAATCTGCGGATTGTCATGAGAAGACAATCAGTTGAGAGGTCATGGCATACTTCTAGGTGGACAGCTCTGGTGACCAGGCATGTGAACAAGCAGACGTAGTGCATCTGGGTGCCCTCTCTCTTGTCCTCAATGTAGAAAGGTCCAAACATGTCCATTCCTGTGTTGACGAAAGGGTACTGCTTGTTTGCATCTGGAAATCTGAATTCAGGAAGATCGGCCATCTTGGGTCTCACATTGTCTGCCCTCCATCGTCTGCAAATGAAACAGTATTTCCCCAGACTTCGCAGCACTTTTCTCAATCCAATCATCAAGAAAGTCTGTTGCAGGTGAGCCTTCACATGTTCCACACCCTGATGTCCACAGTCATGGTGCACCTTTTCAATCAACAGTCTTGCAATTTTGCTCCTGCTATGGAGAAGAAGCGGATGTTTTGCATTGTAGGTTAGAGGTGCCTTGTTGAGTCTTCCTCCTACCCTCAAGAGTCCGTCTTCATCTAGAAAGGGTGTGAAGGGCATCAGCTTGTCTCCTTTCTCAAGATTGCCTCCCTTCAACAGTGCAGAAATTGTTCCTGAGAACAACTCGTTTTGGGACATTTTGATGAGGTAGTTCCTTGCCCTGTTCTCATCTGATGCAAAAGTGTTAGTGTTGGATGTCTCAGGTGATTCGTTTTGTCTTCTAGTTCGAACTTTTGCCCTGAAGCGTCTTATTGCCTGGAACACCATTCTAGTAGAGTTGAGCAGTCGACTCCATGTTGAAAATTTGTCAACCTCAATGAACGGCGTCTGAAGTTGTGTCGCTTGTGTGGCGCATATGTGGGGATCACTGTCCTCGGCAAAATTCCAAGAGTCTTGAGGTTTGCTCAGAAAGTCCGGTGGTTGGAGCCACAGCTTTGGTATGTCTGATGGGGTGAGGCCTCGTGTTCCATGGTCAGCGGGATTCATCTTTCCAGGGATGTGTCTCCAATTCTCTTGGTTGGAATTCTCGTGAATTTTGGTTAATCTGTTGGCAATGTACATTTTCTGTCTTTGCTTGGATTGGATCCAACCAAGTGTAGCGGTGCTGTCTGTCCAAAAGTGTTTTGAACTTATTGTAGTTGTCATCGCGCTCATCCATCCACTCCTGTAGTTCCTGTTGGTAGCATTCTGACACAGGTTGATCCCAGTTTCTTCCCTCTTTAATGATTCTTTGGAGGCTGCATCTAATTCTGATGGCAAAGGGTGATATCAGTCCGATTGGATCGAACAGAGAAGCTGCCATTGAGAGAACCTTTCTTTGGGTCATCTGTTGTCCTGTGTAGAGAAACTTTGGTTTTGCAAACATCAACTTGTCAGTTTTGGGGTCCCACGTCTGACCAAGGATTCTTTGGGCTTTCATTTCCGCCTTGTCTTCTTCCAGTAGGTTTTCTAATGCGGCTGGTCTGTTGCTCAAGAACTTCGTCAGATTGAATCCTCCTGTATGTAAAACAGTTTTGATCTCCTCTGCACTTTTGCGGGCCTCCTCTTCAGAGGGGTAGGTCTGCATGAAATCATCCATGCAGAACTGCTGCATGATTGATGTGTAGGCCTCTGGATGTTCTTGTTTGTGGTCATTTGCACACTTCTGCAGAACAAATATCGCACAAGAAGGTGCACATGTGGCTCCAAAAATGAGTCGATTGTATTTGAAGATCTTTTCATTGCCATCCTCTGTCCAGAGAAAACGGAGATAGTCTTGGTCTTTTGGTTGGATGCCAATCTGCATGAACATTGCCTCGATGTCCGCTGTGATTGCCACTGAGTACTGTCTGAAGCGGAGAAGGCCATGCAGGTTGCAGAGTAGATCCGGCCCTGTCAGCAATGCATCATTGAGTGAGAGTCCCTTATATTTGGAAGCAGCGTTTGTGACTCTGCGGATTTTGTCTGGTTTCTGTTTGTTGATCACTGGGTGATGGGGAAGGTACCAGACAGAGTGTCTGCAACTGGGGTCTGCAGTTGTGATGTAGTTTTTATCCAAATCTTTTTTGATTGTTTCCTCATAGCGGTCTCTCAAGTTTGTGTCCAACTTTGGCCATGAAGTAGTTGTTAGGTAGTGTGATGTCTTTTTTCCATGGAAGTCCAATCTGGTATCTGTCACCAATGTGTCTTATGGTATCATTGAGGATGGAAACCGCCTCCTTGTCATCTGAAGACTGTCCCTTTGAAGAACACTGATTGAAGTTCACTCCTTCAATTGTCCAGAAGAGCTGGAGAAGATCTTCATCTGGATCGTCTTGCCGTCTCTTGATATGATTGAAAAGTGTTATGTTTGTGCTGTTTGACTGTTCGACCCTCTTCTGTGTGTACCTCTGAGGAATGGGCCCTGTCAGTGTCCAGCCAAGCAGAGTGTTGACTCCGTATGGTGTACCAGTGGGTCCCGTTGTGAACTGTCTGGGAACTGTTGCTGTGAATGCGTCTGCTCAATCAGTATTCCGATCCGGTTGTCCCTGATTGTTGGAAATCTTATGCTCTGGAGGTGAGAATGGTCTCTGCAGATCTCATTCCACATTTCAATTTGAACTCTTGGCATGCGAAACTCGTCCATTGCTGTTGCGTACACAGGGATTCTGATCACAGGACAACTGCTGTACAAAGCTCCTATGCCGATCATGACATCTGCTGTTTTGACTGAGTGTTCACCATGAAGTGAAGCTAGTGGTAGGGTTATGTCTTTTGGTTGTTGAACTTGAAGTGCATCAGCAACCTTCTGTGTTATTTGAGTATTGTCACTGCCACTGTCCAGCAATGCGTAGGTTTCAATGCAAAGATCTCTGTTGAAAAGTGTTACTGGTATTGCCTGCAACTGAATCTGCGGTCTGATCCAAGAAGTCTCCTGCTGGTTGCTGCAGGTGTAGTTTTGTTGCGGAGTAGTTGCCTGCTGCTGAGCCACAGTGCGTTGATTGCTACTCTGCTGTCTGTTGTTGTTGTCGTTCTGCGTGTTCATCGGCTGAGGGTGAAAACCATTTTTGTTCCAGTTGCCCCTGTGTGAAGTACTGCTGTTAGATCCACCATGTCTGTTTTGAGTTCCACTCTGTTGGTTGTAGTTTGAACTCGTCTGCTGCCTTTGGTTTTCATTGTTAAAGTTACGTCCATAGTTTGACTGGTTTTGGTTGGTTTGGGGTCTGAAGTTAGTTTGTGAGTTTTGGTTCCAGTTCCCATTTGGTTGTGCATATTGTTGCATCTGCCTTGCATCTGTCCTATGGAGTGTTGAGTGATGGAAGCCATTGCATCTGTCCACAAGGCACCTTGTTTTTGATTGACAGAGACCCTTTTCATGACCTCTTAGACAGTTAGGGCAGAGATTGAACCTTCTCACACAACACTGTCGGTCATACACTGTTTTTTCCAAGTATTCGGGACATCGACCAAGGTTGTGGTTTTGTGAGCAGAGTTGACATGACACATCTGGTGGCCCCCTTCTAGAAGAACTGTTCACTCTGGTTCTCTGGTTCCGTTGTGGGGAGATGTCCTCACACGCCTCTGCGTAGGAGTCAATCCAATCAGCAAAGTGGGTAAGGTTAGGTTGCAGCAAGGCTTGGCTTCTTGTGTGTTGATTCCATCTGATTATCATGGTAGCGTTCAGTTTGTCTCTGGCCATTCTCAGGACGGCTGAAGACTTGAGGTCAGCTTCAAAGTTGTGAAGCCTGAATGTTTGTACCAGTCTCCTCAAGAAGGATGAAAAGCTCACAAAAGTGTTTGGTTCGTCCAGTCTGGGTTTCGGCCACTTCTCCAATTGATCTAGGTATGCAGCGACAATATGCTGTGGTTTGCCAAACTTTCTGGTCAGTTCAGCGATAGCTTCATGGTAGTAGTCCCCATTGTATGAGTATCCACTTATGGAATCTCTTGCCTTATGTGTTACAGAGTTTTGGAGGTATGTCATTTTTTGAGCGTCTGAGAGGCCACTGTTGTTGTGAATGGTCGCTTTGAAGAAGCTGAACCACTGGTGCCATTTCAAAGGATCACCTGTGAAATTATCAATTGATATCTTGGGCAAACTCATTGTGTTCTGTATCATCAGTGCCTGGTGTTGCATCCAGTCTGGTGGAGAACTCGGGAAACTCGGGAAGCCATTGTATAGGTTGTTGTTAGAGCCGTTGTTATAGTGTACTTCATGCCCGGTACAACTGTTCAGTGGTTGTTGATTTTGTGGTGTGTACCTATGGCTCATGGTAGGACCAGCTTGGCTATTGATGTGAAAAGAAAGTGGTTGTTGCAAATGCCCAGCTCTATCCTCACTCTCATGTTGGTTCTGTCCTCGAACATGGTTCTCTTCTCTCGATCGAATTGAATTTTGCCAGCCCTCATCTATTCTCAAGGCCCCTGTGAGAAATTCTCTGTTCCTTCCTCTCTCTTCAATGTTAAAAACGGGTTGAGAATTATCAGGGTCTTCTGAGTCGGACGAGTCAGCTTTGTTTGTTTCCTGATTGTTGCGGCTTGCCAACTGATGTTTCATTTGTTTCATTGCTCTATTGCGTAAAGGGTACTGTTTTCTCAGTAGATTAGGGGAAGGCGCTGCTGATGTGTTGAAAGCAGATTCAGTGTCACTTGCATCCGTTCTGTGTGCTTTTGCTCTCTGTTTGCATTTCAGCATGGTTATGTTTCTTTCAGCAGATTCATTAGCAAGTGTTGTCAACTCTTCACTTGTTAGCTGTAGCTTCATGAGTTCACTGCAACTTCTGTCCAACTGCTCTTTTTGAGACCTCAAAAGTTCCAAAGTTTCACGTAGTATGCTTAGACCTTCGTTACTATTGCTTTGTTCTTCGAAGAGGTCTTTTACTGCGTTCCACTCTATCACTTTCAGCTGAAGTAGTTGCTTGAGGCTGTTCTTTGCTGTTGATGATGCTTTGGACTTGTTTGGCACGTTGATTGTGTTAGAAGACTTCTTATTGTACAAAGTTTATACTGCACTGTTACTGCACTATGTTTCCTTGTAACAGCCCTATTCTAGTTTTTGTTATGTTAAACCTATTATTTAAATGAGGCTGTTGCTTACTGTGCTTAGCTAATGCTTTTGTTTAATGTTTGATTGCTATGTTTATGCTTGTCGCTATCACTAAGTGATGTTTGATACAGATATGATGCTAATCAGAAGTTGCATAGAGTAAAACTTTTCCACTAATCAGTAAAATTCTTACAAACTTAGATAAATTAGATGTTTGTCTGGTTGCCTATTTGATTCTCGAGCGCGACAGAAGGAACTCTAACCTGTGGTGGTTAACTTTCGACTATTGTGTGTGTCTACTGACACTGGTGGGGGGATAACTTCACGTTCCTATAAACCTTAAGGTAGCAAGGGCATACCAGGCCTTGCAACTAATCCTAAGTTAGTGTGTGTTGGTGGTGCTTTAAATTTCACCTAGAGGAGGACCTACTCCTTTCAAAACTAATGCGGAAAGATACTATATTGATCCAACGATAAC
Organism: Convolutriloba macropyga; assembly: GCF_964194025.1. Classification (NCBI taxonomy): domain Eukaryota; kingdom Metazoa; phylum Xenacoelomorpha; order Acoela; family Convolutidae; genus Convolutriloba; species Convolutriloba macropyga. The sequence continues at coordinate 23,886,763 of NC_134476.1, read as the reverse complement.
TAGTCGCCTATTAAAATCCAGCCTTTGAAATGAAGACATTCAAATCCGCAAGCAAGACCAGCCCATCTGTCGTGACTAGGCATCCCACGCAAGCATCCTTTTCAGGAGAACTCTCATCTCAGTCTTCACTTCTAGGGCCAGATTAAAAATCAGTTGGATCATTTGTGATTGTGATGTTTTTGATTAAAAAGTGTGAAGTTATCAAAACCAGAGTTTAATATGTGCTAAGTGTCAAATGTCTAAGTTCCCCCCTATAAAATCAAAAATTCCCCAGTCTGCGTCGAGCAAGTTTTAAAGGTCCTTTTTTGACCCTAGGATACGCCAGAAATGTTTATGCTCTTCGGCCTAAGTCTTGCATACCAAGACAACTTTTCATTAATATTTGTATTTCTGAAATTCGCAACTATGGTAGCAAATCAAGCTCTATAAATACATCATAATTCGCGCCATTGGCACACAAGTTATGGTCAAAAACGGGAAATCCCTTACTATAAATAATATTGAAAGTGAACGTCAACCACTTCTGACTTCTTCAATAAAATCAACATATAAAAAGCTTCAACGAAAATAGGTTGGGGGAATGAAAATCATGAAATGAAAGGGTTTTGGAGGACGAAAGTGTAGGTGGGGGAGGAAAATGAGGGTGTGGGGGGAGATAAAATACAAAGGAACTTGGTTCCTTTACAATCTCAAAAGCAAATCGCCATTTGTAAAAATCTCAAGAAAAGCGCCGAGACAAACGTGAATAAAGCCTAATGTGGATACCTGTATCTGTGCCTCCTGAGTTGGTTAATTTCCAATTCGGGCTGGAGAAAAATTCCAATTACATCAAACAATTTTTTTGGAAAAAACTCCCACTAACCGTCTAAAGATGCTTTAATATACTGATTCGTGCAATCAATTGGATCTATCCAGAACGCAACACTCCCATGGTCAAGATCAAAGTCAGAAAAATCTTCAGGTCGCCAAATCTCCTCTTTGTAAGTACCTTTCTTGTGTATAATATCTGTCAACGTTGCCACCAGCTTCTCATTTTTCCGCAGAACAGTCGTCAAAATCTTGAACGTTTTGTCAAAATCATCGTCTGATCTTGGAAGATCAACGTATACCGTTTCCCCGTTAATAACAATTTTGTCCGACTCTTCTCCAAATACTTTTCCCTCTAAATCTTGAAAGTTAGTGATAATATCACGAGTTATAACTTGCTGGATAAGTACATCTGCGAAGGTTTTGAAATCGGTCTGCGCGTTTTCGTTCTTCAAGTCACCGTCTTTCGATTCTATCAAGGACGAGCAAAGAAACCTTTTCAGCTCAATGGCTATAAGGCAAGCTCTTTCCACCGAATTGCACAAGGCGCTTAATAATTGAGCCATTTCTAACTTTAAGCAAAGTTCACGAATTTTTGATCAAGAAAAACGAACGCTTTTAAGTTACGTGGCTACTCATGTAAGCAGAGAGAATCAAACATCAGAATACACTAACCACTGAATACCGAAAAATGTAGTCTAAGAGTTAGTTTCAGCTCGAAGCGCAAAAACGTTAAAGTAATAGTTAAACAGCGCTTAACCACAATAACCAAATTGTGCGCGTTTCAAATTTTTAATAATCAATAGCTGCTGAGAAAATCATTTCAGTGCACAAGAACAATAAATAAAAGAAGCATGTAAGAAAATGGCAACATATGTCGACATTTTGCGTGTATAAGGACGTAGATGGTTCTTTCAAATAATCAAAAGCAATTACGTCAGCATAAAAATAAGAGTGAGAAAACAAGCATACATATCTGAAACAGTACAAAACAGGAAACTGAACAGGATAAGTGATCAAAATAGGATTATGTTCCAAAGAAATATGCGATTTAAATAAATGGGGGTAGCTAAATTGAGTAGATTTTCGCGTAATAAATTATTCAAAATTTTTTGATGGACCGACATTTAAGAAAAAATCAAATGAAACATGCGTCCGCTCTCAGATAAATTATCTCGAACAGTATATACCATGAAGCAAGGCTCTCCAAATTTCACCGTCTATTAAAAATCATGACTAGATTTGAAAAGTAAGTTTTCACAAACATGAGAGGTATTATGTCCTTCACGGTAGAGATTGGAATATATTAAGGATCACAAAATGGAACGCAGAAATTTAAAAAACCCAATTGATTGACCACGATTATAACGGAGTTCAACAATTTTGGCGAGCCATGCACTTGAGATGTCTTTAATTTTCGCTATTTATTTCCCTGCTATTTCGCTATTTATCTATCGCTGATTGGCGCATGACTCTGGTGAGTCCTCTTTTGTACTGCACCTTTCAAAACAGCCGAGAATCAATACTGTTAACTTCTGATGCTGCCACCCCGATTTCCAAATGTTTGCAAATCTAAGTTTTCACTTCAAGAACAAGATTTAGGTCTTTAGACCAGTTATCTGAAATAGTAAAAAAATATTCCTGATGGCTGCTTCTGACATTGACTAAGTCTGAGCTCATGAGCACTCGACTTGTCGGATCTAACTGAAATAAAATTATCCTTTATTGCGGAAGTTTAGTTGACTTAAAATCCAGTGTTCACAAAAAAACAACGCTCAAGAAGATCATCTCTCCGATGATGCTGTATCTGCATGTTTATAAAAATCTAGCTTTACAAAAACTGTTCTAAAGATCGAAAACGCAGCTTGAATTCCTAGGGTTGTCACAAACGAAGTTCAACTTCTTAAAAATTAAAGGCTGCATTTCGAAAAACTACATTCCTGCTAGAAAATCCTAAAAACAACAAGATTATCATCCAGAGCATATCATGTGACTACAAAAGAGATATCACGTCTTTGTTAGAATTAAGTCATTGAATTGAAATTAATGATCTTTTCTCTGTCCATTTCTCTGGATATAAAAATCGCGGTTTTGACATTGTTAAACACTTGAAAACAATCTTAAAAAAAGCTGAAAACAAGCAAAAAGATATTGCACGAATATCCGAAAACCAATCACCCCGTGTCCAGACTAAACAGTCCCAACTAAAACTTTAAAAACATGCAGATACAGCATCAATCGGAGAGATGATCTTCTTGAGCGTTGTTTTTTTGTGAACAACGGGTTTCAAGTCAACTAAACTTCCGCAATAAGGGATACTATATTTCAGTTAGATCCGACAAGTCGAGTGCTCATGAGCTCAGACTTAGTCAATGTCAGAAGCACAATTATTTTTCGGTATTTCAGATAACTGGTCTAAAGACCTAAATCTTGTTCTTGAAGTGAAAACTTAGATTTGAAAAAATTTAGAAATCGGGTTGGCAGCATCAGAAGTTAAAAGTATTGATTCACGGCTGTTTTGAAAGGTGCAGTACAAAAGAGGACTCACCAGAGTCACGCACCAATCAACGATAGATAAATAGCGAAATAGCTGGGAAATAAATAGCGAAAATTAAAGACATCTCAAGTGCATGGCTCATCAAAATTGTTGATCTCCGTTATAATCGTTGTCAACCAATTGGGTTTTTTAAAATTCTGCGTTCCATTTTGTGACCTTTAATTTATTTCCAATGTCTACCTTGAATGCAATCATACAGCGCATATTTGTGAAAACTTGACTCGCTAAAATATTTTGAAGGATCAGCTTAACGCTTTTGAACGTTACTCAAATCTCTTTACAGAAGATAGTGAGTTGCTTACTTCAGGGTGTACTACGCTTGTTCTTTGATGAGTTGCTCTAGACGCAGTAACAGTTGAATAAAACCCAGACATAACACCTCCAATTTTACAACGAAGTGAATTATTGAATAGATTTTCATGAACCACAGTTTATTGCACTTTTTGTTGCGATGGAAAACAATGGAAAATTCTCGCAACAATTGAAGCATTTTGATTGATCAAACCGCAAATAAGCAAAATCTGCTCAGTCGTATATCAAAATTTTCAGAAAAAAAGTTGAACATGTCATTAAGATAACATGTCATTCTCTCTTGTACAAAGAAAAAACAGAACGACTCATGTCACTATTATAAAATTGTAACACCATAAACTTGCTCACATATCAAAAACGCGCAGCAACATTGGAACAAGGTTTCCTGTTAACTACAATAGAAGCAAGGTTTCAAAAAATTAGTTTAAATCATTGTTGCCGGATAAATATATTTGTAATTTTTACTCAAACAAGGTTCCGACCCGAGCTGTTCCACATGATGTTCCGACCCGAGCTTATCATCATTCTTTACTTAATTGTCAACCAAATGACGATTTAACAAAAACAGATATTTGAGATTAAAATAATCGTTACAATCCAACCACTAATTGAATTACATGCCATGCCTCATTAAACAACAAAAATAGCAAAAACAAAAAACTCACGGCGAAAATGCAATATCAAAATTTTAAAAAAAAACAAGTAACAACGTAACTATGCAGTCCGATGAAACCTTAATTGCTCAAATTTACCTTTCCCTAACTATACAGCAGATGAAAATTTTTCTTAATGAGACTAGGTAACAAGTCTTCGAAGAGAACGAATAATGAGGCGAAAATCAAAAATTAACCAATTTTTTTCAAACCAAGAATTTTCAAAACTCTTAAGAAGCATTAGCTTTTAACTAAATAAACGCCGAAAAAATACAACAAAAAATTATTACAAAACCAAAAGGACCTGTCTTTGGTTAGACTAAGCCGTAGAAACGGACTAAAGATAATAAAAAACACAAATTACAAACGATTTGCGAAAAAACAAATTATTGATACAATTAAAATCATTGGCTATTATCTGAATATTATGTACTTTTAATTCAATTATTATTTCTACTATTTCAGCTAAAGGATTTATATTGAGATATTTACCAAGTTTACCTGGGCCACATTTGAAAACCATAGTGATCTGTTATTATGAGATTGCGTTGAAAGAAGAGAAAAAGACACACAAAACTGACCACTAAAAAAACGTTTATAAAACGCATATTGTCCAAAAAGCAAAACGTCAGTGACAAATCAAATAAGTAGATATGTTATTTTTTGAAATACAAGAATTTGGACGGGATCCGTCAATGATGAAAATAAGTTACAAGTTGACGAAAAGAACAACGAAAATTAAAAAGTTTGAAAAAAAATTGAAAATGTATACCAAACTTCAAGACTAATCGCTATAAACTGAGTGCTTTGGTAACATCATTCATTCAATCTTCAACTACAAGCTTATGCGACCGGTCAGCAATTTACGTCCACCTAAAGAACAAAAAAAACAAATTCAAGAAAAAAACTGAGGGAGAAAAGTGTCGAAGGCATTAAAAAGTGAACTTTTCAACTAAAACTTTTCTAGTTTCAATTAAATTTTTTAAAAAGCAAAGGGATTCTTCTTTTTTAACAATATTCTTTTTTAACAATATAACTTGAAAAAGTCACCAAATTTGAACAAATACATTAGAATCACGAAATTTTTGAAAAAACTCGTAGTATCAACGCCATAAAATTTAATAGCTTTCAACGGTAGCCAGTAAATACGCTAAATTGATGGGACGACAAGGTTAATTGCGTTTCATATTTCATCAATAAACCATTACAACACGTCATTGACTATGAAAACAACAACAAATACAGACAAAAACAAAAATTCAGTAGAAAAGTGCCTGAAGAAAGTGTCGAAGCAATTAAAATCATAAGCTCTACTCTGAAAACTTCATCTATGATCCATTGAACGTCTTCCCTAAACCAATTGGAACTATCAGCATTAGGATAATGTAATAGGAACCAAAAATAAGAAAAAGTATCCAAATATTAAAAAATTATGAAAATCCGTGGCGTTGAAGTCTTAAAAAAATGTTTAAGATTGGTTAATGTTTAAGATTGGTTAATGTTTAAAAAAGTTTTCGAAAAAATATTTTTAAGGACTTAACAGCCATTAAATTCAATAGCTTTCAAAGGAAGACAATAAATACACTCCGATATTTCCCGATGGGAGGAAAAGAATATTTGTCATGCATAGTTGATCAATAAATCATCGCAATATGTCTTATGACTATGAAAACAATAAAAACAGGTAAAAACCAAAATTTCAGTAGGAAAATGCAAGAAGAAAGTGTCGGAGCCATTTAAAAAATAAGTTTTTCTCTGAACTTTTTCTTTGATTCACTGAACGTTTTTTTAAGCCAATGGGAGCTATCAATGTTTGGATAATGTGATAAGAGTTCACAAGTAACCAATAATATGTAAATTTCCAAAAATCTAAAAAAAAAATTTGAAATCTTGTCATTAAGTCATAGAATATATAGTTAGAAGATAAAACGGCTAACCAGATTAATTTTGGCTGCATTAGAAAAGAAGGGGGTCCTGGCACTACTGAGACCGACTAACAGTTCAGGAAAAAAAAGTTTAAGGTTGGTTAATATTCAGAAAAATTTTTCAAACAATTATTTTTAAAGTCTTCACAGCCATTAAAATCACTAGCTTTCAACGGAAGTCAATAAATACGCTCAAGTATAAACCGATGTGAGTACAATGACATTTGTCATTCATAGGTAATCGATAGGACATCACAATAAGTCTTATGACTATGAAAACAACAACAAAAACAGGCAAAAACCAAAAATTCAGTAGAAAAATGTGAGAAATTGTCGAAGCCATTTTAACCAAAAGCTTTTCTCTGAAAATTTTATCAGGGATCCACTGAACGTTTTGTTTAATCAAATTGGAGCTATCAATATTTGGATAATGTGATAGGAGTTCAAAAGTAACCAATAGTACAAAAACAACCACAAAAAAAAACTTGAGATCTTCTGTCATTGAAGTCATATATCCAATAGTTAGTAGGTAAAACCGCTAACCAGATAAATTTGGTTGCAGTAGGAAGGAGTTGGGTCCTGTCATTACTGAGACTGACTTACAGTTCACGAAAATAAGTTTATGATTGGTTAATGTTCAAAAAAATTTTTGAAAAATTATCCTTTAACATTTAACAGCCCATAGCTGTCCACTCAAAGCACTAATTATGTTCATTTAATGCTCATTACAAACATATTGCACCTTTAGTCAATGCGTTCACGCCATAGGACTCCAAAAAATTAGTAAATTCTCAAAACGAAAATCAAAATTTCATTTAAAATTACGAAAACTGTGTCGAAGCCAAAAAAAACATTAGCAATTCCTTGAAAACGAATTTTTTGTTCATTGGGCTGCATTTGACTGTAAATGAGGTTTGTCGTTAACGAAACCTCAATATGAAAAGTGACTAGTCTCTAGGTGACAAAGAAAAACAAAAAACTGAAAAAATTTCTTAAAAAAGCTCTCAAACAAATTCGACTTTTTTTTGATAGTGCACTTCCCTATGAGACCAGAAACAGTCTTTTTATTGCCTTCAGTCTATTAGGAACACACAATTGGTTCATTTTGTGGCATGAAATGTAAATTTGATATACTATTTTTATAGAAAATATCTTAATTTGAAGAAAAATTACAGTAAAAGTGAACAAAATCATGCCAAATATCCCGTGTTCACACAAAACTTCAATCCTCGATAACTCCTCGAATAAACAAAATTTCAAAAAATCTTTTCAATTTTGAATTCTACACTGGAACAGCTTTTTAATGATACCACTCACATTTCTCTACGATGAATATATCGATCGGCCAAAATTGACTGAACAAAAAAAACCCATTTGAGTATATAGTTCCTCCCCCCACAAGTGGGTCGAAACAACTATTGAGTTCTTATTTACTTAGGTTGCGTATGCTTTATGGTAATAACTCATCGAGAAGTTGAAAGTTAATAAAATTTCCCGATTCTATTTTTTATTGATTGATATCTAATAGATTTTCTACAGACTTCCGTTTCCAGGCGAACCATTCGGAATATGATGTATCCAAAAATTATTTCGCGACGCTCCCCGAAGCATCAAAATATTGAAAATGCTTTTGAAAAATTTTGAAAAAATATTGAGAAAAATTTTGAACTGCAAGCTATTAAGCTTAATACATATGTTAACTAGCAATCGCTCTAACGAATTTTCGCCATATTGTAACAAGACTTACTCAACGGGCCTTATCGTCTTATCCCGTTTCTTTTGGTTTTGCTCTTTAGACATTGACCGTACTCACTACAATGCGTAATTCAATTCGTGAAAGAAGTTTAAATCCATTCAGTTGAAACAGTGAATTGAGTCCAACTCAATCTCTGAAGCAAACTGTTCTGAACATCTTCCTTCAATAGCAGACTATTCTTGTTTAAATTTGTCTTGCTCTAACTATCATACACTAAAAAACTGAACATGATTAAATACTGATCAAATTCTTTGCAAAACTGCATGAAATTTCACTAGAAAAACATTTTCTAGTCTAATACATCAATGCATTATTTCTCCCCAGCTTATAACATATATCTTCAAAATGTTCCAAGCATGTCAGTTTGCAATCGAAATTGATACCTAAGCATTTCGGCGAAATTGGAGTCGGATCTATTTCAAGCTCCAATAAAACTGAGTATTCATTCCTTGGGAACCGAAACTTTCACACATTTATGGATTAATTATAAATATATTTAAGTGGCACCAGTCAGTAAGCAAAAACCCTGTTGAACGCCTAAAGTTGTTATTGTCATATTTTAGTCAATAGTATATACAAGCTGTTTTCTTCCTGCTAAATATTTTGTCAAGATATCACTAATTACAACCCGTAACCCATAAGCCTCAAAATTTTTGCGTAACAGCGGATGATTCACCGAGTAGAAAGCTATTCTCAAATCAATACAGAGAACAGCAATTTACAGGAATATCTTTGCCTCAAAATTTGTGAGAAAAAAATTTGGCTATCTTGAAAGCTATCAGAACCCCGCTTTTTATCGCCACACTAAAATAACATGCAAAAACCCACTAAAAACAGGTGTAATACTTTTTTCTTTGAAATTTTTGTTGAAAATACAATAATGATTTGCAGAGGTCTTGTTTCATATTGTTAGTATGAAATAAAAAACATCCGCAGTGTCTTTTTGTGAGATAAAAATTGAAATTTCTTGGCAAATCAAAGTTGGCAAAACTCTCGCATTCATCGTTTCCGACCCGAATTTCTCTATCTCGTGCAAAAGTAAAACAACCATTTTCAATCAGTTGCTAATCACTTCAAGATTCGTGGAGGACGCTGAATTTCGATGGCCAAATTTGCTTCAAAGGCAAATTACAGAGCCAGTTGATCACAAAAATTACACTTAATAACAACCAAATTTAACTTGAAACAGAATATGATCTATACTATTTTATGATGTACTGGTGATGACCGTGGCTTCCGTTATCAGACTCTTCAGGTCAAAAACTTCAACCTATTTTTCATAATTTCTTATCTGCAGTGTCTTTTAATACTGGAGTAGGTCGATGTTGAAGTCCCCACACAGGAAGACCTCATTATCATGAGTTGATTCGTCCGAAAATCTTCCATGTTTATACTAAAATTGTTAAAACTTTTACGATCTGTATACGGTTGTTAAACATTTTATGCTGACATTTAACTGTTCATCATGGCATTGTAAGGACCGCATCATTAGGAAGAAAACAATTGCTTCCGGGATAGCTTGCTCATTCAAGTCATTTTTTCCACTTCTATGCGAAAAGAAAACAAATCGTTCAGTTATTGCAGCTGAGAACCTATCCCATCAATGCAGCTTTAAATAGGAAAAATAGGAAGCAGAATCTTAAAAAGGGGAAAAATGCTCCAAAAAAAACTAAAACGTGAAAAAAACTAACGCAAGTTGGCATTGAAAGTTCGTTAGCTTGTAAATCAAAATGAGACAAAATATTGTTCAAAGATTCGCTGTTGTCTATTTCGATTGATCGGATTCCAAATCCACAAACCAGGACAGAATTTTTTGTTTTTAGTATTGTAAGTTTACGCGCTATGCAGATCGGAATATGGATGAGCGATAATGTAAAACCAGTGAACAACTTTAATTCAGCTCGATGAGGCTAAAGCTCAAAGTTAATTACTTGTCACAGTTCTTGTCAATGGCGGGACGATTGACACAATAAGATGATACAAAGCTTTACAGTATCGAATGACAACTGACAACGAAAGTAACTAAATCAGATCACATTTGGTACAGTAGAGGTTATTATCCAAGTACCTCAAGTATCTTTGCTGCGGTATCATAAGTTTGTAGAAAAAATTGCCACCGTGCGTCTATTTCAAACATTAGGATGATAAAAATTCAAGATGGTTTGTTTTAATTGTTAAAACAATGATTTTTGACGTGATAAAAAGATTTTCATTATCCATAGATATTATTTTATGGTGACAAATATACAGCTAAGCTAAGGATGTATGTTTGTGCAAAGTATATTCTTCCAGTGAAGATTTCAGCAAAATGATCTTTTAGTAGCGAAAAAACGCCTCGCAAAAAGCAAACTCAAAACAAGTAAGTCGCATTAGATTTGTCACTTTGTAAAAACAAACAGTTGAGAAGCGATTTTTATTCAACCATAGGTCAATACATAATTATTTTCTAAGCTTCTGTTTAAAAAGAGATCAAGAATTGTTGTCAAAGTACTAAGCTCTTTTTTAATAAATAGCAAAAAAAACAACAGGGCATTGCCTCTATCCTGTGCAGCTATTTAAAACTTTTGCGGTCAGAAAAATCAATAGAAGACTTGCAACGCATCGAATAGACACGAAACTAATTCAGCGCGCATTTAAAGAGCGCAAGAAATATTGGTGGATCTGTTACAAGGTTGATCTACAGTGAGATGCTCGATTATGATCTTCCGTGTTTCAAAAGCTGGCGTACGATATCAGTCCTCTTTATGCCCAACCAATTGCCGAGGGAGCTTTCTGTGATAAATTGTCACGCAATTAGAGAGGAAAACCAACCACAATTAGCAATATGTAGTCTTGTCCAATGACCGGGAGCAACATTTTCAATCGTTACACAGAAGGAGGATTTGATGCAACTAATTTTCAGAAAGGATAATCACGATGCTTCATCATGAGTGTACCAATGAATTTCAACTTTTAATATAACTTTAATATTTCATTTTGTAATGATTTGTAATTTTTAAGCCATGAAAAATTCCTAGTTAATGATAGAAAATGTAAAAGAACAAGGTTTAAAAATTGCAATTATCAACTAATACTTTCATAAATGATCATTTGATCTTTTTGGGAGGAGTCAAAATGATGTTCTGTTTTGAATTGGGTAGTTTAGCGTGAGCTGATATTTGTTGCTGTTTCTTCATAGAATGGAAGTCAAGTACTGTTGCATGCTGTGCATAGTGAGTTGGTCGCTCATACGGACTCTTGTAGTGCTCAATCATATCCAGTCGTCTGCAAACAAAATCGAATTTCTGGTTCAAACCAAACAAAAATGAGTGAAGATCAAACGGTTGCTGGATCTAACTTTCGTGAAACAAAGACAAGCTGAACCAATTAGAGCTACAAAGTAGGATCTACAGTGCTAATTAACTTGACCAGTTTTAAGCACTTGACTGAGAAGGCGGTAGAACTGAGACAAGAAGTATGACAAATGTTGGCGCTGAGCTCGCTAAGCTTGCGTAGGCGGGAAAATAGAAACAAAACACTTTCTGTTGTCCTAGTCATTTAATAGTTATAGTTCTAGTTCTAGTTACAGTTTGTCACGTGAGAAAAAAGAGAAAAAGGGGAAATAACAAAAGCAACACACAGAACTCAACGTAGCAGCCGCAGAAAACGGCTTAAAGTATAACTCAGCAAAATATTGCAAAAACAAATTGTCCTGAGCAGTAAATAACGTGTTACTGTGTCTTGAACTAAAAATATTCCTGAGCAGTAAATTGTTACTGTGTCTTGTATTCAAAATATTATTCTTGAGCAGTAAATTCTGTTACTGTGTCTTGCATCAACGAATTATTGGAGCTGAAATTCAACTGTTACAACCCCAACTTCTGGTATTCTCAACTTGTGAGTACAAACAGCAAAAGCCAACTTAGGTTTAAATTTAAATATGTTTGCACAAACAGGTCTTAGACATATATCTTTGTCTTCGATTTGTTTTTTCTATCGGATTGAACTGGTATACATAAAGAGATCCCGTATTGTGTGATCTGTAGCAATCCAGTTCAAATTGATAGTTGAAAAATCTAAGATCAGCGAATAGTTAGGAACTAAAATAGTTAATGCAACGGTAAGTACAGCAGAGCGGATATACAGTTACAAAAGCAAACTGCATCAACGAAGTATCCGGACAGATTTTGTAACCACTCAGAACGAACTGGGCGGTGTAAAACTTTCTTTGTGAAACACAAAGAGAGCAGCCGTTACATTTGGTCCGCCGACCCGGACAGTGGAATAAACTGCTGTCCAACCCAACAGTCGAAGTGACGAAGCCATCGACGAACGAGAACAAAACTCAACAGGCAATCCAACGACGCAAAGCCAATTAGGCAAAGTGCTTTAGAAGTTGAATAGCAAGGCTTAATTAAAGCAAACAAACAAAGGAGCTGTTGAGATTCAAGCTGCAGTCCCGAAGTACACAAGAAGTGACTCCGTCACAGAGTCAAAGCGTTTTGGATCGACAGATCAACAACTTGCGAAACAACTGGATTGAGAAGCTGGAAGAAGGTTTTGAGCTCATTAAGAATCGAGATCGACCAAGCAAGCTCAAGACTCTTTATTAGCAGATACTGCAATTGGACGACAGCGTTCAAAAACTCTTGAACAAGAAAGCTGAGACTCTCCGAGACCCAGATATTTCTTTAAAACGCAAACTTGAGACAGAAAAATACTTTCAATATTTGAACGCAGAGTGGTTACCGTACATCCACGGAGAGACAAACATGTCAAGCCAGCAAAGCCAGTCAACTCTTCATGCCAATGAAGAGCAACCGCCTGCAAAAAATGTGCATCAGTTAGAACAAAAAGTTGGAATTCCAGAGTTTACCCAAAACCATGATAGCACAAGCTATGCAACGACGAATACGGTTACACGAATCGTGCAGACAATCAACCAGGATACAGAAAACGTTTCGGAAACATCTTCAATGAAACGTCGGGTTGAAGAACGAATAAAGGAATTTGAAATTGAATTTGAAAGAAAGTTGCAAATCGAACGAGCCCAATTTGATCGAAAGAGGTTGGAGCTAGAAATGCAAAAGAAAGAACTAGAGATGCAACATCAGCTTCGGCAAAAGGAGCAAGACCTAGAGCGCCAATTGCGAAGAACAGCATTGGAGAAAGATGACTTACGTTCTCAATCGACTAAGGCGCGTGACAAGTCACCTTTCAATTGGACCCCAAGAGGGAGAGATGTCTCGGAGTGGGCGAATTCGATGAACGACACGCGAACGCCAATTCGACCAAGAGCTCGCGTTGACGTCAGCCCTGAACGGAATAAGCAGAGGCATTACCCATGGTACCCAAACTCTCGCGAACGCTCAGTAAGTGTTGAAGGGCGGGATATATCGCCGATAGCTGGAAGGCACTACAACATTGGACATTCAAGCAGTAGTTTACCAAAATTGAGGTTGAACAATTTTGACGGAAACCCGCTGGAGTGGCCTGAGTGGTCTAGCATGTTCATAGCAACAGTAGATAAACGCACGATTCCCGACTCAGAAAAAATGAGCCATTTCAAGACTCTGCTAACAGGCAAAGCAAAATCTGCAATCTCGGGAATGGGCTATTCTGGACAGTTTTATAGTGCTGCCTGGAACATTTTAGAAAATTTGGAAGACCGCATGTAATTATAGATGCGCAGCTCGAGAGCCTACGAAAAGCTAATCAAGTGAAACCTCATGATTCAACCAGCCTGATTAATTTTTCTGATATTGTATCTAACTTCGTGAACGTGCTTAAAGAGTACAAACATATTGGTGATTTGCAATCAAGTTCGACATTGTACATGGCAGTTGATAAGCTACCACAGGTTCTTAAAGAAAAATGGTGGTTCTACGTCGATGACAAAGACGAGGACTGGCCTGATCTAATCAAGTTTGAAAAATGGCTATCACGAATGGCATTCGTGCATGAAGGGTTTTCAGCGTTTAAAGGGGAACGCAAAGAAAAAGACAGACGCAACACAAATAGAGAAAAACAATTCTCGAAGACATCGAACTTCAGTGCAAGTTCAAACCTGCATTACCCATGGTACCCAAACTCTCGCGAACGCTCAGTAAGTGTTGAAGGGCGGGATATATCGCCGATAGCTGGAAGGCACTACAACACTGGACATTCAAGCAGTAGTTTACCAAAAATGAGGTTGAACAATTTTGACGGAAACCCGCTGGAGTGCAATAACCCGCAAGTTCAAACCTGCAATAAACCAAGCAAACGCAAAGCGATCAGTGTCCATTAGCCGATGGCACTCATAAAATTTGGAACTGTCCGTCATTCAAAAACATGAGTGTGCAAGATCGATACGTGGCAGTGAGGAAAGAACGCTTATGTTATGGATGTCTTGGGAAAGGGCATGCAATCAAAGATTGTAAAGTCCACCCGTGCGGTATAAATGGATGTAAAAAACGGCACAACAGACTGCTACACTCAGAAAACCAAATGGACGAGGGTAGTCACGCAGTTAACGTGAGCGCAGCAACAATCAACCAGAGTAACCAAGTTACTAGTTTTCTTCAAATAGTTCCGGTATCTGTTCAGCGTGGTGGTAACAGGTTGACTACCTACGCTTTCCTCGATAGTGGTTCAATAGTATCATTCATCGATCAAAGTGTTAAGGATCAACTACAAGCCAAAGGCACGGACGTTACCTTAAACATAGCTGGCATACATGAGACGCAAGATTTGAGGACAGAGAAGGTTCCTATCACAAAAAAAAAGACTACATTCAAAGGTGCATTCAATTGAAGCGTTTGCACACCCAGCAATCTCGTTGGGAAACACAACATATGACTACAAGGAACTGAAGAACAAATTCAGACACCTGAATGTTCTCACTAACAGAAAATTCAACCTGATGGAAGTAGGCATCATACTTGGACAAGATGCCTACGAAATTCAACGTCCATTGGACTTTAAGATTGGAACACGATGTGAGCCTTTCGCCGTCTTAACAGAATTAGGATGGGTAGTCAGTGGTCCTATGACAGGCAAGAAAAGTCAAAATGTTTGTCATTTTGCCTTCACAGAAAATGTGAAAGTGGCAGAAAATATCCAATCATGGTGGGACATAGAAACTTATGCTTCCAAAATAAATGTTGTAACTCAATCAAAGAAAGAGCAACAAGCTCAGAAGTTTCTAGAGAGCACTACAAAGTTTACAGGCGAGCGGTACGAAGTGGGCATGCTCTGGAATGAACCAGAACCCAGTCTTCCAAACAACTACGGCTCAGCCCTTGGTCAGCTCTACTCACTGGAACGAAGGTTCCAACGAGACCCAAATTTAAAAGAATTGTATCAACAGTCAAATGATACAGATATTGAAAAGGGATTTGTGAAGATCCTTGGTAAATCGGAAGTCAAAGGCACTTTCGGAAAGGAATGGTATTTGCCACACCATCCAGTACTAAACCCCAACAAACCGGGTAAAGTTCGCCGTGTTTGCAACGCTGCAGCAAAATACAAGGATGTATGCCTAAATGACAAGTTGTTAGCCGGACCCGATCTGCTACACGGGTTGATCGGAACAATATTCAGATTTCGAGAAGGACCAACTGCCTTATCCGCAGATATTGAATCAATGTTTCTTCAAGTGCAAGTTCCTGATCGGGATAAAAGCTGCTTAAGATTCCTGTGGCGACCAACAATGAACGAACCTGTGCAAACTTACGAGTATCAGCGTCATGTTTTCGGAGCAAAAAGTTCACCAACATGTGCCAACTACGCTTTGAAGCGAGTAGCGATTGATAACGAGGACGAGTTCCCTATTGCAGCAAAAGCAATCCAAAACAACTTCTACATGGACGATTTCATCAAGTCAGTCGAAACATCTGAAGAAGCAATCAAAGTTTTCAAACAACTGCAACCTCTTCTCTCAAAACATGGATTTGAACTGAAGAAGTGGATCACCAACAGCGACTTGGTAACCAACGCAATCCCAGAGGACTTAAGATCAATCAGCAAAACAAAGCAGGTTGAAGTAGAACCCAGCCAGGAAGGGTCATCGGTGCTTGGGCTTCAGTGGACGATTACCGATGATAGTCTACAGGTTTGTAGAGGTACAAGCAAAGAAGTTGAGACCCCAATCACCCAAAGGAAGATCTTATCTCCAGTTTCTTCAGTGTTTGATCCTCTTGGACTGTTTGCACCATTCAGTGTCCATATGAGACGACTCCTGGAGAGCATCTGGACCAAAAATGGACAACATTGGGAAAACTCAGTAGAACCTAACGAAGAAGAAGAGTTTCTGAAGTGGAAGGCGCAGCTTCCAGAAGTAGCAGAAACCAGCATTGATAGAAGATACTTCAGCACGGCCAAGGACAAATGGGAACTTCATGTGTTTGCCGACGCATCTGAAGACACAATGTGCGCTGTGGCATACCTACGTTCAAAGCCCAAAGAATACTCAGCAGACTTAGCATTTGTAATCGGAAAGTGCAGAGTCGCACCGATGCGACACCTTTCCATACCACGCTTGGAACTACAAGCAGCAGTGATGGCGGTGAGACTTAAAGAACAGATAGTGAAGGAACACGAATCGAATATTCACAGTTGTAACTTTTGGACAGACTCCACTACTGTTCTGCAATGGATTCATAGCTTCCACCGTAAGCAACAGGTGTTTGTTGCAAACAGAGTGGCTGAGATTTTGGATACAACTAATGTTTCACAGTGGAATCATGTGAGTGGTATTAACAATCCAGCTGACATCGGGACACGAGCGATCAATGTTGACGAACTTAAGAAAAGCGAAGGGCTTACTGGGCCGGCCTGGTTGAAACAACGAGAGAACGAATGGCCTGAACAGTTGAATTTAACATTTGCTTCAGACGAACAAAACGACGAAATGGTCTTCTCAGCAAAGGTTGAAGAGAAGAAACCGATGATTCAGTGGGAACGCTTTAGCAGTTTCAATCGACTAGTAAATACAATGGCATACGTACAGCGTGTATTTATAAAACACAAACCGGCAACAAAAACACTAAGTGTTGAAGAAAGAGAGGGTGCACAAGCAAGCATCTTCAGACTACTGCAGCGAGAACAGTTTGCTGAAGAGATGAAATCTCTCAAGGCTGAAAAGGAAACTCCAAAAAACAGCAAAATCCTCCAGTTTTCACCATTCATTGACCAGCCAGGACTTATTCGTGCCCAGGGCAGAATAGGTAAAAGTCAATTGAACTTCGAAACCAAGCATCCAATACTATTACATTGGAAGCACCATGTAGTTGAATTATTCTTGCAAAATGAACATAAGAATAATCATCACGAAGGTACTGAACATGTCAGAAACATAGTTCAGCAGAAATTCTGGATCCTAGGCATACGAAAAGCTTTGAGATCGATCAAAAACAAATGCATTAGATGTCGAAAGGGTGGAGCCCAAACAAAGGCACCAGTAATGGCAGATCTACCTGAAGAACGATTAGTCGCATCAACAGTATTCGCGAATGTGGGCGTAGACTATTTCGGACCATTCACAGTACAGATTAGTCGAAGAAACGAAAAGCGTTGGTGCTGTCTATTTACATGCCTTACTGTACGAGCGGTACATATCGAGATCGTACCAAAACTAGACACTAATAGTTGTCTGAACGCAATTATGAGATTCATTGCTCGAAGAGGCAAACCGGTCAAAATGATTAGTGATAACGGGACAAACTTCGTTGGAGCCGAAAGAGAATTGGCAGAGTATAGAGCGGCATGGAACAAGGTGCGAATTGAAGAACATCTAATTCAAAAAGTTATCAGATGGAAGTTCAACCCACCTGCAGCACCACACTTTGGGGGGGGAGTGTGGGAAAGACTGGTTAGGAGTTGCAAGAAAGCAATGTACGCAGTGCTGGGCAATCGATCAGTCACGGAGGATGTTCTGTCAACCACGATGTGTCTTGTTGAACAGATGCTGAATGCTAGACCGCTGACACAAGTCAGTTCTGATGCTACCGATTTAGAAGCTATTACTCCAAATCATTTCCTACTTGGCAACAAGAACCTTTGTTTACCGTATCTATCAGGTGCAGAGCAATTTGTTGATCATAGAAAGCTCTTCCGACAAACACAAGCTTACGCAGACCTCATCTGGGACAGATTCCGTAAAGAGTACTTGCCAACGTTGAACAGTCGTAAGAAATGGCAGACCACAACGGACAGAAGTCTTCAGCAGGGTGATCTTGTGTGGTTAGTGGAAGACAGTGACAAACGTGGATATTACGATCTGGGTCGAATAACCGAAACATTTGAAGGTTCCGACGGAGTGATTCGATCAGCGACAATCCGAACGAAAGATAGATACTACAAGAGACCAGTAGAGAAGCTCGCTCCAGTGATATCAATGGACGAAGATGTTTTTACGAAGGAAAACAGGGCCGGCGATGTTGGAGCTGAGCTCCCTGAGCTTGCGTAGGCGGGAAAATAGAAACAAAACACTTTCTGTTGTCCTAGTCATTTAATACTTATAGTTCTAGTTCTAGTTACAGTTTGTCACGTGAGAAAAAAGAGAAAAGGGGGAAATAACAAAAGCAACACACAGAACTCAACGTAGCAGCCGCAGAAAACGGCTTAAAGTATAACTCAGCAAAATATTGAAAAAACAAATTGTCTTGAGCAGTAAATAACGTGTTACTGTGTCTTGAACTAAAAAAATTCCTGAGCAGTAAATTGTTACTGTGTCTTGTATTCAAAATATTATTCTTGAGCAGTAAATTCTGTTACTGTGTCTTGCATCAACGAATTATTGGAGCTGAAATTCAACTGTTACAACCCCAACTTCTGGTATTCTCAACTTGTGAGTACAAACAGCAAGAGCCAACTTAGGTTTAAATTTAAATATTTTTGCACAAACAGGTCTTAGACATATATCTTTGTCTTCGATTTGTTTTTTCTATCGGATTGAACTGGTATACATAAAAAGATCCCGTATTGTGTGATCTGTAGCAATCCAGTTCAAATTGATAGTTGAAAAAACTAAGATCAGCGAATAGTTACGAACTAAAATAGTTAATGCAACGATAAGTACAGCAGAGCGGATATACAGTTACAAAAGCAAACTGCATCAACGAAGTATCCGGACAGATTTTGTAACCACTCAGAACGAACTGGGCGGTGTAAAACTTTCTTTGTGAAACACAAGGAGAGCAGCCGTTACAACAAACGTACGTTGTCTAAGCTTAGCGAGCATTTTCAAGCCAGTTGTTTGTGGTAATCGCTGGCCGGGACTATGAAAAATTAACTCTTGAATTTTACTATAGCACATAAAAACCAAGTTGCGTAGCTCGTAAAATATGAATGGGTGGTGTTGTCTATGTAACAATATCTCATCTCTTAATTGAGAGGTTTTTGAAAAATCATCAGTTGAATTTTCTGAAAGCACACAGGCCTGTCACTTTTCTGCATCTTACGTAAATTTTCGTTAATTTCTAATGCATCGATGCTTGCAAAAATCAACAAAGAAACAGCCTTACGAATTGAGAAATGTCAAATACTCTGTGTCAATCTGGACGAATCCATTAACAGATTTCGAATACTCTTCATCTATCAGACCTCTCAAATGACTCCGTTCAATCTCAGTTTCAGTTGCCACAATTGCGTTCCAGTTCTTAGCCAGTCTCAGGGCTCGTTTCATCACGCGCAAGCAGGCAACTCTTACAACCATTGCTATTCAATGGCAGGATATTTCTTCAAACAAGTGACATCGGCAAAAACAACATACCATTTTCTCAATCTAAAGACATTATTTGCTGACACGAACTGGCTTATTACCAACTTTTCAAACTCACTCTCCTAAATTAAAAATCGAAATCACGTGAATTTGGAACGGCCCGAAAAAACGTCCAAGCAAACAAGAGGGCTCGTTCGAGCCTACAATTAGCACAAAAATATTTTATATCTCCATACAAGGAAGTTCTTGATTACAACATTGCTCAAAATATCACGGGCATGAAGGTAAATAATGCACGACTTAAAATTAATGACGATCAAAAACGGCATACGCTTCCCAATTGATGAATCATAAATTGACACAATCTAACTTTGACTTCGTTGTCTTTTTTCATTGTGTGGACTTTCACGAAATAAAAAAAACGGTCTGGCTTAATGAGTAGTAGAAACAAGCGATAGAGCAAACAGCCGAAAAGAAATGGCTAACGATGAGAAATAAACATTTCCGTAACTGACGAAGGTCAGACGAATTGATCTCAAACGAGCAGCTTAGCCAGGCTAGCTGACGGTGAGGGAGGGGGAGGAGGACGAGGAGGCGGCGGCGGCGACGGCGGAGGAGGAGGAGGGGGTTGAAGAGGAGTCAGCGCGAATGGCCGTTACACCAAGAATTCAAGTCTCCTCAGCAGTTTTAGGGAATCGCATACATAGAGACTAGAAGGGCTCCTAGACAATACCTCAGTGACTTAATACCCACAGGCTTTACCAGTTTATCTCATTTCTCAGGACAGGAGTAGCGCAATTCCAATGGTCAGAGGAAAAAAAACGATGAGATAGGGATTCGGTAGGAGCAAAAATTACAGATAAGACCCGCAGGACTTAAATATTTGCAGCAACCTTTGCTTAAGACCAATTAGTAAGGTGACAGAGACCTTTGGCAATTGCTCAGTATTGATTGGTAACTCAAACCATATTTTCAGTTGACGAATTTGAAAAGAAATTGAAAGTTACTCACATAATTAGTTCAAAAAAGTTCTGCAATATATACAAGACTTAATGATTGAAGGCAAACTCTGTATAGTTACACACAAAATCTACCATGCAAAATATCTGCAGTAAAATTTTCCACGCAAAAACTGGCAGTTTAAATTTCCACTTCGAATAAATGACTCCATGCATACATAAGCTGATCAAATTATCGATCATTGTAGCCGGGTCAAACAAAAACATATTTTGAAATTCTGATTAATATTCAATTTGCTAGGTTTCGTAAATATTGTTAAATATAAATTTTAAACAGGGAAGATTTGCCGCCCTCAAACTAAGAATAACAATTTATTTTAATGAGAAAAGAGACCATTGAATAACACAGAGAAAAAGGTCATTGAATATTTTATAAAATAGCTATCGTGCACAAAATCGTTCCATACCTTACAAGGTAAAAAATTCACGGAAGGCTTGAGCAATTGGCAAAAAAAATTTCGCAATCAATCTAAGAAATGCAATCAGAGAAACATTTCAAATTTGTTGACCCGCTTGATACCCACGTTCGTCTCTTTAATTATGTTCACAGCATATTTAGTGCATGATATCAATAAACAAGGAGGCTCGGTAACGTGCGATCGCACATAAGGTTCCGACCCCGCTCATCCACAATTCCGGCATAATTGTCTACCAAATGAGGAACAGATAGAAAACCCCCAAATTTCAAGTATTTTTCAAAAAAAAAATGGTGTATGAACAAAAAGATAGCCCCCAAAGCAAATAACTCAGTGGAGCACAAAATGATGCATTATATTCACGAAATATGCCAATATTAAGAAAGCGAATCAAGACAAACAGCAAAATCAAACAACATCAAACATTAATTACATCAAAAATATTAAGTCAGTTTTAAAAACAAAACTTAATAGCGAAGTCAAAATAGCGTTAGATAAAACTGAAACTAAACAAAATAACTTGTTATTCACCAGATAAGATAAGGGAGCAGTCCATAATAAGGCTTGTAACAAATAGACAATAAAGATTGAAAACAGTTAATTTGAAAAATTCGCTTATTTCTTTTTAAAACAATTAATTTCAAAGTAAGGAAAACCATTAGAAATCAAATAAAATGACGCAAAGTTTTACGATTCCCAGTGTTTCTAAAGATGAGAATTAAGAGCTGTCGTTATTCAATTTTTATGCGGTTACAAAAAGAACAACAAATAATAGACAACAAAAAATCAATTAAATTTTGCCAGAAAACGCTTTCGAAGCCGCAAACCCATACCTCAAAATATGTTTGATTGCACCTTATTCAAACACCGATAATGTAATATGTGACCTCTCATTAATGAACCCAGGTAACAAGTCGACAACAAAAAAAAGCAAAATTAAAAAAAAACTTGTTTTTTTTATTTTTGAAAAAAAATTATTTCCATAGACATGAAAGCCATTAATTACAAAACGAAATGATTAAATAGGTTCGTTTATTCTTCCAAAGGAGACCTTCAATTTTTCAGCCCATGAGACCTTTTAATTTATATCCTACGTGTACAAAGAGAACGTAAAATATGACTAAAATCGAAATATTTTTAAATTTTTTTCTGAAAAATCCGTGTAGAAGCAAAAATAGTCATAACGAATTCTTTGAAAACATTAGATTTTGTGACACCAATTCCTTTGACACCTTATCTTGACAACAATATTGTCATACTTGGCCTGTAATTAACGAGACTAGGAGAACAAAAACAATAAAAGGAACAAAATTGCGAAGCTAAAAAGTGTTTTTTTTTTATTTTTGGAAAACAAATGTTTTCAAAGTCATGAACGCCATCAGCTACCTACTAATATCAGAATATTTGCCCATCTATTCTTCCATGAAAGTCAATGAAACCTGGTAACTGTACAGGAAATTTCATGCGATTAAAGGGACAAAGTAGAAACGACAGTTTAAGACAAAATTAAAAAATTCAATTTAATTCTTCGAGAAAGTATTGTCGAAGCCGTTAAAAATAGAGCCTATATCCTCTAGTATTTTAATATTATTTATTGTGCTTTATTTTGATTGCCAATAATCTGATATAAGAACTGTCAATAGCGTGATAATGTGACAAAAATAGAAAACGTCAAAAATGGGCAAATGACTGAAAATAAAAAACTGTGAAATCTATTAGTGTCAAAGCCAGAAAACCATAACTTAAAGTGTAAAACCGCAATAAAGACTGAACTCAAATTTACTAGGAAGAAGAACCATTCTTTCATTGCGGACACTAAGCTAAAAGTGGACCAAGATAAGAGCAAAATTCAGGCAAAATTCAATAAGAGTTTGTTTAAAAATCATTTTTATTTTAAAAATCAAAACGACCATAGGCTTTCAAGTAATAAACTAGATACAATAATTGGGAGCCAATTAGGAAGCAATTTGGACCTATCACTAACGAGCTTTGATTTGAAATGCTCTCTTATTTAATTAAAATATAAAAGAGGTCGATTTTATTTTATAAAAAAAGACGGACTGATTACAATCCCAATTATTTTTCAACTGTAACAGTCCAAGATTGGTCCAAAATGAGCTCTGTTAATACTGTTCTCCAATTAAGAGCACTTAATTTTTCAAATTTTATGGATATAGATATATTGTTAGTAAAAATCAAAAATGAAAGCTGCGTTTTTGATAATCTACGAGGAAAGTTAGCAAAAACCGGCAATGTTTCATTTATGGAGCACTCGCAACGGAAGTTGACGTAGAAATAGCTCCCAACTGAGTCTACGAAGATTGCGTTAGTGGTGTTTAGGTGTATACTGCAAATTTAATCAAAGTCGACCAAAGAAACTTATTTCGTGCTGTTTTTGATCAAAAAGTCTGAATTTTGAAATATTTAGCCAGAATTTTTGACAAAAAAATAAGAGCAAAATAGACGAAAATATTTTTGTCTCTAAAAATAAAATCAACAACACTTTCTTCCAAATTTCAGCAAAATTAGCGAAATTTTAGTAAAAAATTCCCGCAAATGTGAATAAAATAAACGGAATTCACTCTATTTCCTCAAAAGTTTAAACCTCGATAACTCCCCGTAAACAACGAAATTCAAAAAATCTTTTTAATTCCATATTCTACGCTGGACAAGCTTTCTAATGATACCAGTCTCAACTCTCTACGATGAATATATCGATCGGCCAAAATTGACTGAACAAAAAAACCCATTTGAGTATATAGTTCCTCCCACCTCAAGAGGGGTCGGAACAATGAGGCACCATATTAAAGTATCGGTAGAGCAAAAGTAATTTCCAATAAATACGAAATAAACCATTCTCGCAAACACAAACAGATACGCATGTGAACACATTTAAAAGCTCAAATATAGATTTTACATCAACTGGACTTTACACAAAAAGCTGTTCTCTTACCCGTCACACACACAAACACAAAACAAACAAACATTCTCTCGCACGAATGAAAACAACTAAACGAACGAAGACAACCCAAACAGGTAAGAAAGAAATAACCACATAGTTCATTGAAAAACAATTTCAAATTCCAAGCGTTCAAAAATTTTTCGCACTCTTCGAGAATTTGAAATTCAAAAAATGGAAAAATATCAAGGCCAGTGTTTTAACTTTTCTAAATAAAATATTGCTACAAAAAAACGTGGGGACCCAAAAAAGAAACCAGAGGGGGCGTAGCAACCTCCGTAAGGACTGCTAAAATTGGTATTAAACAATACTCAGCAGACGAGAAAAAAAGTCACGTTGAAACTGGAAGCTCATAACTCTATCAGTAGTAGTATCTATCATTAGATATCCTCTAGCGTCTCAAGAAAAAAATAGCTTTGACACAAAGAAAATGATAACCAGTTTTTCTAAATAACAAAAAAAATGTAAGTAAAAGCCTTTATGCGTTAAATTTACACGAATAATATTCCCTTGTAAGACATTCTAATATTCAAGAAGCTAAACGAGATTGTTTTCAAATTAAGAGATGAGATATGAGAAACAAATGCAGAGTTAAGAAAACTTCCCCCATAAAATTTCTAAAATGATTGGAATGTTTCTTTGAACTCATTGGTAATCACACAATTTGCTTTCTGATTTGTTTTCAACAATATTTTTACGGCAGTAAGATAGAATTTTCTAGCTGTTTTGAAAATTTCGAGACATTAATAGCGCAACCAAGTTATCACAAACAAGTATATGGAAATACGAAGGTTCTGATATAGTTTTTGTTATGATCAAGCTATGGTAACTTAACAACAAGTAAATTGCTCTTAATTCTTTTTATTCTGCTTTTTAATTCAGCTACTTTGTATGTGAAAACAACCACTAGACTGTTTTGAAGTTGCAAAATTGATTTTTTTAGTGGTGAAGATCCGACGACTTTTTTGTCCGACGACTTTTTTGTCCTTAATTATAAAAACAATGCTATTTGTTCATTCGTTTCCTCGGCATCTCAAAAGTAAAAATTTCTAAACAACGCTACAATTCCGGAATCACGGCGGCTCAATATAAACGAATTTTGTTTCTTTTGCCACACAGACTGGCATGTGTCATCTTGTTGACTTTCAACTTGCAGTGAGCTGATGGAGGAGTATATATAAACCGACTAACGTCGAACAAATTGCTCTCGAACGACAGGTAGGGCAATTTATTTCAGAGGGCTGTAGTCCACATAAATTGTAAACCGCGACCTCCGACGTTGAGCCTTGTTCTGTCACCCCAAAGCCTTGTAATACCATATCATACAATAGCTTTTTTAAAAATACAAACACTTAATTTCGCAATGAGTGCAATTTAGGCCACACAACATCAAGTAGTAAAGCGTGACAAAAATTCTCGGGAAGAGAAATCGAACCAAACAGTCAGGCAAAATTTTGAGTAGAAAAAAAGCCGGTAAAATACCGGAAATGCCTCAAAGTCGTGCAATATAAACTCTAAACTCTAAACTAACCCTATCTATATCAGAAATATAGAACAAAATTAACTGCATTACAAAACTGGAGAATGGGTACGTAGGTGGGGGAAGGGGCATAAGGGAGGTTGAATTGTAATTGCTGAAAATAACCATTCGACCTTGAACAATAACAACAATTCCCAATTACTATACATTAGAAGTTACGCTACTGTTGAAGTTCAAGAACAAAGAAATCAAGTTCAGGTCGTAAACAAAGCTGCTTCCGCTAAAAAATCATGTGTTATACCAATACTCCTCTGCGAGTAATAAAAGACACACTTTTACAACAAGGCGGCTCGTTAATGTGCGTTCGCACATGATGTTCCGACCCGAGCTCATCTACATTTTTGACTAAAATGTCAACCAAATCAAGAGATAACAAAAATAGATGTTTGAGTTTAAAACAATCGTTACACATTCTATCTACTAATTGAATTACTAATGCCATGCTTCATTACAGCACCAACGTGACCTGACATTGAAGAGACTAGAAAAAAAATAGCACCAACAAAATTTTGGCGGCAAAAAATGAATATCTAAATTTAAAAGCACCTGGTAACAACGTCAAAATGCAGTCAGATAAAACCTTAACTACACAAGTTTACCTTTTACTAACTATACAGCAGATGAAAAGTTTTCTTAACGAGACTAGGTAACAAGCCGACAAAAAGAACGAACAGTGAGGCGAAACTTAAAAATTAATCAACATTTTTTGCACCAAGAAAATTCAAAAATCTTAAAAAACATTGGTTTTTAATAAAAAAATCCTTGATAAATTACTAAAAAGTCATTACAAAACCAAGAGCACCCGTCTGTGGTCAGACTATGCCATAGAAACAAACTAAAGAGAAACTCAAAAAATTACAAACGATTTGCGAAAACACAAACCTTTGCTACCATTAAAATCAATACCTATCATCTGAATATGTATTTTTAATTCAGTTGTTATTTCTGCTATTTCAGTTGAAGGATTTATACTGAAAGATTAAATAAGTTTACTTGGGCCACATTTAAAAACCATTGGGATCTGTTATTACGCGATTGTTCTGAAGGAAGAGAAAAAGAAACGCAAAAAATGGCCATTCAATAAACGTTCAGAAAAACGAAACAACAGTGGCACATAATATCAATATATATGTTATTTCTTGAAATACACGAAATTCGATGGGACATCTGATTGATGAATAGAAGTTAAATTTGACGAAAGGAACCTATTCGCTATATACTGAATGTTTCGAGCAACATCATTCATTCAGTCCTCAATTACAAGCCTATGAGATCTGTGAGCAATTTACGGCTACCTAAAGAACAAAAACAGCGAATTCAGGAAAAAAAATTGAGCGACAAAAGGGTCGAAGGCATTAAAAAAATGAACTTTTCACTAAACACTCTTCAATTTTAAATTAATTTTTCAGGAGCAATGGGAAAACCTTTTTTATCAATATAATTTCAAAAAATCAACAAATATAAACAAATACATTAGACGCACGAAAATTGCGGGAAAACACGTATTATCAACGCCATTAAATTCATTAGCCTTCAACGGAAGCCAGTATATACAATAAATGATGCCTCGAGGGGACAATAAGTTTTTTTGCCAATCGTATTTCATCAATAAGACCTTACAACAAGTTAATGACTATGAAAACAACAACAGAGAGAGGCAAAAACCACAAATTCAGTAGAAAAGTGCCTGAAGAAAATGTCGAAGCAACTCAAATCATAAGCTCTTCCCTGAAAACTTTATTTATTATCCGTTGAACTTCTTCCCTAAACCAATAGGGACTCTCAGCAGTAAGATGATGTGATAAGATTTCAAAAGGATCGAAAAACAAAATAAAGTACCCAAAAAAAATATGAATTCTCGTGGCATTGATGTTTTAAAACTAATAGGTAGAAGATAAAACCGCTAACCAGATTAATTTTGGCTATAGTAGAACGGAAATGGATTCTGTTAGAACCAACAATGACCAAGAGTATTCACGAAAAAAAATTAGGAATGGTTGAATTTCAAAAAAGTTTCGAAAAATTTTAAACCCTTAACAGCCAGTAAACTCAATCTTTCATCGGAGCTCAATGACGATGCTCAGATATAACCCATAGGGAGGAAAATGATGTCTGTCATGCATAGATAGTTAAAAAGACATCACAATAAGTCCTATGACAGAAAACAATAACAAAAACAGCAAAAACTAAAATTCAGTAGAAAAATGCGAGAAGAAAGTGTCGAAGACAATTAAACCATTAGCTATTCTCTGAAAACTTTCTCTGTGATCCACTGAACGTCCTCTCTAAGCCAATTGGATTACAATAATCTTTGGATAATGTGATAAAGAGTTCAAAAGTGACCAATAATTCAAAAAATCCAAAAAAAAAATTTAAAAAAATTGAAATCTTTGTCATTGAAGTCATATAACCAATAGCTAGAAGATAAAACAGCTAAACAGAATATTTTTAGTCGCAGTAAAAAGCAAGTGGGTCCAGTCAATACTGAAACTCACTAACAGTTCAAGAAAAATTTAGGAATTGTTATTGTTCAAATAAAATTTTCGAAAAATGATTTTTATTTTAAGACATTAAATTCAATAGCTTTCAACGGAAATCAATAAAAACGCTCAAAGATGCCCCGGTGGCAGTACACTTATGTTTGTCATGCATAGGTATTCATTATGAGATCACAGTAAGTATAATGACTATTAAAACAACAAAAAAAAACAGGAGAAAACCAAAAAATCAGTAGAAAAGTGCAAGAAGAACGTGTCGAAGCCATTTAAACCATAAATTTTTGTTTAAAATTTTTATTGGTCATCCACAGAACATCGTTTTTAAGCTAATGGGAACTGTCAATATTTGGATAATGTGATAAGATTTCAAAAGTAACCAATAATACGTAAAAATCCAAAAAAAATTTTAAAAAATTGAAATTTTTTGTCATTGAAGTCATATAACCAATAGATAGAAGATAAAACCGCTAACCAGTTTAATTTTGGTTGCAGTAGGAAGGAAGAGGGTGCTCTCACCCCTGGACTGACTTACAATTCACTATAATAAGATTATGATTCTTTAATATTCAAAAAAAAATTCGAAAAATTATTTTTTAAGTCTTAACAGCCATTAGCCGCCCCCTCAATGAAATAGACATGTTCACTTAATGCTCATTATGGAACATATTGCACTGTTAGTCAATGAATCCCTACCATAGGACTCCAAAAAAAATAGTAAAACTTCAAAAAGAAATTCAAAATTTCATTCAAAATTACGAAAACTCAGAATCGAAGCCAAAAAAAACATGAGCAATTCCTTGAAAACGACGTTTTTTGTTCATTGCGCTTCATTCGACTATAAAGGAGTTTTGTCATTAATAGAACGTCGATATAAAATGTGACTTGTCTCTAGGTGACTTAAAAAAGCAAAAAAGAGAAAAGTTTTATTAAAAAAAGGGCTCTCAATTAGAGTTCGATTTTTTTTTGATAGTGAACTTCCCTATGAGACCAGAACTAGTCTTTCTATCGCCTTGCATTCAACTTTTACGAACTCAAAATTTATTCTTTTTATAGAAATTTGAATTAATGTTTTCGTAAAAAAGATCTTAGTTTGAAGAAAATTGTACTAAAAATGAACAATCATGCTAAAGATCCCATTGTTCACACAAAACTTCAATCCTCGATAACTCCTCGAAAAAAACGAAATTCAAAAAAATCTTTTTACTTTTGAATTCTACGCTGGACCAGCTTTTTAATGATACCACTCACATTTCTCTACGACGAATATATCGATCGGCCAAAATTCACTGAACAAAAAAAAAAAACCCATTTGAGTATATAGTTCCTTCCCCCACAAGTGGGGTCGGAACAATAATTGCTTCAAAATTCGTAGAGCAATTAATGACTTACAGCAACAAAAAAATTCAATTCAGAGTAGTAATAAAAATGTGGGTTCTAGTGACACTTATGACAATTAAGGGATCATAGGATTCTTGGATTTCCTTCTTCTCAGAAATATAAAGTGACTAGCTGTACGCTAGTAAAAATAATTGATATATTATTTTTCAGATACCAACGACGCATAGTTCCCTACATTTCAGACTAAACACCATATGTTTAAGAAGATTGAACAGTAAAATATAAATCAGACAAAAATTGGTGAACATTATTATGCCACTAAACTATTATTGACAACGAAATGGGTTTCTTTGCCTCCCAATTTAGCAAATTTCTGTCAACTGGGAGGGAGCTTGCAGATGGCATTTGAACAATTTTTGTGTATATAAGTTTTTTGTCTTGGCTTCTTCAAGCAAAACGTCCGCTGAGCTGCTTGGACGTCCCTCAAAATTGAAATTAGTAATCCATTATTTTTACGAAAGAGATGACTGAGAAATAAGACGAATTAAAAAATAACTTTTAATTAAAAACTGGATCATGTATTCAATATAAACGATTAGAATTCAAGCTCGAGATCCACTTGCAGAACAAATAGCAGCAAGTGACAGTTCCGAAAGGAGGTCCATAGATCATTCAATAGATTTAGCTTAAATCTATTGTTTGCATGTGCTATGTTTATCAGTTGAAACGTATGCTAGGTTTTACAAAGCATACATGATTTCACTTTATGAAGTTGTGAACCCCTCAAAAAACTTAAGGCAAGAAAACAATATCAAAAAATTCTTGTCAATTTAAAAGACATCAGAATCAGCAGGATGCTGCAGAGATAATTCTGCTCTTCCAATTAGAACAGATGATCAGGTATACATTTCCTTCATCATTCATCAAGCAAATAGAAAATATAAACATCTTTAGAAAACATACGCACCAATTTAAATCATAACAGATGCAGTCAAAACTAAGACAAACGTAACCGATGAACGTCGGGCGACTTGCTCTCAAACGACGGCGAGCAGTTAGCTTCGGCAGTAGCCAGCTGGGGCTAAGAGATGCTAGCATTAGGGTGGAAGATGGGGATCATATTTTTAAGATTCAGAAACGCCCCTCACACCATTTCCCACGCATGATTTCCCTTCACACGATTGCCCTTCACACAATTTCGCCAAAAATCAGCTAAACAAAATTTAAAAAAGCTCAGAACACTTTGATACATTCAAGTAAGCATAATATATAACGCATAGAATCTACAATGATTCAATGATAGTATGAATCGAATTATTAACAACAATGGTAACAACTATGGATTAAATTTTCGGTTTATTTTCAGTTGTGATTCTCCCCAATTTAAATTTCAGAAAAAAGTGTTATCAAAACTTTTAAATATATATCCTTCAATATTCGAAACCATACAACATTACAGAACAATTACCACCTTTTAAAATTGGGGAAAAAAACAAAACAAAAAATACAATAAGAAAGTTAGGAAAAAATGAGAAATGCCACACAAATAAAAACCAATTCATTGATTTCACAAAAAGAGATTTCCCATTAATATGCTGGAAGCCATTTAACTAATGAAGAAATCCATAATTATATTTGTCGTTTGCAGTCAGATACTATCATTAATTTCGTTATTTCTTTATTTTATCAGGAGAACGCTGATTTCGTTCTGAATAAACTACTCTCGAGGGTCTTAAATAACAACACTCATGTCTTTCTCCAAAAAAATATATTATCGGAGGTCAAAAAAGGCGGAAAGAAGTCAGGTTAGCAACAAATTTTTCCTTTATTAAATGAGGCCGGAGCAAAAAAAAACTGTGGGCTTTATGAGCTAGCACACTTTATCCTCAATTCGAAATCGGATAAAAAACAGTACCCAAACAAAAAGGTTTTTTACAGATTTGAAGCGCGTCCAGAACAAAAATGATTGAATAAGCAACTTGATACAAATAATTGCGCGCTTATCTATACACATCGTAATTTCAATAATTAATTAACATCGAATTAAACGATTTTTGATGCAACTACAATTAACTCTAAGAAACAAATCAATCTGAATCTGTTTCACACACGCCATACACATACGAGTTAAAATCAGATACACCCCCATCCGAGTCAATAGAAACTCTTCTTGGTCTAACAGCCGGAACGATATCCACTTTAATCTGGACAACTTCATTGAGCTGACCAAATGACCTTTTAAGGTGACCCCAGGGTAACTTCGTAGTTCTGTGGTACATCGCAACGCCAATTTTGAACAGTTTCCATACCCAAAAGTCTCGGCCTTTTTGTTTCTTTACAAATACACTGACTTTAACAGGAGATTCAATTTGGACGACATCCATATGCATTTTTAGCATGTTCAAATCTCGCTCGATGCCAATTTTCAAAACTGCTTCGTCTATCGAAACGTAATTGGACCACTGAATGTTTGAGTTCCCTTGATATCGGAAAGGAAGAAATATTGTCATGCTTTTGGGACTGTCGGAATTTTCTGCGTCATGAGATAACAAGGAACTCAAATTTGGAATTTGACTGGTCGATTGATACAGATAGTTGAGGGGGTTAAAAGGATTCAGAGACGGACTTGTTTCCGGTCTACTGGATTGCACGGTTGATGCATCGGTTTGAGAACCAGTATCGTTGCTTCCGGTTGAAAAAACAAACTTGGGTACTTCGAAACTGTACAACCAGTTTACGGTTTCATTATTAGCGGTTGATTTGCCATCAACAAACGATGTCTCAAGTTCATTTAACTTCTGTTCGATTGCGTCAACTTCTTTTTCAAGTTCCAGCATTTTTCGGAACTCAGATTCCGCTTTTTCAAATCGACCTTGAACTTTGTCAAAATTATCAGTAAGAGCATTTCGCAAACTTTCCCGTTGTTTTTCCAGAAACCAGACTTGAGATCGCATTATCGATTGTGATCTCGCATCAAATATCGCAAACTCGTGGTCTTTATGTTTCGAAACGAGACATTCGTTACATATTGCAGTCAAACATGAATGACACCAAAAAGATGCGGGAGCCTTTTTGACTTTTCTACAATCACAGGTAACCTTTAGGACGTTTGGTTTCACTTTTTCAGGTGTAATTTTACTAGCTTGCCGCTTGATGAAGTCTCGCAAACCATACAAAGGTTTGAGAGACTCAACTTTCTGGTTGAAAAAACATCCACAGATTGCACATTTGAAACCAGCGGGTCCCTGTTTTAAAGCTTGGAGGCAAGTCCTGTGAGGTCCACAGTAGGAATGGCCACAGGGTAAAACACGTGGATCTTCAAGTATGTCTGTGCATATCACGCATTCTAGTAAACTATCGAAACTTTCATCTTCGCCAGCTGCCATAATGTGTCTGAAGAAATGAAATGGATTCGTTCCCTCTCTAAGTCCTTTTTACCTTTGCATTATTATTTGTTCAGCAACGAGCTCAGTTTCTCGTACATTGAAAGTTTTCCAAACTGCAATAAAAAAGCACACAACGAGGCATAGCCAAACTCCATCACAAAAGTCTGAATTATTTTGATAATAAAGGTACTGGTAACTTTATTTACCAAAAAATCACCATTTACGATTTAAAAGCACGAATGAAGAACATTCTTTACCCCCATGGTTTTTAATCACCTTCGGGAAGTTGATCACCTTCAACCAAGCACCAATAACACTTCGAGTTCAATAAGAACATGAGCGGAAGATTACTATCTCTAAGTTATTTAACACATCTATTAGTTCGCGATAACATTATCGCCGATAAAAAATCATTATTACCACCCGGTTGTTATCACCATGGAGAAGTTATGCAGGTCGAGCAAATGGCGGCATGACTTGTGCTACTGTATCAATAAATATACCATGCAGTTCCCTCACTCTTCATAGCTATATAGCAAGTGGTGAGAATGCTGACGGATCTTCATACTCTAACCATAAAATCACTGTTCCTCTACTGTTTTGAGAATTCTCTTAATATTCATCTAGCGTTAACAAATCACTTCACCGATAAGTTATGCAACGTATGTAAGCTCAATTGGAGGTGATAAGTATATAGGTTTCGTTTCAATGCTTGAAGTCCCTAAGAATTATTGGCATTTACTGAGAACCCCGTAGCGATTAGACACGAATTTCGAAGTGACTTCTTCAGAGCACTGTAACCTTGCTTAAAATACGCAACTTGCATGTATACCAAAAATATGTGCATAGTAACATGCATACCAAAAGTACATGAGGTCAAGTTCTGGGATTGCAAAAACTTGGAACTTGCACGTACGTATTTGAAACATGCTTAAAACACGCAACTTGGCATTCTGAAAATGACGAAATTTCATATAAGCAAACTTCTGACTATGTATATAAGAGTTTCTGATATTTTAAGTTCTGGTACTTCAGACGTTCTGCATTTTAAAATTCGAGCTTGCGTGTTTCAATAAACAATGAGCAACAGAACTGCAAAAATGACATCTGCTTTCATTGAGTTATTTTGAAAATGTTCACTACTTAGAAAATTAGTCATACAAGTGAGCAGCATTGATACTCTTAATGAACTTACTACACAGTTGATCAAAAATACGTTCAAGTGGACCAACTACACAAGTGAACTTGGATCTTTTAATAGAGCAGTACGAGCAATTCAACTGTCAATTGATACAAACCATCAATTACTCGCATATGGAATCGGACACCACAATCATATACGCGTGTACATTAGACCTCTGCTTATTGTGTTAGTTTTTAATGGTTTCACATCGTAGCTATTAAACAAGGGGTTTCAAACGACGTTCATAAAAGTTATAGACAAATACAATGCTTCTTAAAAACTGAAAAAGCACAAATTTCTGCCAACTTTTGACCAGATTTTTAGCAGTAAACTAGAGTTCAGCTGCTTTTAATTTAGAAAGATCAATTAATAAAAAGACGACGTGAGAATTACGGTCAATCGCTAAGAAAAGTATCACAAGAAAAAATGTCAACGTCGCAGCAGAACTTAAATTTTAAAAATGTTCTAACCCATTTTATTGTTCCGACAAATTTTAGTGGTGGAGAACTATTTACTTTTGTTTTTTTTTGTTCAGTCAATTTTGATCCATCAATAAATTCATCGAAGAGGGTTGTGAGTGGCATCATTAGAACGTCCTTCCAGCGTAGAATATAGCAATAAAAAGATTTTTTTGAATTTAGTTTTTCCACACGGAATTATTAAGGTTTGTTTTGTGAACATTTGACTGATTTCAGTTCTTTTGTTCACATTTTCCGTATTTTCGCTCAATTTTTCTGTTTTGCTTAAAAATATGACAAAATTGTTAGCAAAAAGTGTTTTCGCTTATAGCTGCGAAGCTGTAAGCTGAGCGTAGCTATTTAGCGGTGTTCGTGGTTTCTCACAGCCCAGAGTATTTGGATTGTATTGACGAGCGCTCTTTTTCTAAAGATCTGTTCACTTTATTCCAATTTTTCAGCTCATTGCAAAGTCAAATTAGAGTGGTGATTTTAATCAGGCTGAAGAAGTTCGGACAGAGGGAGAGCGAGTAGGTTTGAAGCAAAACCTTTTCAAGAAACTTCACAGTGGAGTCAAAAAGTTATCTGAACAAGTTTTCGGTTTCTGAAAGCAAAATTGTTATTCAAGCAATGCAATTTCACTTCTGCTTTCAGCCTTTCTACTATTGAGTGCTATTAATGTGATATATTTGAGCTTTATTCGCACCTATATGCAATTTAGTCAAATTATAAACGTTTAGCGAATGCTTTTTATTACTTCGACACTGTCATAAAATATTAGTTAAATTTTGATTTTTGTCGCAATTTTTTGATATTTCAGCAGTCTGATCACTTAGCATCAAAAATGACAGATCTCAAGGGTTGCTATTGAGGCAAAAAGCCCATAAATATTGGTTTGAGTTATTTGCTAGTCATTTTCTTGACTTGACACTATTTGTTCAAAAACTTTTTCAAAGTTTTGAAATTTACCAGTATTTTTTGTCTCAACATTTGATTTTATCAGACAAATCTCATATGTTTTAAAATATTGGTCATATTAATTAGTTGAATTGTTTCAATTCGAAGCTAATGCTCTCTATGAATTTGACACGTTTTGAAATTGAATTTTTGAATTTATCGGTTTTATTGTTCTATTTGTTGTCTATTTGCCTAGTCCCGTTAATTACGAGCCTCAATTCTTGCTAAGGCTGCCTCAATTTTCTGAATTATTGCTTCAGTTCATAGGTAGTTCTTTCTATGACATATGGTGTTCGTTTTCAAAGATTTTTAGTGAACTGTTGAATTTTGCTAGTTTTTCTTCAACTTATTGCTGTCTCATCCCCTATTCTGATTAATGAGGGTTTTCATTGTTTGCTTAAGATGAATAGAGAAACTAACCTAATTAGTCACCGGAGTTCATAGTGGTCGTTATCATAATTTAAATTTAAAAAAAAAATGAAATTTTTTTGGCCTTGAATGTTTTTTTGTGGTCTTATTGCTTAGCCACGAGAGCAAAAATTTTTGTTGGCCTTGTTATACGGCATATTTGTGCTGAATTCATTGGCTCTAATTTTCATTTGACATGTTTATCGACTGAGATAACGTTTATTTTCAAAATGTTCAAGTGCATTTGTGAAACTTCTCTTCATTTGTATTTCCATTGTCTCTTCTCCAGCCGTCAGAACTAGTAAAAGTTTTTTATGACTGCTGACATCTTGTGATAAGTTTGGCGCCGCTGGTTTTTATAGATATTCTGGCTTTTGCAACTTTCAAGTTTTTGCTTCCATTGTTAGGCAGTTCTAACGATAGGAAGTCAATTTTTTCACAGTTGTTGTTAGCACTTCCTGAACCACTAAATCTTAGATCAAAGACTTTATTTTAGTTTTCGAATTTTCTGGTTCAATTTTGCGCATATAGAGTCATGGGCTTTGTGGACTGTCTAAAATTGATGTTCCTGGACATTATTAATTTCAGGCTAAATCAAATGAATTTTTAGGATTGTATTCGAACAAGTCATGAAGTCTTGCTGTTTCTTTGTTTCGCCGTTTGACGCTGTTTAATCGCTTTACGATTATTCACAGCAACGCTCAAAAGTAAAAAGTTCAGAAAGACTTCTTCCTGTAATTAAAGGCGTTTGCAGGCTTGACGTTATTTCTCCCTTTCTTATTTAGATTCTGACCATAAGTAATTACCTCACTCCATAAAATGACTTTTGTTCTAGTTTAATTTGACTTAATTTAATGACAGACAACATGTAAAAAGGTCCATATTAAAAGGCTTTGCGATGAACTTTCAGCTAGCTAAATTTCTATTTTCAAGGAATAAGTGTTGCCGAAGCGCTTCATCTGCAATTTTGGCTAACAATTATGCTAACTTTTTCACAATTCAGCCTTCTTTTATCGAGAATGCACCAATTATGTTTCTAAAGAATATTTTATTTATATCTGCCGGAAGAACAAAGCTAAACCCTTATGAAACAACCTTCAAGCATTCCAAAGAGGTTTAGTTTTACCTCCAATTCCTATGAGTGTTCTGGAATTGAAAACTGTGCGGTTCACTCTAATAAATCTTTTTTGTTATGCTAAATCCAACTTTTTTCATTGATCGACTTTATTTTCAAATTACATTTCTCGCTAACAGTTGGAATATTGCATTTCTTAAAATTGATCAGCAGTATTCAATGCTAATTATAGTCCAATCGTGCGGTTTTTTAAAATTAGTTCAAAATTAGGGAGCTCAAATTTCGCCTTTTTGTTTCGTCTATGTTGTGTTCTAACGGAATAAATTCAAAAGGATTTGTCAATTATTGACATATTCTATTCACGTAACAATGAGGCCAATTGAACGTATTTTTCAGTTAAAAGCTGATGGTTTTTTTGAATTCAACAGTTTGCGTGAAATTGTTTTTGAATTTTTATTGTTCTCTATTAGTTCTTCTTTTGTAATTATGTCTTGGTCTCACTGGTGACAGTTAACTTTGCGTCCTATGAAACTATAAGTTAACCTATCTACTGTTTTTAGTTGACAGCTTATTGTATTTTTCTTTTCAAAGTACTTGTTTTCAAGTATCATTTCATATTTGAGCTTTTGCCAGATTTTTTTTTTGCTTTCATTTGTTTTATTCGGTTAGCTGAAGGTAGCTTTGTCTCAGCCGAAGGGTTGTATTTTCTATCGAGTGAGTCAGGTTTATTTTTATTGGATTTCAGTTTTCATTCTTTTTGTTTTTGGTCATTGTCTCATATTGAGCTTCTTTTTGACAATTACATTAATGGCAGGTAATCGAAAATGGCATTAAAAGAAGGGGCACATTATGTAATTTTCTTTGTGAACGGATTATGGTTTTATTGCCTTCGATATCGATTTCTAGCAAACTTAATTGTTTTAATTTTGCATATAATTGTCGTTTTTTGATAGTTGTTTGATAACACCAGGACAATCATAAGACTCAATTGCTTCCTAGCGCATTAGTGACAGCTTGCTTTTCTGGTAAAAAATACCATTCAAATGTCAATCAAAAAAGCTCTTTTATATTAAACAAAAGATTTTCTGTTCTTAGTGTCTTTTGACAATAACACAAGGAAGGTAAGTCCCATCGGCGTTTAACAAAGACCCATTCAAACATGTAATTTCTCATCAGTTAATAGCTTACAATTTTATTGCCATGGACACTGATTTTTAGCAAACATTCCAATGTTTTCGTACTTTTTGTAGTCTAAAACATATTCTCGATAACGAAAGGTCTCAATGGCTCCCTATGGCGTTATAAATTAACTTAATTAACAATTCCAGTCGATAGCTACTTCTTTTGAAGTTTCTGAAACGTATTTTTTTCAAAAAAAACTTTTTTAAGTATGCCATTTTCAGTTTTCTTTGATTACCTGCTACCTAGTATTTTTTCGCCTATCTATTTCATTGAAGTACAAGTTAATTTGGTTAATTTAGGTTGGATGTGATACTATTTTGACTGTTACGTGTTGAAAAATTAGACATTGAGCTGTGGTCGTTATTAATGTTTGCTTGTCTCGCAGTCTCTTCCATGGCATATATCATTGGCCCTTTTGAGCGTGAATTCTTACTTCGCTTGATGGTTTGACATTAGGGCAATATTTAATCATCCATCGCTTAATTTCGAAAAGTTTTTTGAAGGGTTTCTATCTCTTCCGCATTTGAAAGACTATTAATTCAAAAATGTTGATGAGCGGGGTGGGAACATTATGTACAAAAGCACATTACCATGCCTCCGTATGTTATATTTTGTAATCAATCGAAACAGCTGCCATACCAACAATTATCAGGCCCTTAGATGTATAAGTACTTCGAATTCAATTAATTTTAAAAATACTTTCACATCGAACAGATTATTGTAATTAAATTTGGACATAATTCTAGATCTAGCACTTTCATATTAACTTGCTAAAAGTTAGCACGTGGAGCAATTAGCTAACATAGCCAGCAGATTGCTGTAAAATAGCCACGATTGTGGCCTTTCATGAATTGAAACAACCAGAGAAATAAGATAGACAGATCGACCACCGGCCCCTTAACAGACCACTACAATTGAAACACCTAAAAAAACTGACAGATCAACCACCAGTCCTTTAAGAGACCACTAGACTTTTGGGGTTAGATGATTTGGACTGTCATTTTAATGACACATGCGGTCTATAAGGAAAAAGCTCTAAAAAGCTTTCAAAATTAATATTTGAAATCAAAATCACAGACTAATACTCAAGAATTAGGGCATATAAGTTTGGCACTAATTAAATGCACACTATTGATATTTAAATAGTAAATGTTCATAAATTTTAAAGTTCCATAAGTGAGTTCAGTAGTGGTTTTTTTGAGTGACTTAAATCACGCAATTGACCTTAAAGTAGAAATGACGTCAAGCACACAAATTTTAACTGCAGAGCAGTAGAAGTCACTGAATTCATTGAAAAATTAAAATCTAAGAAGTCAGGTCGTAAGAATCATCGATGGGGACGACGAATTAAAAAAACATAGCAGGACAAGTCCTGAAATACAATTCAAAGAAATGTATAAATTTATGAACTGACAATAATTAAATCCGCAGCAAAAGGCAAATGAGAGCTGTTATTACTGAGATCAAGCAATAAAACAACACCAGAAAATCAAAAACAGGCAAGACAAAAAAATCAACTTTATTGTTTTTTGAAAAGACAGGATAAAATTCAAAAAACAACTACTATGAACTCAAACTGCCAACTACATTGCTCTATTTCTCATCAGCAACCGGCAATTAAATGTTGATGATTCCTCTCACTGATAAGACAAAATAAAACAAAAATCGCCATAAAAATCGCTGAAACTTTTTAGAAACGCTTAGTATAAGTTACAGAACAAAACAGCTACTGAAGGATAAAATTACATCAATTATTTGAGTCCTCAATGACCACCGTTGCGACCTGTCATCAATGAGATTAAGTGATAGGACAGCAATAAGTACAACAAACACTAGGAAAACTAAAAAAATCACTGATTTTTTAAAAACGAAAAAGAGTAAAGTCACAAAAAGCAATAGCTATTTGATTAATATTCAAAGCAATTAGTGTGAAAGTCATAGAAAGCACTAGCTTTAAACATAAACGAATGAATCGATTAACTTAACCCCATAGCGGCATCAGAGACCTGTCCCCAATGGAAAAGTACGATAAATACTTCAAAACTGAAAAATTCACTCAAAATTTTGAGAAAAAGTAGTGTCAAAGTCATGAAAACCACTAGCTATTAAATCGAGCCATTAATTAGGTTCTTTTATGCCTCATTATCAACCAACCAGACCTGTCATTGATGGTACTAAGTGATAAGACAGAAGAATTTAAAAAAAGGGGACAACATCTAAAACTCGCTAATATTTTATGACAACAAATAGTGGCAAAGTCATATAAAAATTTAGCTGTCCCTTAATGAATTGAGAAACTCTGAAAACAGAAAAAACTGAAAAAAATCCAACATGACGCACCTGAAAAAAATCTCAAAAACCGCCAAATTGAACAAACACCAATTTCTCACTCCACTTTAAAGGTATTTTGAGACAAATTCACGGCTCAAACCTACTCAATTTTTCGCTCCCTTTACTATTTCAGTGTGACCAAAATCACCACTCTAATTTGTCTGCTC
The DNA here is from genome assembly GCF_964194025.1 of Convolutriloba macropyga. Taxonomy (NCBI): domain Eukaryota; kingdom Metazoa; phylum Xenacoelomorpha; order Acoela; family Convolutidae; genus Convolutriloba; species Convolutriloba macropyga. The sequence continues at coordinate 23,846,156 of NC_134476.1, read as the reverse complement.
ACTGACGTGAAAAAGCCGAAAAAAGCGTGAACAGATTTTTAAAAAAAGGCAGCGCAACAATACAATTCAAATTGCTCAAATTGTAAAAAACCACGATGTCCCGAATAATAGCCGCTATCGCTTCGCGGCTATTAAACACAATTTGACTTCAAAATGAGTGACTACATTAATAGAGGATGCAATACAGAATTTTGTCATTGCTACACTAGCAAAAATCATAAACTCTTGGAGGTCACATTTGAAAACTAGTTGACTAGATTCTGTTTAATAATTGTTCCATGCAGCCGAACCTCACTTCAACAGCGAATTTACTTAATATTAATAGAAAATATCTGTGTGCTCGAAAAAAAATTTTAGAACAAAACTTTGAGTTATTTGAAAGTCATTACTCCTTTACAACATCACTACTGACGGTGATTGCGTTCCATCTATTCCAAAGATAATGTCCACCAGTTATGCGCCAAAAAAATCATAAAGAGATAACATCAATTCTACTCAGTCTACTGTGGAACGAAAGTCATAAAAACGACAGTCAATAAAAAATTTAATCTTTCACCAGTTAGATTAGGTCTAAATTATGAGATGATAGCAATTATCTGATCAATATTGACAATTATTTGTCGGCTGTCTGTCAGCAATCTTTGTTGATTGGTTATCATTTGCTAAAAACTCATTTAAGAAAAAAACAACACTTCTAAAAAACTATTGAAGTTCCCAAACAATTTAATGTAAAAAATATCAATGTCATCACGAGCTGTTAACTTACTACTAAAAAACCAAACGTCAAATCGTTACTGAAGTAAAACAAAATTAAAAGCAAACGAGGACAAGTCCAGAACTACATTTCAAAGAAATTTCGTTTACAAAAAACGATTTACAAAAAACAAAAAAGGAAAAAGTAAACATTAAAGTTATATAGCCACACGTGAACAAAAAACCAAAAGAAAAAGCCTTTAATAGACCACTAGACTTTTTGGGTTAGATGATTCGGACTGTCATTTTAAGGACATATGGATGGTCTATATGGACATAATGAATGACACAATGACGGTCTATAAGGAAAAAGCCCTAAAAAGCTTCTTCAAAATTAATATTCGAAATCAAAATCACAGAATAATACTCAAGAATTAGGGCATATAAGTTTGGCACTAAATAAATGCACACTATTGATATTTAACTAGTAAATGTTCATAAATTTTAAAGTTCCATAAGTGAGTTCAGTAGTGGTTTTTTGAGTGAGTTAAATCACGCAATTGATCTTAAAGTAGAAATGACGTCAAGCACACAAATTTTAACTGCAGAGCAGTAGAAGTCACTGAATTCATTGAAAAATTAAAATTTAAGAAGTCAGGTCGTAAGAATCATCGATGGGGACGACGAATTAAAAAAACATAGCAGGACAAGTCCTTAAATACAATTCAAAGAAATGTATAAATTTATGAACTGACAATCATTAAATCCGCAGCAAAAGGCAAATGAGAACTGTTATTACTGAGATCAAGCAATAAAAAACACCAGAAAAAAAAAAACAGGCAAGACAAAAAAATCAACTTTATTGTTTTTTGAAAAGACAGGATAAAATTCAAAAAACAACTACTATGAACTCAAACTGCCAACTACATTGCTCTATTTCTCATCAGCAACCGGCAATTAAATGTTGATGATTCCTCTCACTGATAAGACAAAATAAAACAAAAATCGCCATAAAACTCGCTGAAACTTAAAAACGCTTAGTACAAGTTACAGAATAAAACAGCTACTGAAGGATATAATTACATCAATTATTTGAGTCCTCAATGACCACCGTTGAGACCTGCCATCAATGATATTAAGTGATAAGACAGCAATAAGTACAACAAACACTAGCAATTATCAGATCAATATTGACAATTATTTGTCGGCTGTCTGTCAGCAATCTTTGTTGATTGCTTATCAATTGCCGAAAACTCATTCAAGAAAAAAAACAACACTTCTAAAAAAATTTTGAAGTTCCCAAACAATTTAAAAAAATATATACATTGTGATTACGAGCTGTTAACTTACTACTAAAAATCAAATGTCAAATCGTGACTCAAACAAAGTAAAACAAAGTTAAAAACAAACCAGGACAAGTCCATAACTACATTTCAAAGAAATTTCTTTTACAAAAAACAATTTACAAAAAACAAAAATGGAAAAAATAAACATTAAAGTTATATACCCACACGTGAACGAAAAACCAAAAGAAAAAAGCCAGAAGCATTCCCGAAACGAATCGAAGTCTTCCTCGACAAAAGAACCATTCTTTCAATAAATAGTATCTGATGGCAGTAACCATAAAAGCAGAAAAAAACAATCTTGATCAAATAAAAGATCAATATTTAGCTTTACAGCTTTAGCTCAGCCAAGAAAAGCACAATTTTAATTTTCAACAAAGAAAACAGAATAAGAATTATTTTTTCAAATTTCAAAGAAAAAATTGCTTGGTACCAAAGTGCCTGAACTCATTTTTTCAAGGAAAATTCCTATGCGCATTAGGCTTAAATTCAGTTTCAAATAAATCAATAAAACTTTAAACTGGGCCAAAAATAGCCTAAAAACCAAAAAAAGTTGGATAACCTTAAAAAAACACGTTGAAAAAGCCGCACGTGAACGAAAATATTTGCCCTATATCGAAACTTTTTTAGCACCTACACTTTCGATTCGAAAAGAAGGCACGAATGTTAAAAAACTCTCTTCCCTCCGCTCCTCAAAATTGTTCACAAAACAATCTTCTCAAACTTTATTCACTACCGGAACTTTCGGTTTTCTTGCTCGCTAACTTATCGGAAAAATATTTAACCAGAAAGCTCCGAAATCGACTAAGGGTGAGGTGGTTGAGGGGATGATAAGGGTTCAAATTAGGAACCATCCTTAACACAAAAATTTAAGTCTCCCAAACAGTTTCGTTGAATGGCGCACTTAGTCTAGTAAACCAAAAGGCTCTAAAAGAACTGAATGCCTGCCGGGCGTTTCCTTTAGGACAAAGTGAAAAAGGTCAGACGGAAAATCGTTCGAGCGAAAAACTGCATAAGAAAGTTTGCAGGACTAATATAATTGCTATAATCTTTGCTTCAGAGCAATTTAAAAGATCACGGCCAAATCTTTCAAACAGTATCTTAAAAAAACTTCACAAAATTCGACTGCAAAATTTTAAAGCCAACAGACATGATGCAGTCAATTTTGCGCACCAAAACACTACACACTGATTACATCTCCAACAAATAACACACCATAAGATTTTAAAAGAGCAAGAAAAAAACGTTCGAAGACGCTCCATTGAAGTTTCCTTTCTATCATTCAAGCGTCTCCTCTTAAACCAACTCAAATCAATTATCAAAATACACAATAGCAAGCAAAAAATTATTCCGAAAAGAGCAAAACTGAAAAAAAATAGTAAAACGAAAAAAATAGACAAAAACTCCAAAAATTGATTCAATTTAATCCATGTTACTTGAAAAATATAGCCAAAAAGGATCGCGAGCACCTCAACAAATCGCCATAGCTACAGAAAATTCGAATTTTAGCGAGAACTTCCAATAGATTGCAAAAACTTGAACAAAAAAAATACTAAACGCGTCTAAGACGTGAAAAAATCAAAACGTGCTCATACTTGCATCTATATATCTCCTATATGCTTAAAATCGTTAAAACTGTTCCCAAATCTAGAAATACTTGTTAGTATATATTAGACAACCTACTTGGACCTATTTAGAAATAAAAAGAAAAACAGCTTTAAAAAGCTGCACTAGATCGGAAAAATTTTGCTCGCGAAGCACAAAATTGGTCACATCTTTTCACGCTCTCTTTCGAAAAAATGGCATGAGCAAAAACCACTCTTCTCCTTGTTCCAGTTTTATTCAAGAGTCTTTTACAACCCGTTTCATAACAAGTGGATCGATTTAAAAAAAGGATCACGATAAATCTTCAAGTCGTAAAAAAGACAGGGCCCCAATAAAATTCAAATTATTTGAGTTGTTAAACAGGAGAGCGCCTCAATGATAGATGTTGAGTCTATTAAAATTTTGAAAGTATCTCTTCAAATACCGGTTCAGTTTTTCAATAGCGCTTCAATGCTTTTCTTTTTCACTCCAGAAAAGATATCAATTGGCCAAAAATGACTAAAAACCACGGCAGTAAAGTTTCTAGCCATCCAAAATATTTTAGGGTTGCTACAAAAAGTATTTTGAAAGCTATTAAACCATCAGATTATAACCCCATTTTAAGGCCGCCACCAAATAGATTTCCCCATATACGCTGATGACGCGTAGAAGAATATATCATATAACAACTATCAAAGATGATTTGGACAGTTTTTTTTACTTCAATTCTCAGTACCATATTGTTTATACTCAGATTGACTTAAATTCTCAGTACTTTCTTTTAACATTTATTAACCTAAATGGCATGGAGAAAATTGACTTGGATTAATTTATAAAACTCTATTTTCAACTTTATCTAAGTTATATCTTGATTTGTTTTGATACGAGAACGCTATAAATTACATGTCCTCAGAAAATAGAGCAAAGATGCCCAACGATAACTCAGAAAACGCCCGATGAATGTGTAAACAATAAAAACGCAGGTTATAAGAAGATAAATTTCAACATCTACAAATAAATATTACAAAAATAGATGAATATCAAGGAATGAGCACCAAACTAGTTTAACAAAAAGCGCCTCCCTACATATACCTATGTCCTTACACTCAACTTGTTCGGCCGTTTTGTAGTAATCAAAAATCATACTACTGAAGTTTATATTCAAATTTGGCCTCAAAACAGTTTTTGAGCCGACAATTACAAGTTCGCTGTACTCCGATTGCAACTTGCTTATAAACAAAATACTTGTGGAAACAAGGTAAATATCAACAACTTTAATAGAGAGGGAAATAAATGCTCAAGATCCATTTTATGGATAGATTTGGGACCTAAGATCTTTGATCGCATTTTCCAGGCTGCGCCTCATATCTCTATCTGAGCTGCGACTAAATACAGTAACAGTCCTCTTACGACTGTCTTCGTGAACAAATATCTTCTCGAGCATCATTAGCAACTCTTCTCTTCTCACACGGTTGTACTGACGTCTTACAGCTAAAACAAATTTATAAAATTGGTAATTTATATTAGCCTTTACATCAATTTCATCAAAATCAACTTCCTGCCTAACACTAAAAACATCTAATCAGCTAGCTAACGAAGACCGTGTTTACCATATAGGAGTTTAAAAAATCAGAAAATTTAATAAAAACTTGATACAAGTTCTTGGTGTGAGTCTTAAAACCATTATTGTGGCCCAATCATTCATCAAATTTTAGAGAGGTTTTATCGGCCCTTTAAACTGAAGAAAAGAAACTACTTAAAAAATTTCATAAAATACAACTAAAAATTAGTTAAATTGCCATTAATGAAATCGAATAGTCGCAGAAAAAAGAAGCTTTGTATATAGCCTTTGAGTTCAGAGACCAGAAGCTGGCTCTGAAGCATGATTTTAGACTGCGCCCAACCCGAAAAAAATTATAACAGAACATTCGATGTAACATGCCAGCTTTGGGTATGCATTTCATCAATCAGCTTTAGGTTTATCCCGTTTCTTTGAACTTGCTCTTTTGAAATTGACCGTATTCACTAAATTGCGTAATTGAATGCTAGAAAAAATAAATACTATTCAGTTGAAACAGTGAGTGAGGTAAGTCACGAGTCAAGCGTGAAAATCGTGACTTAAGTAAAAAGAAAGACGTGATGAAAAGGTAAAGCGAAATAAAAACAGACAACTCCTGAATTACAATCCAAAGAAATTAATTAATTGGTAACCTGGCAATTATCAATTTTGCAGCAATATAAAACTAAATCAGTCAAAAAAACTCATGAACTATATGCGCAAAATTAAACATTGTTTTGAGGAACAAAAAAATTTTAACATATTTAATAAATTTAAATTTTACTAAACAAAATAATAATTGCAATTTTACGACGCCACAGCATTCTTTGAATGCGTACATAACACAACAAGTTACCGGGAATTAATGGCAGAGAACTCAAAATTGAGGCAAAACTAAGGAAATTGGAAATTAGAAAATTCACACGCATTCACGTAACACAAATCGAAAACAAATGGTGTCTCAGTCAAAAATTAGCCGGTTACTTAAGAGGAAATAAAATGACCAAAATCACGTTGCACTGAAAGGCCACTGAGAAAGGTAATTTTTTGAGTCAGCGACGAGACCACAAAAACAAAAGGAAAAGCAAGACTAAAAACCCAAGTTTCAATTTTCAAAAACGTCAATAGAAAAAAAATGATTCCTCTGAACTCATGCATTTAATTAGATGTACCTTTTTTTCAATAGCAACCAATGACACCTGTCATAAATCAAACTAAATGATAAGCCAACAAAAACACCAAAGAACTGGATTCTACGTTTTGATCATTAACATTAAGTCGCCGAAAGCATTAGCTACGTACAGAGACTTTTTTTAAAATTTAGAAAATCTTTATCAGCCGACAATGAGACCTGCTAATATAGAGAAAAACGGATTAGACAGCAATAAGTAAATACATTCGAAACCCAAAAACTCGTCACTTTTGAAAACTAACAGAGTAAAATTCATAGAAAGCATTAGATTACCTCTATAGTTTAGCTCAATTTATTTATGCATACTTAGCAACTGATGAGGTCTTTCATTTATGAAACTAAGATATAAGACAACAGTGACAATAAAAATTCGCAAAAGAAAATCAACAATAGTTCTTGAAAACAATTAGTGTCAAAGTCAGAGCAATCAACAAATTTGAAATGAAAGAAACCGATGAAAAGGAAAACTAGACATTTTTAGGAATCTATCAGAAATTTCCCTAAAGCGATTAAATGATAAGACAACAAAGCTCAAACATAGCCGGCAGATTGCCGGAATAGCTGCGAAATAGACTTGCGCGCCGTAAAATACTGATGGAAAAAGATACAGAAGTGAGTTGATAATAGTTATCGCCGCCGCCTATAAAACTTACAAGTTTATTTCAAAGGAGGTTGTTTTTGGGTGCAAAAAAAGTTTCCCTGTCGCGTCTCGAACCGGCGATCTCCGGATTAACAGCCAGTCGCCTTAACCACTCGGCTGTCGGACCATACAATCTGTTTTCTTACAATCAACTTTGTTTTAGGAACAGATTCTGTTTCTGAATAACCGCAATTTAGGTCACGCAGAAAGCGTGAAATCAAGCGCGAAAAAGCCATTTAAGCAGTGACGAGACAGAATGTTCTAGAACAAATGTAAAACGAAAATAAAGCGTCAGACGACGAAACAAAAAAAAAAACCAAGAGCACCGCAATATAGCTACGCTCAGCTTACAGCTTCGCAGCTATAATAAATACAAGGAAAACTCAAAACATTTTGAAAAAAAGTCATAACTCACATCAGTAAATTGTTTCATTTACTAGCTTATTAGCAAGGAACAAGAACTGTGATTAATAATACAAGGTGATAGGACATGAGTAATAATTAAAAAAGGGGCAAAATTCAAATATTCACGAATATTTTATGAAGAAAAAGTGTCGAAGTTATAAAAACCTATAGCGGCCCATCGACGAATTCAAGCAATTACAAATATGCGCAATTATAACACATTGTCATTTTAATATCACGCAACAATCACTGAAAACAGTCAAATTGACGCACTTCAAAATTCCCTCTGAAAAACTGAAAATTGGTTCAAACAGTAATTTCACTACACTTTAAAGCGAGTTTGGAAATGACGCCTAGGAACTACTCGATTATTTGCTCCCTTTACTGGTTCAGCATGACAAAAATCACCACCCTAATTTGACTTCTGATTAAGGTGAAAAGGCCAAAAATGTGGACATATCTTCATAGCACACCAATACAGAAAAAGACAGCACACCATTGCAATCCAAATGCTTTGGATTGTAAAAAGGAGAGCATCTGAATAAGACGTTGAGAGGCTGTCGGCGGCTATTAAAAACTACACAAAATGAAAAATTAAAATTAAAAAATTGAAAAATTCGAAAAAGCATTTGTATGAAGCTGTTTCATTTCTGTGCTGTTTACAACTAAAGAGCCATAGTTTTTTCTATCATGCACACTCTTTTAACAAAGTTGACAACAAACAGCGGCAAATTGATCGCTATACCCATTAACAAAATTGGCAAGTGCGTTATTGTTTGCCCATAAAGAACTGTACCTTTCACCAATATGATAAATTTTTCGTTCAATGTAGGAAACACAAGGCAAGTCTCAAAAAAGAATGATTTGTAAAGCTAACATTTTGTAAGAATTATTCAGAAACTTTTTCTGGACATTGTAATGAAATCTAAATACTCACCAGGATCGGCAGCCAAGTCCACAAACTTGACAAAATCTTGATTCACGATTAGTCCCACCAGCTGTCTCAAGTCATTAAAAACAATCCGTAGTGTCTCTGCATCGCTAGCCGGGAACTCAAGCTGCGCAGTAAAATTCTGAAAGTGTTCCAAGTCCCAATCAAAATTCTTCAGTCCTGTTAAACTAATTTCATATGGCTCGACCAATTCGGCTTTCAGCCGCTTGGCGATATGTTTGCATGCTTCCATGTATGTGGTGACAGCAAGGACATTGCTCTGGGTTTTCTTATTCGCCAGTCGAACATTTTTGAGGTACGAGGTAACCTCTGTGGCGTATACACTCGGATCTGATGCTACATGGTCAGTCGTCCAATTGTAGTCAACAAGTTCCATTATTGCATCTATTTTGAACTAAAACAGAGTGGTCATGTAAATAGTATATCTCAGCAAAAAATGATAGCTAAAAGTCACGTGGTCGGCAACTGTTCGCTTTGAAAATGTTGGCGGACTAAATGAATGCTGACTAAATGAATTTAAGGACAAGTTCAATTGAGAGTCTATAGAAAATAAACCATGCTTGATATAGCATGGCTTGGGATTCTCTCCATAGAGCTGGCACAGCTTTAATTAATGCAAATGAGCAAAAAAGACTCATCATACATGCATATGTCAAATCTCTTTCTGGGTTACCACTCTATGAGATGTATTTCTTTCTGGTAATCCCTCCCGGAAATACTTTCAAACTACTTTGATACACTCAATTTTTGTTCCGACCCCTCTTGAGGGGGAGGAACTATATACTCAAATGATTTTTTTGTTCAGACAATTTTGGCCAAACGATATATTCACCGTAGAGAGTTGAGACTGGTATCATTAGAAAGCTCGTCCAGCGTAGAATATGGAATTGAAAAGATTTTTTATTTGGTTTTTACAAGGAGTTATCGCGGTTTAAACTTCTGAGAAAATTAGAGCGAATTCCGTTGTTTTTATTCACAATTTCCTGAAGTTTTGCCTAAATTTTCGTCAATTTTGCAAAAATTTGTTACTTTTTAAGAATAGTGTTGTTGATTTAATTTGTCCAGACAAGAAAAGAATTGTTGATTACTTTGATTTAATTTTTTGTCAAAAATTTGGGCTAAAAATTTCAAAATTCAGCCTTTTTCATCAAAAACAGCACGAAATAAGCTCCTTTAGTTCACTTTGATTAACTTTGCAGGAAGTACATCCCCACTAATACAATCTTTGTAGACTCGAAAGGGGGCCATTACTACTTCAACTTCTGCTGAGAGTGCTCTGTAATTAATCTTTGAGGTTTTTCGCTAACTTTACTCGTTGATTACCAAAAACGAAGAATTTATTTTTGAGTTTTTAACTAACAAAATATCTATATCTATAACATCCGAAAAATTAAGTGTTCCTATTGGACAATATGCACTAGCAGGGCTAGTTTTGGACCAATCTTGGACTGTTACGATTAAAAATAATTCGGATTGTAATCAGTCGGTCTTTTTTTAAAAAAAATAATCTTCTATATATTAATTTTACTCGTTGATTATCAAAAACGCAGAAATTATTTTTGAGTTTTTAACTAACAAAATATCTATATCTATAACATCCGAAAAATAAAGTGTTCCTATTGGACAATATGCACTAGCAGGGCTAGTTTTGGACCAATCTTGGACTGTTACGATTAAAAAGAATTCGGATTGTAATCAGTCGGTCTTTTTTTAACAAAAATGATCTTTTATATATTATTTGAAGAACAGAACATATCAAATCAAAGCTCAGGAGAGATAGGGCCAATTGGCTTGCTAAGCAGCTCAAAGCTAATGCATTTAGTTTTTTAAATTGAAAGCTTATGGTCGTTTTGACTTTAAAATAACTGATTTTTAAATAAATAATGACTTAATGTACATTTCCTCTATTTTTTCCTAATTTGGTCAACTTGTAACTTAGTGTTAGCAAAGACAGAAAACTTTTTCTTTTTAATGATTTAAAATTCAATATCTAATGCTGTAATAAGCCTTAAGTTATTGTTTTCTGGCTTTGATACTACTAGATTTGATTTTTTTTTTAATTTTTAGATATTTGCCAGTTTTCACGTTTTCTAGTTTTGTTACTATACCATATCAAATTGAGCAATTTAAAATCCTGAAAGATATTGATTATCGTTTTAACGGCTTCGACACTTCTTGAAGAATTTGATTGAACTTTTTAATTTTGTCTGTCGTTTAAACTTTGTCGTTTTAGTCGTAAGAAATTTCCTGCATAATGACAGGTTTCATTGGTTTTTCTTGGAAGAATAGATGAGCCGATATTCTGATATTAGTAGATAGCTGATGGCTTTCAAGACTTTGAAAACAATTGTTTTCCAAAATAAAAAAAAACTTTTTAACTTCTCAATTCTGTTCTTTTTCTTGTCTTTTTGTTACCTAGTCTCGTTAGTTACAGGTCAAATATGACTCCCCTTTTTGGTGTTAAGGGAAAGTGTCAAAAAGATTTGGTGTCACAAAATCTAATAATTTTAGAGAATTCGTTATAACCTTACTGGCTTCGACACAGGTTTTTCACAAAAAAGAAAATTAATTTGATTTTTGTCATATTTGACGTTCTTTATGTAGACGCAAGACATATTCTGGATAATTGCAGGTCTTAAGGGCTTCTTTTGGAAGAACAAACGAAACTATTTCATTTCATTATTTCATTTTGTAATTAATTTCTTAACATGACTTTGGAAAAAATTTTGATTCGAGAAAAAATCAAAAAGTATTATTTACTTTTGCCTTTTTTTTCTTTTTTGTCTACTTGTTACCTAGTCTCATCAATGAAGAGCCACATACTTCACTATTGGTGTTTGATGCAAAATCGAACATATTTTGAAGGCCAAAATATGGCTTTACGGCTTCGACAACGTTTGGTGTTTGGTGCAAAATCGAACATATTTTGAAGGCCAAAATATGGCTTTACGGCTTCGACAACGTTTTCTGTCAAATTTTCATTGAATTTTTGCTTGTTGTCTTTTTTTGTTTTTAGCCGCATAAAAATTAAATAAGGACAGGTCTTAATGCCCTTCTATAGAAGTATTGGTAATCGTTAAGTTTTGTTTTCTAAAACGGACAAAGTTTTGATGTAATAAATGTTTGTTGTTGTTGCTTTCTTAATATTGGCATCTCATCAATCTACTGCATTGTTATTGCTTCGGAGGCTATGTTTTCATTCATACACTATTTTTTGAAAAATACTTCGGTTTTTTATTTGTTTTTTTTGGGTTTTTTTGGGAATCCAAAATAATTTTTGGGTTTTTCTATCTGTTCCTCATTTGGTAGACAATTATGCCAAAAATTTGGATGAGCGGGGTCGGAACCTTATGTGCGATCGCACATTATCGAGCCTCCTTGTTTATTTTACTGTCCCTGATTAATTCAACTCATTTTTAATTTACAAAGTATGCAAACCTTCATATCATCTCGCATTCTAGATTGCACATCAAAAGCTAACTGAGTCAACGTCGAGGCTGCATTCAGCTTACAAGAACTGGTCTGTATTGAGAGTAGTTCTTGCAATGGATCCATATTGGCCAACAAAACTAGTTTACTCGAATTGCTTCTAGGGTCGGACAGATTAGTTTTACTCATTGCGATGAATGTCGCAAGATGGGGAATCGATTCGCTCAAACATTCACAATTCAGTGACAGCTGACTGAGTTCACTGAAGTTTAAAGTGCCTCGACTTAAAGACTTGTCAGCTGGCAGGTACTTTGGTTTCTGAGCACGTTCTTCGAAAGACGCCATTAGGGTTAGAACTGTTTCTCCCAGTTGATTATGAATGAGATTATCCAGCGACTTTATTACGTATTCTTCAATGACCTGAAATAACAAATAACTCAAAAATGAAAGAAAATGTTCCGGTTTTATCGAACGTCTTAAGAATCCAAGCGACCCCATAATTTTAATACAAAGAGTTTTGTTTTGGTAATGGTTCCTTTTCCAATCTAATCTAATTATTTTTTCAGCAGTTTACTTTGCGTTAACTATTTTTCATGGGTACAATTTAATTTCTTCATAGTTTTAGGAATAAGCCAACAGGAGTTGAGACCAACAATTTGAAAACACTACAATTACCTGGAGTAAAATAACCACCCATAGTTGGTCAAAAATTACCAGGGTCAGAATTTTAAAGGAGTGCTTCATTCTTAATTTATTAAGTCGATAATTTAGGAGTTAATTTTAAGAGCTTCTTACTTGTGTATTAAACTGATACCCAGCGCAGAAGTTGAGCAGCTCCGTCACAAACTCTTTCAGGGTGAAATAAATTTTGGGCACACTTTCCGAAAAAGGCAAAGTCTTTCCAACCTCACATTTCCCTCTTGCGGCTTCAATATAGTCTAACGGGAATATTTTCCTCACTTCTCGCAGTTTTGTATTCGAATTCAGCAAAATCGGCGAGTAAACTTCTTTCCACAAAATTGTCACAAATCGTCGCAAAAAGGCTTCGTTTAACTTATTCACAAATGCATGACGTAAGTTAAAAGCACATTGCTTCAACTTCGGTGATGGTAATGACAAGTTTTCAGCCGTGTGACAAAACAGTAAGACAATTTCCTTCAGATATTTGAGGTCTTCAACTATTTGGATTTTTCCCGGCAGTTCATCAACTAGTTGCGCTTCAACGAAAGCTACTGTTTCATCCCACCAACCTAAAGATCATTATCAATTCACATCATTACAGAATCGAAACAAGACGTTCCATCAATATATTTCAAATATTTCGCAAAAATCAAGCGTTTACCGCTATTGTTTCTGTTTGTGATATTTGTATCTGATAATACAGATGGCAGTACGACTTGTCCATCAATTCGTTAACTATGCATCATCCAAAAAATACTTTATTAGGAGTCCGTTATTGGATTGCAAACAAGAATCTCGTACGGTCTGTAAAGTTAGCCCAAAATACTACCAACACTCATTACTAATGTTTTCATTCTGCCTATCAGCCCAGTTCTATTTCATCAATAACTCATTATGCTGCAAAGTAGAACCCCAGAAGACACTTTCTAACAGTTTGCTGAAGTTGCTGGTTAAAAATGTGAAGCATGAAAATTAAGATAGCACTAAGGAACGGATCCAGCAACAAAGAATGCAATTGAAAATATGTCAGCGAACTGAACAATGATAACAAAATAGCGGATAAATATGATAGTGAATAACGAATCCCCACAAGATATCAACTTACAAATTTTAACTTTAGCTAAAACAGTCAAAATTAAAAGTACATTTAAGCGAACCTGAGACAATCACAAAATTTACATTTGTCAATAGAGGTCGCAATATATTAACATAGCCGGCAGATTGCCGGAATAGCTGCGAAATAGACTTGCGTGCTGTACAATACAGATGGAAAAAGATACAGAAATGAGTTGACAGAAGTTATCGCCGCCGCCTATAAAACTTACGAGTTAAATTCAAAGAATGTTGTTTTTGGGTGCAAAAAATTTTTTCACTGCCGCGGCTCGAACGGCCGATCTCCTGATTAACAGCCAGTCGCCTTAACCACTCGGCTGTCGGACCATACAATCTTTTTTCTTACAATCAACTTTGTTTTAGCAACAGACAACTTCTGAATAACAGCAATTTAGATCACGCAGAAAGAGTGAAATCAAGCGCGAAAAAACCATTTAAGCAGTGACGAGACAGAATGTTCCAGAACAAATGTAAAACGAAAATGAAGCGTCAGACGACGAAACAAAAAAAACCAAGAGCACCGCAATATAGCTACGCTCAGCTTACAGCTTCGCAGCTATAATAAACATAGCCGGCAGATTGCCGGAATAGCTGCGAAAAAATAGACCTGCGTGCCATATAATAGATAGAAACAGATACAGGTCTAAATTGAAAATAAATCGACGCCGCTAAAAACTAGGCTAAAACATTCAGCGATGAATTAATAAAGCTTGTTAAAATTCATTCCACAGAAGCCTCCTATTAGGGACCTTTACTGCACATAGGAGTTCCTTTGACCTTAAACAAATTCAAATGAAACTTGTTTTAAAGTGCAAAAGTCATTTTATTGAGTGAGGTAAGTCACGTATGATCAAAATCTAATCACGCAAATAACCTAAAAACTTTCGCTAAAGCGAGTGAGAAATGAAGTCATGCGCGCAAATGCCGTTAGCGAGAGGAAGAAGTAATTCAGAAAATTTGACTTTTTCAGCTTTGCTGTGTGAACAAATGTAGAACGAAAAAAGAGCGTCAGACGACGAAACAAACAAAAACAGAGCCGGAAGAATTCCGGAAGCGACTCGAAGCGTCGAAATTTCACAAAAAAAACTTCTCTCGCTCAGAAAAATAGTTCACACAGCAATTTTACTCACTTTCGCTTTTAGGTCAAAACATCGTCTGAACGAATAGTACTTCAGGTAAAAAAAACATAGCTGGCAGATTGCCAGAAAATAGCCGCAATAGATTCGTAGCTCGGCAGTCTAAAAAAAACAGTAAAAAAGACAGACCAAAAAAATTCGTCTTTTCATTGAAGGCTGATCGGTTATATTTTGATTAAAAATCTGTATACGTTATTGCTGCCTCTATTAGCTGATCTCAAATAACCTTCATTTAGAGTGACACACACCCATTTGACTTCATCTCTTTGAATTAAAATAAATAAAAGTCAATTTCAAATTGAGGAAGTCATTTTTGAGAGTGAGGTACGTCAAGTGTGACCAAAAATTTACTCTCGCGCATGAACAAAAAACTCGCTCCACTAAGAGCGAAAAATGACGCACACATGCAATTCAGTTTAAATTGCATGAACGAATGAACAAAAAGTGGCTGTGACGTCATATGGTCGTAACAAAAATCATGACCACGAAATAAAAAAACATAGCATGACAAGTCCTGACGTACAATTCAAAGAATTTATATTGACTAAACAGAAAAACTAGACCTAGAATGGACTATGAGTGAATTGAGAAAACCATTTTAAAAAAACAACAAAAAAAGAAATAAACAGAAAATCAATGTCAAAATGCCGCATGTGAACAAAAAAGCACTAGCGAGAAATGAAAATTTAATTCAAACAAAAAACTAGGCCTAGAATGAGCTGTGAATGGATTGGGAAAACTATTTAGAAAAAAAATCCGATCCAAAAAATCGAAAAAACAGTAAAAATCAGAGTGAAATTGCCGCATTTGAACAAAAAATCACTACCGAGAAACCGAATTTTTGTTCAAACACCGTTTTCTCACTCTACTTTAAAATTAGAGCGAAAAAAATTCATGCCGCAAAACCACTCGCTTTTTCGCTCCACTTCCTGTTTCGACGTGACCAAAATCACTACTCCAATTTGACTTCAAAAATCATGAAAATGTGTGAACAGATCTTAAAAAAGACAGCGCCCCAATACAATTCAAATTCTTTGAATTGTAAAAAAACCAAGAGAAGGCCAATAATATCCCCAGCTATCGCTGTGCGGCTATTAAAAACCTTAAGAAAACCAATACTCCTCTTCGAGTCGTAAAAACCAAGAGCACCGCAATATAGCTACGCTCAGCTTACAGCTTCGCAGCTATAATAAACATAGCCGGCAGATTGCCGGAATAGCTGCGAAAAAATAGACCTGCGTGCCATATAATAGATAGAAACAGATACAGGTCTAAATTGAAAATAAATCGACGCCGCTAAAAACTAGGCTAAAACATTCAGCGATGAATTAATAAAGCTTGTTAAAATTCATTCCACAGAAGCCTCTTATTAGGGACCTTTACTGCACATAGGAGTTCCTTTGACCTTAAACAAATTCAAATGAAACTTGTTTTAAAGTGCAAAAGTCATTTTATTGAGTGAGGTAAGTCACGTATGATCAAAATCTAATCACGCAAATAACCTAAAAACTTTCGCTAAAGCGAGTGAGAAATGAAGTCATGCGCGCAAATGCCGTTAGCGAGAGGAAGAAGTAATTCAGAAAATTTGACTTTTTCAGCTTTGCTGTGTGAACAAATGTAGAACGAAAAAAGAGCGTCAGACGACGAAACAAACAAAAACAGAGCCGGAAGAATTCCGGAAGCGACTCGAAGCGTCGAAATTTCGCAAAAAAAAACCGTAACTGCAGCTAAAGCCATTACCTTTTGTATTCAACCATTAAGACATTACCTCCCCAGGTCTGATCTAAACCTTGGTTAAATTTAAACCACTGACACCAAGAGAAACAAAATGCAGTTAAGTCTTATCGTATTGAAAAGTAAGGTAAGGTTAAAAAAATCCGAAATAAATGAGAGGGTAAAAACTGATAGATTGAAAAAGCTGACAGGAGTATCAATTGCCCTCAAATAAATCATGAATCTAATCTCAAAAAAATCGCGAAAGCAGTTAAATTTTTCGAAAAAAAAACGCTCAAATTTAAGAATCAGAAAACCACTACAATTAAATTTCTAATCACTGCAATTCAGCCAAAAATAACACTCACTTCTTCCTTGCTGTATTTATTCTAGACATACTTTCATACCAAATCAAAAACTAAATTACTCATAGAAAAGACATAAGCAACAGAATAAAATTCAAAGGCAAAAAATAGTTTAAAAACAATACCAAGGCCGGGAGAAATTAGCAAAAAATGGAAATAAAGGGCAAATTTGGAAAAGGCTTTCAAAGCAAACCCTCAACACTGCCTTATGTTGAATGAAATGAACTGCAAACCAAAGAAATGACGAAAATCTAAGAAAAAGTTGAAATCATTCAATTTTTAAGCACATGGAAAAATCAATATAACGAATATAAATGTAGGCGCCAGGACAAAGATAGAACGATACAAACTACAATATGAAGAATATGGACACAATGTAAGAAACACCGTAACAAAAAGACTAATTCTGGATTTTTGAAAGTTAAAAATCAAATTAAAAAAAATCAAGAAAAACGAATACATTTCATTGTTCAGCATTCGAGACATAGAAAAGAAAACGAGTCATCAAAGACAAAGAGCCATTCTCCGGAAAAGAACAGAAAAAAGAAAAAGCAGAATTCAAACATGCGAAACATAGAATCATTTTGCAAAAAAAGGTCAAAAAATTTTTGAGATTGCATTTGTGAAAAAACTTTTCGAAAACTTAGCTCCAAAAAATGATGGAATAATCATTGAAACGAAATTGAAGTCCCTCATGTTGCTCAAAAAGACTTTCTTGTAATTAGGACCAAAATAGAAACAAAAAACTGAGAAAAATTTTAAAAAAAACCAAAATCGCATTAGCATATATACCATTTCGTAAAACAAAGTTACATCGAGGTAGAAAGAGGCGTTGAGTATATGAATTATCAAAGGGTAGTTGCCATATTAACTGATTTCAACCAAAGAGACGGCTGAATGAACAAATTAATAAAAAAAATTTATTTAAAAAATCCAGAGATATGTGCCAATTTTGAAGTTCAAACGCATTTTCAGGCGCTGCAAAACAATGTAGTATCAACTTCCGAGGTTTACTTTTCAATATAGGTTCAAATATAACTATTTCTACAAAAAACCAAATTACAAGCAAAAAACTGGGCCACTTAGGCAAAAAAATTGGCTAAAAACGGTTATCTATATGTGCCACTCAGTCAAAATCTACTTTTTAAAGTCGAAAGGTCATTCACTCAATGCAGCGCGTGATCAAAAAACTTCTCTCGCTCAGAAAAATAGTTCACACAGCAATTTTACTCACTTTCGCTTTTAGGTCAAAACATCGTCTGAACGAATAGTACTTCAGGTAAAAAAAAACATAGCTGGCAGATTGCCAGAAAATAGCCGCAATAGATTCGTAGCTCGGCAGTCTAAAAAAACAGTAAAAAAGACAGACCAAAAAAATTCGTCTTTTCATTGAAGGCTGATCGGTTATATTTTGATTAAAAATCTGTATACGTTATTGCTGCCTCTATTAGCTGATCTCAAATAACCTTCATTTAGAGTGACACACACCCATTTGACTCCATCTCTTTGAATTAAAATAAATAAAAGTCAATTTCAAATTGAGGAAGTCATTTTTGAGAGTGAGGTAAGTCAAGTGTGACCAAAAATTTACTCACGCGCATGAACAAAAAACTCGCTCCACTAAGAGCGAAAAATGACGCACACATGCAATTCAGTTTAAATTGCAAGAACGAATGAACAAAAAGTGGCTGTGACGTCATATGGTCGTAACAAAAATCATGACGACGAAATAAAAAAACATAGCATGACAAGTCCTGACGTACAATTCAAAGAATTTATATTGACTAAACAGAAAAACTAGACCTAGAATGGACTATGAGTGAATTGAGAAAACCATTTTAAAAAAACAACAAAAAAAAGAAATAAACAGAAAATCAATGTCAAAATGCCGCATGTGAACAAAAAAGCACTAGCGAGAAATGAAAATTTAATTCAAACAAAAAACTAGGCCTAGAATGAGCTGTGAATGGATTGTGAAAACCATTTAGAAAAAAATCCGATCCAAAAAATCGAAAAAACAGTAAAAATCAGAGTGAAATTGCCGCATTTGAACAAAAAATCACTACCGAGAAACCGAATTTTTGTTCAAACACCGTTTTCTCACTCTACTTTAAAATTAGAGCGAAAAAAATTCATGCCGCAAAACCACTCGCTTTTTCGCTCCACTTCCTGTTTCGACGTGACCAAAATCACTACTCCAATTTGACTTCAAAAATCATGAAAATGTGTGAACAGATCTTAAAAAAGACAGCGCCCCAATACAATTCAAATTCTTCGAATTGTAAAAAAACCAAGAGAAGGCCAATAATATCCCCAGCTATCGCTGTGCGGCTATTAAAAACCTTAAGAAAACCAATACTCCTCTTCGAGTCGTAAAAACCAAGAGCACCGCAATATAGCTACGCTCAGCTTACAGCTTCGCAGCTATAATCAACTATCATTCTCTAACACTCGTCACTAGTTTTCATTACGGGTCAAATTCTTTGGTACATTGCACAGGCTATGATTACTCCTGAACAATCGCGACTAAAAGGACTGTCTCTCAAAACTAACACCGCTCGCAATAGATCAGCAAGCAGCAGCCTCTAAAGCACAGAATAATTCAAGCAAATCTCTGAAAATCAACTGAACAGCAACGGACGCATTGCTGCTGCAAGAACGTCCAAGGCCATAGCAAGAAGTTAGACTACTACGTCGGCAAGTCGCGCAAAAAACATCAGAAAAAATATTAAAGACAAAAACGCAAGTTAAATTTCTACACCGAGTTACTTCTGCATTTTACCGATCTTCCTGGGTGAAATTGATACGTGAAGAACGTGAGAGTCTGCTCTTAAATCCGTTTTTTTTCAGTGAAAGAGCACTTAAAAACAAAAGAGGAAAGCAGGAAGTAAATCAGGAATAGGGGCCATAATAATGACACCCACTTTCTTCGAGTTACGACTTATTACAGTGTTTAAATAAAGCTGAGAACGGTTTTAAAATTTTCAATACTTCTACGACAGCGCTCCGCAGAAATTCTAACTATCTAGAGTTTTCAAAAAAGACCCCAAATCTGACGACTGGGCTCAAGCGGCAGCAGCAATTCTCCGGCCATTAAACCTACAAAAGTCAAGCAGCGCTACAATTCTGATTAACGTACCGACATTAGACGGTGAAGTCGCACAAATAGTGTTCCAGTTGACAATTCTTTTGTTGGAATCTACGACGTATGACTCGATAATAAAGAAACCAATGACTTGTTCGAAGAATTCAGACACCTTCTCTCTTCTGCAATCCTTTCCAAATCCAGTCAGCAGCAATTGGGTCAATTGATCACGTCTGTGTGTTTCGTACCATTGGCTAAAACAGAATAAGTCAATTATTGCCCGACAGTAACTAGATTCCAAAGGACACATTGATACATCTCGATAACATCTTGACATGATTCATGAGAAAACCTTAGTAATTACAAACTTGCTAAAAATTTGAAACTAAGTCTTTTCACAAAAAATTTACCGAGATGTGCGATATATCAAAACATTAGATGGAATCTACATTTCATTTTTTAAACAAGATCTTGCATTTCTTCAAGGTGTATCAAGTCTCATTCATTTGGAATTTTATACGTCACTTGGTTAATAAAAACTGACACCGTTGAATAAATGCCAACCCAGGCGTTGATCCTGACTATCAAAATAACTAAACAAAACACCTTGAGCACTTAGTTCTGATTATTCACCTCAAAGGAAATAGAACCATAATAAAAAGGTAAAGCAATGATTCACCTATTCAGAGTAAATAATTCTAACATACCCGGCAGATTGCGGGAAAATAGCCGCCGTTGATTCCCATAACTCTATTGGGATTGAAAGAAAAAAAAATATCAATAAAAATTGATTTTTGTATAAAAACATTTTTAAGTGCGATGTATTTTGATGTCATTTCGTAATTGAACATACTCCTGTCTCTCAGTGAGAGGCTACAGGGTCTAGTATCAATGCCAATAAGCATTATAGATAGTAACTAAAACTTATGAGAACAAACTTCAAGTACCGGGTATCTAAAAATGGGCTTTATGGGTTTATCCCATTTCTATTTCTGACTCTGATTTTTTTATACTGACTCTCTTCATTTTGAATTGCTTTGCTGGGCAGCTGCTGTTTAAAAAAACTTTGAGCAGAATGACAGAAGAGTTACACTAGCCTAGAGAAGTCAAAAAGATTTCACGCAAAATGTCGGAAAAGAGGCAAAATGGGCAAAGCGAAAAAAAAGTTCAACGAAGTAAAAAAACATAGCAGGACAAGTCCTGAACTACAATTCAAAGAATTGAATGAAAAACTCAGACGTACTCTACCTGACCAGCAGATCAATTGAACAATGCCAGCCAGAACACAGACAAAATCATCAAAAAATTGAGAGACTAAAAGAAACAAAACTAATCAAAAATATACTCACCGCTAAAACTCGAAGCTTTTAAACCAAAGCCAAAATTTTTACCCTTTAAAAAAACTATTTCAAAAATATGTTTAAAATCAATTTTTGTTTCTGAAATCTGTCCAGTATTATACTGCAAGAACTGAAAAATACTCATTGGCCCTTGAAGATCGATTAACTCGATAATGAACAAAAAATTTGAAAAATCAATTGCAAATTATAAGGAAACGTTGCTGACAATCGTGATATAAATATCTTCAGAATCATTTCTGTGTCTCTAGAGGCTATTCAGTAACCCAATTCCAAGCTTTAAAAAACTCATTGGCTCAGATCGATAGGCAATAATTTTTAGAAAAAATTTCAAACTTCAAAAAATAGAACTTCGTTCTATTAAAATGCCAAATGCCATTCAATTGCCCCCTAGCAACTATTTAATAACATACTATCAAACCCTGGATGAGGTCACCTGGCTACTGAGGCAAGAAAAAAACAAATAAAATACAATAGTTTTGAAAAAAACTTGAAAAAAATTTCAAACTTTATCAAAAAATGCTAAAATTCGAAACATAAAATGTTTTTTTTCAAAAAAATCCATTATTACTAGAAACAACGCAGTGACCTATTAGCAAACCTCAGAGGAGATTGCCTGGTCCCTGAAGCTGGAAAAACTGAAAAAATAACGAAACGTTTTCAAAAACCTGAAAACCAAAAATTGCTAAAATTTGTGATATTGAAAACTTGAAATCTTTTCCATGGCTCCTAAAAATTTTTCAGCGACTTATTATCCAACCACTGATGAGGTTTTCTGGCCCCTGGGACTCAAACAACTTGAATAATGACAATAAATGTCAAAAAATATGAAAAAAATTGCAATTTTTGTCAAAAAATTCTTAAATTCATGATGCCAAAAAGTTGAAAACCATTCCATTACCACTAGAAACTATGCAGTAATCTATCATCAAACCCCTTATCATACCCTAGAGGAGGTTTCTTGACACCTCTAAAAAAACTCGAAAAAATGACAAAAATTTTCAAAAAAACCTGAAAAAAATTGCAAAAATTAGTATAATTTTGCGTATTTGTGTTTGTATTACCAAAACTTATAGCTCATAAAATGGTCATAACAAGCAATTTTGTCTCGCAAAAGGCCTTCATAAACTTTTAAAAACTTCAACCTAAGACTAGTCAAAACAAAAAATCACAAAAAAAACATAAAAAATTGCACCATTTTGAGCCCAAAACTCCTAAAAATGACCTTTTAACCTTAAACTAAGGCCATCCCAGCGGCCGCATCGCTATAAGCACTTGAAGCATCTTCAAAAAACACAGCGCACCAATACAATTCAAATTCTTTGAATTGTAAAAAAATAGGAGCGCTATAATAGCCGGCTGAGAAGATGAGGGCGGCTATTAAAAAACGACAGAATTAAGCTCCTTGCCTGAATGCCTCGCTGTCTTTCTCAAGGGTATTGAAGATCAACTGGCACTTGAAAAGATCCTTGAAATTGATGACGTCCTCCACGTTTCGCAGGGACTCGTCAATGGATTCCCACGAGTACTTGCTGTGTGAGAGGGCAGAGAGCGTCTCTGATTTGGAGGGGCTTCTGGTTGCAACGCGCGTCGTCTGAAAGAAAAAGCATCACTGCTCAAACAGGCCACTTGAAAGCGACCATTAGACTTAAATTAAACATTCAACAATTGCGTGATTTAAAAATTATCGTCAGAATGATATTGCAACGCTTTTTATGAGTTTTCTGAATATCAGCACACTACATAAAACTATAGCTGGCAGATTGCTAGAAAATAGTCACAGTAGCTTCGTAGATCTACAGTCTCAAAAAAGCAGTAAAAAAAGACCGACCAAAAAAATTACTTTTTTGATTAAAGGATGAGATGCTATATTTTGACTAAGAATCTGTATAAATAATTGCTGCTTCTAATAGCTGCTCTCCGATAAACTTCAGTTAGAATGGCACACACTCATTTGACCTTATCTCTTTGAATTAAAGTAAAGAAAAGTCAATTTCAAAGTGAGGAAGTCATTTTTGAGAGTGAGGTAAGTCACGTGTGACCAAAAACTTAATCACGCGAATGAACAAAAAAAATCGCTCCACTAAGAGAGATAAATGACGTCACGCACGCACTTCAGTTGAAATTGCATGAGCGAATGAACAGAAAGCAGATTTGAAGAGGTTGTGACGTCATATGGTTGTAACAAGAATCTTGACGGCGAAATATAAAAAAATAAAAAAAAAATTTTCAACGACTGAGCAAAAACTAGATCTAGAACGTACTATGAGTGAAAACATTTTGCACCACAAAACCACTCGCTTTTTCACTCCGCTTCCTGTTTCAGCGTGACCAAAATCACTACTCCAATGTAACTTCAAAAATCATGAAAATTTGTGAACAGATCTTTAAGACAGCGCTCAAATACAAATTCCTTGAATTGTAAAAAAACCAATAGAAGGCCAATAAAAGCCCCAGCTATCGCTGTGCGGCTATCAATAAAAGTCGAGAATTTGAGTTGTTCTCAACTATCAGTCACGTCTAATAATTTATGCCTACTCAGAGAAAGTTTTCCCCTAAGTAACCACTATTGTCTATTTTCTTATAACGAGCTATATCAACCTTATTTTATCGTTAAATCGAGTACCAGTTTCAGAAATCTCTACAGTGCCAACACCATGGAATGGCATCAGATTTAGCTAAAAACGATTTTTAGTGAGACGCTACAACATAAAGGAATGCCCTTTTGCCATAACTTTGAATTTCGTTCGAGAGCAATTTTGAAGTACGGTAGTCAGTACGTGAAATAACCAAAAACAGGATCGACATTGATAACAATGCTCACTTTGCAAACAAAATTGATACGGCAACGAAATTGATACGGCAGACTCACGGTAACAGCTACGAAAATACCGAACAATTTCAGTTATCTATCAGCAACAAAGCACCAGGAACACATAGTACATATGTATAATTTGAACAGTTCACACGAAAAAAAATCAACCACCCTAGTATTTATTCCTACCCTTAACTGACATTGCTCATTGGCAAGCTGAAATTCATCTACGACGCGGTTTTCAAAGCATGAAAGTCATACTTCTGCAAAAACAATACAAACGATGATCAACTGTCAAAGAGAAATCATAATAAACCAAACAATTAACACCAAAAATGCTGATGTGATTAATGTCAGCATGTTTAATTGCCCTCGAACGAAACTGCTTTTCAAGAGTTTATTGTGCTGTGTGTTCTTGTATAAGATTGTATGACCGTGAAAAATATCTTACAAAGGTGTGGTTAGACCCGCATTTATGATGAAAGTTCAGCGTGACACGGTGACACTCATGTATGATAGTGAAGCAAAAGGTTTGGAATCGAAAGTCATGAAAAATTGAAGTTAATATAACTTTTACAGCGATTATGAATATAAGCTCAATAAATTTGACCTAAATAAAAAGAGAAAGTGTTGGGGGTTAAAAGTTTACGGACCGTTTACATAAATTAAGTTAAAAGTTTACAGTAATTCCTTGCGAAAAACTGTAATCATGAACAGAACATGCCATTGAGTGTATTCATAAGCTTAAGGACACACAGCCTTGTATAAGTTTGGTAGATTTTTGAAGCACTCACTGCTGTTTGATGTCTATACTGTTCCGTCGTGTGAACGACTATCTTCATTGCATTGCAACCGATTCTCTTAGCATTTGCCCATGCCGATTCCAGATACGACTTGAACGACCGGTTAACTTCGGCTTTGATAGTATTTCTACACTTTGTTAAGTCACTTTTCAACTTCGATGAAAAACTAAACTCTTCGATCTGGGGTAAAACTTCCGTCGACAGCTCTTCCAACATTTTCAATGCATGGTAATGTAAGTTCGGGTTCTTGAGGAGTTTTTTGAGGTTTGAATGCATTCGAAGTACAGGTAGGCATTTCTCGATTGCAGATCTTGTTTTCATTATGTTTTGGCAGGAGCTAACTGACTTGCGAAACGCATTTTGATTCTTTTCCACAACTGAAAACAACAAAAATTCATTCGTCGGTGTGCGATCGTGATATTTCAAATGGGAATTTAGTCGTTATATATTAAAGGTAAAAATTGTTCAAGGTAGCAAGAATTTTGGAGGGTAGTGCCAACTGAAAATGCTGTAGATAATAGGGTAGCATATTAAGCAAACTTGTTAGCAACGGCATTCTCTCAGCAAAAACATCAAAATTGCGCTATCAACGCGCTGCCCCCTCTAGTAATTCAAAAGACAGTTAAAGAAACCAGTGACATCTTATTATTCCTGACCTTTTATGGCTTGTGCCGTTTCTTCTGATATGCTGTTGAGTCTGCCTTGTAGTCTCCCCACATCAGGACACAAATTTACCAATTGGGACACTGATCCACTGAAGAGAGCGTAGTTGTTGCTGCACATCTTCACTATTTTAGAGTTGTGAAAAATCAGCCGTCTCGAGAGGGTTTCCAGGAAAGCACTATCGTAAAACAAAATACAGACGTAAGATAAGATAAACGCCATATATTTCACCAATATTCGCGGCATCTCAATGCGTTAGAAATAATATTAGGTTTTTCCTCTTAGGTTTTTTTTCTATTTTCGACCAATCAGAGGCAAGGACAGCATTAGAGATCATGAAAGCCAACAAGAGCTTGGAAATAACGTCCAATACCCGAAAATATTCTACCCTAACAGCAGTGAATAGTACTTAGTTCTCGTAATCAGTATCAATGTATCAGATCAAATTTAAGACAACTTAATCCATGAATAAATTGAGCAAGAGCCTGCAGTCTCGCTACCCAGTTGAGGCATGGTGATCTATATATCATACATTCCACGACTATATATAAATTTTTATTCAAATACCTAGTCCTATTTATTAGGCTCTGAAATCAATTTCATTGCAGGAATGCGCATAAGTTCACGCGGACTTCTGGAAACTTTTTTTTTTTCACGGGAGAAATATCCAGTATTCAGCCCCCGATGTGATTGCCTCCGTTAACGAGAAAATTAATTATTCCTTCAGGAAAACAAACCGACTTATCAATCAGTCATAAAATTTAGCTCCAGTCAAACTGCCAAACTGTTTCATGTTATACCTGTGATCTTCAGGTTTTTCACTCTCGAACACTTCACGAATTGTGGATGCGATAGAGGAATCGGATGATTCAAGCTCAGTGACTAGGTACTCATACTGCCTACTAATCTTGCCATCTGCCACAACACCACCACCACCTGCCGACGCCATTACCACTCTGAAGAATTAGTTTTTGCATCAATAATGTTTTCCCCACGCCCGTTTATAATACTTTTGATTGCTGAGGCCTAAAGGCAATAAATTCAAATCCTGGTGGGTGGCCCAAACGGTGCAAGGAATCAAATAATGAAAATCATAAGAATTTTTCTGCGCCATAGTTTTTATTAATTTAAAGGATAGCCCTAAGACTGCATTATAAAATATTGATTGATTCCTTCAGCCGCAATAGTTACCAAAGGCCGAACAAGAGATTCTATTCGGCTTCTGAATAAAACCAAAAACCCTACACAAATTGAAACTTCAATTTGTTTAATCGAAAAAAGCTCCTACTTTTAACTGCGAAAACAGCTGGCAGATTCCTATAAAATAATTCAGATAGCTTCGTAGATCGCAAGTCTCAAAAAGATAATTAAAGAAAAGATCGAAAAAGATCTAAAATTGTTGAGATATTATACGTTAAGAATCTGCATTATATTGCTGTTTCTTTTATCTGCCCTCAAATAACCACCAATAAGAGCTACAAACACCCAGTTGAACCTATCACCTACAATTTATGTGAGCAAACGTCTCTTTAAGGGCGAGGGAAGTCATTTTTGAGAGAGCTGAGTCAAGTGTGTTAAAAAAGTAATCAAGCGAATGAACAACAAAACTTGCTTCTCTATGAATGAGAATCTATCGAAAATGCATAAAAATAACAAAATCACGACCAAATGAAAAAACAGGACAATTCCTGGCCTACAACTCGAAGAATTTTCATAAGGTTTCCAAAAAACAAGACCTAGAAATGGGCTCGCGAAAACATTTAAAAATCCTACCAAAAACTCCTACCAAGTAAATCCTACCAAGTAAAATTACAATATAATTCCATTATGTAAGCAAAAAAACATCAACATAAAGGCAAATTTTTGTTCCACCGCCGTTTTCCACTCAATTTAAAACTAGAGTGAAAACTCATGCAGCAAAAGATTTCTCTTTCTTCCCTGTCTCCTGTTTCAACGTGACCAAAAGCACCGCTCCTATTTGACTTCAAAAAATAAATGTGCCTTAAAGAGCGCGCCTCAATAAAAGAGAAGAGCTCCTCAAAAAAATTGTAAAAACATAGCAGGGAAAGTGCTGAATTATAATGCGAAGAAATTTTCCAGCAACATCAAACCTTCTCAGTCAAAATTAAACCAATTCAAAACATTTATTTTCCCAAAACTAGTATTGAAAAAATCATCAATAATAAAAACTCTTTACATGACTATTGATACTAAGCATCCTCCTTAGAATTCGTCGAAAATTCGTCGAAAATAAGTGGCCTCAAAGCATGATAACAAATAACTACATACGAAAATAAAACTGCATGATACCACATAGCTTTAGATTCAAAAATATCTATTATTAATTTCATTCGGCGAGAAAACAATAAAGGAACACTAAATAAAGGAAGATTCAAAAATTAACTAATAATTTCAAGAACAATTGGTATTTAAATCATCAAAAACAGAAGCGGAACATACTGTCAGTGTGCAACAGACCTACATCTACCTTTATGAATATAATCGGCAACGCATTTCCGATTTTTCATTTGTAGCAGCACATTAAATCGAACAATAAACCGCTGAGCTTGGGCAGAAGCCATGGTGATCTATATACAGAATTTGTTCTAAACTTTGGGTATCAAGAAAACTACAAATCCGATTTGCCCAATATCTGCCTGCGACTGAATTTTTTCTAAAGCAAAAAATCTTGGGTATTTTTAAAACTTTTTTCGGGGTTTAAGATGAGCCAAAATTTCCAATAAATAACACTTGAGCGCTGGCGATTAGTTTGAGATGAGAATTTCAAAACTTTGAGGAAGTCCATGTTTTTTGAAAACGACTGAGGTGAAAAATTATTTTTGACGTTTTCTCAAAAAAGATCAGTTTATGTACCTCGTTCATAACAAAGTTGTCTGACACTAAAGCTAGCTGTTTTTTATTTCAAAATTATTTACTTTCAAAACCTTTGTTTATGGATCTGTAGCTTCTAACTGTGTCCTTAATGGATAAAAGTTGAGTTAATGGATAAAAGTTGTGAGTACTTTCAGAAAAGTCAACCTTTCAATTTGTTTTTGACTTTAAAATTTCATTAGTTAAATAGTGAAGGGAACAAAACTCTCTGCACAAAGAAAAACAAATTGAAAAAATCTTAAAAGTTTGAGAAAGTTCTGAAAAATTGATACCATATGGGCATGTTGCTGGGGCTGGTTCCACTAACATACCCCTCAATGGGGACAAAAACGAATGTTTGCTAAGTATGCTGCTTCAATATCAGAAAAACTAAGTTTGGTAGTAGTTTTAGTAGTTTCCGAAGGGCACTAACATCATCTCATCACAATATCAAGCGATTGCATCAAAGTCACACCTAAAGCAAGCGAAGCTTCAACTAACTACCGAAAAAACTTTCCTGAGAACGTTGCTCGGGAAATCCTGACTAGTTGTGGCATTGAACCTCATCTGCTAAGAAAAACTTAAGGCGCTCGTTTTGCGGTACTTGCCAAAATCATTTGTAATCTGAGAGCAGGAACAATAAAAATATTAGCAACAAACAGAGACCAGGAATCAAAATTGACATCTCAGGCCAAACGTTCGCCGCGTTTTAATTTTTTGGAAGCTTCACCTCATTCATTCGGCTAACAATCTGAAAAATAAGTCTTTCTCAAAATGTCCGCACTTTATGTAACCTTAATTACGGTAATTGACGGAGAAATATGTTGTAGTACACCAATCCGCGGGGAAATATAGGGAAAAACTGGCCTACTCAAAGTTTGAAGAGATGGATAACAAAAGCACAAAAAATTCCGGTCTTTCCCATTATAGCCCCCCCCCCCCCCAGCTTAGTGGTCAGATAACCTATAGCCCCCCCAATCATGGTAAATATACCATAATGGGGGGGGGGGGGGGGGGGGGGGCTATAATGGGAAAGACCCAAAAATTCATTGAAGAAAAGCAAAACCGGCAAAACTCATTTTAAATGTTAAGTAAAGACGATTTTAAACATGCCCAAGGCAATTTTGGATTGAGAGCAGAATGTATCTTATTTGCTATTTTCTAGAACTTATACATGGAGCTAGACGACTGTTAGAGCACAAATTGATTACTCGAATGCTATCGAGAACATCAATTAAGTTTATTAAAAAGTCCCCGAAACATTGGCATTGTGACTATGGGTCTGAATCAAAAGCTCCCCACTGGAACATCAATTAATTTAAGGAAAACAAGATTTCAATTTGCATGCCTCATAATTAATATAAGGAAAATAGCGGGTGCATAAATAATTTAAGTTCAGAAACTGTTTTTGGCGACGTGTGTTTTCGTACTTCAGAAAAAGGCTTGTTGTTGGAGGCAAAAATTTGACTAAACTGGAGACTACATGAACCCTGAGAAAAAAAATGAACCCAGACAACTATGACCAAACCACTAGACCAAACACCCTGAGAACAATGACACTTCTTGTTGATGAACGCAGACAACTATGACCAAACTTGCTTCAAATATCAGCGAAAATAGATCACTTCTAAGTATGGAGATATTGGGTGTACATTGCAAGAAAAAATCAATACAGCAAAAGCATCAATTAATTATATCTACTAATTTATGGCAGCAGGTATATTTTCAAAACTCATGGAAGTCAACTTTTTTCATTATTAAAAATTCATTTCAAGCTAATTTCTATGGCTTTCTGGTTACTCGGGTTCCTATTGATTACTTTGCGGATATGCTGCGCCAAAATTAAAGAGCCCCCAAGATCAAACATTCTATTCTGCAAACAGTTACAACTATGTGGAAATAAACCACGTACGAGCAAAGTATGATCAGTTTTAATCCGAAATGAGTTTTAAAAATAACTGCTAGAAATTTTAATAATAATAATAATAATAATAATAATAATAATAATAATAATAATAATAATAATAATAATAATAATAATAATAATAATAATAATAATAATAATAATAACAATAATAATAATAATAATAATAACAAGGCGGCTCGGTAATGTGCGATCGCACATAAGGTTCCGACCCCGCTCATCCACAATTTTGGCATAATTGTCTACCAAACGAGGAACAGATAGAAAAACACAAAAAGTTCAAGTATTTTTCAAAAAAAAAATTGGTGTATGAACGAAAAGATAGCCTCCAAAGCAAATAAGTCAGTGAAGTAAAAAGTGATGCATTAGATTGATGAGATATGCCGATATTAAGAAAGCGAGCGAACACGAACGGCAAAATCAAACAACAACAACAAACATTAATTACATCAAAAAATTTATGTCCGTTTTAAAAAATAAAACTTAATAAAAAAGTCAAAACAGCGTCAGATAACACTGAAAATAAACGAAATAAATTGTAATTCACCAGAAAAAAAATGGTTATTCACCAGTTCATAATAAAGCTTGGTAACAATTTGACAATAAAGAACAGAAACTTTAAAGTTAGAAAATTCGCTGAATTTTTAGAAAAAACAACTAATTTCAAAGTAATGAAAACCATCAGGAATCAACTAAAATTTCCCATAGGTTTAGAGTTACCAATACTTCTATAGAAGGGAATTAAGTACTCTTGGTATTCAATTTTTTATGCAATTACAAAAAAAAAAACAGCAAATAGACAACAAAATAAAAATCAATTAAAACTTGTCAGAAAATGCTTTGGAAGCCATAAAGCCATACTTTTGCCCCCAAAGTATGTTCGATTGCACCTTCGTCAAACACCGATAATGTATTATGTGGCCGCTCATTAATTAAAATAAGCAACAATTAGACAAAAAGGAAAAAAAGAATGCAAACTTATGTAATACTTGTTTTTTTTTCAAAAAAAATTTATTTCCAAAAACATGAAAGCCATAAATTACAAAATGAAAACTTTGAATAGGTTCATCCATTCTTCCAAAGGAAGCCCTTGAGATCTGCAATTATCCAGAATTTGTCTTAAGTCTACAAAAAGAACGCCAAATATGACAAAAACCAATTAATAGTTTACTTTTTTTTGTGAAAAACCCGTGTCGAAGCCGGTAAAATCAGAACGAATTCTTTAGAAACATTAGATTTTGTGACAACAATCGCTTTGACACCTTCCCCTGACAAAAACAATGTCATCTTTGACCTTTAATTAACGAGACCAGGTAACAAACAGACAATAAAAGGAACAAAATTGCGAAGTTGAAATAAATTTTTTTTTCATTTTGGAAAACAATTGTTTTCAAAGTCATGAAAGCCATTATCTATCTTCTAATATCAGAACATCGGCTCATCTACTCTTTCAGGAAAAGCCAATCAAATCGGTCATTGTACAGGAAAATAAATACGACTAAAAAACAAAGTAAAACGACAGTTAAAGACAAATTTAAAAATTTCAATTAAATTCTTCGAGAAAGTATTGTCGAAGCGGTAAAGAACCACAATCTATATCTTTAAGAATTTAAATAGTATCAATTTTGAGTTATTTTGAACAAGAAAAATGTGATATATGGATAAACAAAAACGTGATAATTTGACAAAATTTGAAAACTTGAAAAATGGCCAAATGCCCTAAGAAAAAAAAAAAATTGTTAAATCTAGTAGTATTAAAGCCAGAACACAATACCTTAAGGCGTAAAACCGGAATAAAGACTAAATTTTATTTCAGCAGAAAGAAAAAGCACTCTTTGATTGCTGACCATAAGCTACAAGTTGACCAAAATAAGAGAAAAAAGGAGGCAAAGTTTAATAAGCTATTTTATATTTAAAAATCAAATATTTTAAAAAGTCAAAACGACCATAAGCTTTTAAGCAATCAACTAGATAAACTAATTGCAAGCTATTTAGGAAGCCAATAAGACCAATCACTAGTGAGCTTTGATTTGAAATGTTCTGCTATTTAATTAGTATAAAATGATCGAATTTTTTTAAATAAAAAACCGACTGATGACAATCCGAATTATTTTTGGATAGTAACGGTCCAAGATTGGTACAGAATCAGCTAATGTTGATTGTGCATCAAGAGTGTTTAATTGTTGGAATGTCATTGATATAGATATTTTGTTTGTTAAAAATCATAAGTAAATGCTGCGTTTTTGATAATCAACGAATAAAGTTAGCAAAAAACGGCAAAGTTTTATTTACAGAGCACCCTCAACGGAAGTTAAAGTGGAAATAGCCCCCTTTTAATTCTACAAAGATTGTGTTTGTGGTGTTTGGATGTGCTCTTCCTGCAAATTTAATCAGAAGGGACTAAAGAAACTTATTTCGTGCTGTTTTTGATGAAAAAGTCTGAATTTTGTGAAATTTTTAGCCGGAATTTGTGACAAAAAATTCAATGAAAATAGCCGACAATGTATTTTGTCTTTAAACATAAAATCAACAACATTTTCTTGAAAAATTTTATTAAATTTTATCAAAATTGGCGAAATTTTAGTCAAAAATGCCGAAAAAAGGTGAATGAAATCAACGGAATTCACTCTATTTTCTCGAAAGTTTAAACCCCGATATCTCCCTGTCAAAAACGAAAATCAAAAAAATCTTTTTAATTCCACATTCTACGCTGGACAAGCTTTCTAATGATACCAGTCTCATTTCTCTACGATGAATATATCGATCGGCCAAAATTGACTGAACAAAAAAAAAAAAACCCAGTTGAGTATATAGTTCCTCCCCCCCCCCTCAAGAGGGGTCGGAACAATAATAATTATTATTATTAGAGAAATTGTCAAAGAGTCAATAACAATTTTTAGCAAAGAAATTGGATGCAAATTCTGCTAATATAGTTAATTCCATGGGCACTAATTTAGTTCTGAGTGTTCTCATCGAGAACTTCCAGGGTATAGGAAACAAGCGAGCTTTATTTAAGAGTTCAATCTCGAGTTTTGTTTGTCTTTTCATTATATCGAGTAGTTCACTCGATCGCCTCGGTGGTTTTGCCCTGATCACCTCTACGAAATTGGTTTCCTTCTGCTTGCCTTGTGCTTGGAGGAATAAACTTAAAATGCTGGTTGACGTGGTAGCAAGCTTTGACTATCGATGTACCAGAAGTGGCAAATTGTATTAAATAAACAAGCGTTGAAGCATCAAGCTGGGACCGAACTTCGCAAAAGTAGAAAATTGGCAGAAAGCCAAATGCGAGTACCTTCTACCACATTTTGAAGTCTGTAAACCGCTTTGCAAGAGAACTCATTCGTAATTATAATTTTGTCTGGGCTCTTCTATTTTGGACCATCACCAGCGAGCGGGGAACTATCAACCGCTGAATAGGTTTGAAGGGCGTAAGTTTGACCTTTCTCTTACCAAGTGTTGAAGGCCTTCTTAAGCTTAAGCTGGCTACAACCACAGCCAAACCCTCGCCTACCATTTGAGAGCAAATCTTCCACCATTGATGCAAAAAGTTGCCAAACTTTCTTTAAATAACTTGCTTAAAAAACTGAGCTTAAATTTTCAATATATAACATAGCCTACAAACGTCGGAAGACCTCATCTCGAACGACTAAAGTCAGCCCGAATCTATTGCAGCCTGCTTCAGTCGGCATGGGTGGTGGAGTGTTATTAAATCAAATGACGTCATTAGAGGCTATTGTATACCACTAACAAAAATTGAATAAAAAAATAAACAGTTTTCGTCTCACTTTTCATTTAACTTCTAATAGAGATCTGCCGCCACTTGAGAGAAATTTAGATCAAGCAAAACGACAAAGTCAAGCGCGCAAAAGTCACTCGAAACGTCAAAACAGTCAGGTAAAAATTTGCATTAAAAGACCACCACGTT
Organism: Convolutriloba macropyga; assembly: GCF_964194025.1. Classification (NCBI taxonomy): domain Eukaryota; kingdom Metazoa; phylum Xenacoelomorpha; order Acoela; family Convolutidae; genus Convolutriloba; species Convolutriloba macropyga. Next base: position 23,811,908 of record NC_134476.1, on the reverse strand, counting down.
TATAATAATTTCTTCAAGCTTTATTTAAGAGCAATTTAAAATACATGTAGATATTTGCTCACAGTTACCCGTAATGTTTATTAGCTGCGTGCTGAAACTATAAGTACCAATGAATTCTAGCGTAGATCGAATAGGAGAGAGGGCTTAGGCTTTAGTGAGTTTTTCGCTGGGGTTTTTTTCACCCTTCATTTACGGCTGAGCTGACTTTCGGCATTGGATTGCAATTTCCACAGCTGCAATTGATCAACAGGAACACAGATTGACCTCCGAATAGTCTTTGCGAAAGTAATTCCAGTATAATTTTGTCAGAAATTTTTTGTCTAATTGTTCGCGGTTTACTTTTCCTACTTTCAGTATTATAAAAACTAACTGGCTCTTGTTCAAAAATTTTCCTCGGCTTTCTTGGGTCTGGTTTTTGGGTATCATGATTTGCTCGTTTTGTATTGTACTTGAGTGATCTTCAACTTTTTCGTTTAATTTAATTGGAATTTTGATGTTGTAATAACCATTTGTGCATGGCATCAATGAGCCATGCAATTCAAAGTAGTGTGACAGTGGAAGCAGTTTAACCGTTCTTTGTAGCTTTTGGAACTTTTGCATCGTATTCATGATGTAGCTTTCCTTTGAACGCGTTCATTGATTTGGTTTAATTTGCGAACAATATAGGTGAGGCAAAGCTTATGACAGGTATCACATATCCAACGTACGCATTTAGTTTAGTCATTTTGCCCGCGAAAGATGACACTATTCTCTTGACGAAGTAAAAGGCTTTCCACGTACATCTTTCGTGAGCATTCTATTTCCACGACAACTTTGCGGTCATGATTACGCCTAGAACGCATAGTTAGCTCCTTATGCTGCTAAGTTTTGACTAAGAGTATATGACGTTTTTTTCCATTGAAATTCATTTCGTTTTTTTGACCATTTTTCAATGCTTAACAAGTCTTTTTTGAATTGAGTCTGGTTTAGAAGATACCAGTTTAAAATTATCTGCATAGCCGAATGCTTTGCACTCCTTCACTTATTTGTGTAAATCATTGACGTAGATAATAAATAGCAGAGGTCCAAGCAGTGAGACTTGAGGGACACCACTTGTTACAGGCACGGTCTCAGAAACACTACCCTTCACTTTGATATACTGTTTCGATCTGATAAAGAACCTGCAATTATTTTCAAGAAATCTACACCAACGCCTACATCTTTTTTTAAAGCAGCAAATCATGAGGCAAGCTATCAGAAGCTTTTTTAAAATCAAGATATAATATAAATAGTTTGTTCATTCAGCTATTTCATTATACAATAGGTCTAAAAACAGTAGAAGCTGTGTTATAACAGACCTATGTCTTCGGAACCCATTATGTGATTCATCCATTTTGGTTTTCAAGTTCGTCAAAGATGAGTTTTTCAAGGAATTTTGACACGTTGCAGAGCAAACTTATAGGACGGTATTGCTCAATCACTGCTCTGTTTTTGTCCTTGAAAATAGGTATCACCTCGCTGATTTTCCAATATGATGAATGTATCTTTTATTCAAGGCTGTTTTGAAAATCAGCATTAGTGATTGAATGATTCCAAAAAAGGGGGCAGGTTACTTAATTTGTCATGTCAAACTGTTTCCAACAGTTTGTCAAGGTTCATCACCGTTTGTATGTTGATTAACACAATGTGCTCCTCCTTCCGATAATCAAAGGTTCCTACAATGTCAACCCGATACTCAAATTTTTGTCTCAAACGTCCTCCGATCAAGGCAACAACTAAATCTTGCACAAAAGCACACTAAATGTGATCTCGCATAGAATATACCCCAATTTGGTGGCTCCAAAAAATTAAGAATAATCCTCTTGGTCTATATATTTCAAAAATCAAATTCAAAACTTCCAAATACTTTAAACAAAATAGTTCAAATAAAAACTATCTACAATTAGTTTCTCGAAGTTCCTGAAAGAGAACTAGTGGGCTTAAATGATGGCGCGTTTTCGATAATCTGATTTGTGCATTGTCCGAACTCTTGCATCAAAAGACGCTCTGTTTCTTCCTGTGACATTGCTGCCGTTGCAGATGACTCTGCTTGGGCTATTAAACATTGCACAATAGCCTCAATAACTTCTTGTGTCATCAACGTGAAAGGTAATTTGTCGAAAAAATCACTGCGATAAAAAGCCATGTCGCGTATTGTTCCTTCCTTGAGAATACGCAAAGCAGTAACATCACCAACCGATCTCAAACCGGCTCGCTCTTGGCAATTGAAACAATCAACACATTTGCATAAATTTGTACACAAAATTTTAGCTTCATAACATTCGCAATAATTCTTTATGCAATTTGTTTTCTTGCAATTGCAGCCCTTGTAATGAGATTTTTCCTCGCTGAAAGTTACTTTCCCAACTTTTGGGTGGAATGCATTCGGATTTCGGTTCAAAATCGCTCTGATGGCTTCATTTCTTTCAAAATCATTTTCTAGCGTGTTATAACAATTTGTACAATTACAAGAAAAGCAAAACTCTCCGTTCGCAAAACATTCACAATAAAGTTTAAGACAAAGAGAACGAGCGCAGCTACAAGATTTTTTCTTTCCTCCAATACTTTCCCACAGCTGTTTTGACGCAGAAGTGTATTGATATTTACTTTGAGAATGCTCAGGTGGGGTGTCTTTTGACTCTGGCCTTGTATTTTGGGTTACAATCATTTTTTGCAAGCCATGAGAAGCAATTTCCTTATTTCGTTGATAAGCTAAAGGCAAGGCAGTGACTGTACTTGAATTCGAGCGTTGACTTAAGGTTGCACTTGATGTTTGCTCACTAGAGGTGGCTTGAAATGAATTTGAACGGATTTGCTGCGTACCGGAAGGTAGAAGATTCGCCGCAGTTATCACATTTTGACTAGGTATGATTTGGAATACGGTCGGTGTAGCGTCGTCACGCTTCCCGGGCGTAATATTTGAAGAGCTAAGCGTTTTGGCAGCTCCAGCAACAGGTTGCATATGTCGAGGCATCCGCGGAACTTTAATAAGTTTCGCAGAGGACGAAGGCACGGGTTCGTTTTCCATTCACAATTCTGATCTAGAACTAATAAGTATCAATTAAAATCTCTTAGTAGATCAACGCCATGAGAAAGAGCCTCAATTTTCTCCGTTGAGGGGTAATCCTATGCTCTCAAATTAATGAAAAATTAAGGCTGCGCGAAGTTTATAGTAGTAGCAGTAGTCAAGGCTTTTGAGGTATCGCCTCAAGGGGGGTGACAATCAATCTGAACATGGCTCATCAAGTTTATAGAGTTTTTAGATTGCTAGTGGACAGAAGGTTTATTCTAATTTCTTCCAGCTATTGCAGTTTGGGCACTTGCAAATGATTCGCCACATTGATTTATAATCGTAGTTGTATTTGTTGGCAAAGACACTCCAATACCTATCTCTAATTGTCCTTTTGTTCATTTCACTCCATCAAGTCCAAAAACTACAAAGTTTTGTTCGATGGAAGTGGTTTTCGTCGAACTTTATCAGCCGGTTTTGTTATAGTTTATTCTCCGTTATATTGTCTTGTTCTGTCGTCGCATGCTTTTTCGAATGTAATTGGAATTTATGAGTGATAAAAAGAGTAGCAGTTCCTGCATCTCAACATAGCGACTATGAGGTAGTAATTTGAGTTTTAATAGCAAATTCAATACACCAAACCTGCGATTTACCGTAGAAAAAGTGAATACGGAAGTGGATTTTCTTGATATCAACGTAAATGTGAGCAGCGAAAACCAAATCACCAGTTATTGGTATCAAAAACCAACTGACACAGGAATAATACATAATTTTTGCAGCTGTGCACCGCTTCAACATAAGGAAAATGTGATTCAAGTGACGGTTCACAGGGATTTTAACGCAACATCTAATTGGTTCGCCTTCGATCAGGCGCTTGAAAAGAAAAACACATGCTGGACCAAAAACAGCTTCCAGATGAATTGTCAGATGAATAGCGAATCAGACCTTAGAAGAGACAAAAACTGGCAGTAAATAGCAATTGAAAGGAACACCAAAAGAACATCAAAAAAGTAATTCTAGATCTCATGATAAACCAACAATTTTTTGAGAATACAGAGGCAAATACTCAAAACATTGCAAGCAAATGGAAGAAACTATCCGATTTGCATGTAGTTTTATAACGCGAAAAAAAGATAATTCCCCCCCACCCTAAAATCATGTTTCGATAGAGACCTGAAGTCTCGCACGTGCTATATGAGATAAAATGTAATGGATGCGGATCCATCTTTGTTGGGCAGACAAGCCGGCGTGTTACCACTAGGATATCAGAACATCAGAAGAAGGATTCACAGGAAGGTCGTCATATTGTTGAACGTAGATTCTCCACGAAGGACATTGAATGGCAAAATCTGGATGCCTGTTGCAGAGTAGAGAAACTCATGACCATCGAAGCTATATAAATGAGCAAGCTGACGCCCCGGTCAAAATACACGCGATGAATATAGGGGGCACGAAATCATGTTAGGAAACAGTTCCCAGTAAAAATTTTGTTTTGGAAAGAAAAATAGGACAAAAATTTTTTTATGCATGACAAAACCCCACAACATGGATACATAGGGTTAGAGAAAAATCAGAATAGACATGGAAATTCAATAACAAGGTCAAATTCGAAAAATCCGGAATAAGAATGTTTTAAGGGAAATTGATAACAGCTGTTAATATGAGTTGTAAATAGGCTAAACATTGTATAGAGGGAAACATTTTTTGTTTCAAACTTTAAAGATAGTTTCGAAAATTGTTCAAATGGTAGTCTAAGACAAACGTAAATACATTTTCTTTTTATTCCTTAACAATTTTTGAAACAATCTAAACCTGACGATGAACCTATAGTTCAAAAACGTTTGTTTTAAACATTGGACTAATATTTAATTTGCCAAATTAGTTTCTTCTACAGCAGATTTAACGGTCTTCATTTATGATCGTGGATGGTAGAAACAATGTTGCCAATACTTGCACTCTATTAAATTTTATAAGGTTTGTTTTGCTAGGGAGCCATGCCTGTGAGCAATACGCAATGATGGAGACACAATGCATTTTGCGAGAGAACGTAGTTTATTGGTGCAAGAACAGATGGACGACACGTTGTGTTTGAGATGACAGAGTTCCCTGAAAGTTTTTTAAACACGCCTACCACAATCTTCAGTCCAGGTCAGACTAGAAGTTTGCTGTTGTGTAAAGATGTACTCTTAGATCAATCTATTTTAAGAAGTTTGAGTTTGTTTGTGCTGATTTCCATACCGATTTTTTAAAAGGATATTTGAGGACATGAAGTATGAGAACTTCTTTAAAGTACAGATCACCTGTAGATTAAATAAAGTAACACAGCCTCCCGTTTTGGACAACTGATTCAAAAGTAGCAGCTGTCGAAACTGGGAGGCTGGGTTTCTTTATTTCATCTGCCGATGTCTTTCATAATAAATTTCTCATATATCATGTGCATAAATTTCAGTATAAATATCAAGTTGTCTTTATCTCCATTTTTTTAATTTATCCTCATCTTTTGTTTGTTCTGAGGATAGATGATTCTGATAGGCGAAACAAAACCGTTTTTGTTGAAGGAAAGCGTAGATGACCACACAGTGCTCGTTCTCATTTTAGTGTTGGGGACGGATGTTTTCATTTTTTTTCAATCCATATAAAATCAAGATCCGTGTGATGTTCATTGGGATAATTGCTTTGGGAAACGGACTACGTTATTGTATCAAATGATCAAAAAAAACTAAACAAAAATCTTTAATCTAATCGACTGAAATTGGGCGACTTGCTTTCAAATGACTGACGAGCGGTTACCAGGTACTAGATTGGCTTAGAGCGGCAAGCTTGAATCAGAGATGGAAAATTGTTAGGAAATGAGGTGTATTTGGGAGGCTGGTTTAGGCGTAAACGAGCGTGCTCCGACATCAGATTTGGCACATACCAAAAAAATCTAATAGGAGAAGTTTTTTAAAAGCACCCAAAGCGGTCGAATATAAATGCTCCTTCTCCTGGTTTTTCGAAACCCTTCACCACAACCGATCAAGATTGTTTAAAAAGCATAATCGATTTCTGATTATCTGGTCCCCCATTTTTTGAAATAATGTGGTCTGTGAGTCCAATATACAGCAGGTTTAGAGTTTTTGAGACGTTGAACTGAACTAGTGAACCTGAATTCAAACAAAAACTACCTGAGAGTGCAACCCATCCTTTTTCAAGCAAAACTGATTGCGGTAAATAAAGCTGACGATTATCTTCTTGAAATAGCTGTTGGAAATGCAATATGTAGAGTTCTGTTCAAATGTGCGGGATCAAATGCCATTGACTCACGTAGGACGTATTTAGTTAAAACATATGCTTGTTGCGAACTTGCGAAGTTGCAGAAAAAGGAGCTCATCTCTATACAAACTTATTTGTCACTATCTTGTTCCAAATCCAATGTTTTACTCAAACTATATTTTAAAAAGTGCTTCAAATCCATAAATAAAGAAACAATACATAAAGTATTGCTTAAACATTTATGCAATGTCAGGTTGATTATTTTTCAACTGACTGTACATACGCCTTCTATAGTAATTAAAATTTCCTTACTATTGAGATTCTAATACATCATTGAAGCAAAGAACTCATCAGGGGGACATAGAGGCAGCTCCACTATTAAAAATGGTCAATTAAGAGAAAGCCCCTCCCCTAAAAGGGTAGTCGGTCAACTCGGGGGCAGCAAGTCAACTCCTATGTGTATTTATAAATTCTGACAGTAGTCAAAAATTGAAGCATCAGATGCAAAGGATAAAGAAAATAAAGCATCAGAATTATGAACAAGATAGATATGGTAAGTAGCAATTAAAGTATAATATGCAGTGATTTTGAATCAATACTATTTGCCAAAACAATAAAGGCATTTGTTACTTAAATGAAGTCAAAGTCAGAACTCAATACTTGAACTATGACAATCTGTTAGATGAGTAGTATATGGGTGAGCCACCCTACCCGATGAAGGGGGGAGGGTTGTTGTGCAGACCTCTACGTATTGCAGACCTCTGCAGACCTAAAAGAAAAGAAGTTAGAAGTCAGCGACATAGACTTTTCTTAAAACACATGCGATGTTTTGAAAAACCCTTTTTAACTGCTATATAAGCTCAGTATAGACTTCTTCAAAAATCCTCATATTATCAAACAAGACAAATTCTCTTTTTTTTGGAAAACAATTTTATCGACAATTGATTGGGTATTCTACGTTACTGGAGCTATCTTGACTTATTGTATTTCGTCAGCCGGTGAGATCAAACCAGTTTCTTTTTCTTTCTTTTCAGGTCAACATATTTTTTTTGCTATGTTTAACTAAGACTTTGTCATAAAAACCCAAAGTATCCGACATCAAAATGGAGACAACTGCACTAGCAAAATGGAATAAAGACAAGTTGATACAAGAAATTTTGAAACTAAGAGAAAGCAAAAGAACATCACTTAATAGTAGTTTGCAACAATGTGAAATTGATGAGCTCAGGAAAGGTGTGGAATTATATAAAGAAAAAGCTGCAATCATTGAACAAGAAAACAAAGAACTTCGAGCAGCTTTAGACAACGAAAAAAGATTATACGATCAGTCAACGTCGGAAATCATTTACTTGAGAGCTCAAAATGATAAAATGCTGATACAAATTATTGATGGTATCGTTGACAACGAACGTAAAGCGTCTGAGAGTGCTAGCAGAAAATTTTTCCCCAAGTTTGTACCTAGGTTTGCCAAAAATTTAATTATTTCGGACAGCACGTTCAAATTTGTAAAACAAAGCGATATCAGTAACGAAACAGCTATACACTCCTACCCATCTGCAACCATTAATGACGTCAACAGTACCATTGATTCGTATTCAACAGGAACAAAGTCGGAAAGCCTTATATTTCACCTTGGGCATAACACTATTGATCAGGGTACTGACGGAAAAAAAGCAGCAGAGCAAATTGGTGATCTGGTTGGCAAATGTGTAACAAAGTTCAAACCACACAAAGTTGCAATTTGCAAAATACCGAATGTAAAGAATGGTCTGTATGGAAGAGATGTAAATAACAAAGAAATTAATGAATACAACAAGGAAGTCGATAGTATAGCCGATCAACTTAATGGTGAATTTCAGTCGTGTAAAGTAAATGTCCTGAATTACGATTTGGAAAACACAGATATAAGGCATGATGGTGTTCACCCTAATTTACATGGAATCAATAAAACAGTAGCGACTCTGAGAAACCACTTGAAAAAGATTGATTACAATTGTTCGACAAACGATGTCTCTTTGAGACATATTCCACCAAAGCGCAAAGATCTTTTTGTACCCATGAGAGATGAATGGAATAATTTCAACAATCGTATTGACTTCTGATACATTTGGGTGACTTTTTAGAAATCATTGAAAATGTTTTATTTGAGGTGTAGGTGGATTTTTATCTTGGTTTCAATTTTGATTAAGTTTGCTTTTTTTTCTAGAAACGATTGAGTTTCTCAAAAGTCACTCAAATTTATGTAAACTTAAAAAACCTAACTACCGTCATATCGATCAGATTAAAAACTTTTTACTATGGTTCGGAATATTTAACATAAAATATCTAGTTATGATCATCGTAGTTATTCTACAAAAATGTGGTGACATTGAAAGAAACCCGGGTCCATCAAATTTGGATGGAATAACAACAATTGAAAAATACAATGGTGAGTGTGCGAGAAAATCGGAGTTCCCCAAGTTTTGGTATATGAACTGTAGAAGCCTCAATAATAAACCTGAGCAATTGTCTCGTTTTTTGAAAAATCTTAATGAAACCTCATTCCTAGTTGTTACCGAAACATGGAAAACGAAAAAACTGACATTCCCGAGTTTTATCTGTGCAATAGTCATCATTTCATTCACCAACCAAGATCATCATTAAATAAGGTACAGAGAAGTGGAGGGGTAGGTACTTGGATTCCCAAACAGTTTGAAGTAAAAATGAGAAATGATTTGAACACAATCAATAGAAGTTTTTTTGAGTCAATGTGGATTGAAATTGGTAAGCCTTCAACACAAAAACTACTCATTAATGTAGCATACTGCCCCAATGTAAATCTTTCTAACTTTTTTTTGGATGAAACGACTGTAGAAATCTCAAATGTGTATTCGTATACAGATAATCTAATTTTATTTGGAGATTACAATATAAACTTGTTAGGCACAAAAGGTAGACAGTCACTTGATATTTTCACAGCAAACAATGGGCTATGTTACGTTAAAGAAACGGAGGCAACATGGACAAATGGTGAAAATTATTCGTTAATTGATCACTGCTTTATCTCGAAGAACCAAATTTTTGAAGCCAGTGTTCTAGAGTCGACTCCTGAAGTTGATCACTTCACAATAGTATATCAGTCATCATTAAAAATAGATCACAGTGATAAGAAAAGGCAGTTTTTGATACGTATTACCATGAAATATTTAAGATCAAATTTCAATCGTGACATTGCGCTGCAAGATTGGTCGCCTATGTACCAGATAAATGAGCCAAACGAAATGTTTTTAAAATTTATCGAAATTTTTGAAAATATACTGAGTTGTCATGCACCCTTGAAGTTGGTAGAAAGTAGTACCAAAAAACAACAAAAGCAATGGTTCACAAAAGAATTACGTGGTCTCATAAATGAAAAACACCGTCTCTTTAATGCGTGGAAGAAAAACCCAAACTCAGAGATTTATAACATTTACAAATCTTTACGCAATTCAGTGAATAGAAAACTGAAAAAAGCTGCAGATGATTACACAAAGAATTTTTTCCAGCAGCTACCAACTTCAAGAGAACAATGAAAATTCATCAAAAACAGGATCAATTCCAACAGCCAAATAGAAAAAAATTGACAAATTAAGGGAAGATAGTCATTTTGTTGAGGATGACAGAGAGATTGCCAATGTTCTTAATAATTGTTTTGCGAGACTAGGATTATACAAAGGCAAAGACGCTGCTCCAAATTGTTCTTCCCTAACATTTGATGGACCGGAATTTAGCTTCCGACCAGTCACCAGAAAAGAATTGTATAATGTTATTGATAATCTACCTAAGCATAAATCTCCCGGACCGGGCTATATACCAGCATGGGCGCTAAAAGATAGTAAACTGTCTATTGGAACTCACTTACAATTTGTCGTCAATGAATGTATAAACAAAAACACGTTTCCTAATATTTTGAAAACAGCGCATGTTACACCTGTCTATAAGAAAGGAGACTGACTAGAACCAGAAAACTATCGACCCATATCAGTCACACCAACTCTAGCGAAAATTTTTGAGCGATTACTACTTGAACAACTAACTCACCACCTAACTCTTAATGGTCTGATTAACAAGAATCAATTCGGCTTTCAAAAGCAAAAGTCCTGTCTCGATACTATCATTTCATTAACTGAAAAGATAAACCAATGCGTTGACGAAAACGAAATTGTTGTCACACTCTTTTTAGACTTAGCAAAGGCTTTCAACTCAATATCTATAGATGTTTTTATGAACAAACTAAAAAGGTATGGAATTGGAGAAAATGCAAGAATCTTATTAAACTCTTTCCTTTGTGATAGAAAACAGTGTGTAAAAAATGGGATAGCAAAATCAGATTGGGTTGTCATAAATCACGGTGTTCCTCAGGGAACTGTCTTAGGGCCTCTAATTTTTATACTTTATGTCAACGATTTCAGTGAAGCTGTATCAACGAATTGTGATGTATTACAGTTTGCCGATGATACAGCAATTCTATGTCATGCAAAGAATGAAGCAAATTTGCAGCTAATAGCTGAAGATACATTAAACAAGACAGATCAATATATGAAACAAAACAGGTTAACTTTGAATGAGAAAAAAACGGAGTTAATGGTGTTCAGGAATGAAAAATTGCCGATCATTGAAACTGTCGATTTCAAGGGACACCGATTGGAAGCATCTGAAAAATGTAGATATTTAGGTGTAATATTTGATGGGGAACTGACATACCAAAATCAACTAAATAAGGTTATCAGTAAAATGGCTTCAGCAATCAGATCATTATATTTGGTTCGTTATCAGGTACCGCTAAAAAAAGAATAAATCTTTTTAAATCACTAGTTTTGTCTCATTTAGATTTTAGCGCAATTTTTTTCAAAATTTACCATCTTACTCTATTGACAGAATTAACAAACAAATAAACTGGGGAATAAAAGTTTGCTTTATGAAAACCAAATACGATACTGCCAGAGATCTACTTCTGGAGACTAAAATTCTTCCAGCAGAGCTCCAAATAACACGGGTGTCTTTAAATAGGTTTTTCAATATTCTCCAACAAACAAGAAATCGCTCTTATAAACATTTAAAATTTTTAGAAAACGTGCCTATTATTGTAAACAAACGAACCCATAACCTTTTCTTAGAACAAAAATGTAAGTCAAAATGGAATAATGGTTTAATTGTTCGTAACTTTATTCGAAAATGGAACACACTTCCAATTACAATTAGAAAAGAAACGTCGAAGACCAAATTTAAACAAAAAGTTACAGCGGAAATGCTTAAACGACACGAAAGAGTTCCAATAGACAGAAGGGTTGCAGGATTTAAACATATTTTTTATTAAATTTTTTAACGAAAACCGAACCTTAGTTTGTTATAAATTAGAAAAAAATAATGTTTGATTAATAAATTTCTAACATGTAACATTAACCAAGTGGTTAGTTTAATTTACATGTTTGCAGATTAAAAAAAGTATTGAGATTAGGTATAGCAACTTTGACCGATTAGGGTCTTCCCTAATGTATTAGGAAAAGGGATAGCATCTAGGTAATTTTTTGCACAATTTTTTGCAGATTTATTGCAGTTTTTGCAGAATTTCTGCAGTTTTTGATTTTTTGCAGTTTTTGCAGATTTTCTGCAGTTTTTGCAAACTTTTTGTAAGATTTTTCTGTTTTTGGATTCAAATTACATCATAGGAGTAGAAATTGATGCTCGGCTCAAAAATTTAGCTAGTAGTGATCCGCGCTTACTGGATTAGCTAATTTGGATTCGCGCCATTAATAATAGAAATTTGTTATTTTTAGCAATTTAAAGTTTTTTTGTGTTTTTTTCTTTAAAGTGTTCTAAAAACTTATTTTTGATTGGTTGAAAATAACAGCTTTTTTAAAAAAATTGATTTGGAAAAGTCATAAATAACAGACACGTTATAAATTATGCACTTCGAGTTACAAAATCACTCGGATATTTACATTAGATAAGTATAAATCACTATCAAAATAAGTGAAAACCGAAGTATATTTAGCCGGGTGGGTTAATAAAGTCGACAAAAATGAAAAACTTGCGTTGTTAACTGATTAAAAGGTACAATTGTTAAAAACTAATATCGACTTTATTATCCACCAGCTTAGTGTATACCGGAGTAATCAAATTTAAATATAATTACTAATAAAATTTAGTACATGCACATGGTTCAATTTTGTTTTTAGAAATTTAAATAGATGAAATGCAGCACATAAATAGTGTAGAATCCACACAAATTTTGCATATTCTGAAGTGGTTTGTGTATCAATTTCTGATACTTTTAGTCAAAAATTTGTTATGTGTGACTGATCGTGCTAGAAAATCCGCGTAGTAATAGTTCCTACAGAGGCGGCCAATCATTATTCAATGTTCACCAACCTCACTGCTTGGGTAAGTGTTGATGATTGCAAAACTGAAATAGGGTAAATTTGGAACAAAATCAGCTGGAAAAGAACCAATATCCCGGAATTTGAGCTCTGGAATACGTTCAATAATGTGATGAAGTGAGGTGTTATCCAAGACAAATAAGTTTTCTTTTTATTTCACAAGCACCGTTTTTGCAAGAATTCCTGACGTGGCAATCAAGTTGAAAAAATTCGGTCTGTTAAAAAATGCAAGAATTTTTTGGATTGTGTGATTTTGTCGACAGTTTCTTCCTAGGTGCTGGGATAAAACAAAACAAAAATAAAAAATAAATCCAAAGAAAATTAGCACAGGAATATAAATATATATTTTTGTAGTTAATCTACCCCAGGTGACATCCATTAGTTAGTTAATTTCATGTAGAGAACGACAACTAGATGAAGAGATAAAACCTACAAATATTTCAAAGTGGAAAGCAAATATATAAAATCAAAAAAAAGTTTTAAAATATTCTCAAACGTTTTTAGCAACCGTTCCAAAATGATCAATTTTAACAGTAAAAATTCTTCATCCTAGAAAAATTATTTCTGCCACGTTTCTTAGCAAACGATCGAAAATCATTTCCAATTGGAAGATTTCACCGCTGCGTTCAGGACAATGAATATTTTCTCCAGCGTCATAAAGTGAAGTAAGATCCAATTCCAGTATGTAATGGTTCTGAAATTGATGAATCGGAAACGCAGGAATCTCCTCAATAAAATTCATTGCTTTCATTTTTGATACGTATACTCTACAGACATTAGTTGCATCAAGTGATACCATAACTCTCCCTCAGCGAACTTTTCTAAGTTCTCGCAAATCAAATTTTTGATCATGGAAAGGATTTCTTTGAAAATGTTCTGTGAATGCCGAATTGTTGTTCATCAGAATAGCTACTCTTCTGATTGGAGCATTATTAAAAACATTTTCCTGAATAAACTGGTTCTGTACCGAAGGAAAAATAAATGAACGTGAAATTGTTTCCATAAAGTTGTAACAAGCAGTTTGATGGGTTAATTGGTATTTGATAGTCTGTTGATACATTTCGTTAACAAAAACAATTCGTGTAAATAAGGATCAGTCAAGAAATTTAAGGGAAACTAGAGAAATCTAGGAAATCGTGTAAAAATTAGGTCTTGAACGAATCCATTTAAGTCTAACTTTTGTATTTGGAAGCAGTAACTTTGCACTTTGGAATAAATCAATAGCCAATTTGACGTAGTAAGTGCTTCCATTGTTCAGTAAAAGTTTTTCCTCTCGATCTATAAACAGGCTCTTCACATAATCGCTAGGTTCTTTCTCAATTTCGTATCCATGACAAGCCAAAATATCTTCATTACTTCTCTTTGAGGCATTAAATTCATTGAAAATTTTAGCCTTGTGTCCATAGAGACCATTCGAGTTGTATACTTGTTGATTGTTCAGATAAACTTAACATGTGGAGAAGAATGAGTGTAATATATTATTGACGTGAGTTAGATAAGGTAAATCGTCATCTGAGAAGGACATGCCCTTTTCTGCTTTTCCATGCTCATCTTATTTCATAAAGTCATCAAACAATCTTCCCTTTTGTAGCCCAGCTTTGATTTGAAGGTGGAAATCTCTCATATCAAGATAGATAATTCTATCTGTTTCAAATTCAAATTCAATGCTGCTTTCATCCCATGAAGTACCAAGATAAACTTCTTGAACATGAGAAGACTTAATTGGTTCCAAAACAGGAATTTTTTTAAAAATCTCCAAGCAAGAGTTTGTAAACTGTCCATATCAAAAACTAGAATCGTTTGTTGATCTAGGATTCATTTTAGATTAGCAAGTATATCTTTTCTTGTTCGACGACTTTGACTGATTTTTGGAGATTATCTACGAAAAATGCGACGTCTTCTTGTTTTTCTTGCACCTAGATGTTTACGTAATGTTTTCTTTCCAACTTCAGCAGCATTAGATTTGAGTTTTTTCTTCCAAGTCAAAACATTTCAGGAGCAGCCATTTCAATTAATTCAGCACCAACTCGTTTTTGCTGGTGGGACAACATATCGTCTCAAAAACGGAATTGCTGTCCTCCCAATTGTTTGCGCTAAAAATCCGAATCCACTACCTCCTTGTCTGGCATATACACAAAAAAACGGTAAATCACTATGAGCAACCATTTTTTACAACTTTAATTCTAAAAATGATTATCTGAAATTTTTCTAAACATTAGCACTGCTCCAGTTACTACAACAGAGTTGAAAGGTACCTTTTTTTACCATAAGAGTCCCGGAGCTCAAATTTTATGCTGTGGAATGGTTTTTTCAGAACTTTTTTCATCTGTAGGTTTGGAAAATGTTGATAGTTCATGTATTGTCTAATTGAGATGATGTCACCATTCTTAATCTTTGATGTAAAAAGAATGCATCGTAAAGGAGCAGATTTTGTATCACCCACTATGTTGTATTCAACAATATCACTATATATCATTAAGGTATGTATTCGTACAATGTCAAAGGGAACTTGGGAAAAAGTGGACCGGCAGCACTCAGGAAAACACCCATCCCATAAACAGCTTCTTCACATGCAAAGACATGACAAAGACTAGCACTAAATATAACAATTAAAGAATTCTCATTGAGAACCCTCAAAGAAATTCGCTGTTTAATTTTGTTAACGTGTAATCTGATTGGTTATTTTTCATGCTCTTCACGTTCCTGAAATTTTTTTATCATTTTGTTTACAATATCAGAGATCGAGGGATATAGACCTGGATCAAGTGTGTAAAAGTCTGAGGGTTTTGTATTCGTTGTTGCGTCATCTAGATAGAAGAATTCTCCTTCCGTGATGTTTTGGTACAAGGCAGGATAAGATAGTTCTGTAATTGCAACCTCCCAGTTTCCTTCAAAATTTATTTGTTTCGGAAGAAAAATTGTGAAAGAACTTAATGTATGTTTTGGGTAACAATCAAAGGAAGCCTCCGAAACCAATTCTCGAGTGAAAAAATTTATCTCTAAATGATAAACTTTGCAAGCTCTTGTTCATAAAATTTTCCTGGAATTTCGACATTTTGTTCTCCTTAAAGAGTATAGGTTGGTGGTTTTGAAGTTGCAATTTTAACAATTTGAAAAATCTCACTTGTGAATTGAGACTTGTAATATTTTATAAATGGGACATCGTACGTGGAGATTCAACTTTGTCTCCAATTTTAAAGAGTGGTTTTTTGTACTCAATAATAGACTTTTTTGTAAAAAATTTATTAAATAATCTGATTTTTTAACGTTTTTGGGAGTTTTACCTATTGATCTGTTAACTCTTGTGTTCAAATTGTTGACGTAACTATCCATTTTCTGAACGTATTTATCACCGTTTTTGGCCATGTGGCGATAACTAATGTTTTTCAAAGATCTGATCGCTCTTTCTTCTACAGCAGCTTTTGTTTCACTTCTTGTAGATTTGATGTCTTTACTCTTGCAAGTTTTTTTTTGATTTCTCCCCCGAACTTAGTACTTGATCAATCAGGTTTAGTGTTCTTCCCTAAGATTTTTTAAAGGCAGCTAGAGCATCAGAGACATATTTTGACTTAATTGATTGAACACGGACCAGGCGAGACGAGACGTCAACATATATCAATAAATATTTCACACCGTTATCCACATCAAGAAACCAAATCTCATTGATACGTTTTGCAAAATCAGGTAAACTTTTGAAATGTCGAATTGTTTGTCGAAATTTAGTATAAGAATTCTTTTTGTAGAAAATATACACAACCTTTTTTTTTGACAATCCGCTAGCTTCCTGATGTTTTTGAACTGAACTATATGCAGCTTTTCCTTCCCTGTACAACCTCTGTAGCTTGCTTCTCTTAGATTTGGAAAAGAAACCAGCTTCCTCGTTCATTGCTCTTAGCATCTTTGTTTACAATTTTTTGTGGTTTTAAGCCAATTGCGCCAAAAATTGTGTAATAAATATCGGGACATTAAACGTTTTCCCTCTTCAGAGCGTATACAAAACCGACAAATGCAGCGTTTGTATCTCTTCTGACTATCAAAATGGAGTCATATAGGGATAAATTAATGCGAGGAAAGTTTAAAAGTTCATTGATAAGTGATTCATTGCTGGAAAACTTTGTTTAGCGTTAACTTTTTTATAAACAGTTTCTAAATTTTATGGAACGAACTCTTGTTTTTCGATATATTTGTCCAGTCTTTGAGGTGATAACTTGATTTTTTGCTCAAAATATTGTTGAGCAATCAAAGCAAACTGATTCATTTCAAGAGAGACGACTAATGATTGACGTTGGTAAAATTGAGATAAGAATGATCCATTTTCTGGAGCTCAGGATCTGTCTTCTTTCACTGAGACGGGTTCTTTTTAGAATAAGAAGATAATTTTTTTCTCTAAAAATTAAAACTTCTTGTTTTTGAATTTCTCTTAGCTCCCTTCTTAGAAGGTTTACTATGAACTCGTTTAGAAACTGGACGATAGCTTTGGGACAATATTTGTGGAAATTTATTTTGAAGCTCTCTGAATTTTTCTGGAACGCTATCAGAGTAGAGAGATGTTGTGTGCTCATCGTTCAAAAACGTAATCTGTTGCTTGCTTTGAGGTAGAAAAAATTATGATGCTTTTGTTTCACAACAGCTTTTGTCACAAGTTTTTTGTTACAGCTTTTGTGATGCTACAACAGATTTTGTTTCACTTCGCGTAGAGTAGATTTTGATGTCTTTACTCTTGCATTTTTTTTAATCCTCCTCCAAACTCAGTACCTTGATCAACCCACACTCAATCAGTTTTAGTGTTCTTCCTTAACATTTTTTATAAGGCTAATACAGCATCAGATACATACATATTTTGAATTAATTGATTGAACACGGACCAGGCAAGAAAAGACGTCAACATATATCAATAAATGTTTCACTCCGTTATTTTATTCAGACAATTTAACCATGAAAGCCAGATCGAGACACCATATCTCATTGATACGTTTTGCAAAAGCAGGTAGATTTTTGAAATGTCGAATTGTTTGTCGAAATTTAGCATAAGAATTCTTTTTTTTGTGTAAAAAAAATCAATAAACTTGGTCTTTGAAAATCCGCTAGCTTTCCGATATTTTTGAACTGAATCATATGCGGCTTTTCCTTCCCTGTACAACCTCTGTAGCTTGGCTCTTTCAGATTCGGAATGGAATCCAGCTTCCTTGTTCTTTGCTTTTAGCATCTTTGTTTATATTTTTATGTGGTTTAAAGCCAATTGCGCCTAGAATTGTGTATTAAAAATCGGGACATAAAACGTTTTCCTTCTTCGGAGCGTTTACAAAATTGACAAGTGCAGCGTATGTGTCTCATCTGAATATCAAAATGGAGTCAGATAGGGATAACTTAATGCGAGGTAAATTTAAAATTTCATTGATAAGTGATTCGTTGCTGGAAGCCTTTGTTTATCGTTAACTTTTTCATAAACAGTTTCTAAATATTTTGGAACAAACTCTTGTTTTTCGTTACATTTGTCCAATCTTTGAGGTGATAACCTGATTTTTTGCTCATAAAGTTGTTGAGGAATCAAAACAAACTGATTCATTTCAAGAGAAACGGGTAATGATTGACGGAGGTAAAATTCAGATAAGATTGATCCCCTTTTTTGGAGCTCAGCATCTGTCGTTTTTTTACTGAGAATAGATCTTTTTAGAATAAGATGAACTTCTGCTCTTAATTTTAAAACTTGTTTTTAAATTTCTCTTAGCTCTCCTCTTAGAAAGTTTATTATGCATTCGTTTAGAAACTGCATGAAAACTTTGGGATAATATTTGAGGAAATTTATTTTGAAGTTATCTGAATTTTTCTTGAACGCGATCAGAGTAGAGAGATTTTGTGTGCTCATCGTTCAAAAATTTAATCTGTTGCTTGCTTTGAGGTAGAAAAAATTATGATGGCGTTGAACCACTGTTAATACAGTATCTTAGAGAGTCGACAGCTTTCGGAGTCAAGTCAAAACATACCAGTTTTTTGTTGAGATCTCAAAACCAACTGTTGACTGAATGTGTTTATTTGTAAGACGTCTCTGGGTGATCTGAATAAAACGATATGGGTGTTCTGTAGCTCAATATCTTTTCATAGTTGGCTTTGATGAGAGAGATTGTGCTTTATGTATACTGTATTTAAACCTTCATGACTACCAGCAGTAGTTATTTTAACAAATGCTTTAGAAGTAGAAATTTCTTCACAGGAGTCATCAGAAATAAGTAAATAGTTCGTTCCGCTATTAGGTAAATTCTGTATCAACTCCAAATCAACACCTTGAACGAATTCATTGTTCTTAAAATTTTTTGACATTCGTCCGAAAGAGATTGATTGTGTTGATAAAAATAGTAAATTTTGTCAAATTCTGGTTGAAAAAATCCAAAAACTAACCAATCATGGATGTGATGAAACTTCGCAGATCCACTTGGTCCAACCAAAGAAATAAGGACTCGTTCTTTCGTGGAATTTTTTTTGTTCATAATTCTGGAGAAGGAAATATATCCCAACTGTACTCGATAAAATGGCGATCCAAACTGTTGTCTCCTCACAAGTCTGAGCTAATGTAATTCTTACGATTCAACAAGCTAATATCAATAGTATGACAAAAAACTGGGACAAAGAAACCACTAAAGACCAACTTTCCAAAACATTTCCAAGATTGATGTTCTTGATTGTTGTCATCAAAGATGAAATTACCTAACTGAAGTCCGTTATCAGTGTGATCAGTCATTTATACGTTATCTTCTTCCCCAAGAAAAAGGAACTGTGCAACACAATTGAAATTCAAAAAAAAGGAACATAACACACAAACAAAAAACTGTTTCATCAAAGGAATCAGTGAGGAAAAGCATCAAATTGAAAAACAATACCAAAATTAGGATTAAGACTATGAAAGGATAATAAAGTAATTGGAACGTAAAAAACAAAACAAAATGCAAAAAAATAACAAAAATATATGTGAACTAAACATAACACATAACCAAGAAATTTCCATCAAAAAAATCAGTGAGAAAAAGCGTCGAAAATGAGAAAAAAAATGTGTAAAAGCGTCAAAGTGTAAAACTGCATGTAAACGAAACACTGTCGATCTTGCTTAAAAAAGTCCGCAAATTGAATTACCGTAACCAATAAGTTCACCGAAGAGGAAAAATTTGGTCAATTTCCTCCAAATTAATGTTTTGATCCTAAATTTTACATGCAGCCAGGCAACAATTTTTTCGTTTTTCGTTGTTGGGAAAAATTGGAAAAATACTACTGCAACAATTGAAAATCTTCAAAAGTGTGACAAAATCCATCAAATTTTTTTCTTTATTTATCTAAAGTGATACTGGTCTTTTTGAAAGTCTCTACATAAGATAAATGGTCGGGAAGATGATCCAATAATTTTTTGTATTCCTATTTTTTATTTCATTTATTGTAAGAAAAACTCCATTGAACTCTTTTCCAACGATGTTGTCGAATGGAAATTTTTTGTTTATCAGATTGATATATTAAATTAGTGCGTCGTAGTCCGTTATGAATAAGGCACTTTAGTTCTGAAAAATAGGACTCACTTTCAAAATTATCAATTTTGGGAAATTTTAGAGCTTCAAGAACCGCATAAGAAGACTTTATAGTTCGTAGTGAAGTCTAACGTGGAATATTTTTGATTTATTTTTATTAGACTCAGAAAAATACTTCTAGAGGAAACAGTATTCCAAATCATTTCAAGTTTGAAAAAAAGAAAAATGAACGAAACATATCAATCAAAAAGACAAATACATTAAAAAGACAAAAATTTTGGGACAATATTTGAGGAAATTTATTTTGAAGTTATCTGAACCTTTCTTGAACGCGATCAGAGTAGAGAGATTTTGTGTGCTCATCGTTCAAAAACTTAATCTGTTGCTTGCTTTGAGGTAGAAAAAATTATGATGGCGTTGAACCACTGTTAGTACAGTATCTTAGAGAGTCGACAGTTTTCGGAGTCAAGTCAAAATATACCAGTTTTTTTGTTGAGATCTCAAAACCAACTGTTGACTGAATGTGTTTATTTGTAAGACGTCTCTGGGTGATCTGAATAAAACGATATGGGTGTTCTGTAGCTCAATATCTTTTCATAGTTGGCTTTGATGAGAGAGATTGTGCTTTATGTATACTGTATTTAAACCTTCATGACTACCAGCAGTAGTTATTTTAACAAATGCTTTAGAAGTGGAAATTTCTTCACAGGAGTCATCAGAAATAAGTAAATAGTTCGTTCCGCTATTAGGTAAATTCTGTATCAACTCCAAATCAACACCTTGAACGAATTCATTGTTCTTAAAATTTTTTGACATTCGTCCGAAAGAGATTGATTGTGTTGATAAAAATAGTAAATTTTGTCAAATTCTGGTTGAAAAAATCCAAAAACTAACCAATCATGGATGTGATGAAACTTCGCAGATCCACTTGGTCCAACCAAAGAAATAAAGACTCGTTCTTTCGTGGAATTTTTTTTGTTCATAATTTTGGAGAAGGAAATATATCCCAACTGTACTCGATAAAATGGCGATCCAAACTGTTGTCTCCTCACAAGTCTGAGCTAATGTAATTCTTACGATTCAACAAGCTAATATCAATAGTATGAAAAAAAACTGGGACCAAAAAACCACTAAACACCAACTGTCCAAAACATTTCCAAGATTGAGGTTCTTGATTGTTGTCATCAAAGATGAAATTACCTAACTGAAGTCCGTTATCAATGTGATCAGTCATTTATGCGCTATCTTCTTCCCTAAGAAAAAGGAACTGTGCAACACAATTGAAATTCAAAAAAAACAAAAGAAACATAACGCACAAACAAAAAACTGTTTCAACAAAGGAATCAGTGAGGAAAAGCATCAAATTGAAAAACAATACCAAAATTAGGATTAAGACTATGAAAGGATAATAAAGTAATTGGAACGTAAAAAAAAAACAAAATGCAAAAAAATAACAAAAATATATGTGAACTAAACATAACACATAACCAAGAAATTTCCATAAAAAAAATCAGTGAGAAAAAGCGTCGAAAATGAGAAAAAAAATGTGTAAAAGCGTCAAAGTGTAAAATTGCATGTAAACGAAACACTGTCGATCTTGCTTAAAAAAATTCCGGAAATTGAATTACCGTAACCAATAAGTTAGCCGAAGGGGAAAATTTTGGTTATTTTCCTCCAAATTAATGTTTTGATCCTAAACTTTACATGCAGCCAGGCAACAATTTTTTCGTTTTTCGTTGTTGGGAAAAATTGGGAAAATACTACGGCAACAATCGAAAATCTTCAAAAGTGTGACAATATCCATCAAATTTTTTTCTTTATTTATCTAAAGTGATACTGGTCTTTTTGAAAGTCTCTACATAAGATAAATGGTCGGGAAGATGATCCAATAATTTTTTGTATTCCTATTTTTTATTTCATTTATTGTAAGAAAAACTCCATTGAACTCTTTTCCAACGATGTTGTCGAATGGAAATTTTTTGTTTATCAGATTGATATATTAAATTAGTGCGTCGTAGTCCGTTATGAATAAGGCACTTTAGTTCTGAAAAATAGGACTCACTTTCAAAATTATCAATTTTGGGAAATTTTAGAGCTTCAAGAACCGCATAAGAAGACTTTATAGTTCGTAGTGAAGTCTAACGTGGAATATTTTTGATTTATTTTTATTAGACTCAGAAAAATACTTCTAGAGGAAACAGTATTCCAAATCATTTCAAGTTTGAAAAAAAGAAAAATGAACGAAACATATCAATCAAAAAGACAAATACATTAAAAAGACAAAAATTTTGGGACAATATTTGAGGAAATTTATTTTGAAGTTATCTGAACCTTTCTTGAACGCGATCAGAGTAGAGAGATTTTGTGTGCTCATCGTTCAAAAACTTAATCTGTTGCTTGCTTTGAGGTAGAAAAAATTATGATGGCGTTGAACCACTGTTAGTACAGTATCTTAGAGAGTCGACAGTTTTCGGAGTCAAGTCAAAATATACCAGTTTTTTTGTTGAGATCTCAAAACCAACTGTTGACTGAATGTGTTTATTTGTAAGACGTCTCTGGGTGATCTGAATAAAACGATATGGGTGTTCTGTAGCTCAATATCTTTTCATAGTTGGCTTTGATGAGAGAGATTGTGCTTTATGTATACTGTATTTAAACCTTCATGACTACCAGCAGTAGTTATTTTAACAAATGCTTTAGAAGTAGAAATTTCTTCACAGGAGTCATCAGAAATAAGTAAATAGTTCGTTCCGCTATTAGGTAAATTCTGTATCAACTCCAAATCAACACCTTGAACGAATTCATTGTTCTTAAAATTTTTTGACATTCGTCCGAAAGAGATTGATTGTGTTGATAAAAATAGTAAATTTTGTCAAATTCTGGTTGAAAAAATCCAAAAACTAACCAATCATGGATGTGATGAAACTTCGCAGATCCACTTGGTCCAACCAAAGAAATAAAGACTCGTTCTTTCGTGGAATTTTTTTTGTTCATAATTTTGGAGAAGGAAATATATCCCAACTGTACTCGATAAAATGGCGATCCAAACTGTTGTCTCCTCACAAGTCTGAGCTAATGTAATTCTTACGATTCAACAAGCTAATATCAATAGTATGAAAAAAAACTGGGACCAAAAAACCACTAAACACCAACTGTCCAAAACATTTCCAAGATTGAGGTTCTTGATTGTTGTCATCAAAGATGAAATTACCTAACTGAAGTCCGTTATCAATGTGATCAGTCATTTATGCGCTATCTTCTTCCCTAAGAAAAAGGAACTGTGCAACACAATTGAAATTCAAAAAAAACAAAAGAAACATAACGCACAAACAAAAAACTGTTTCAACAAAGGAATCAGTGAGGAAAAGCATCAAATTGAAAAACAATACCAAAATTAGGATTAAGACTATGAAAGGATAATAAAGTAATTGGAACGTAAAAAAAAACAAAATGCAAAAAAATAACAAAAATATATGTGAACTAAACATAACACATAACCAAGAAATTTCCATAAAAAAAATCAGTGAGAAAAAGCGTCGAAAATGAGAAAAAAAATGTGTAAAAGCGTCAAAGTGTAAAATTGCATGTAAACGAAACACTGTCGATCTTGCTTAAAAAAATTCCGGAAATTGAATTACCGTAACCAATAAGTTAGCCGAAGGGGAAAATTTTGGTTATTTTCCTCCAAATTAATGTTTTGATCCTAAACTTTACATGCAGCCAGGCAACAATTTTTTCGTTTTTCGTTGTTGGGAAAAATTGGGAAAATACTACGGCAACAATCGAAAATCTTCAAAAGTGTGACAATATCCATCAAATTTTTTTCTTTATTTATCTAAAGTGATACTGGTCTTTTTGAAAGTCTCTACATAAGATAAATGGTCGGGAAGATGATCCAATAATTTTTTGTATTCCTATTTTTTATTTCATTTATTGTAAGAAAAACTCCATTGAACTCTTTTCCAACGATGTTGTCGAATGGAAATTTTTTGTTTATCAGATTGATATATTAAATTAGTGCGTCGTAGTCCGTTATGAATAAGGCACTTTAGTTCTGAAAAATAGGACTCACTTTCAAAATTATCAATTTTGGGAAATTTTAGAGCTTCAAGAACCGCATAAGAAGACTTTATAGTTCGTAGTGAAGTCTAACGTGGAATATTTTTGATTTATTCCTTAGGCTCAGAAAAATATTTCTAGAGGGAACAATATTCCAAATCATTTCAAGTTTGAAAAAAAGAAAAATGAACGAAACATATCAATTAAAAAGACAAATACATTAAAAAATTACATATTTATTGAAATGTACACTGTTGAATATTACAAAAGTCCTTCAAATTCATCCAGAGTGTAGCTGATATCTGTCACTTGTTTGAGTTCGAACACAAAAGTTAAACTTGCACATAAGTTGAAGCTAGGTTGTCTCTGATGTATTGGAGGAAAATAACCTAGAGTCTGCGGTTTCGTCCAATGCTGATCTCTCTCAATTTGTGACACTGTTCCAGCACGTGTTCCATGCCTGTATTTTTTGTCAAATTGAGGTTGGTTTTCTCTCATATCTAGTTCTCCATTCAGAAGATCCCCATGGAGGAAGCTGAAATTTTGAAACTCATAGTCTCCAAATCGCAGTTGCTGGTACTTTTCAAAAGTCCCAGAATTGTTTTTTCTGAAGACTTGGAAGGTTGGTTCAGTGTGACGTTGTCCTTTTCTTGAAATCTGGGACACACTAAATCTCCCAAATCTTTTTGATTTCTGACCAAAGTCCATATAAAAAGGAACCGAATCAGTTCCTGGTTTTGAAGGGGATTGAGTGCACATACAAGGAGCACTCAAAAGAAAAGGTGATATTTTAGAGAGAGACTTTTCTACAACTTGAGCTGAGAAAGAAAAACAGTATAAATGATTTAAATTTGTATCCAACTCATCTCAATAACTAAAAATCTCTTTTTATGGAAATGAGGTTCCCAAATTTTTTAACCAGAGTTTTAAAAGGATCCTGGTGTTTTGCTTGTCTGTGTTGCATTATAGAAAAGTAGTGCTTGAAATACTTCGAACAAGTAGAAAAACGAATTCTTTTAGCCTGATGTTTCTTGAATTGTATCGTTTCGAAAATGATTTTTTAAAATTTTTTATCGAAACAGAATTTGTTACTTCTAAAAATAGAAATTTACGTTACAGTTTTTTTGGTTTCCATATATAGGTTCTACTCTGTTATCCCAATATTAAAATGGCAGCAATAATATGTCAGGTTTTACATCAATTTTACAGAGACTTTAGCGACAAAACTTTATTCATTTCTGTATCATCTAAGGAGTGTAAACCTTATCTACGCAATAAAAAATACTCCGTTGCTACTCAAAACAACAGTTTTTGTTCATTAAAGACTTTTCGCTACCACATTATTCTCATTTCATGCTCAGTGAAAGAGACACTAGAGAAAATTGAAAACTTGTCTTATATTTATCAAACAGTAGATTGTTTATACACACTCTATAAACATCAGTTCTTTTTCATTATAGAAGAGTCAGGCCTGGTCTTTACCCAGTTAACCAGAGCGGAGGAGCAGAACTTGGAGAATAAGTACGTGGGAGAAGTACCCAGTGTCTCCATAAATGATTGAGTAGAAAGAAGTTCAAGCGTCGCCTACTACGCGCTGAAAAAAGAAATGCGAGTACTCAAACCCTTGTCACATCTTTTCTGGATAGAATTCATTCGCTTAGAAAATCAAAGCATGAGACTGAATTCAAAAAAAATGTTGATTGTTTGTTGAATTGTCATGTCATAATTGATAATCCTCTTTTGTATCTTGAAATTAGAAAAAAATGTATTTAATTTGTTATCTTTGTTTTATGATTTGTATTTACAATTTTTATACCAACTTTTTGTGTTAAGAAGCAAAAAAGCCTCGGTGATCAAAAAAGTTAAGCCTCATCGAGCGCGGATACTTTTTTGGAAATCGGTAAAAACTTATTCAAAATGGTTCGCTGTGCCAGATTTTTTTATTTTATCCAAAATTATGGCTCAAGTGGAGCATGCCCACAAAAAATGAGCCAAATGGGACTAAAATTGACGATTTGGTGACCAAAACAAAGTTCGGTGATCGAAAAAGTTAAGCCTCATCGAGCGCGGATACTTTTTTGGAAATCGGTAAAAACTTATTCAAAATGGTTCGCTGTGCCAGATTTTTTTATTTCATCCCAAATTATGGCTCAATTGGAGCATGCCCACAAAAAATGAGCCAAATCGGACTAAAATTGACGATTTGGTGATTAAAACAAAGTTCGGTGATCGAAAAAGTTAAGCCTCATCGAGCGCGGATACTTTTTTGGAAATCCGTAAAAACTTATTCAAAATGGTTCGCTGTGCCAGATTTTTTTATTTATCCCAAATTATGGCTCAAGTGGAGCATGCCCACAAAAAAAGAGCCAAATCGGACTAAAATTGACGATTTGGTGACCAAAACAAAGTTCGGTGATCGAAAAAGTTAAGCCTCATCGAGCGCGGATACTTTTTTGGAAATCGGTAAAATCTTATTCAAAATGGTTGGCTGTGCCAGATTTTTTTATTTTATCCCAAATTATGGCTCAAGTGGAGCATGCCCACAAAAAATGAGCCAAATCGGACTAAAATTGACGATTTGGTGACCAAAACAAAGTTCAGTGATCGAAAAAGTTAAGCATCATCGAGCGCGGATACTTTTTGGGAAATCGGTGAAAACTTATTCAAAACGGTTCGCTGTGCCAGATTTTTTTATTTTATCCCAAATTTTGGCTCAAGTGGAGCATGCCCACAAAAAATGAGCCAAATCGGACTAAAATTGACGATTTGGTGACCAAAACAAAGTTCGGTGATCGAAAAAGTTAAGCCTCATCGAGCGCGGATACTTTTTTGGAAATCGGTAAAAACTTATTCAAAATGGTTCGCTGTGCCAGATTTTTTTATTTTATCCCAAATTATGGCTCAAGTGGAGCATGCCCACAAAAAATGAGCCAAATCGGACTAAAATTGACGATTTGGTGACCAAAACAAAGTTCGGTGATCGAAAAAGTTAAGCATCATCGAGCTCGGATACTTTTTGGGAAATCGGTCAAAACTTATTCAAAACGGTTCGCTGTGCCAGATTTTTTTATTTTATCCCAAATTATGGCTCAAGTGGAGCATGCCAACAAAAAATGAGCCAAATCGGACTAAAATTGACGATTTGGTGACCAAAACAAAGTTCGGTGATCGAAAAAGTTAAGCCTCATCGAGCGCGGATACTTTTTTGGAAATCGGTAAAAACTTATTCAAAATGGTTCGCTGTGCCAGATTTTTTTATTTTATCCCAAATTATGGCTCAAGTGGAGCATGCCCACAAAAAATGAGCCAAATCGGACTAAAATTGACGATTTGGTGACCAAAACAAAGTTCGGTGATCGAAAAAGTTAAGCATCATCGAGCGCGGATACTTTTTGGGAAATCGGTCAAAACTTATTCAAAACGGTTCGCTGTGCCAGATTTTTTTATTTTATCCCAAATTATGGCTCAAGTGGAGCATGCCAACAAAAAATGAGCCAAATCGGACTAAAATTGACGATTTGGTGACCAAAACAAAGTTCGGTGATCGAAAAAGTTAAGCCTCATCGAGCGCGGATACTTTTTTGGAAATCGGTAAAAACTTATTCAAAATGGTTCGCTGTGCCAGATTTTTTTGTTTTAATTATGGCTCAAGTGGAGCATGCCCACAAAAAATGAGCCAAATCGGACTAAAATTGACGATTTGGTGACCAAAACAAAGTTCGGTGATCGAAAAAGTTAAGCCTCATCGAGCGCGGATACTTTTTTGGAAATCGGTAAAAACTTATTCAAAATGGTTCGCTGTGCCAGATTTTTTTATTTTATCCCAAATTATGGCTCAAGTGGAGCATGCCCACAAAAAATGAGCCAAATCGGACTAAAATTGACGATTTGGTGACCAAAACAAAGTTCGGTGATCGAAAAAGTTAAGCATCATCGAGCGCGGATACTTTTTGGGAAATCGGTCAAAACTTATTCAAAACGGTTCGCTGTGCCAGATTTTTTTATTTTATCCCAAATTATGGCTCAAGTGGAGCATGCCAACAAAAAATGAGCCAAATCGGACTAAAATTGACGATTTGGTGACCAAAACAAAGTTCGGTGATCGAAAAAGTTAAGCCTCATCGAGCGCGGATACTTTTTTGGAAATCGGTAAAAACTTATTCAAAATGGTTCGCTGTGCCCGATTTTTTTATTTTATCCCAAATTATGGCTCAAGTGGAGCATGCCCACAAAAAATGAGCCAAATCGGACTAAAATTGACGATTTGGTGACCAAAACAATGTTCGGTGATCGAAAAAGTTAAGCCTCATCGAGCGCGGATACTTTTTTGGAAATCGGTAAAAACTTATTCAAAATGGTTCGCTGTGCCAGATTTTTTTATTTTATCCCAAATTATGGCTCAAGTGGAGCATGCCCACAAAAAATGAGCCAAATCGGACTAAAATTGACGATTTGGTGACCAATAGAAAGTTCGGTGATCGAAAAAGTTAAGCCTCATCGAGCGCGGATACTTTTTGTAAATGACAATTTCAGCAGTAACCATTGCTCCAAACACACCCCATATACTTGTAAAGGCCAGTCTAATAGTTCCCCTGCTTGCGTATACTGTATATTTGATATTTGTAACTGTCTCGGAAACATCAATACTAATTGTATAATTTCCCTTTATTAAACTAACTTTTCAGTTAGTGCAAATCGCTCAGTTCCATTCTTTAGGCTGCACTCCGCTAACGCAGAGTGAATTCAAATAAAACTTATCAAATAGAGTTGATACTTACCTATTTAATAAGTTTATCACAACAATTAGGCTAAAAGCAACTCGCTACTGATTTTCCCAATTACCGGCCTATACCCACTGAAGTCATACTTCCGGTTCAATGTCCGGTTATACAGGTTCCTCGTACCCAATTCATCTGTGCTTTGTTTTGCGGCCGTTCCACTGTATTGTGGATGGTTGGAAGCAAAAAGTTTGCGCGTTTGTCATAATACACTGTATGGCTACGAATTGCATAAATTATAACACAACCGTGGCTAAAATTGCATGTATTAAGTGACTATTTTGCAAACCGCAAGGCGGCGAGTTAAAGTGATCCTGTATATGAATATAAGACTACAATACAATACTGTTGTATATAAATTCGCTCCCGCTTACGCAAATGCCTACGACCATACCATGTTGAATGCACCGGTTCTCGTTCGATCACCGAAAATAAGCAACATTGGGCCTGGTTAGTACTTGGATGGGTGACCGCTTAGGAACACCAGGTGTTGCGGGCTTTTTCTTTTGAGTATTCAAACCTCATAGAATACTTTGGTTCGATATTTACACATTTAAGAGCCTCAAAAAGCCTCGGTGATCGAAAAAGTTAAGCCTCATCGAGCGCGGATACTTTTTTGGAAATCGGTAAAAACTTGTTTGTCCAAAATGGTCCGCAGTGCCAGATTTTTTTATTTTATCCCAAACTATGGCTCAAGTGGAGCATGCAAACAAAAAATGAGCTAAATCGGACTAAAATTGACGATTTGGTGACCAAAACAAAGTTCAATGATCGAAAAAGTTAAGCCTCATCGAGCGCAGATACTTTTCGGAAATCGGTAAAAACTTGTCCGAAATGGTTCGCGGTGCCAGATTTTTTTATTTCATCCCAAACTATGGCTCAAGTGGAGCCTGCCCACAAAAAATGAGCCAAATCAGACTAAAATTGACGATTTGGTGACCAAAACAAAATTCGGTGATCGAAAAAGTTAAGCCTCATCGCGCGCGGTTACTTTTTTGGAAATTGGTAAAAACTTGTCCAAAATGGTTCGCGGTGCCAGATTTTTTCTTTTATCCCAAACTATGGCTCAAGTGGAGCATGCCCACAAAAAATGAGCCAAATCGGACTAAAATTGACGATTTGGTGACCAAAACAAAGTTCGGTGATCGAAAAAGTTAAGCCTCATCGAGCGCGGATACTTTTTTGGAAATCGGTAAAAACTTGTCCAAAATGGTTCGCTGTGCCAGATTTTTTTATTTTATCCCAAATTATGGCTCAAGTGGAGCATGCCCACAAAAAATGAGCCAAATCGGACTAAAATTGACGATTTGGTGACCAATACAAAGTTCGGTGATCGAAAAAGTTAAGCCTCATCGAGCGCGGATACTTTTTGTAAATGACAATTTCAGCAGTAACCATTGCTCCAAACACACCCCATATACTTGTAAAGGCCATTCTAATAGTTCCCCTGCTTGCGTATACTGTATATTTGATATTTGGAACTGTCTCGGAAACATCAATACTAACTGTATAATTTCCCTTTATTAAACTAACTTTTCAGTTAGTGCAAATCGCTCAGTTCCATTCTTTAGGCTGAACTCCGCTAACGCAGAGTGCATTCAAATAAAACTTATCAAATAGAGTTGATACTTACCTATTTAATAAGTTTATCACAACAATTAGGCTAAAAGAAATTCGCCACTGATTTTCCCTATTACCGGCCTAATCCCACTGAAGTCATACTTCCGGTTCAATGTCCGGTTATAGAGGTTCCTCGTACCCAATTCATCTGTGCTTTGTTTTGTGGCCGTTCCACTGTATTGTGGATGGTTGGAAGCAAAAAGTTTGCGCGTTTGTCATAATACACTGTATGGCTACGAATTGCATAAATTATAACACAACCGTGGCTAAAATTGCATGTATTAAGTGACTATTTTGCAAACCGCAAGGCGGCGAGTTAAAGTGATCCTGTATATGAATATAAGACTACAATACAATACTGTTGTATATAAATTCGCTCCCGCTTACGCAAATACCTACGACCATACCATGTTGAATGCACCGGTTCTCGTTCGATCACCGAAAATAAGCAACATTGGGCCTGGTTAGTACTTGGATGGGTGACCGCTTAGGAACACCAGGTGTTGCGGGCTTTTTCTTTTGAGTATTCAAACCTCATAGAATACTTTGGTTCGATATTTACACATTTTAGAGCCTCAAAAAGCCTCGGTGATCGAAAAAGTTAAGCCTCATCGAGCGCGGATACTTTTTTGGAAATCGGTAAAAACTTGTTTGTCCAAAATGGTCCGCAGTGCCAGATTTTTTTATTTTATCCCAAACTATGGCTCAAGTGGAGCATGCAAACAAAAAATGAGCTAAATCGGACAAAAATTGACGATTTGGTGACCAAAACAATGTTCAATGATCGAAAAAGTTAAGCCTCATCGAGCGCGGATACTTTTCGGAAATCGGTAAAAACTTGTCCGAAATGGTTCGCGGTGCCAGATTTTTTTATTCCATCCCAAACTATTGCTCAAGTGGAGCCTGCCCACAAAAAATGAGCCAAATCAGACTAAAATTGACGATTTGGTGACCAAAACAAAATTCGGTGATCGAAAAAGTTAAGCCTCATCGCGCGCGGTTACTTTTTTGGAAATTGGTAAAAACTTGTCCAAACTGGTTCGCTGTGCCAGATTTTTTTATTTTATCCCAAACTATGGCTCAAGTGGAGCATGCCCACAAAAAATGAGCCAAATTGGACTAAAATTGACGATTTGGTGACCAATACAAAGTTCGGTGATCGAAAAAGTTAAGCCTCATCGAGCGCGGATACTTTTTTGGAAATTGGTAAAAACTTGTCCAAAATGGTTCGCTGTGCAAGATTTTTTTATTTTATCCCAAACTATGGCTCAAGTGGAGTATGCCCACAAAAATTGAGCCAAATCGGACTAAAATTGACGATTTGGTGACCAAAACAATGTTCGATGATCGAAAAAGTTAAGCCTCATCGAGCGCGGATACTTTTTTGGAAATGGGTAAAAACTTGTCCAAAATGGTTCGCGGTGCCAGATTTTTTCTTTTATCCCAAACTATGGCTCAAGTGGAGCATGCCCACAAAAAATGAGCCAAATCGGACTTAAAATTGACGATTTGGTGACCAAAACAAAGTTCGGTGATCGAAAAAGTTAAGCCTCATCGAGCGCGGATACTTTTTTTGGAAATCGGTAAAAACTTGTCCAAAATGGTTCGCTGTGCCAGATTTTTTATTTTATCCCAAACTATGGCTCGAGTGGAGCATGCACACAAAAAATGAGCCAAATCGGACTAAAATTGACGATTTGGTGACCAATACAAAGTTCGGTGATCGAAAAAGTTAAGCCTCATCGAGCGCGGATACTTTTTGTAAATGACAATTTCAGCAGTAACCATTGCTCCAAACACACCCCATATACTTGTAAAGGCCATTCTAATAGTTCCCCTGCTTGCGTATACTGTATATTTGATATTTGGAACTGTCTCGGAAACATCAATACTAACTGTATAATTTCCCTTTATTAAACTAACTTTTCAGTTAGTGCAAATCGCTCAGTTCCATGCTAACGCAGAGTGCATTCAAATAAAACTTATCAAATAGAGTTGATACTTACCTATTTAATAAGTTTATCACAACAATTAGGCTAAAAGAAATTCGCCACTGATTTTCCCTATTACCGGCCTAATCCCACTGAAGTCATACTTCCGGTTCAATGTCCAGTTATAGAGGTTCCTCGTACCCAATTCATCTGTGCTTTGATTTGCGGCCGTTCCACTGTACTGTGGATGGTTGGAAGCAAAAAGTTTGCGCGTTTGTCATAATACACTGTATGGCTACGAATTGCATAAATTATAACACAACCGTGGCTAAAATTGCATGTATTAAGTGACTATTTTGCAAACCGCAAGGCGGCGAGTTAAAGTGATCCTGTATATGAATATAAGACTAAAATACAATACTGTTGTATATAAATTCGCTCCCGCTTACACAAATGCCTACGACCATACCATGTTGAATGCACCGGTTCTCGTCCGATCACCGAAGTTAAGCAACATTGGGCCTGGTTAGTACTTGGATGGGTGACCGCTTGGAAACAACAGGTGTTGTAGGCTTTTTCTTTTGAGTATTCAAACCTCATAGAATACTTTTATTCGATATTTACACATTTTAGAGCCTCAAAAAGCCTCGGTGATCGAAAAAGTTAAGCCTCATCGAGCGCGGATACTTTTTTGGAAATCGGTGAAAACTTGTCCAAAATGGTTCGCTGTGCCAGATTTTTTTATTTTATTCCAAATTATGGCTCAAGTGGAGCATGCACACAAAAAATGAGCCAAATCGAACTAAAATTGACGATTTGGTGACCAATACAAAGTTCGGTGATCGAAAAAGTTAAGCCTCATCGAGCGCGGATACTTTTTGTAAATGACAATTTCAGCAGTAACCATTGCTCCAAACACATCCCATATACTTGCAAAGGCCATTCTAATAGTTCCCCTGCTTGCGTATACTGTATATTTGATATTTGGAACTGTCTCGGAAACATCAATACTAATTGTATAATTTCCCTTTATTAAACTAACTTTTCAGTTAGTGCAAATCGCTCAGTTCCATTCTTTAGGCTGCACTCCGCTAACGCAGAGTGCATTCAAATAAAATTTATCAAATAGAGTTGATACTTACCTATTTAATAAGTTTATCACAACAATTAGGCTAAAAGAAATTCGCCACTGATTTTCCCTATTACCGGCCTAATCCCACTGAAGTCATACTTCCGGTTCAATGTCCGGTTATAGAGGTTCCTCGTACCCAATTCATCTGTGCTTTGATTTGCGGCCGTTCCACTGTATTGTGGATGGTTGGAAGCAAAAAGTTTGCGCGTTTGTCATAATACACTGTATGGCTACGAATTGCATAAATTATAACACAACCGTGGCTAAAATTGCATGTATTAAGTGACTATTTTGCAAACCGCAAGGCGGCGAGTTAAAGTGATCCTGTATTTGAATATAAGACTAAAATACAATACTGTTGTATATAAATTCGCTCCCGCTTACGCAAATGCCTACGACCATACCATGTTGAATGCACCGGTTCTCGTCCGATCACCGAAGTTAAGCAACATTGGGCCTGGTTAGTACTTGGATGGGTGACCGCTTGGAAACACCAGGTGTTGTAGGCTTTTTCTTTTGAGTATTCAAACCTCATAGAATACTTTTATTCGATATTTACACATTTTAGAGCCTCAAAAAGCCTCGGTGATCGAAAAAGTTAAGCCTCATCGAGCGCGGATACTTTTTTGGAAATCGGTGAAAACTTGTCCAAAATGGTTCGCTGTGCCAGATTTTTTTATATTATTCCAAACTATGGTTCTATGGCTCAATTGGAGCATGCCCACAACAAATGAGCCAAATCGGAAAAAAATTGACGATTTGGTGACCAATACAATGTTCGGTGATCGAAAAAGTTAAGCCTCATCGAGCGCGGATACTTTTTGTAAATGACAATTTCAGCAGTACCCATTGCTCCAAACACACCCCATATACTTGTAGAGGCCATTCTCATAGTTCCCCTGCTTGCGTATACTGTATATTTGATATTTGTAACTGTCTCGGAAACATCAATACTAATTGTATAATTTCCCTTTATTAAACTAATTTTTCAGTTAGTGCAAATCTCTCAGTTCCATTCCTTAGGCTGCACTCCGCTAACGCAGAGTGCATTCAAATAAAGCTTATCAAATAGAGTTGATACTTACCTATTTAATAAGATTATCACAACAATTAGGCTAAAAGCAATTCGCCACTGATTTTCCCAATTACCGGCCTAAACCCACTGAAGTCATACTTCCGGTTCAATGTCCGGTTATACAGGTTCCTCGTACCCAATTCATCTGTGCTTTGTTTTGCGGCCGTTCCACTGTATTGTGGATGGTTGGAAGCAAAAAGTTTGCGCGTTTGTCATAATACACTGTATGGCTACGAATTGCATAAATTATAACACAACCGTGGCTAAAATTGCATGTATTAAAGGACTATTTTGCAAACCGCAAGGCGGCGAGTTAAAGTGATCCTGTATATGAATATAAGACTAAAATACAATACTGTTGTATATAAATTCGCTCCCGCTTACGCAAATGCCTACGACCATACCATGTTGAATGCACCGGTTCTCGTCCGATCACCGAAGTTAAGCAACATTGGGCCTGGTTAGTACTTGGATGGGTGACCGCTTGGAAACACCAGGTGTTGTAGGCTTTTTCTTTTGAGTATTCAAACCTCATAGAATACTTTTATTCGATATTTACACATTTTAGAGCCTCAAAAAGCCTCGGTGATCGAAAAAGTTAAGCCTCATCGAGCGCGGATACTTTTTTGGAAATCGGTGAAAACTTGTCCAAAATGGTTCGCTGGGCCAGATTTTTTTATTTTATCCCAAACTATGGCTCTATGGCTCAAGTGGAGCATGCCAACAACAAATGAGCCAAATCGGAAAAAAATTGACGATTTGGTGACCAATACAAACTCGGTGATCGAAAAAGTTAAGCCTCATCGAGCGCGGATACTTTTTGTAAATGACAATTTCAGCAGTACCCATTGCTCCAAACACACCCCATATACTTGTAGAGGCCATTCTCATAGTTCCCCTGCTTGCGAATACTGTATATTTGATATTTGTAACTGTCTCGGAAACATCAATACTAATTGTATAATTTCCCTTTATTAAACTAATTTTTCAGTTAGTGCAAATCGCTCAGTTCCATTCCTTAGGCTGCACTCCGCTAACGCAGAGTGCATTCAAATAAAACTTATCAAATAGAGTTGATACTTACCTATTTAATAAGATTATCACAACAATTAGGCTAAAAGCAATTCGACACTGATTTTCCCAATTACCGGCCTAAACCCACTGAAGTCATACTTCCGGTTCAATGTCCGGTTATACAGGTTCCTCGTACCCAATTCATCTGTGCTTTGTTTTGCGGCCGTTCCACTGTATTGTGGATGGTTGGAAGCAAAAAGTTTGCGCTTTTGTCATAATACACTGTATGGCTACGAATTGCATAAATTATAACACAACCGTGGCTAAAATTGCATGTATTAAGTGACTATTTTGCCAACCGCAAGGCGGCGAGTTAAAGTGATCCTGTATATGAATATAAGACTACAATACAATACTGTTGTATATAAATTCGCTCCCGCTTACGCAAATGCCTACGACCATACCATTTTGAATGCACCGGTTCTCGTCCGATCACCGAAGTTAAGCAACATTGGGCCTGGTTAGTACTTGGATGGGTGACCGCTTGGGAACACCAGGTGTTGTAGGCTTTCTCTTTTGAGTATTCAAACCTCATAGAATACTTTTATTCGATATTTACACATTTTAGAGCCTCAAAAAACCTCGGTGATCGAAAAAGTTAAGCCTCATCGAGCGCGGATACTTTTTTGGAAATCGGTAAAAACTTGTCCAAAATGGTTCGCAGTGCCAGATTTTTTTATTTTATTCCAAACTACGGCTCAAGTGGAGCATGCCCACAAAAAATGAGCCAAATCGGATTAAAATTGACGATTTGGTGACCAATACAATGTTCGGTGATCGAAAAAAATAAGCCTCATCGAGCGCGGATACTTTTTAGGAAATCGGTAAAAACTTGTCCAAAATGGTTCGCTGTGCCGGATTGTTTTTATTTTATCCCAAACTATGGCTCAAGTGGAGCATGCCCACAACAAATGAGCAAAATCAGAAAAAAATTGACGATTTGGTGACCAATACAATATTCGGTGATCGAAAAAGTTAAGCCTCATCGAGCGCGGATACTTTTTGTAAAAGACAATTTCAGCAGTAACCATTGCTCCAAACACACCCCATATACTTGTAGAGGCCATTCTCATAGTTCCCCTGCTTGCGTATACTGTATATTTGATATTTGTAACTGTCTCGGAAACATCAATACTGATTGTCTAATTTCCCTTTATTAAACTAACTTTTCAGTTAGTGCAAATCGCTCAGTTCCATTCTTTAGGCTGCACTCCGCTAACGCAGAGTGCATTCAAATAAAACTTATCAAATAGAGTTGATACTTACCTATTTAATAAGTTTATCACAACAATTAGGCTGAAAGCAATTCGCCACTGATTTTCCCAATTACCGGCCTAAACCCACTGAAGTCATACTTCCGGTTCAATGTCCGGTTATACAGGTTCCTCGTACCCAATTCATCTGTGCTTTGTTTTGCGGCCGTTCTACTGTATTGTGGATGGTTGGAAGCAAAAAGTTTGCGCGTTTGTCATAATACACTGTATGGCTACGAATTGCATAAATTATAACACAACCGTGGCTAAAATTGCATGTATTAAGTGACTATTTTGCAAACCGCAAGGCGGCGAGTTAAAGTGATCCTGTAAATGAATATAAGACTACAATACAATACTGTTGTATATAAATTCGCTCCCGCTCACGCAAATACCTACGACCATACCATTTTGAATGCACCGGTTCTCGTCCGATCACCGAAGTTAAGCAACATTGGGCCTGGTTAGTACTTGGATGGGTGACCGCTTGGGAACACCAGGTGTTGTAGGCTTTTTCTTTTGAGTATTCAAACCTCATAGAATACTTTTATTCGATATTTACACATTTTAGAGCCTCAAAAAGCCTCGGTGATCGAAAAAGTTAAGCCTCATCGATCGCGGATACTTTTTTGTAAATTGGTAAAAACTTGTCCAAAATGGTTCGCTGTGCCTAATTTTTTTTATTTTATCCCAAACTACGGCTCAAGTGGAGTATGCCCACAGAAAATGAGCCAAATCGGACCAAAATTGACGATTTGGTGACCAAAACAAAGTTCGGTGATCGAAAAAATTAAGCCTCATCGAGCGCGGATACTTTTTTGGAAATCGGTTAAAACTTGTCCAAAATGGTTCGCTGTGCCAGATTTATTTATTTTATCCCAAATTTTGGCTCAAGTGGAGCATGCCCACAAAAAATGAGCCAAATCGGACCAAAATTGACGATTTGGTGACCAAAACAAAGTTCGGTGATCGAAAAAATTAAGCCTCATCGAGCGCGGATACTTTTTTGGAAATTGATAAAAACTTGTCCAAAATGGTTCGCTGTGCCAGATTTTTTAATCCTATCCCAAACTATGGCTCAAGTGGAGCATGCCCACAAAAAATGAGCCAAATCGGACCAAAATTGACGATTTGGTGACCAAAACAAAGTTCGGTGATCGAAAAAATTAAGCCTCATCGAGCGCGGATACTTTTTTGGAAATTGATAAAAACTTGTCCAAAATGGTTCGCTGTGCCAGATTTTTTTATCCTATCCCAAACTATGGCTTAAGTGGAGTATGCCCACAAAAATGAGCCAAATCGGACTAAAATTGACGATTTGGTGACCAAAACAATGTTCGGTGATCGAAAAAGTTAAGCCTCATCGAGCGCGGATACTTTTTGTAAAAGACAATTTCAGCAGTAACCATTGCTCCAAACACACCCCATATACTTGTAGAGGCCATTCTCATAGTTCCCCTGCTTGCGTATACTGTATATTTGATATTTGTAACTGTCTCGGAAACATCAATACTGATTGTCTAATTTCCCTTTATTAAACTAACTTTTCAGTTAGTGCAAATCGCTCAGTTCCATTCTTTAGGCTGCACTCCGCTAACGCAGAGTGCATTCAAATAAAACTTATCAAATAGAGTTGATACTTACCTATTTAATAAGTTTATCACAACAATTAGGCTGAAAGCAATTCGCCACTGATTTTCCCAATTACCGGACTAAACCCACTGAAGTCATACTTCCGGTTCAATGTCCGGTTATACAGGTTCCTCGTACCCAATTCATCTGTGCTTTGTTTTGCGGCCGTTCTACTGTATTGTGGATGGTTGGAAGCAAAAAGTTTGCGCGTTTGTCATAATACACTGTATGGCTACGAATTGCATAAATTATAACACAACCGTGGCTAAAATTGCATGTATTAAGTGACTATTTTGCAAACCGCAAGGCGGCGAGTTAAAGTGATCCTGTAAATGAATATAAGACTACAATACAATACTGTTGTATATAAATTCGCTCCCGCTCACGCAAATACCTACGACCATACCATTTTGAATGCACCGGTTCTCGTCCGATCACCGAAGTTAAGCAACATTGGGCCTGGTTAGTACTTGGATGGGTGACCGCTTGGGAACACCAGGTGTTGTAGGCTTTTTCTTTTGAGTATTCAAACCTCATAGAATACTTTTATTCGATATTTACACATTTTAGAGCCTCAAAAAGCCTCGGTGATCGAAAAAGTTAAGCCTCATCGATCGCGGATACTTTTTTGTAAATTGGTAAAAACTTGTCCAAAATGGTTCGCTGTGCCTAATTTTTTTATTTTATCCCAAACTACGGCTCAAGTGGAGTATGCCCACAGAAAATGAGCCAAATCGGACTAAAATTGACGATTTGGTGACCAAAACAAAGTTCGGTGATCGAAAAAGTTAAGCCGCATCGAGCGCGGATACTTTTTTGGAAATCGGTAAAAACTTGTCCAAAATGGTTCGCTGTGCCAGATTTATTTATTTTATCCCAAATTTTGGCTCAAGTGGAGCATGCCCACAAAAAATGAGCCAAATCGGACCAAAATTGACGATTTGGTGACCAAAACAAAGTTCGGTGATCGAAAAAATTAAGCCTCATCGAGCGCGGATACTTTTTTGGAAATTGATAAAAACTTGTCCAAAATGGTTCGCTGTGCCAGATTTTTTTATCCTATCCCAAACTATGGCTTAAGTGGAGTATGCCCACAAAAATGAGCCAAATCGGACTAAAATTGACGATTTGGTGACCAAAACAAAGTTCGGTGATCGAAAAAGTTAAGCCGCATCGAGCGCGGATACTTTTTTGGAAATCGGTAAAAAGTTGTCCAAAATGGTTCGCTGTGCCAAATTTATTTATTTTATTCCAAACTATGGCTCAAGTGGAGCATGCCTACAAAAAATGAGCAAAATCGAACTAAAATTAACGATTTGGTGACCAAAACAAAGTTCGGTGATCGAAAAAGTTAAGCCTCATCGAGCGCGGATACTTTTTTGGAAATTGATAAAAACTTGTCCAAAATGGTTCGCTGTGCCAGATTTTTTTATCCTATCCCAAACTATGGCTTAAGTGGAGTATGCCAACAAAAATGAGCCAAATCGGACTAAAATTGACGATTTGGTGACCAAAACAAAGTTCGGTGATCGAAAAAGTTAAGCCGCATCGAGCGCGGATACTTTTTTGGAAATCGGTAAAAACTTGTCCAATATGGTTCGCTGTGCCAGATTTATTTATTTTATCCCAAACTATGGCTCAAGTGGAGCATGCCCACAAAAAATGAGCCAAATCGAACTAAAATTGACGATTTGGTGACCAAAACAAAGTTCGGTGATCGAAAAAGTTAAGCCGCATCGAGCGCGGATACTTTTTTGGAAATCGGTAAAAACTTGTCCAAAATGGTTCGCTGTGCCAGATTTTTTTATCCTATCCCAAACTATGGCTTAAGTGGAGTATGCCCACAAAAATGAGCCAAATCGGACTAAAATTGATGATTTGGTGACCAAAACAAAGTTCGGTGATCGAAAAAAGTTAAGCCGCATCGAGCGCGGATACTTTTTTGGAAATCGGTAAAAACTTGTCCAAAATGGTTCGCTGTGCCAGATTTATTTATTTTATCCCAAACTATGGCTCAAGTGGAGCATGCCTACAAAAAATGAGCAAAATCGAACTAAAATTGACGATTTGGTGACCAAAACAAAGTTCGGTGATCGAAAAAGTTAAGCCTCATCGAGCGCGGATACTTTTTTGGAAATTGGTAAAAACTTGTCCAAAATGGTTTGCTGTGCCAGATTTTTTTTATCCTATCCCAAACTATGGCTTAAGTGGAGTATGCCCACAAAAATGAGCCAAATCGGACTAAAATTGACGTTTTGGTGACCAAAACAAAGTTCGGTGATCGAAAAAGTAAAGCCTCATCGAGCGCGGATACTTTTTGTAAATGACAATTTCAGCAAAAACCATTGCTCCAAACACACCCCATATATTGTAAAGGCCGTTATAATAGTTCCCCTGCTTGCGTATTATGTATATTTGATATTTGGAACTGTCTCGGAAACATCAATACTAATTGTATAATTTCCCTTTATTAAACTAATTTTTAACTTAGTGCAAATCGCTCAGTTCCATTCTTTAGGCTGCACTCCGCTAACGCAGAGTTCATTCAAATAAAACTTATCAAATAGAATTAATACTTACCTATTTAATAAGTTTATCACAACAATTAGGCTTTTAAATAATAAATTTAGATGCTATTTTTACAGTTGGTTATTACAAAGTTACAAAGGAGGTAAGTATTGACGAAAATTTACATTTGGTATTTACAAAGAAGTTAAAAGGAAATTAACTAGGCTTCATCGTTGAAGCTTTACAAATAGTTACAAAAATAGGCTAAGACACACCAATTAGGCTTTACACAGCAATTAGGCCATTAATTAAAAACTTCCGAAGTAGGTATTTACAAATGCTAATTAGAAAATTGCAAGTCGCTTGAAAGAGACAACATTAGAGATTGAGTAAAAAGTTAAATAGTTTTTAGTTTGCTCAGGAGTTTCTTGCCATGATCCGTTTAAAACACTTGCAGTAAATCGTAGAGTTTCGACTCTCATATGGACAAATATCTGACGCCAGTTCGTCAATTGTAATATATTTCTTGCTGCAGTTAATTTGTCGCATTCAAAAACCAAGTGTTCAGATGTTTCGAATTTGTTTTCACAGAAACTGCAAAGTGGCGAGTCAGAGAAATTTTTCAGCCATCTGACTTGTTTGTCAACGAGACAGTTGAATGCTAGTCGATACAACAAATTTTGCTGTTGAGGTAGGAGCTTGTTTACTTTCCAAATATCTGCACAAAAGCGGGTTAATTCTTCCGTTGAACAATGGTATTTAATGACAGCTTTGCGTAAACGATTTTCAATAAAACTGAAGGGGAAAATTTCATTGATTATGTACCAGTAGATTTCTTTTGTTTTCATGTGATTATGCAACCTGAGCGAGGATTCTCTGTTGTTTTTGATTAGAAGTAGAACATTCTCGTTCTGGACAACTTTGAGCTTTAAAGAGGTTATTAAAATGGATGGTTCTTTCGAAAAGGTGATCGAGTTCTCGTCAGATGAATTTAATTCGTCTATATAAAATTTAAAATTTTGCAGAAACGATTTTTGAGATAATGTGTGGAAGGGAGATCCCGCCTCTAGCTGATGACTGGTATAGGACTTCGCTTCTAATTTCCATTTTCTGACCAGCTTTCAAAAAGGTTGTTAACGAGGTTTTGCATTATTCCCAAGCTTTTCATGGTCGTGTCTGTGTGTCGAGCATAGTAAAGGAATTTTGGAAGAATGAATGTTTCAATAATATTTTTCTTGGCTTTCAGTGTTTTCGCTCGTGAAATAAAACGACTGTAGATAGCTATTTGTGTTTTCAGGAGACCAAGAAGATTCGGTTGAGATTTGTCAGCGTGGAAAACTATACCAAGGATTTTTGTTGATTGCACAGTTTCATAAAAGGGAATGTTGGTAGTAGACAGGATTTCGCTCTTTTTCACATTAATTTCTAGCTGAGTTTGATCACAAAATTCTTTTACAGTATCAAAGAGCACTTCAATCGATGATTTATGAACTAGACATGTAATGTCATCAGCATAAGCAACAGTTTTTGCGTTTACGAAACCTTTGATGTGAGTTGAGTTGTCAACAGAACAAAGTAACGGCTCAATAGCAAGAATAAAAAGCATAGCTGATAGAGAACAACCTTGTCTTACTCCACGTTCGAGAACAATTGTCTGGGAGAGGTAGCCACTGATTTCAATAATTGCTTTGGTTTGCTTATATATTGCTTTTATTGCAGATTTCGTAAAATTATCTACACCAATTCTATCGAGAAGAGCGAATATATAATCCCTATCTACTTTGTCAAAAGCTTTCGAGGAGTCTAGATTTACGATACATTTACTGTTATTCAATTGTTTGTGAGCTTTGCGTACCTTAATCAGTGCGATATTAATTTGTCGTTTGTTTAGGTAGGCATGTTGATGTTGACCAATTACGTCTTCGAGGTTTTTGATTAGCCTGTTAGCTAAAATATGCGACAGAATTTTTAAGTCAGTGTTCAGCAGGCTTATGGGTCTGAACTCGTCTACTGTTTTGGGGTTTTCGGTTTTTGGAATGAGTTTCAATATTGCAATTTGTTGGTTGTCTGGAAGTCTATTGGTGTTGACTACATTGTTGAAAACTTTTTTCAATATGGGAGCCATTTCTCGTTTAAATACTTTATAAAAATTCGAAATTATAC
This sequence comes from Convolutriloba macropyga, assembly GCF_964194025.1. Lineage (NCBI taxonomy): Eukaryota > Metazoa > Xenacoelomorpha > Acoela > Convolutidae > Convolutriloba > Convolutriloba macropyga. The sequence continues at coordinate 23,768,497 of NC_134476.1, read as the reverse complement.
CGTCTGATCCTGGTGAACTATCTGCGTTTAGTTTGTCGATAGCTTTATTCACTTCGTCTAAGGTGAATTCGTTTTCTGTTGTCATATCAGTTTCTTGCTTCTGCAGTTGATCAAGCAAGCTTTCAAAGGACCATTTCTTTTTACTTTCATACAGTTTTGAGAAATGATTCTCAAATATTTTAATGATCTCGTCTTGATTACTTGTTACACTGTCACCAACTTTCAATGATGTAATACTATTTGTGTTATTTTTAGTTCTCGACCATGATTTGAAATCTCTGGCATTACCAATTTCACAGGATTGCATCAATTTTTTAAAGTGTTTAAAGCTCAATCGTTGTTTGTTGTTCTCGTGCTCGTTGATTTGGGATAGTGTTGCATTGTATCGATTTAAAATGGTTTGGTTTACCTTGCTGATTGGTCTGATTTACCTTGCTGAATTTTTTCTCTTAGTTCCTTTTCTTCACGTAAGCTGCCTTTCATCTTTGAGCTTATCACTCGAGATTTGTTTATCGCTAAAGCTTGGCACACATCTCGTATATGGCACATCAACTCTTCATATGTGTCCTCAATCGGACAAAGATTACCAAATTGTTTCAGTTTTTCTCTGATATAGTTTTTATTTTCTACTAAAACAGTGTCATTCATTTTCCAAAAGCTCTGACCACGTTCTTTTTCTTCAACTTTGTTGCTCAGCTCCAAAAGCATGTGATCCGAGAGGTTATTTCTATGTATTTTCATGATGCTGTAATTGAGATCATTAGTAAAAAAGCAATCTATGCGCGAGAAAGATGATGTTCTCTTATCATAATTTGTGAAGTCTTGGACGTCTAGTTCGACTGCTATATCAAGAAGGAGCGCTTTCTCGATGACCGGCTTTAGTTTAGCGAATCGCTTTATCCTGTCATCTTCACTTCTCAGAGCATTTGAGGTGTTTCTTGGATCATGGCTAAATGCATTGAAATCTCCTGTTAAAACTACGAATCGTCCAAGTTCAATTTTAGTGAGACTTGAGCTTAATTGTTTGAGCTTTGATGTGTAATTGTTTGGATTTAAATAAGTATTGATTAAGACAAGGTTTAAATTTGGAAACGTTATTGCTGAATGATCTCTTGATTGCAATCTTTGTTCGTTGGTATTGATTTCTTCGCTCCAAACTGTTATTAAACCACCACTACAGTTTATTGCCGGCACTAAATGGTAGCTCAATTTGTATTGTTCAAGAATTGCTTCATGTGAGCGAGGTAGAGTGAGAATTTTCGTTTCTTGAACACATAGGAAAAAGAAGGTTCCTGGAGCTAGTTGGTAACACTTTTCAATTATTGAGAAAAATTTTTTCGGGCTCTTAATGCCACAGGAATTCAAGCTGAAAATTTTATGCTCAATCATTTGCTATTGTTATTCAACTCGTTTTTTTTACGCCATTCAGTGTTCAGAAAGTGTCTTGGTATTTCAATGTTCTGTTGCTTTCGTTGATGGTTTTGAGTTTGTTTGTTGACTGTCTTGTATTGTTTCAAAACAACTCCTTTGAGAGGCTCGACGTTTGATGAATTTAGTCTTTTTGGAGAGTTTGATTTCATAATGTTGTTGCTTTGTTTTTCAGTTGAAATTTGGTTAGACAAAGAATCAATTTGTTCTGTGGTTTTTGAGCTTTCTGTTGCTTTGGTACACATTTCAGGGCTTTCTGTTGATCCGCTACAAATTTCTTCTACAAACGTTTCTTGAATTTCTTCTTCGTCTATAGTTAGATTGCCAAAAGAGTCTTGATCGAGCATTTCTTGTTCCTGGGCGTTGTCAGGATTTGTTTCTTGTGTTTTCAGATGGGTGTTTTTCTGTTCTGTGCTTACATTTTGACGATTTTGCCTTTCGACTTTATGCATTTCCTTTTGCCATAGAAAACACCAGTCTTTATGGTGTCCAATACATTGGCGGCTTTTTTCTTCGCAAAAGCTACAGCTATGGAGCGCGGGAACATGGAATTTGATTTCTAGGCCATTCCAGTCTTTAAAATTGGCAATTTTGCTCTCATAGGACCATTTTCTTAGCTTTTCCTCTTCGTTAGCATTGTGGACAGTAACACTTAAAGTTGCATATCCGTCGAAAATCAAGTCCCCATCAATATTTACTTTCATGCGATTGATTGTCGGGTTGTGCTCTATTCCCTTTGGGAGTTCGATCAATTTAAGAGTTTCGGTATCCGAACAAACGTAAGGGAGATTTACAAATATAATGTTGTATCTTCTGGGGTAGAAGTTTCTTTCTTTGTTGAGGATATGCTTGCCCATTGGAAATACAGTTTTGCCCAGCAAATTGAGGCCTCGCGATCTTATCGAGTGATATTGCGTTCTAACAGTTGGAGGGGAAGTAACTGTCAGTGTGTGCAGCGTTTTTTCTCTTATCTGCGCGAATGTTCTGCTAATGGTTATTTGAGATCGTACTTCTTGTGGGAACTCTTTCAGAATCGATTTAGCACACTGAATGTAAGCATCGTTCAAAGATCCTGTGTTTGCAAGCATCGATTTAGTAAAAGGAGGGATAATTTGCATGATTTGAAAGTCATTAGAAGCTGCTATTTTTGAAAGGCCGTTTTGGATCGCAGTGGAATACATGTTCCGATTTTCGCTCGCGGTTGTGGCTATTATTGAAGGGAAAGTGTTCTCCCCCATTGGGGAAAACAGCTTAAAAACTCGTAAACGATTGAAAGGGAGCTCTCTAACTTAAACAACTTAAAAAGCTAGAGCTGATGAGGCGTGTATTTAAAAGAAATTCTAAAGAGCGAAGGCTAAGAGCAAAAAGGTAAGAGAAAAAGGTAAGAGAAAAGTGGGGATTTTAAAACTTAAGCAACTTTTAGTGAAAAATCTCTTTTTAAAAAAGACTCACTCCCAAAGGACGTTCCTACACAAAGTGGAGTACTTGCTTGTGGCTTTCCTCTCACACTTTGAGGTAGTGATCCGCAAGTGACATTAATAGCTTTTTAATCATCATCACAACAATTAGGCTAAAAGCAATTCGCCACTGATTTTCCCAATTACCGGCCTAAACCCACTGAAGTCATACTTCCGGTTCAATGTCCGGTTATACAAGTTCCTCGTACCCAATTCATCTGTGCTTTGTTTTGCGGCCGTTCCACTGTATTGTGGATGGTTGGAAGCAAAAAGTTTGCGCGTTTGTCATAATACACTGTATGGCTACGAATTGCATAAATTATAACACAACCGTGGCTAAAAATGCATGTATTAAGTGACTATTTTGCAAACCGCATGGCGGCGAGTTAAAGTGATCCTGTATATGAATATGAGACTACAATACAATACTGTTGTATATAAATTCGCTCCCGCTTACGCAAATGCCTACGACCATACCATGTTGAATGCACCGGTTCTCGTCCGATCACCGAAGTTAAGCAACATTGGGCCTGGTTAGTACTTGGATGGGTGACCGCTTGGGAACACCAGGTGTTGTAGGCTTTTTGTTTTGAGTATTCAAATCTCATAGAATACTTTTATTCGATATTTACACATTTTAGAGCCTCAAAAAGCCTCGATGATCGAAAAAGTTAAGCCTCATCGAGGGCGGATACTTTTTTGGAAATCGGTGAAAACTTTTCCAAAATGGTTCGCGGTGCCACATTTTTTGTTTTATCCCAAATTATGACTCAAGTGGAGTATGCGCACAAAAAATGAGCCAAATCGGACTAAAATTGACGATTTGGTGACCAATACAAAGTTCGGTGATCGAAAAAGTTAAGCCTCATCGAGCGCGGATACTTTTTGTAAATGACAATTTCAGCAGTAACCATTGCTCCAAACACACCCCATATACTTGTAAAGGCCATTATAATAGTTCCCCTGCTTGCGTATTATGCATATTTGATATTTGGAACTGTCTCGGAGACATCAATAATAATTGTATAATTTCCCTTTATTAAACTAACTTTTAAGTTAGTGCAAATCGCTCAGTTCCATTCTTTAGGCTGCACTCCGCTAACGCAGAGTGCATTCAAATAAAACTTATCAAATAGAGTTAAAACTGACCTATTTAATACGCTTATCACAACAATTTGGCTAAAAGCAATTCGCCACTGATTTTCCCAATTACCGGCCTAAACCCACTGAAGTCATACTTCCGGTTCAATGTCCGGTTATACAGGTTCCTCGTACTCAATTCATCTGTGCTTTGTTTTGCGGCCGTTCCACTGTATTGTGGATGGTTGGAAGCAAAAAGTTTGCGCGTTTGTCATAATACACTGTATGGCTACGAATTGCATAAATTATAACACAACCGTGGCTAAAAATGCATGTATTAAGTGACTATTTTGCAAACCGCAAGGCGGCGAGTTAAAGTGATCCTGTATATGAATATGAGACTACAATACAATACTGTTGTATATAAATTCGCTCCCGCTTACGCAAATGCCTACGACCATACCATGTTGAATGCACCGGTTCTCGTCCGATCACCGAAGTTAAGCAACATTGGGCCTGGTTAGTACCTGGATGGGTGACCGCTTGGGAACACCAGGTGTTGTAGGCTTTTTAATTTGAGTATTCAAATCTCATAGAATACTTTTATTCGATATTTACACATTTTAGAGCCTCAAAAAGCCTCGATGATCGAAAAAGTTAAGCCTCATCGAGGGCGGATACTTTTTTGGAAATCGGTGAAAACTTTTCCAAAATGGTTCGCGGTGCCAAATTTTTTTGTTTTATCCCAAATTATGGCTCAAGTGGAGTATGCGCACAAAAAATGAGCCAAATCGGACTAAAATTGACGATTTGGTGACCAATACAAAGTTCGGTGATCGAAAAAGTTAAGCCTCATCGAGCGCGGATACTTTTTGTAAATGACAATTTCAGCAGTAACCATTGCTCCAAACACACCCCATATACTTGTAAAGGCCATTATAATAGTTCCCCTGCTTGCGTATTATGTATATTTGATATTTGGAACTGTCTCGGAAACATCAATACTAATTGTATAATTTCCCTTTATTAAACTAACTTTTAAGTTAGTGCAAATCGCTCAGTTCCATTCTTTAGGCTGCACTCCGCTAACGCAGAGTGCATTCAAATAAAACTTATCAAATAGAGTTAAAACTGACCTATTTAATACGTTTATCACAACAATTTGGCTAAAAGCAATTCGCCACTGATTTTCCCAATTACCGGCCTAAACCCACTGAAGTCATACTTCCGGTTCAATGTCCGGTTATACAGGTTCCTCGTACCCAATTCATCTGTGCTTTGTTTTGCGGCCGTTCCACTGTTTTGTGGATGGTTGGAAGCAAAAAGTTTGCGCGTTTGTCATAATACACTGTATGGCTACGAATTGCATAAATTATAACACAACCGTGGCTAAAATTGCATGTATTAAGTGACTATTTTGCAAACCGCAAGGCGGCGAGTTAAAGTGATCCTGTATATGAATATGAGACTACAATACAATACTGTTGTATATAAATTCGCTCCCGCTTACGCAAATGCCTACGACCATACCATGTTGAATGCACCGGTTCTCGTCCGATCACCGAAGTTGAGCAACATTGGGCCTGGTTAGTACTTGGATGGGTGACCGCTTGGGAACACCAGGTGTTGTAGGCTTTTTCTTTTGAGTATTCAAACCTCATAGAATACTTTTATTCGATATTTACACATTTTAGAGCCTCAAAAATCCTCGGTGATCGAAAAAGTTAAGCCTCATCGAGCGCGGATACTTTTTTGGAAATCGGTAAAAACTTGTCCAAAATGGTTCGCGGTGCCAGATTTTTTTTCTTATCCCAAACTATGGCTCAAGTGGAGCATGCCCACAAAAAATGAGCCAAATTGGACTAAAATTGACGATTTGGTGACCAAAACAAAGTTCAGTGATCGAAAAAATTAAGCCTCATCGAGCGCGGATACTTTTTTGGAAATCGGTAGAAACTTGTCCAAAATGGTTCGCTGTGCCAGATTTTTTTATTTTATCCCAAACTATGGCTCAAGTGGAGCATGCCCAAAAAAATGAGCCAAATCGGACTAAAATTGACGATTTGGTGACCAATACAAAGTTCGGTGATCGAAAAAGTTAAGCCTCATCGAGCGCGGATACTTTTTTGGAAATCGGTAAAAACTTGTCCAAAATGGTTCGCTGTGCCAGATTTTTTTATTTTATCCCAAACTATGGCTCAAGTGGAGCATGCCCAAAAAAAATGAGCCAAATCGGACTAAAATTGACGATTTGGTGACCAATACAAAGTTCGGTGATCGAAAAAGTTAAGCCTCATCGAGCGCGGATACTTTTTGTAAATGACAATTTCAGCAGTAACCATTGCTCCAAACACACCCCATATACTTGTAAAGGCCATTATAATAGTTCCCCTGCTTGCGTATTATGTATATTTGATATTTGGAACTGTCTCGGAAACATCAATACTAATTGTGTAATTTCCCTTTATTAACCTAACTTTTAAGTTAGTGCAAATCGCTCAGTTCCATTCTTTAGGCTGCACTCCGCTAACGCAGAGTGCATTCAAATAAAACTTATCAAATAGAGTTAAGACTTACCTTTTTAATACGTTTATCACAACAATTAGGCTAAAAGCAATTCGCCACTAATTTTCCCAATTACCGGCCTAAACCCACTGAAGTCCGGTTACTTCCGGTTCAATGTCCGGTTATACAGGTTCCTCGTACCCAATTCATCTGTGCTTTGTTTTGCGGCCGTTCCACTGTTTTGTGGATGGTTGGAAGCAAAAAGTTTGCGCGTTTGTCATAATACACTGTATGGCTACGAATTGCATAAACTATAACACAACCGTAGCTAAAAATGCATGTATTAAGTGACTATTTTGCAAACCGCAAGGCGGCGAGTTAAAGTGATCCTGTATATGAATATGAGACTACAATACAATACTGTTGTATATAAATTCGCTCCCGCTTACGCAAATGCCTACGTCCATACCATGTTGAATGCACCGGTTCTCGTCCGATCACCGAAGTTAAGCAACATTGGGCCTGGTTAGTACTTGGATGGGTGACCGCTTGGGAACACCAGGTGTTGTAGGCTTTTTCTTTTGAGTATTCAAACCTCATAGAATACTTTTATTCGATATTTACACATTTTAGAGCCCCAAAAAGCCTCGGTGATCGAAAAAGTTAAGCCTCATCGAGCGCGGATACGTTTTTTGGAAATCGGTAAAAACTTGTTCAAAATGGTTTGCGGTGCCAGATTTTTTTATTTTATCCCAAACTATGGCTCATGGCTCAAGTGGAGCATTCCCAAAAAAAATGAGCCAAATCGGACTAAAATTGACAATTTGGTGACCAATACAAAGTTCGGTGATCGAAAAAGTTAAGCCTCATCGAGCGCGGATACTTTTTGTAAATGACAATTTCAGCAGTAACAATTGCTCCAAACACACCCCATATACTTGTAAAGGCCATTATGATAGTTCCCCTGCTTGCGTATTATGTATATTTGATATTTGGAACTGTCTCGGAAACATCAATACTAATTGTATAATTTCCCTTTATTAAACTAACTTTTAAGTTAGTGCAAATCGCTCAGTTCCATTCTTTAGGCTGCACTCCGCTAACGCAGAGTGCATTCAAATAAAACCTATCAAATAGAGTTAATACTTACCTTTTTAATACGTTTATCACAACAATTAGGCTAAAAGCAATTCGCCACTGATTTTCCCAATTACCGGCCTAAACCCACTGAAGTCATACTTCCGGTTCAATGTCCGGTTATACAGGTCCCTCGTACCCAATTCATCTGTGCTTTGTTTTGCGTCCGTTCCACTGTATTGTGGATGGTTGGAAGCAAAAAGTTTGCGCGTTTGTCATAATACACTGTATGGCTACGAATTGCATAAATTATAACACAACCGTGGCTAAAAATGCATGTATTAAGTGACTATTTTGCAAACCGCAAGGCGGCGAGTTAAAGTGATCCTCTATCTGAATATGAGACTACAATACAATACTGTTGTATATAAATTCGCTCCCACTTACGCAAACGCCTACGACCATACCATGTTGAATGCACCGGTTCTCGTCCGATCACCGAAGTTAAGCAAAATTGGGCCTGGTTAGTACTTGGATGGGTGACCGCTTGGGAACACCAGGTGTTGTAGGCTTTTTCTTTTGAGTATTCAAACCTCATAGCATACTTTTATTCGATATTTACACATTTTAGAGCCTCAAAAAGCCTCGGTGATCGAAAAAGTTAAGCCTCATCGAGCGCGGATACTTTTTTGGAAATCGGTAAAAACTTGTCCAAAATGGTTTGCGGTGCCAGATTTTTTTATTTTATCCCAAACTATGGCTTAAGTGGAGCATGCCCACAAAAAATGAGTCAAATCGGACTAAATTTGACGATTTGGTGACCAAAACAAAGTTCGGTGATCGAAAAAGTTAAGCCTCATCGAGCGCGGATACTTTTTTGGAAATCGGTAAAAACTTGTCCAAAATGGTTCGCTGCGCCAGATTTTTTTTACTTTATCCCAAACTATGGCTCATGGCTCAAGTGGAGCATGCCCAAAAAAATGAGCCAAATCGGACTAAAATTGACAATTTGGTGACCAATACAAAGTTCGGTGATCGAAAAAGTTAAGCCTCATCGAGCGCGGATACTTTTTGTAAATGACAATTTCAGCAGTAACCATTGCTCCAAACACACCCCATATACTTGTAAAGGCCATTATAATAGTTCCCCTGCTTGCGTATTATGTATATTTGATATTTGGAACTGTCTCGGAAACATCAATACTAATTGTATAATTTCCCTTTATTAAACTAACTTTTAAGTTAGCAAATCGCTCAGTTCCATTCTTTAGGCTGCACTCCGCTAACGCAGAGTGCATTCAAATAAAACTTATCAATTAGAGTTAATACTTTCCTATTTAATACGTTTATCACAACAATTAGGCTAAAAGCAATTCGCCACTGATTTTCCCAATTACCGGCCTAAACCCACTGAAGTCATACTTCCGCTTCAATGTCCGGTTATACAGGTTCCTCGTACCCAATTCATCTGTGCTTTGTTTTGCGGCCGTTCCACTGTATTGTGAATGGTTGGAAGCAAAAAGTTTGCGCGTTTGTCATAATACACTGTATGGCTACGAATTGCATAAATTATAACACAACCGTGGCTAAAAATGCATGTATTAAGTGACTATTTTGCAAACCGCAAGGCGGCGAGTTAAAGTGATCCTGTATATGAATATGAGACTACAATACAATACTGTTGTATATAAATTCGCTCCCGCTTACGCAAATGCCTACGACCATACCATGTTGAATGCACCGGTTCTCGTCCGATCACCGAAGTTAAGCAACATTGGGCCTGGTTAGTACTTGGATGGGTGACCGCTTGGGAACACCAGGTGTTGTAGGCTTTTTCTTTTGAGTATTCAAACCTCATAGAATACTTTTATTCGATATTTACACATTTTAGAGCCTCAAAAAGCCTCGGTGATCGAAAAAGTTAAGCCTCATCGAGCGCGGATACTTTTTTGGAAATCGGTAAAAACTTGTCCAAAATGGTTCGCGGTGCCAGATTTTTTTATTTTATCCCAAACTATGGCTCAAGTGGAGCATGCCCACAAAAAATGAGCCGAATCGGACTAAATTTGACGATTTGGTGACCAAAACAAAGTTCGGTGATCGAAAAAGTTAAGCCTCATCGAGCGCGGATACTTTTTTGGAAATCGGTAAAAACTTGTCCAAAATGGTTCGCTGCGCCAGATTTTTTTTACTTTATCCCAAACTATGGCTCATGGCTCAAGTGGAGCATGCCCAAAAAAATGAGCCAAATCGGACTAAAATTGACAATTTGGTGACCAATAAAAATTTCGGTGATCGAAAAAGTTAAACCTCATCGAGCGCGGATACATTTTGTAAATGACAATTTCAGCAGTAACAATTGCTCCAAACACACCCCATATACTTGTAAAGGCCATTATAATAGTTCCCCTGCTTGCGTATTATGTATATTTGATATTTGGAACTGTCTCGGAAACATCAATACTAATTGTATAATTTCCCTTTATTAAACTAACTTTTAAGTTAGTGCAAATCGCTCAGTTCCATTCTTTAGGCTGCACTCCGCTAACGCAGAGTGCATTCAAATAAAACTTATCAAATAGAGTTAATACTTTCCTATTTAATACGTTTATCACAACAATTAGGCTAAAAGCAATTCGCCACTGATTTTCCCAATTACCGGCCTAAACCCACTGAAGTCATACTTCCGGTTCAATGTCCGGTTATACAGGTTCCTCGTACCCAATTCATCTGTGCTTTGTTTTGCGGCCGTTCCACTGTATTGTGGATGGTTGGAAGCAAAAAGTTTTCGCGTTTGTCATAATACACTGTATGGCTACGAATTGCATAAATTATAACACAACCGTGGCTAAAAATGCATGTATTAAGTGACTATTTTGCAAACCGCAAGGTGGCGAGTTAAAGTGATCCTGTATATGAATATGAGACTACAATACAATACTGTTGTATATAAATTCGCTCCCGCTTACGCAAATGCCTACGACCATACCATGTTGAATGCACCGGTTCTCGTCCGATCACCGAAGTTAAGCAACATTGGGCCTGGTTAGTACTTGGATGGGTGACCGCTTGGGAACACCAGGTGTTGTAGGCTTTTTCTTTTGAGTATTCAAACCTCATAGAATACTTTTATTCGATATTTACACATTTTAGAGCCTCAAAAAGCCTCGGTGATCGAAAAAGTTAAGCCTCATCGAGCGCGGATACTTTTTTGGAAATCGGTAAAAACTTGTCCAAAATGGTTCGTGGTGCCGGATTTTTTTTATTTTATCCCAAACTATGGCTCAAGTGGAGCATGCCCACAAAAAATGAGCCAAATCGGACTAAAATTGACGATTTGGTGACCAAAACAAAGTTCGGTGATTGAAAAAGTTAAGCCTCATCGAGCGCGGATACTTTTTGTAAATGAAAATTTCAGCAGTAACCATTGCTCCAAACACACCCCATATACTTGTAAAGGCCATTATAATAGTTCCCCTGCTTGCGTATTATGTATATTTGATATTTGGAACTGTCTCGGAAACATCAATACTAATTGTATAATTTCCCTTTATTAAACTAACTTTTAAGTTAGTGCAAATCACTCAGTTCCATTCTTTAGGCTGCACTCCGCTAACGCAGAGTGCATTCAAATAAAACTTATCAAATAGAGTTAATACTTTCCTATTTAATACGTTTATCACAACAATTAGGCTAAAAGCAATTCGCCACTGATTTTCCCAATTACCGGCCTAAACCCACTGAAGTCATACTTCCGGTTCAATGTCCGGTTATACAGGTTCCTCGTACCCAATTCATCTGTGCTTTGTTTTGCGGCCGTTCCACTGTATTGTGGATGGTTGGAAGCAAAAAGTTTTCGCGTTTGTCATAATACACTGTATGGCTACGAATTGCATAAATTATAACACAACCGTGGCTAAAAATGCATGTATTAAGTGACTATTTTGCAAACCGCAAGGTGGCGAGTTAAAGTGATCCTGTATATGAATATGAGACTACAATACAATACTGTTGTATATAAATTCGCTCCCGCTTACGCAAATGCCTACGACCATACCATGTTGAATGCACCGGTTCTCGTCCGATCACCGAAGTTAAGCAACATTGGGCCTGCTTAGTACTTGGATGGGTGACCGCTTGGGAACACCAGGTGTTGTAGGCTTTTTCTTTTGAGTATTCAAACCTCATAGAATACTTTTATTCGATATTTACACATTTTAGAGCCTCAAAAAGCCTCGGTGATCGAAAAAGTTAAGCCTCATCGAGCGCGGATACTTTTTTGGAAATCGGTAAAAACTTGTCCAAAATGGTTCGCGGTGCCAGATTTTTTTATTTTATCCCAAACTAAAGCTCAAGTGGAGCATGCCCACAAAAAATGAGCCAAATCGGACTAAAATTGACGATTTGGTGACCAAAACAAAGTTCGGTGATCGAAAAAGTTAAGCCTCATCGAGCGCGGATACTTTTTGTAAATGAAAATTTCAGCACTAACCATTGCTCCAAACACACCCCATATACTTGTAAAGGCCATTATAATAGTTCCCCTGCTTGCGTATTATGTATATTTGATATTTGGAACTGTCTCGGAAACATCAATACTAATTGTATAATTTCCCTTTATTAAACTAACTTTTAAGTTAGTGCAAATCACTCAGTTCCATTCTTTAGGCTGCACTCCGCTAACGCAGAGTGCATTCAAACAAAACTTATCAAATAGAGTTAATACTTACCTATTTAATACGTTTATCACAACAATTAGGCTGAAAGCAATTCGCCACTGATTTTCCCAATTACCGGCCTAAACCCACTGAAGTCATACTTCCGGTTCAATGTCCGGTTATACAGGTTCCTCGAAACCAATTCATCTCTGCTTTGTTTTGCGGCCGTTCCACTGTATTGTGGATGGTTGGAAGCAAAAAGTTTGCGCGTTTGTCATAATACACTGTATGGCTACGAATTGCATAAATTATAACACAACCGTGGCTAAAATTGCATGTATTAAGTGATTATTTTGCAAACCGCAAGGCGGCGAGTTAAAGTGATCCTTTATATGAATATGAGACTACAATACAATACTGTTGTATATAAATTCGCTCCCGCTTACGCAAATGCCTACGACCATACCATGTTGAATGCACCGGTTCTCGTCCGATCACCGAAGTTGAGCAACATTGGGCCTGGTTAGTACTTGGATGGGTGACCGCTTGGGAACACCAGGTGTTGTAGGCTTTTTCTTTTGAGTATTCAAACCTCATAGAATACTTTTATTCGATATTTACACATATTAGAGCCTCAAAAAGCCTCGGTGATCGAAAAAGTTAAGCCTCATCGAGCGCGGATACTTTTTTGGAAATCGGTAAAAACTTGTCCAAAATGGTTCGCTGTGCCAGATTTTTTTATTTTATCCCAAATTACGGCTCAAGTGGAGCATGCCCACAAAAAATGAGCCAAATCGGACTAAAATTGACGCTTTGGTGACCAATACAAAGTTCGGTGATCGAAAAAGTTAAGCCTCATCGAGCGCGGATACTTTTTGTAAATGACAATTTCAGCAGTAACCATTGCTCCAAACACACCCCATATACTTGTAAATGCCATTATAATAGTTCCCCTGCTTGCGTATTATGTATATTTGATATTTGGAACTGTCTCGGAAACATCAATACTAATTGTATAATTTCCCTTTATTAAACTAACTTTTAAGTTAGTGCAAATCGCTCAGTTCCATTCTTTAGGCTGCACTCCGCTAACGCAGAGTGCATTCAAACAAAACTTATCAAATAGAGTTAATACTTACCTATTTATTACGTTTATCACAACAATTAGGCTAAAAGCAATTCGCCACTGATTTTCCCAATTACCGGCCTAAACCCACTGAAGTCATACTTCCGGTTCAATGTCCGGTTATACAGGTTCCTCGAAACCAATTCATCTCTGCTTTGTTTTGCGGCCGTTCCACTGTATTGTGGATGGTTGGAAGCAAAAAGTTTGCGCGTTTGTCATAATACACTGTATGGCTACGAATTGCATAAATTATAACACAACCGTGGCTAAAAATGCATGTATTAAGTGACTATTTTGCAAACCGCAAGGCGGCGAGTTAAAGTGATCCTGTATATGAATATGAGACTACAATACAATACTGTTGTATATAAATTCGCTCCCGCTTACGCAAATGCCTACGACCATACCATGTTGAATGCACCGGTTCTCGTCCGATCACCGAAGTTAAGCAACATTGGGCCTGGTTAGTACTTGGATGGGTGACCGCTTGGGAACACCAGGTGTTGTAGGCTTTTTTTTTGAGTATTCAAACCTCATAGAATACTTTTTTTTCGATATTTACACATTTTACAGCCTCAAAAAGCCTCGGTGATCGAAAAAGTTAAGCCTCATCGAGCGCGGATACTTTTTTGGAAATCGGCAAAAACTTGTCCAAAATGGTTCGCGGTGCCCGACTTTTTTATTTTATCCCAAACTATGGCTCAAGTGGAGCATGCCCACAAAAAATGAGCCAAATCGGACTAAAATTGACGATTTGGTGACCAAAACAAAGTTCAATGATCGAAAAAGTTAAGCCTCATCGAGCGCGGATACTTTTTGTAAATGACAATTTCAGCAGTAACCATTGCTCCAAACACACCCCATATACTTGTAAAGGCCATTATATTAGTTCCCCTGCTTGCGTCTTATGTATATTTGATATTTGGAACTGTCTCGGAAACATCAATACTAATTGCATAATTTCCCTTTATTAAACTAACTTTTAAGTTAGTGTAAATCGCTCAGTTCCATTCTTTAGGCTGCACTCCGCTAACGCAGAGTGCATTCAAATAAAACTTATCAAATAAAGTTAATACTTACCTATTTAATAAGTTTATCACAACAATTAGGCTAAAAGCAATTCGCCACTGATTTTCCCAATTACCGGCCTAAACCCACTGAAGTCATACTTCCGGTTCAATGTCCGGTTATACAGGTTCCTCGAAACCAATTCATCTCTGCTTTGTTTTGCGGCCGTTCCACTGTATTGTGGATGGTTGGAAGCAAAAAGTTTGCGCGTTTGTCATAATACACTGTATGGCTACGAATTGCATAAATTATAACACAACCGTGGCTAAAATTGCATGTATTAAGTGACTATTTTGCAAACCGCAAGGCCGCGAGTTAAAGTGATCCTGTATATGAATATGAGACTACAATACAATACTGTTGTATATAAATTCGCTCCCACTTACGCAAATGCCTACAACCATACCATGTTGAATGCACTGGTTCTCGTCCGATCACCGAAGTTAAGCAACATTGGGCCTGGTTAGTACTTGGATGGGTGACCGCTTGGGAACACCAGGTGTTGTAGGCTTTTTCTTTTGAGTATTCAAACCTCAAAGAATACTTTTATTCGATATTTACACATTTTAGAGCCTCAAAAAGCCTCGGTGATCGAAAAAGTTAAGCCTCATCGAGCGCGGATACTTTTTTGGTAATCGGTAAAAACTTGTCCAAAATGGTTCGCGGTGCCAGATTTTTTTATTTTATCCCAAACTATGGCTCAAGTGGAGCATGCCCACAAAAAATGAGCCAAATCGGACTAAAATTGACGATTTGGTGACCAAAACAAAGTTCGATGATCGAAAAAGTTAAGCCTCATCGAGCGCGGATACTTTTTTGGAAATCGGTAACAACTTGTCCAAAATGGTTCGCTGTGCCAGATTTTTTTATTTTATCCCAACCTATGGCTCAAGTGGAGCATACCCACAAAAAATGAGCCAAATCGGACCAAAATTGACGATTTGGTGACCAAAACAAAGTTCGGTGATCGAAAAAGTTAAGCCTCATCGAGCGCGGATACTTTTTTAGAAATCGGTAAAAACTTGTCCAAAATGGTTCGCGGTGCAAAATTTGTCCAAAATGGTTCGCGGACTAAAATTGACGATTTGGTGACCAATACAATGTTCGGTGATCGAAAAAGTTAAGCCTCATCGAGCGCGGATACTTTTTGTAAATGACAATTTCAGCAGTAACCATTGCTCCAAACACACCCCATATACTTGTAAAGGCCATTATAATAGTTCCCCTGCTTGCGTATTATGTATATTTGATATTCGGAACTGTCTCGGAAACATCAATACTAATTGTATAATTTCCCTTTATTAAACTAACTTTTAAGTTAGTGCAAATCGCTCAGTTCCATTCTTTAGGCTGCACTCCGCTAACGCAGAGTGCATTCAAATAAAACTTATCAAATAAAGTTAATACTTAACTATTTAATAAGTTTATCACAACAATTAGGCTAAAAGCAATTCACCACTGATTTTCCCAATTACCGGCCTAAACCCACTGAAGTCATACTTCCGGTTCAATGTCCGGTTATACAGGTTCCTCGAAACCAATTCATCTCTGCTTTGTTTTGCGGCCGTTCCACTGTATTGTGGATGGTTGGAAGCAAAAAGTTTGCGCGTTTGTCATAATACACTGTATGGCTACGAATTGCATAAATTATAACACAACCGTGGCTAAAATTGCATGTATTAAGTGACTATTTTGCAAACCGCAAGGCGGCGAGTTAAAGTGATCCTGTATATGAATTTGAGACTACAATACAATACTGTTGTATATAAATTCGCTCCCGCTTACGCAAATGCCTACGACCATACCATGTTGAATGCACCGGTTCTCGTCCGATCACCGAAGTTAAGCAACATTGGGCCTGGTTAGTACTTGGATGGGTGACCGCTTGGGAACACCAGGTGTTGTAGGCTTTTTCTTTTGAGTATTCAAACCTCATAGAATACTTTTATTCGATATTTACACAATTTAGAGCCTCAAAAAGCCTCGGTGATCGAAAAAGTTAAGCCTCATCGAGCGCGGATACTTTTTTGGAAATCGGTAAAAACTTGTCCAAAATGGTTCGCGGTGCCAGATTTTTTTATTTTATCCCAAATTATGGCTCAAGTGGAGCATGCCCACAAAAAATGAGCCAAATCGGACCAAAATTGACGATTTGGTGACCAAAACAAAGTTCGGTGATCGAAAAAATTAAGCCTCATCGAGCGCGGATACTTTTTTGGAAATTGGTAAAAACTTGTCCAAAATGGTTCGCTGTGCCAGATTTTTTTATTTTATCCCAAAATATGGCTTAAGTGGAGCATGCCCACAAAAAATGAGCCAAATCGGACTAAAATTGACGATTTGGTGGCCAATACAAAGTTCGGTGATCGAAAAAGTTCAGCCTCATCGAGCGCGGATACTTTTTGTAAATGACCATTTCAGCAGTAACCATTGCTCCAAACACACCCCATATACTTGTAAGGGCCATTATAATAGTTCCCCTGCTTGCGTATTATGTATATTTGATATTCGGAACTGTCTCGGAAACATCAATACTAATTGTATAATTTCCCTTTATTAAACTAACTTTCAAGTTAGTGCAAATCGCTCAGTTCCATTCTTTAGGCTGCACTCCGCTAACGCAGAGTGCATTCAAATAAAACTTATCAAATAAAGTTAATACTTAACTATTTAATAAGTTTATCACAACAATTAGGCTAAAAGCAATTCACCACTGATTTTCCCAATTACCGGCCTAAACCCACTGAAGTCATACTTCCGGTTCAATGTCCGGTTATACAGGTTCCTCGTACCCAATTCATCTTTGCTTTGTTTTGCGGCCGTTCCACTGTATTGTGGATGGTTGGAAGCAAAAAGTTTGCGCGTTTGTCATAATACACTGTATGGCTACGAATTGCATAAATTATAACACAACCGTGGCTAAAATTGCATGTATTAAGTGACTATTTTGCAAACCGCAAGGCGGCGAGTTAAAGTGATCCTGTATATGAATTTGAGACTACAATACAATACTGTTGTATATAAATTCGCTCCCGCTTACGCAAATGCCTACGACCATACCATGTTGAATGCACCGGTTCTCGTCCGATCACCGAAGTTAAGCAACATTGGGCCTGGTTAGTACTTGGATGGGTGACCGCTTGGGAACACCAGGTGTTGTAGGCTTTTTCTTTTGAGTATTCAAACCTCATAGAATACTTTTATTCGATATTTACACAATTTAGAGCCTCAAAAAGCCTCGGTGATCGAAAAAGTTAAGCCTCATCGAGCGCGGATACTTTTTTGGAAATCGGTAAAAACTTGTCCAAAATGGTTCGCGGTGCCAGATTTTTTTATTTTATCCCAAATTATGGCTCAAGTGGAGCATGCCCACAAAAAATGAGCCAAATCGGACCAAAATTGACGATTTGGTGACCAAAACAAAGTTCGGTGATCGAAAAAATTAAGCCTCATCGAGCGCGGATACTTTTTTGGAAATTGGTAAAAACTTGTCCAAAATGGTTCGCTGTGCCAGATTTTTTTATTTTATCCCAAAATATGGCTTAAGTGGAGCATGCCCACAAAAAATGAGCCAAATCGGACTAAAATTGACGATTTGGTGGCCAATACAAAGTTCGGTGATCGAAAAAGTTCAGCCTCATCGAGCGCGGATACTTTTTGTAAATGACCATTTCAGCAGTAACCATTGCTCCAAACACACCCCATATACTTGTAAGGGCCATTATAATAGTTCCCCTGCTTGCGTATTATGTATATTTGATATTCGGAACTGTCTCGGAAACATCAATACTAATTGTATAATTTCCCTTTATTAAACTAACTTTTAAGTTAGTGCAAATCGCTCAGTTCCATTCTTTAGGCTGCACTCCGCTAACGCAGAGTGCATTCAAATAAAACTTATCAAATAAAGTTAATACTTAACTATTTAATAAGTTTATCACAACAATTAGGCTAAAAGCAATTCACCACTGATTTTCCCAATTACCGGCCTAAACCCACTGAAGTCATACTTCCGGTTCAATGTCCGGTTATACAGGTTCCTCGTACCCAATTCATCTTTGCTTTGTTTTGCGGCCGTTCCACTGTATTGTGGATGGTTGGAAGCAAAAAGTTTGCGCGTTTGTCATAATACACTGTATGGCTACGAATTGCATAAATTATAACACAACCGTGGCTAAAATTGCATGTATTAAGTGACTATTTTGCAAACCGCAAGGCGGCGAGTTAAAGTGATCCTGTATATGAATTTGAGACTACAATACAATACTGTTGTATATGAATTCGCTCCCGCTTACGCAAATGCCTACGACCATACCATGTTGAATGCACCGGTTCTCGTCCGATCACCGAAGTTAAGCAACATTGGGCCTGATTAGTACTTGGATGGGTGACCGCTTGGGAACACCAGGTGTTGTAGGCTTTTTCTTTTGAGTATTCAAACCTCATAGAATACTTTTATTCGATATTTAAACATTTTAGAGCCTCAAAAAGCCTCGGTGATCGAAAAAGTTTGCGCGTTTGTCATAATACACTGTATGGCTACGAATTGCATAAATTATAACACAACCGTGGCTAAAATTGCATGTATTAAGTGACTATTTTGCAAACCGCAAGGCGGCGAGTTAAAGTGATCCTGTATATGAATATGAGACTACAATACAATACTGTTGTATATAAATTCGCTCCCGCTTACGCAAATGCCTACGACCATACCATGTTGAATGCACCGGTTCTCGTCCGATCACCGAAGTTAAGCAACATTGGGCCTGGTTAGTACTTGGATGGGTGACCGCTTGGGAACACCAGGTGTTGTAGGCTTTTTCTTTTGAGTATTCAAACCTCATAGAATACTTTTATTCGATATTTACACATTTTAGAGCCTCAAAAAGCCTCGGTGATCGAAAAAGTTAAGCCTCATCGAGCGCGGATACTTTTTTGGAAATCGGTAAAAACTTGTCCAAAATGGTTCGCGGTGCCAGATTTTTTTATTTTATCCCAAATTATGGCTCAAGTGGAGCATGCCCACAAAAAATGAGCCAAATCGGACCAAAATTGACGATTTGGTGACCAAAACAAAGTTCGGTGATCGAAAAAATTAAGCCTCATCGAGCGCGGATACTTTTTTGGAAATTGGTAAAAACTTGTCCAAAATGGTTCGCTGTGCCAGATTTTTTTATTTTATCCCAAACTATGGCTCAAGTGGAGAATGCCCACAAGAAATGAGCCAAATCGGACTAAAATTGACGATTTCGTGACCAATACAAAGTTCGGTGATCGAAAAAGTTAAGCCTCATCGAGCGCGGATACTTTTTGTAAATGACAATTTCAGCAGTAACCATTGCTCCAAACACACCTCATATACTTGTAAAGGCCATTATAATAGTTCCCCTGCTTGCGTATTATGTATATTTGATATTTGGAACTGTCTCGGAAACATCAATACTAATTGTATAATTTCCCTTTATTAAACTAACTTTTAAGTTAGTGCAAATCGCTCAGTTCCATTCTTTAGGCTGCACTCCGCTAACGCAGAGTGCATTCAAATAAAACTTATCAAATAGAGTTAATACTTACCTTTTTAATACGTTTATCACAGCAATTAGGCTAAAAGCAATTCGCCACTGATTTTCCCAATTACCGGCCTAAACCCACTGAAGTCATACTTCCGGTTCAATGTCCGGTTATACAGGTTCCTCGTACCCAATTCATCTGTGCTTTGTTTTGCGGCCGTTCCACTGTATTGTGGATGGTTGGAAGCAAAAAGTTTGCGCGTTTGTCATAATACACTGTATGGCTACGAATTGCATAAATTATAACACAACCGTGGCTAAAATTGCATGTATTAAGTGACTATTTTGCAAACCGCAAGGCGGCGAGTTAAAGTGATCCTGTATATGAATTTGAGACTACAATACAATACTGTTGTATATAAATTCGCTCCCGCTTACGCAAATGCCTACGACCATACCATGTTGAATGCACCGGTTCTCGTCCGATCACAGAAGTTAAGCAACATTGGGCCTGGTTAGTACTTGGATGGGTGACCGCTTGGGAACACCAGGTGTTGTAGGCTTTTTCTTTTGAGTATTCAAACCTCATAGAATACTTTTATTCGATATTTACACATTTTAGAGCCTCAAAAAGCCTCGGTGATCGAAAAAGTTAAGCCTCATCGAGCGCGGTTACTTTTTTGGAAATCGGTAAAAACTTGTCCAAAATGGTTCGCGGTGCCAAACTTTTTTATTTTATCCCAAATTATGGCTCAAGTGCAGCATGCCCACAAAAAATGAGCCAAATCGGACCAAAATTGACGATTTGGTGACCAAAACAAAGTTCGGTGATCGAAAAAATTAAGCCTCATCGAGCGCGGATACTTTTTTGGAAATTGGTAAAAACTTGTCCAAAATGGTTCGCTGTGCCAGATTTTTTTATTTTATCCCAAACTATGGCTTAAGTGGAGCATGCCCACAAAAAATGAGCCAAATCGGACTAAAATTGACGATTTGGTGACCAATACAAAGTTCGGTGATCGAAAAAGTTAAGCCTCATCGAGCGCGGATACTTTTTGTAAATGATAATTTCAGCAGTAACCATTGCTCCAAACACACCCCATATACTTGTAAGGGCCATTATAATAGTTTCCCTGCTTGCGTATTATGTATATTTGATATTCGGAACTGTCTCGGAAACATCAATACTAATTGTATAATTTCCCTTTATTAAACTAACTTTTAAGTTAGTGCAAATCGCTCAGTTCCATTCTTTAGGCTGCACTCCGCTAACGCAGAGTGCATTCAAATAAAACTTATCAAATAAAGTTAATACTTACCTATTTAATAAGTTTATCACAACAATTAGGCTAAAAGCAATTCACCACTGATTTTCCCAATTACCGGCCTAAACCCACTGAAGTCATACTTCCGGTTCAATGTCCGGTTATACAGGTTCCTCGTACCCAATTCATCTTTTCTTTGTTTTGCGGCCGTTCCACTGTATTGTGGATGGTTGGAAGCAAAAAGTTTGCGCGTTTGTCATAATACACTGTATGGCTGCGAATTGCATAAATTATAACACAACCGTGGCTAAAATTGCATGTATTAAGTGACTATTTTGCAAACCGCAAGGCGGCGAGTTAAAGTGATCCTGTATATGAATTTGAGACTACAATACAATACTGTTGTATATAAATTCGCTCCCGCTTACGCAAATGCCTACGACCATACCATGTTGAATGCACCGGTTCTCGTCCGATCACCGAAGTTAAGCAACATTGGGCCTGATTAGTACCTGGATGGGTGACCGCTTGGGAACACCAGGTGTTGTAGGCTTTTTCTTTTGAGTATTCAAACCTCATAGAATACTTTTATTCGATATTTACACATTTTAGAGCCTCAAAAAGCCTCGGTGATCGAAAAAGTTTGCGCGTTTGTCATAATACACTGTATGGCTACGAATTGCATAAATTATAACACAACCGTGGCTAAAATTGCATGTATTAAGTGACTATTTTGCAAACCGCAAGGCGGCGAGTTAAAGTGATCCTGTATATGAATATGAGACTACAATACAATACTGTTGTATATAAATTCGCTCCCGCTTACGCAAATGCCTACGACCATACCATGTTGAATGCACCGGTTCTCGTCCGATCACCGAAGTTAAGCAACATTGGGCCTGGTTAGTACTTGGATGGGTGACCGCTTGGGAACACCAGGTGCTGTAGGCTTTTTCTTTTGAGTATTCAAACCTCATAGAATACTTTTATTCGATATTTACACATTTTAGAGCCTCAAAAAGCCTCGGTGATCGAAAAAGTTAAGCCTCATCGAGCGCGGATACTTTTTTGGAAATCGGTAAAAACTTGTCCAAAATGGTTCGCGGTGCCAGATTTTTTTATTTTATCCCAAATTATGGCTCAAGTGGAGCAAGCCCACAAAAAATGAGCCAAATCGGACCAAAATTGACGATTTGGTGACCAAAACAAAGTTCGGTGATCGAAAAAATTAAGCCTCATCGAGCGCGGATACTTTTTTGGAAATTGTAAAAATTTGTCCAAAATGGTTCGCTGTGCCAGATTTTTTTATTTTATCCCAAACTATGGCTCAAGTGGAGCATGCCCACAAAAAATGAGCCAAATCGGACTAAAATTGACGATTTGGTGACCAATACAAAGTTCGGTGATCGAAAAAGTTAAGCCTCATCGAGCGCGGATACTTTTTGTAAATGACAATTTCAGCAGTAACCATTGCTCCAAACACACCCCATATACTTGTAAAGGCCATTATAATAGTTCCCCTGCTTGCGTATTATGTATATTTGATATTCGGAACTGTCTCGGAAAAATCAATACTAATTGTATAATTTCCCTTTATTAAACTAACTTTTAAGTTAGTGCAAATCGCTCAGTTCCATTCTTTAGGCTGCACTCCGCTAACGCAGAGTGCATTCAAATAAAACTTATCAAATAAAGTTAATACTTACCTATTTAATAAGTTTATCACAACAATTAGGCTAAAAGCAATTCACCACTGATTTTCCCAATTACCGGCCTAAACCCACTGAAGTCATACTTCCGGTTCAATGTCCGGTTATACAGGTTCCTCGTACCCAATTCATCTGTGCTTTGTTTTGCGGCCGTTCCACTGTATTGTGGACGGTTGGAAGCAAAAAGTTTGCGCGTTTGTCATAATACACTGTATGGCTACGAATTGCATAAATTATAACACAACCGTGGCTAAAATTGCATGTATTAAGTGACTATTTTGCAAACCGCAAGGCGGCGAGTTAAAGTGATCCTGTATATGAATTTGAGACTACAATACAATACTGTTGTATATAAATTCGCTCCCGCTTACGCAAATGCCTACGACCATACCATGTTGAATGCACCGGTTCTCGTCCGATCACCGAAGTTAAGCAACATTGGGCCTGGTTAGTACTTGGATGGGTGACCGCTTGGGAACACCAGGTGTTGTAGGCTTTTTCTTTTGAGTATTCAAACCTCATAGAATACTTTTATTCGATATTTACACATTTTACAGCCTCAAAAAGCCTCGGTGATCGAAAAAGTTAAGCCTCATCGAGCGCGGATACTTTTTTAGAAATCGGTAAAAACTTGTCCAAAATGGTTCGCGGTGCCAAACTTGTCCAAAATGGTTCGCGGACTAAAATTGACGATTTGGTGACCAATACAAAGTTCGGTGATCGAAAAAGTTAAGCCTCATCGAGCGCGGATACTTTTTGTAAATGACAATTTCAGCAGTAACCATTGCTCCAAACACACCCCATATACTTGTAAAGGCCATTATAATAGTTCCCCTGCTTGCGTATTATGTATATTTGATATTCGGAACTGTCTCGGAAACATCAATACTAATTGTATAATTTCCCTTTATTAAACTAACTTTTAAGTTAGTGCAAATCGCTCAGTTCCATTCTTTAGGCTGCACTCCGCTAACGCAGAGTGCATTCAAATAAAACTTATCAAATAAAATTAATACTTACCTATTTAATAAGTTTATCACAACAATTAGGCTAAAAGCAATTCGCCACTGATTTTCCCAACTACCGGCCTAAACCCACTGAAGTCATACTTCCGGTTCAATGTCCGGTTATACAGGTTCCTCGTACCCAATTCATCTGTGCTTTGTTTTGCGGCCGTTCCACTGTATTGTGGATGGTTGGAAGCAAAAAGTTTGCGCGTTTGTCATAATACACTGTATGGCTACGAATTGCATAAATTATAACACAACCGTGGCTAAAATTGCATGTATTAAGTGACTATTTTGCAAACCGCAAGGCGGCGAGTTAAAGTGATCCTGTATATGAATATGAGACTACAATACAATACTGTTGTATATAAATTCGCTCCCGCTTACGCAAATGCCTACGACCATACCATGTTGAATGCACCGGTTCTCGTCCGATCACCGAAGTTAAGCAACATTGGGCCTGGTTAGTACTTGGATGGGTGACCGCTTGGGAACACCAGGTGTTGTAGGCTTTTTCTTTTGAGTATTCAAACCTCATAGAATACTTTTATTCGATATTTACACATTTTAGAGCCTCAAAAAGCCTCGGTGATCGAAAAAGTTAAGCCTCATCGAGCGCGGATGTTTTTTGGAAATCGGTAAAAAATTGTCCAAAATGGTTCGCGGTGCCAGATTTTTTTCTCTTATCCCAAATTATGGCTCAAGTGGAGCATGCCCACAAAAAATGAGCCAAATCGGACCAAAATTGACGATTTGGTGACCAAAACAAAGTTCGGTGATCGAAAAAATTAAGCCTCATCTAGCGCGGATACTTTTTTGGAAATTGGTAAAAACTTGTCCAAAATGGTTCGCTGTGCCAGATTTTTTTATCTTATCCCAAATTATGGCTCAAGTGGAGCATGCCCACAAAAAATGAGCCAAATTGGACCAAAATTGACGATTTGGTGACCAAAACAAAGTTCGGTGATCGAAAAAGTTAAGCCTCATCGAGCGCGGATACTTTTTTAGAAATCGGTAAAAACTTGTCCAAAATGGTTCGCGGTGCCAAACTTGTCCAAAATGGTTCGCGGACTAAAATTGACGATTTGGTGACCAATACAAAGTTCGGTGATCGAAAAAGTTAAGCCTCATCGAGCGCGGATACTTTCTGTAAATGACAATTTCAGCAGTAACCATTGCTCCAAACACACCCCATATACTTGTAAAGGCCATTATAATAGTTCCCCTGCTTGCGTATTATGTATATTTGATATTCGGAACTGTCTCGGAAACATCAATACTAATTGTATAATTTCCCTTTATTAAACTAACTTTTAAGTTAGTGCAAATCGCTCAGTTCCATTCTTTAGGCTGCACTCCGCTAACGCAGAGTGCATTCAAATAAAACTTATCAAATAAAGTTAATACTTACCTATTTAATAAGTTTATCACAACAATTAGGCTTTTAAATAATAAATTCAGATGCTATTATTTACAGTTGTTATTTACAATGATGTTGAAATAATTCAGCAGGTTTCATTGATGAATCGTTACAGTTGGTATTTACAAGGAAAATTTATCAGATTTCATTGTTGAAGCTTTACAAATTAAGTACAAAATTCCAATAGTTTTTTGTTTGTTCAGGGGTTTCTTGCCAGGATCCATTTAGGACACTTGCCGTAAATCTAAGAGTTTCAACTTTCATATTTACAAAGACGTCGCGCCAACTATTCAGCCTTAGGGTACTTCTCGCTCCAGATAATTGTTCGCATTTGAGAATTAAATGTTCCGATGTTTCAAACTCTTTTTCGCAATAGCTGCAAATTGGTGACTCTGAAAAATTTTTCATCCATCTAATCTGTTTGTCAACAAGACAATTGAAGGCAAGGCGATATAAAAGATTTTGTTGTTGTGGCAAAAGTTTGTAAAATTTCCAGATATTTTTGCTAAAGAGAGTTAATTCTTTCGTTGAACAATTGTACTTTATGACGGATTTGTTTAAGCGGTCCTCGATAAAACTTGTTGGAAAAACTTGAGCAATGATATACCAGTGAATCTCACTTGTTCTTAAGGCTTTGTTAAGTCTCAGGGAAGTTTCGATGTTGTTCTTAAACAGAAGGATACTGTTGTCATTTTGAGAGACTTTGAGCTTTAAAGATTTTAACAAAATTGTTAAGTCATTTGGAAAGGAAACATCGTTCTCGTTTGATGAGTTAATTTCGTCTATCAGTTTTGCTGAGATTATTTTTGATGTAATATGTGGAAGAGAGATACCGCCCACAGCAACAGATTGGTAAAGAACTTTACTTCTAATTTCCATTTTGTCACCAGTTTTTAGTAGATTGTTGATGAGTTTTTGAACATTCGTCAGAATATTTACTGTTGTGTCCGTGTGTCTTGAATAATACAGGAACTTTGGAAGGATAAAAGTTTCAATGTTTTGTCTCTTGGCTCTTAAAGTTTTCGATCGAGAAATGAAGCGCACGTAAATGGCAATTTGTGTTTTGATGAGATCAAGTAAGTTTGTTGATGATTTATCAGTAAAGAATTTAATGCCCAGGATTTTTGTTACACGTACAGTTTTATAGAAAGCTATGTCTCTCGTTGACAGGATCTCACTCTTTTTGACGTTGATTTCTAGTTGAGTGCAATCGCAAAAATCTTTGACAGTGTCAAATAGTCCTTCAATCGATGATATGCGTATTGAGCAAGTAATGTCGTCTGCATAAGCCACTGTTTTTGAGCTGGTGAAACCTTTAATATGTGGTGAGTTGTCTATACAGCAAAGCAAGGGCTCAACAGCAAGTATGAAAAGTAAAGCTGAAAGGGGACAACCTTGCCTAACTCCGCGTTGTAGTACAATTGTTTTGGAAAGGTAGCCATTGATTTCAATAATTGCTTTCGTTTCATTGTAAACTGTTCTGATGGCAGATTTTGTGTATTGGTCAATGCCAATTTTATCGAGAAGGGCGAAGATGTAATCTCTGTCTACTTTGTCAAAAGCTTTTGAAAAATCCAGATTCACAAGGCATTTGCTGTTATTTAGTTGCTTATGGGCTTTTCGAACTTTATTTAATGCTATATGGATTTGTCGTTTGCTCAAGTATGCATGCTGATGTTGGCCTATTATGTCTTCAAGATCTATTATGATTCTGGCAGATAGAATGTGTGATAGAATTTTGAGGTCAGTGTTCAGCAAGCTTATAGGTCTAAATTCATCAACAGTTCTCGGATTATCAGTTTTAGGCAGAAGTTTTAAGATTGCAATATTTTGGCTTTCAGGGACTTTTTCAGTTCGAACAATATTGTTGAAAACGCTTTGTAGCAATGGGGCCATTTCTCTCTTAAAAATCTTGTAAAAGTTTGAGGTTATTCCATCCGAACCCGGTGAGCTCTTTGCATTGAGTTTGTTAATTGCTTTCAATACTTCATCTATGGTGATTACATTTACATCATTTGTTGCTTCGTTTTTGCGCTCGTTCAAATGGTCAAGAAAAATCTCAAAAGAGCCTTTTTTCTTGCTTTTGTAAAGCTGTGAAAAATGGTTTTCAAAGACTTTGATGATTTCTTCCTGATTTGTTGTAACACTTGCACCAACCCTAAGTGAAGTAATATTGTTCGTGTTGTTTTTTTGCTTTGCCCAAGTTTTCAAGTCTTTCGCGTTTCCAAGTTCGAATGATTGGGTCAGTTTCTTGAAGTGGATGAACTGATCTTTTTGTTTGTTGTTGTCATACGCATTTATTTTCGAGACTGTATCATTATATCGTTTTAAAATTTTTTCATTGGAGTCATGATTTTGTATTTGTTCTCTCAGCCTTTTCTCTTCGGCCAGGATGTTTTTCATTTGCGAGCTTAAGATTTTTGATTTATTAATAGCTAAGGCTTGGCAGACATCACGTATGTGGCACTTCAGCTCTTCATAACTTTCATGTGTCAAACAGTTCATTCCAAAGGCTTCTATTTCTGTTTTGATGTACTCTTTGTTTGGAAATAAAATAGCATCGTTCATTTTCCAAAAGCTTTGGCCTCGTTCTTTTTCTTCGCTTTTGTTGCTTAGTTCTAACAGCATGTGATCTGAGAAATTGCTCCGATGTACTTTCATTTCGCTGTACTGGGTTTGGTTTGTAAAAAAATAGTCTATTCGTGAAAAAGACGATGTTCTTTTGTCATAGTGTGTGAAATCAAGTACGTCCAGTTCTACTGCTGCATCAAATAGTAGAGCATGCTCTGTAACCGTTTGGAGCTTTACAAATCGCTTAACTCTATCGTCTACGCTTCGAAGAGCAGTTGATGTGTTTCGCGAATCATGACTGAAAGCATTAAAATCCCCTGCTAAAACAATAGATCGTTCCGTGTTGAGTTTCGAGAGATTTGAGCTTAATTGCTTCAACTTTTCACAATAGGAGCTTGTATTCAGATATACATTGAATACAGTTAGATTGAGTTCCGTAAAATTAATTCCAGAGTGATCTCGTGATTGCAGTATTTGATTATCAGTTTTTAGTTCTTCACTCCAAACTGTAACTAAACCTCCACTGCAGTTTATTGCAGGCACTAGATGATAGCGTAATTTGTATTGCTCAAGAACTGTTTCGTGTGAACGAGATAGAGCTGGAATTTTCAATTCTTGGATACACAAAATGAATAAAGTTCCGCTAGCTAATTTGTAGCATTTTTCGATTATTGCGAAGAATTTTTTCGGGCTCTTAAGGCCACATGAATTCAAACAGAAAACTTTGTGCTCAATCATTTTTGTTTTGTTCGAATTGATTTTTCTTCTTAATCCACTGATCGTTCAAGAAGTGTTTTGCGATTTGCGCGTTTTGTTGTTTTTGTGTTTCACTAAGTGGCCTTTTGGCGCCTGGTCTGTACTGTTTGAGAACAGCACTATTATCAAGCTCTAAAGATTGAAACTTCTCTGTATTAAGATAGGCGGAATCATTACATTCAGCGTTTTGTATGTTGGTTGAGGTTTTGTCAGCGTTTTCTGTTTCTTGTTCTATGACTGTAGCATTTTCTGTTGTGCCACTACAAATTTCTTCTGTATAAGTTTCTTCCACTTCCTCTTCATCTATGGTCAAGTTGCAAGAGGAGGTGTCACTGATTGTTTCAGTTTCGGGAGCTTTATGAAAATTTGTTGGTTTCTGCTTTTCAGCACGATTATTCTTTGTTTCTTTGTTTATGTTTTGCACATTTTTGATTCTTTGTAGCTGGTTTTGCCATAAGTAGCACCAATCTTTATGGTGTCCCCGATACTGTAGTTTGCTTTCTTCACAGTAACTGCAGTTATGTAATGAGGGAGCATGGAACTTGATCTCTAAGCTGTTCCATTCTTTGAATTCTGCGATCCGATTTTCATATGACCAAGTTTTTAATCTTTCCTCTTCAGTTGCGTTTTTCACTGTCACACTCAGTGTTGCATAACCATTGAAGATGAGATCGCCTCCTATGTTGTCTTTCATTCGAATAATTGCGGGGCTATGTTCTATTCCCTCTGGAAGATCTATTAGTTTCAGGGCTTCAGTGTCTGTGCAAACATAAGGGAGATTACTGAATTTGATATTGTATCTTCTAGGATAGAATGATTTTTCTGTGTTGAGGAAATGTTTGCCCATAGGAAAAACGGTTTTGCCTAGTAAATTTAGGCCTCTGGATCTAATCGAATGGTATTGCTTTTTGACAGTTGGTGGTGAAACAACAGTCAGCGAATGAAGTCTTTTGTCTCTTATGTATGCGAATGTTTTGCTGATTGTTATTTGATTTCGTGCTTCTTGCGGGAATTCGTGCAGAATTGATTTAGCACACTGAAGATAGGCGTTGTTCAAAGAATCTGTGTTTGAAATAATTGATTTCGTAAAAGGAGGAATAATTTGCATGATCTGGAATTCACTTGAGTTGGTTTCTTTTGACAAGCCTTTTTGAGTGATTGAAGAATACACAACAATTAGGCTAAAAGCAATTCGCCACTGATTTTCCCAATTACCGGCCTAAACCCACTGAAGTCATACTTCCGGTTCAATGTCCGGTTATACAGGTTCCTCGTACCCAATTCATCTGTGCTTTGTCTTGCGGCCGTTCCACTGTATTGTGGATGGTTGGAAGCAAAAAGTTTGCGCGTTTGTCATAATACACTGTATGGCTACGAATTGCATAAATTATAACACAACCGTGGCTAAAATTGCATGTATTAAGTGACTATTTTGCAAACCGCAAGGCGGCGAGTTAAAGTGATCCTGTATATGAATATGAGACTACAATACAATACTGTTGTATATAAATTCGCTCCCGCTTACGCAAATGCCTACGACCATACCATGTTGAATGCACCGGTTCTCGTCCGATCACCGAAGTTAAGCAACATTGGGCCTGGTTAGTACTTGGATGGGTGACCGCTTGGGAACACCAGGTGTTGTAGGCTTTTTTTCGAGTATTCAAACCTCATAGAATACTTTTATTCGATATTTACAGATTTTAGAGCCTCAAAAAGCCTCGGTGATCGAAAAAGTTAAGCCTCATCGAGCGCGGATACTTTTTTTTAGAAATCGGTAAAAACTTGTCCAAAATGGTTCGCGGTGCCAGATTTTTTTATTTTATCCAAAACTATGGCTCAAGTGGAGCATGCCCACAAAAAATGAGCCAAATCGGACTAAAATTGACGATTTGGTGACCAATACAAAGTTCGGTGATCGAAAAAGTTAAGCCTCATCGAGCGCGGATACTTTTTTGGAAATCGGTAAAAACTTGTCCAAAATGGTTCGCGGTGCCAGATTTTTTTATTTTATCCCAAGCTATGGTTCAAGTGGAGCATGCCCACAAAAATTGAGCCAAATCGGACTAAAATTGACGATTTGGTGACCAATACAAAGTTCGGTGATCGAAAAAGTTAAGCCTCATCGAGCGCGGATACTTTTTGTAAATGACAATTTCAGCAGTAACCATTGCTCCAAACACACCCCATATACTTGTAAAGGCCATTATAATAGTTCCCCTGCTTGCGTATTATGTATATTTGATATTCGGAACTGTCTCGGAAACATCAATACTAATTGTATAATTTCCCTTTATTAAACTAACTTTTAAGTTAGTGCAAATCGCTCAGTTCCATTCTTTAGGCTGCACTCCGCTAACGCAGAGTGCATTCAAATAAAACTTATCAAATAGAGTTAAAACTGACCTATTTAATACGCTTATCACAACAATTTGGCTAAAAGCAATTCGCCACTGATTTTCCCAATTACCGGCCTAAACCCACTGAAGTCATACTTCCGGTTCAATGTCCGGTTATACAGGTTCCTCGTACCCAATTCATCTGTGCTTTGTCTTGCGGCCGTTCCACTGTATTGTGGATGGTTGGAAGCAAAAAGTTTGCGCGTTTGTCATAATACACTGTATGGCTACGAATTGCATAAATTATAACACAACCGTGGCTAAAATTGCATGTATTAAGTGACTATTTTGCAAACCGCAAGGCGGCGAGTTAAAGTGATCCTGTATATGAATATGAGACTACAATACAATACTGTTGTATATAAATTCGCTCCCGCTTACGCAAATGCCTACGACCATACCATGTTGAATGCACCGGTTCTCGTCCGATCACCGAAGTTAAGCAACATTGGGCCTGGTTAGTACTTGGATGGGTGACCGCTTGGGAACACCAGGTGTTGTAGGCTTTTTTTTGAGTATTCAAACCTCATAGAATACTTTTATTCGATATTTACACATTTTAGAGCCTCAAAAAGCCTCGGTGATCGAAAAAGTTAAGCCTCATCGAGCGCGGATACTTTTTTAGAAATCGGTAAAAACTTGTCCAAAACGGTTCGCGGTGCCAGATTTTTTTATTTTATCCCAAACTATGGCTCAAGTGGAGCATGCCCACAAAAAATGAGCCAAATCGGACTAAAATTGACGATTTGGTGACCAAAACAAAGTTCGGTGGTCGAAAAAGTTAAGCCTCATCGAGCGCGGATACTTTTTTGGAAATCGGTAAAAACTTGTCCAAAATGGTTCGCGGTGCCAGATTTTTTTATTTTATCCCAAACTATGGCTCAAGTGGAGCATGCCCACAAAAAATGAGCCAAATCGGACTAAAATTGACGATTTGGTGACCAAAACAAAGTTCGGTGGTCGAAAAAGTTAAGCCTCATCGAGCGCGGATACTTTTTTGGAAATCGGTAAAAACTTGTCCAAAATGGTTCGCGGTGCCAGATTTTTTTATTTTATCCCAAATTATGGTTCAAGTGGAGCATGCCCACAAAAATTGAGCCAAATCGGACTAAAATTGACGATTTGGTGACCAATACAAAGTTCGGTGATCGAAAAAGTTAAGCCTCATCGAGCGCGGATACTTTTTGTAAGTGACAATTTCAGCAGTAACCATTGCTCCAAACACACCCCATATACTTGTAAAGGCCATTATAATAGTTCCCCTGCTTGCGTATTATGTATATTTGATATTTGGAACTGTCTCGGAAACATCAATACTAATTGTATAATTTCCCTTTATTAAACTAACTTTTAAGTTAGTGCAAATCGCTCAGTTCCATTCTTTAGGCTGCACTCCGCTAACGCAGAGTGCATTCAAATAAAACTTATCAAAAAGAGTTAATACTTACCTATTTAATAAGTTTATCACAACAATTAGGCTAAAAGCAATTCGCCACTGATTTTCCCAATTACCGGCCTAAACCCACTGAAATCATACTTCCGGTTCAATGTCCGGTTATACAGGTTCCTCGTACCCAATTCATCTGTGCTTTGTTTTGCGGCCGTTCCACTGTATTGTGGATGGTTGGAAGCAAAAAGTTTGCGCGTTTGTCATAATACACTGTATGGCTACGAATTGCATAAATTATAACACAACCGTGGCTAAAATTGCATGTATTAAGTGACTATTTTGCAAACCGCAAGGCGGCGAGTTAAAGTGATCCTGTATATGAATATGAGACTACAATACAATACTGTTGTATATAAATTCGCTCCCGCTTACGCAAATGCCTACGACCATACCATGTTGAATGCACCGGTTCTCGTCCGATCACCGAAGTTAAGCAACATTGGGCCTGGTTAGTACTTGGATGGGTGACCGCTTGGGAACACCAGGTGTTGTAGGCTTTTTTTTGAGTATTCAAACCTCATAGAATACTTTTATTCGATATTTACACATTTTAGAGCCTCAAAAAGCCTCGGTGATCGAAAAAGTTAAGCCTCATCGAGCGCGGATACTTTTTTGGAAATCGGTAAAAACTTGTCCAAAATGGTTCGCGGCGCCAGATTTTTTTATTTTATCCCAAATTATGGCTCAAGTGAAGCATGCCCACAAAAAATGAGCCAAATCGGACCAAAATTGACGATTTGGTGACCAAAACAAAGTTCGGTGATCGAAAAAATTAAGCCTCATCGAGCGCGGATACTTTTTGTAAATGACAATTTCAGCAGTAACCATTGCTCCAAACACACCCCATATACTTGTAAAGGCCATTATAATAGTTCCCCTGCTTGCGTATTATGTATATTTGATATTTGGAACTGTCTCGGAAACATCAATACTAATTGTATAATTTCCCTTTATTAAACTAACTTTTAAGTTAGTGCAAATCGCTCAGTTCCATTCTTTAGGCTGCACTCCGCTAACGCAGAGTGCATTCAAATAAAACTTATCAAAAAGAGTTAATACTTACCTATTTAATAAGTTTATCACAACAATTAGGCTAGAAGCAATTCGCCACTGATTTTCCCAATTACCGGCCTAAACCCACTGAAGTCATACTTCCGGTTCAATGTCCGGTTGTACAGGTTCCTCGTACCCAATTCATCTGTGCTTTGTTTTGCGGCCGTTCCACTGTATTGTGGATGGTTGGAAGCAAAAAGTTTGCGCGTTTGTCATAATACACTGTATGGCTACGAATTGCATAAATTATAACACAACCGTGGCTAAAATTGCATGTATTAAGTGACTATTTTGCAAACCGCAAGGCGGCGAGTTAAAGTGATCTTGTATATGAATAATGAATATGAGACTACAATACAATACTGTTGTATATAAATTCGCTCCCGCTTTCGCAAATGCCTACGACCATACCATGTTGAATGCACCGGTTCTCGTCCGATCACCGAAGTTAAGCAACATTGGGCCTGGTTAGTACTTGGATGGGTGACCGCTTGGGAACACCAGGTGTTGTAGGCTTTTTCTTTTGAGTATTCAAACCTCATAGAATACTTTTATTCGATATTTACACATTTTAGAGCCTCAAAAAGCCTCGGTGATCGAAAAAGTTAAGCCTCATCGAGCGCGGATGTTTTTTGGAAATCGGTAAAAAATTGTCCAAAATGGTTCGCGGTGCCAGATTTTTTTATCTTATCCCAAATTATGGCTCAAGTGGAGCATGCCCACAAAAAATGAGCCAAATCGGACCAAAATTGACGATTTGGTGACCAAAACAAAGTTCGGTGATCGAAAAAATTAAGCCTCATCTAGCGCGGATACTTTTTTGGAAATTGGTGAAAACTTGTCCAAAATGGTTCGCTGTGCCAGATTTTTTTATCTTATCCCAAATTATGGCTCAAGTGGAGCATGCCCACAAAAAATGAGCCAAATTGGACCAAAATTGACGATTTGGTGACCAAAACAAAGTTCGGTGATCGAAAAAGTTAAGCCTCATCGAGCGCGGATACTTTTTTAGAAATCGGTAAAAACTTGTCCAAAATGGTTCGCGGTGCCAAACTTGTCCAAAATGGTTCGCGGACTAAAATTGACGATTTGGTGACCAATACAAAGTTCGGTGATCGAAAAAGTTAAGCCTCATCGAGCGCGGATACTTTCTGTAAATGACAATTTCAGCAGTAACCATTGCTCCAAACACACCCCATATACTTGTAAAGGCCATTATAATAGTTCCCCTGCTTGCGTATTATGTATATTTGATATTCGGAACTGTCTCGGAAACATCAATACTAATTGTATAATTTCCCTTTATTAAACTAACTTTTAAGTTAGTGCAAATCGCTCAGTTCCATTCTTTAGGCTGCACTCCGCTAACGCAGAGTGCATTCAAATAAAACTTATCAAATAAAGTTAATACTTACCTATTTAATAAGTTTATCACAACAATTAGGCTAAAAGCAATTCTTCACTGATTTTCCCAATTACCGGCCTAAACCCACTGAAGTCATACTTCCGGTTCAATGTCCGGTTATACAGGTTCCTCGTACCCAATTCATCTGTGCTTTGTTTTGCGGCCGTTCCACTGTATTGTGGATGGTTGGAAGCAAAAAGTTTGCGCGTTTGTCATAATACACTGTATGGCTACGAATTGCATAAATTATAACACAACCGTGGCTAAAATTGCATGTATTAAGTGACTATTTTGCAAACCGCAAGGCGGCGAGTTAAAGTGATCCTGTATATGAATATGAGACTACAATACAATACTGTTGTATATAAATTGGCTCCCGCTTACGCAAATGCCTACGACCATACCATGTTGAATGCACCGGTTCTCGTCCGATCACCGAAGTTAAGCAACATTGGGCCTGGTTAGTACTTGGATGGGTGACCGCTTGGGAACACCAGGTGTTGTAGGCTTTTTCTTTTGAGTATTCAAACCTCATAGGATACTTTAAATCGATATTTACACATTTTAGAGCCTCAAAAAGCCTCGGTGATCGAAAAAGTTAAGCCTCATCGAGCGCGGATACTTTTTCAGAAATCGGTAAAAACTTGTCCAAAATGGTTCGCTGAGCAAGATTTTTTTATTTTGTCCCAAATTATGGCTCAAGTGAAGCATGCCCACAAAAAATGAGCCAAATCGGACTGAAATTGACGATTTGGTGACTAAAACAAAGTTCGGTGATCGAAAAAGTTAAGCCTCATCGAGCGCGGATACTTTTTTGGAAATCGGTAAAAACTTGTCCAAAATGGTTCGCGGTGCCAGATTTTTTTATTTTATCTCAAACTATGGCTCAAGTGGAGCATGCCCACAAAAAATGAGCCAAATCGGACTAAAATTGACGATTTGGTGACCAATACAAAGTTCGGTGATCGAAAAAGTTAAGCCTCATCGAGCGCGGATACTTTTTGTAACTGACAATTTCAGCAGTAACCATTGCTCCAAACACACCCCATATACTTGTAAAGGCCATTATAATAGTTCCCCTGCTTGCGTATTACGTATATTTGATATTTGGAACTGTTTCGGAAACATCAATACTAATTGTGTAATTTCCCGTTATTAACCTAACTTTTAAGTTAGTGCAAATCGCTCAGTTCCATTCTTTAGGCTGCACTCCGCTAACGCAGAGTGCATTCAAATAAAACTTATCAAATAAAGTTAATACTTACCTATTTAATAAGTTTATCACAACAATTAGGCTGAAAGCAATTCGCCACTGATTTTCCCAATTACAGGCCTAAACCCACTGAAGTCATACTTCCGGTTCAATGTCCGGTTATACAGGTTCCTCGTACCCAATTCATCTGTGCTTTGTTTTGCGGCCGTTCCACTGTATTGTGGATGGTTGGAAGCAAAAAGTTTGCGCGTTTGTCATAATACACTGTATGGCTACGAATTGCATAAATTATAACACAACCGTGGCTAAAATTGCATGTATTAAGTGACTATTTTGCAAACCGCAAGGCGGCGAGTTAAAGTGATCCTGTATATGAATATGAGACTACAATACAATACTGTTGTATATAAATTCGCTCACGCTTACGCAAATGCCTACGACCATACCATGTTGAATGCAACGGTTCTCGTCCGATCACCGAAGTTAAGCAACATTGGGCCTGGTTAGTACTTGGATGGGTGACCGCTTGGGAACACCAGGTGTTGTACGCTTTTTCTTTTGAGTATTCAAACCTCATAGAATACTTTTATTTGATATTTACACATTTTAGAGCCTCAAAAAGCCTCGGTAATCGAAAAAGTTAAGCCTCATCGAGCGCGGATACTTTTTTGGAAATCGGTAAAAACTTGTCCAAAATGGTTCGCTGTGCCAGATTTTTTTATTTTATCCCAAATTACGGCTCAAGTGGAGCATGCCCACAAAAAATGAGCCAAATCGGACTAAAATTGACGCTTTGGTGACCAATACAAAGTTCGGTGATCGAAAAAGTTAAGCCTCATCGAGCGCGGATACTTTTTGTAAATGACAATTTCAGCAGTAACCATTGCTCCAAACACACCCCATATACTTGTAGAGGCCATTCTCATAGTTCCCGTGCTTGCGTATACTGTATATTTGATATTTGTAACTGTCTCGGAAACATCAATACTAATTGTATAATTTCCCTTTATTAAACTAATTTTTAACTTAGTGCAAATCGCTCAGTTCCATTCTTTAGGCTGCACTCCGCTAACGCAGAGTGCATTCAAATAAAACTTATCAAATAAAGTTAATACTTACCTATTTAATAAGTTTATCACAACAATTAGGCTAAAAGCAATTCGCCACTGATTTTCCCAATTACCGGCCTAAACCCACTGAAGTCATACTTCCGGTTCAATGTCCGGTTATACAGGTTCCTCGTACCCAATTCATCTGTGCTTTGTTTTGCGGCCGTTCCACTGTATTGTGGATGGTTGGAAGCAAAAAGTTTGCGCGTTTGTCATAATACACTGTATGGCTACGAATTGCATAAATTATAATACAACCGTGGCTAAAATTGCATGTATTAAGTGACTATTTTGCAAACCGCAAGGCGGCGAGTTAAAGTGATCCTGTATATGAATATGAGACTACAATACAATACTGTTGTATATAAATTCGCTCCCGCTTACGCAAATGCCTACGACCATACCATGTTGAATGCAACGGTTCTCGTCCGATCACCGAAGTTAAGCAACATTGGGCCTGGTTAGTACTTGGATGGGAGACCGCTTGGGAACACCAGGTGTTGTACGCTTTTTCTTTTGAGTATTCAAACCTCATAGAATACTTTTATTCGATATTTACACATTTTAGAGCCTCAAAAAGCCTCGGTGATCGAAAAAGTTAAGCCTCATCGAGCGCGGATACTTTTTTGGAAATCGGTAAAAACTTGTCCAAAATGGTTCGCTGTGCCAGATTTTTTTATTTTATCCCAAATTATGGCTCAAGTGGAGCATGCCCACAAAAAATGAGCCAAATCGGACTAAAATTGACGATTTGGTGACCAATACAAAGTTCGGTGATCGAAAAAGTTAAGCCTCATCGAGCGCGGATACTTTTTGTAAATGACAATTTCAGCAGTAACCATTGCTCCAAACACACCCCATATACTTGTAGAAGCCATTCTCATAGTTCCCCTGCTTGCGTATACTGTATATTTGATATTTGTAACTGTCTCGGAAACATCAATACTAATTGTATAATTTCCCTTTATTAAACTAATTTTTAACTTAGTGCAAATCGCTCAGTTCCATTCCTTAGGCTGCACTCCACTAACGCAGAGTGCATTCAAATAAAACTTATCAAATAAAGTTAATACTTACCTATTTAATAAGTTTATCACAACAATTAGGCTAAAAGCAATTCTTCACTGATTTTCCCAATTACCGGCCTAAACCCACTGAAGTCATACTTCCGGTTCAATGTCCGGTTATACAGGTTCCTCGTACCCAATTCATCTGTGCTTTGTTTTGCGGCCGTTCCACTGTATTGTGGATGGTTGGAAGCAAAAAGTTTGCGCGTTTGTCATAATACACTGTATGGCTACGAATTGCATAAATTATAACACAACCGTGGCTAAAATTGCATGTATTAAGTGACTATTTTGCAAACCGCAAGGCGGCGAGTTAAAGTGATCCTGTATATGAATATGAGACTACAATACAATACTGTTGTATATAAATTCGCTCCCGCTTACGCAAATGCCTACGACCATACCATGTTGAATGCAACGGTTCTCGTCCGATCACCGAAGTTAAGCAACATTGGGCCTGGTTAGTACTTGGATGGGTGACCGCTTGGGAACACCAGGTGTTGTAGGCTTTTTCTTTTGAGTATTCAAACCTCATAGAATACTTTTATTCGATATTTACACATTTTAGAGCCTCAAAAAGCCTCGGTGATCGAAAAAGTTAAGCCTCATCGAGCGCGGATACTTTTTTGGAAATCGGTAAAAACTTGTCCAAAATGGTTCGCTGTGCCAGATTTTTTTATTTTATCCCAAATTATGGCTCAAGTGCAGCATGCCCACAAAAAATGAGCCAAATCGGACTAAAATTGACGATTTGGTGACCAATACAAAGTTCGGTGATCGAAAAAGTTAAGCCTCATCGAGCGCGGATACTTTTTGTAAATGACAATTTCAGCAGTAACCATTGCTCCAAACACACCCCATATACTTGTAAAGGCCATTATAATAGTTCCCCTGCTTGCGTATTATGTATATTTGATATTTGGAACTGTCTCGGAAACATCAATACTAATTGTGTAATTTCCCTTTATTAACCTAACTTTTAAGTTAGTGCAAATCGCTCAGTTCCATTCTTTAGGCTGCACTCCGCTAACGCAGAGTGCATTCAAATAAAACTTATCAAATAAAGTTAATACTTACCTATTTAATAAGTTTATCACAACAATTAGGCTAAAAGCAATTCGCCACTGATTTTCCCAATTACCGGCCTAAACCCACTGAAGTCATACTTCCGGTTCAATGTCCGGTTATACAGGTTCCTCGTACCCAATTCATCTGTGCTTTGTTTTGCGGCCGTTCCACTGTATTGTGGATGGTTGGAAGCAAAAAGTTTGCGCGTTTGTCATAATACACTGTATGGCTACGAATTGCATAAATTATAACACAACCGTGGCTAAAATTGCATGTATTAAGTGACTATTTTGCAAACCGCAAGGCGGCGAGTTAAAGTGATCCTGTATATGAATATGAGACTACAATACAATACTGTTGTATATAAATTCGCTCCCGCTTACGCAAATGCCTACGACCATACCATGTTGAATGCACCGGTTCTCGTCCGATCACCGAAGTTAAGCAACATTGGGCCTGGTTAGTACTTGGATGGGTGACCGCTTGGGAACACCAGGTGTTGTAGGCTTTTTCTTTTGAGTATTCAAACCTCATAGAATACTTTTATTCGATATTTACACATTTTAGAGCCTCAAAAAGCCTCGGTGATCGAAAAAGTTAAGCCTCATCGAGCGCGGATACTTTTTTGGAAATCGGTAAAAACTTGTCCAAAATGGTTCGCCGTGCCAGATTTTTTTATTTTATCCCAAATTATGGCTCAAGTGGAGTATGCCCACAAAAAATGAGCCAAATCGCACTAAAATTGACGATTTGGTGACTAAAACAAAGTTCGGTGATCGAAAAAGTTAAGCCTCATCGAGCGCGGATACTTTTTTGGAAATCGGTGAAAACTTGTCCAAAATGGTTCGCGGTGCCAGATTTTTTTATTTTATCCCAAATTATGGCTCAAGTGGAGCATGCCCACAAAAAATGAGCCAAATCGGACTAAAATTGACGATTTGGTGACCAATACAAAGTTCGGTGATCGAAAAAGTTAAGCCTCATCGAGCGCGGATACTTTTTGTAAATGACAATTTCAGCAGTAACCATTGCTCCAAACACACCCCATATACTTGTAAAGGCCATTATAATAGTTCCCCTGCTTGCGTATTATGTATATTTGATATTTGGAACTGTCTCGGAAACATCAATACTAATTGTGTAATTTCCCTTTATTAACCTAACTTTTAAGTTAGTGCAAATCGCTCAGTTCCATTCTTTAGGCTGCACTCCGCTAACGCAGAGTGCATTCAAATAAAACTTATCAAATAAAGTTAATACTTACCTATTTAATAAGTTTATCACAACAGTTAGGCTAAAAGCAATTCGCCACTGATTTTCCCAATTACCGGCCTAAACCCACTGAAGTCATACTTCCGGTTCAATGTCCGGTTATACAGGTTCCTCGTACCCAATTCATCTGTGCTTTGTTTTGCGGCCGTTCCACTGTATTGTGGATGGTTGGAAGCAAAAAGTTTGCGCGTTTGTCATAATACACTGTATGGCTACGAATTGCATAAATTATAACACAACCGTGGCTAAAATTGCATGTATTAAGTGACTATTTTGCAAACCGCAAGGCGGCGAGTTAAAGTGATCCTGTATATGAATATGAGACTACAATACAATACTGTTGTACATAAATTCGCTCCCGCTTACGCAAATGCCTACGACCATACCATGTTGAATGCACCGGTTCTCGTCCGATCACCGAAGTTAAGCAACATTGGGCCTGGTTAGTACTTGGATGGGTGACCGCTTGGGAACACCAGGTGTTGTAGGCTTTTTCTTTTGAGTATTCAAACCTCATAGAATACTTTTATTCGATATTTACACATTTTAGAGACTCAAAAAGCCTCGGTCATCGAAAAAGTTAAGCCTCATCGAGCAAGGATACTTTTTTGCAAATCGGTAAAAACTTGTCCAAAATGGTTCGCGGTGCCAGATTTTTTTATTTTATCCCACATTATGGCTCACGTGGAGCATGCCCACAAAAGATGAGCCAAATCGGACTAAAATTGACGATTTGGTGACCAATACAAAGTTCGGTGATCGAAAAAGTTAAGCCTCATCGAGCGCGGATACTTT
This sequence comes from Convolutriloba macropyga, assembly GCF_964194025.1. Classification (NCBI taxonomy): domain Eukaryota; kingdom Metazoa; phylum Xenacoelomorpha; order Acoela; family Convolutidae; genus Convolutriloba; species Convolutriloba macropyga. The sequence goes on along the minus strand of NC_134476.1, from coordinate 23,727,029 downwards.
TTTGTAAATGACAATTTCAGCAGTAACCATTGCTCCAAACACACGCCATATACTTGTAAAGGCCATTATAATAGTTCCCCTGCTTGCGTATTATGTATATTTGATTTTTGGAACTGTCTCGGAAACATCAATACTAATTGTGTAATTTCCCTTTATTAACCTAACTTTTAAGTTAGTGCAAATCGCTCAGTTCCATTCTTTAGGCTGCATTCCGCTAACGCAGAGTGCATTCAAATAAAACTTATCAAATAAAGTTAATACTTACCTATTTAATAAGTTGATCACAACAATTAGGCTAAAAGCAATTCGCCACTGATTTTCCCAATTACCGGCCTAAACCCACTGAAGTCATACTTCCGGTTCAATGTCCGGTTATACAGGTTCCTCGTACCCAATTCATCTGTGCTTTGTTTTGCGGCCGTTCCACTGTATTGTGGATGTTTGGAAGCAAAAAGTTTGCGCGTTTGTCATAATACACTGTATGGCTACGAATTGCATAAATTATAACACAACCGTGGCTAAAATTGCATGTATTAAGTGACTATTTTGCAAACCGCAAGGCGGCGAGTTAAAGTGATCCTGTATATGAATATGAGACTACAATACAATACTGTTGTATATAAATTCGCTCCCGCTTACGCAAATGCCTACGACCATACCATGTTGAATGCACCGGTTCTCGTCCGATCACCGAAGTTAAGCAACATTGGGCCTGGTTAGTACTTGGATGGGTGACCGCTTGGGAACACCAGGTGTTGTAGGCTTTTTCTTTTGAGTATTCAAACCTCATAAATACTTTTATTCGATATTTACACATTTTAGAGCCTCAAAAAGCCTCGGTGATCGAAAAAGTTAAGCCTCATCGAGCGCGGATACTTTTTTGGAAATCGGTAAAAACTTGTCCAAAATGGTTCGCGGTGCCAGATTTTTTTATTTTATCCCAAATTATGGCTCAAGTGGAGTATGCCCACAAAAAATGAGCTAAATCGGACTAAAATTGACGATTTGGTGACCAAAACAAAGTTCGGTGATCGAAAAAGTTAAGCCTCATCGAGCGCGGATACTTTTTTGGAAATCGGTAAAAACTTGTCCAAAATGGTTCGCTGTGCCAGATTTTTTTATTTTATCCTAAATTATGGCTCAAGTGGAGCATGCCCACAAAAAATGAGCCAAATCGGACTAAAATTGACGATTTGGTGACCAAAACAAAGTTCGGTGATCGAAAAAGTTAAGCCTCATCGAGCGCGGATACTTTTTTGGAAATGACAATTTCAGCAGTAACCATTGCTCCAAACACACCCCATATACTTGTAAAGGCCATTATAATAGTTCCCCTGCTTGCGTATTATGTATATTTGATTTTTGGAACTGTCTCGGAAACATCAATACTAATTGTGTAATTTCCCTTTATTAACCTAACTTTTAAGTTAGTGCAAATCGCTCAGTTCCATTCTTTAGGCTGCACTCCGCTAACGCAGAGTGCATTCAAATAAAACTTATCAAGTAAAGTTAATACTTACCTATTTATTAAGTTTATCACAACAATTAGGCTAAAAGCAATTCGCCACTGATTTTCCCAATTACCGGCCTAAACCCACTGAAGTCATACTTCCGGTTCAATGTCCGGTTATACAGGTTCCTCGTACCCAATTCATCTGTGCTTTGTTTTGCGGCCGTTCCACTGTATTGTGGATGGTTGGAAGCAAAAAGTTTGCGCGTTTGTCATAATACACTGTATGGCTACGAATTGCATAAATTATAACACAACCGTGGCTAAAATTGCATGTATTAAGTGACTATTTTGCAAACCGCAAGGCGGCGAGTTAAAGTGATCCTGTATATGAATATGAGACTACAATACAATACTGTTGTATATAAATTCGCTCCCGCTTACGCAAATGCCTACGACCATACCATGTTGAATGCACCGGTTCTCGTCCGATCACCGAAGTTAAGCAACATTGGGCCTGGTTAGTACTTGGATGGGTGACCGCTTGGGAACATCAGGTGTTGTAGGCTTTTTCTTTTGAGTATTCAAACCTCATAAATACTTTTATTCGATATTTACACATTTTAGAGCCTCAAAAAGCCTCGGTGATCGAAAAAGTTAAGCCTCATCGAGCGCGGATACTTTTTTGGAAATCGGTAAAAACTTGTCCAAAATGGTTCGCGGTGCCAGATTTTTTTATTTTATCCCAAATTATGGCTCACGTGGAGTATGCCCACAAAAAATGAGCTAAATCGGACTAAAATTGACGATTTGGTGACCAAAACAAATTTCGGTGATCGAAAAAGTTAAGCCTCATCGAGCGCGGATACTTTTTTGGAAATCGGTAAAAACTTGTCCAAAATGGTTCGCTGTGCCAGATTTTTTTATTTTATCCCAAATTATGGCTCAAGTGGAGCATGCCCACAAAAAATGAGCCAAATCGGACTAAAATTGACGATTTGGTGACCAATACAAAGTTCGGTGATCGAAAAAGTTAAGCCTCATCGAGCGCGGATACTTTTTTGTAAATGACAATTTCAGCAGTAACCATTGCTCCAAACACACCCCATATACTTGTAAAGGCCATTATAATAGTTCCCCTGCTTGCGTATTATGTATATTTGATATTTGGAACTGTCTCGGAAACATCAATACTAATTGTATAATTTCCCTTTATTAAACTAACTTTTAAGTTAGTGCAAATCGCTCAGTTCCATTCTTTAGGCTGCACTCCGCTAACGCAGAGTGCATTCAAATAAAACTTATCAAATAAAGTTAATACTTACCTATTTAATAAGTTTATCACAACAATTAGGCTAAAAGCAATTCGCCACTGATTTTCCCAATTACCGGCCTAAACCCACTGAAGTCATACTTCCGGTTCAATGTCCGGTTATACAGGTTCCTCGTACCCAATTCATCTGTGCTTTGTTTTGCGGCCGTTCCACTGTATTGTGGATGGTTGGAAGCAAAAAGTTTGCGCGTTTGTCATAATACACTGTATGGCTACGAATTGCATAAATTATAACACAACCGTGGCTAAAATTGCATGTATTAAGTGACTATTTTGCAAACCGCAAGGCGGCGAGTTAAAGTGATCCTGTATATGAATATGAGACTACAATACAATACTGTTGTATATAAATTCGCTCCCGCTTACGCAAATGCCTACGACCATACCATGTTGAATGCACCGGTTCTCGTCCGATCACCGAAGTTAAGCAACATTGGGCCTGGTTAGTACTTGGATGGGTGACCGCTTGGGAACATCAGGTGTTGTAGGCTTTTTCTTTTGAGTATTCAAACCTCATAAATACTTTTATTCGATATTTACACATTTTAGAGCCTCAAAAAGCCTCGGTGATCGAAAAAGTTAAGCCTCATCGAGCGCGGATACTTTTTTGGAAATCGGTAAAAACTTGTCCAAAATGGTTCGCGGTGCCAGATTTTTTTATTTTATCCCAAATTATGGCTCAAGTGGAGTATGCCCACAAAAAATGAGCTAAATCGGACTAAAATTGACGATTTGGTGACCAAAACAAATTTCGGTGATCGAAAAAGTTAAGCCTCATCGAGCGCGGATACTTTTTTGGAAATCGGTAAAAACTTGTCCAAAATGGTTCGCTGTGCCAGATTTTTTTATTTTATCCCAAATTATGGCTCAAGTGGAGCATGCCCACAAAAAATGAGCCAAATCGGACTAAAATTGACGATTTGGTGACCAATACAAAGTTCGGTGATCGAAAAAGTTAAGCCTCATCGAGCGCGGATACTTTTTTGTAAATGACAATTTCAGCAGTAACCATTGCTCCAAACACACCCCATATACTTGTAAAGGCCATTATAATAGTTCCCCTGCTTGCGTATTATGTATATTTGATATTTGGAACTGTCTCGGAAACATCAATACTAATTGTATAATTTCCCTTTATTAAACTAACTTTTAAGTTAGTGCAAATCGCTCAGTTGCATTCTTTAGGCTGCACTCCGCTAACGCAGAGTGCATTCAAATAAAACTTATCAAATAAAGTTTATACTTACCTATTTAATAAATTTATCACAACAATTAGGCTAAAAGCAATTCTCCACTGATTTTCCCAATTACCGGCCTAAACCCACTGAAGTCATACTTCCGGTTCAATGTCCGGTTTTACAGGTTCCTCGTACCCAATTCATCTGTGCTTTGTTTTGCGGCCGTTCCACTGTATTGTGGATGGTTGGAAGCAAAAAGTTTGCGCGTTTGTCATAATACACTGTATGGCTACGAATTGCATAAATTATAACACAACCGTGGCTAAAATTGCATGTATTAAGTGACTATTTTGCAAACCGCAAGGCGGCGAGTTAAAGTGATCCTGTATATGAATATGAGACTACAATACAATACTGTTGTATATAAATTCGCTCCCGCTTACGCAAATGCCTACGACCATACCATGTTGAATGCAACGGTTCTCGTCAGATCACCGAAGTTAAGCAACATTGGGCCTGGTTAGTACTTGGATGGGTGACCGCTTGGGAACACCAGGTGTTGTAGGCTTTTTCTTTTGAGTATTCAAACCTCATAGAATACTTTTATTCGATATTTACACATTTCAGAGCCTCAAAAAGCCTCGGTGATCGAAAAAGTTAAGCCTCATCGAGCGCGGATACTTTTTTGGAAATCGGTAAAAACTTGTCCAAAATGGTTCGCTGTGCCAGATTTTTTTATTTTATCCCAAATTATGGCTCAAGTGGAGCATGCCCACAAAAAATGAGCCAAATCGGACTAAAATTGACGATTTGGTGACCAATACAAAGTTCGGTGATCGAAAAAGTTAAGCCTCATCGAGCGCGGATACTTTTTGTAAATGACAATTTCAGCAGTAACCATTGCTCCAAACACACCCCATATACTTGTAAAGGCCATTATAATAGTTCCCCTGCTTGCGTATTATGTATATTTGATATTTGGAACTGTCTCGGAAACATCAATACTAATTGTATAATTTCCCTTTATTAAACTAACTTTTAAGTTAGTGCAAATCGCGAAGTTGCATTCTTTAGGCTGCACTCCGCTAACGCAGAGTGCATTCAAATAAAACTTATCAAATAAAGTTTATACTTACCTATTTAATAAGTTTATCACAACAATTAGGCTAAAAGCAATTCGCCACTGATTTTCCCAATTACCGGCCTAAACCCACTGAAGTCATACTTCCGGTTCAATGTCCGGTTATACAGGTTCCTCGTACCCAATTCATCTGTGCTTTGTTTTGCGGCCGTTCCACTGTATTGTGGATGGTTGGAAGCAAAAAGTTTGCGCGTTTGTCATAATACACTGTATGGCTACGAATTGCATAAATTATAACACAACCGTGGCTAAAATTGCATGTATTAAGTGACTATTTTGCAAACCGCAAGGCGGCGAGTTAAAGTGATCCTGTATATGAATATGAGACTACAATACAATACTGTTGTATATAAATTCGCTCCCGCTTACGCAAATGCCTACGACCATACCATGTTGAATGCAACGGTTCTCGTCCGATCACCGAAGTTAAGCAACATTGGGCCTGGTTAGTACTTGGATGGGTGACCGCTTGGGAACACCAGGTGTTGTACGCTTTTTCTTTTGAGTACTCAAACCTCATAGAATACTTTTATTCGATATTTACACATTTTAGAGCCTCAAAAAGCCTCGGTGATCGAAAAAGTTAAGCCTCATCGAGCGCGGATACTTTTTTGGAAATCGGTAAAAACTTGTCCAAAATGGTTCGCGGTGCCAGATTTTTTTATTTTATCCCAAATTATGGCTCAAGTGGAGTATGCCCACAAAAAATGAGCTAAATCGGACTAAAATTGACGATTTGGTGACCAAAACAAAGTTCGGTGATCGAAAAAGTTAAGCCTCATCGAGCGCGGATACTTTTTTGGAAATCGGTAAAAACTTGTCCAAAATGGTTCGCTGTGCCAGATTTTTTTATTTTATCCCAAATTATGGCTCAAGTGGAGCATGCCCACAAAAAATGAGCCAAATCGGACTAAAATTGACGATTTGGTGACCAATACAAAGTTCGGTGATCGAAAAAGTTAAGCCTCATCGAGCGCGGATACTTTTTGTAAATGACAATTTCAGCAGTAACCATTGCTCCAAACACACCCCATATACTTGTAAAGGCCATTATAATAGTTCCCCTGCTTGCGTATTATGTATATTTGATATTTGGAACTGTCTCGGAAACATCAATACTAATTGTATAATTTCCCTTTATTAAACTAACTTTTAAGTTAGTGCAAATCGCTCAGTTGCATTCTTTAGGCTGCACTCCGCTAACGCAGAGTGCATTCAAATAAAACTTATCAAATAAAGTTTATACTTACCTATTTAATAAGTTTATCACAACAATTAGGCTAAAAGCAATTCGCCACTGATTTTCCCAATTACCGGCCTAAACCCACTGAAGTCATACTTCCGGTTCAATGTCCGGTTATACAGGTTCCTCGTACCCAATTCATCTGTGCTTTGTTTTGCGGCCGTTCCACTGTATTGTGGATGGTTGGAAGCAAAAAGTTTGCGCGTTTGTCATAATACACTGTATGGCTACGAATTGCATAAATTATAACACAACCGTGGCTAAAATTGCACGTATTAAGTGACTATTTTGCAAACCGCAAGGCGGCGAGTTAAAGTGATCCTGTATATGAATATGAGACTACAATACAATACTGTTGTATATAAATTCGCTCCCGCTTACGCAAATGCCTACGACCATACCATGTTGAATGCACCGGTTCTCGTCCGATCACCGAAGTTAAGCAACATTGGGCCTGGTTAGTACTTGGATGGGTGACCGCTTGGGAACACCAGGTGTTGTAGGCTTTTTCTCTTGAGTATTCAAACCTCATAGTATACTTTTTTTCGATATTTACACATTTTAGAGCCTCAAAAAGCCTCGGTGATCGAAAAAGTTAAGCCTCATCGAGCGCGGATACTTTTTTGGAAATTGGTAAAAACTTGTCCAAAATGGTTCGCGGTGCCAGATTTTTTTATTTTATCCCAAATTATGGCTCAAGTGGAGTATGCCCACAAAAAATGAGCCAAATCGGACTAAAATTGACGATTTGGTGACCAATACAAAGTTCGGTGATCGAAAAAGTTAAGCCTCATCGAGCGCGGATACTTTATGTAAATGACAATTTCAGCAGTAACCATTGCTCCAAACACACCTCATATACTTGTAAAGGCCATTATAATAGTTCCCCTGCTTGCGTATTATGTATATTTGATATTTGGAACTGTCTCGGAAACATCAATACTAATTGTATAATTTCCCTTTATTAAACTAACTTTTAAGTTAGTGCAAATCGCTCAGTTCCATTCTTTAGGCTGCACTCCGCTAACGCAGAGTGCATTCAAATAAAACTTATCAAATAGAGTTAATACTTACCTTTTTAATACGTTTATCACAGCAATTAGGCTAAAAGCAATTCGCCACTGATTTTCCCAATTACCGGCCTAAACCCACTGAAGTCATACTTCCGGTTCAATGTCCGGTTATACAGGTTCCTCGTACCCAATTCATCTGTGCTTTGTTTTGCGGCCGTTCCACTGTATTGTGGATGGTTGGAAGCAAAAAATTTGCGCGTTTGTCATAATACACTGTATGGCTACGAATTGCATAAATTATAACACAACCGTGGCTAAAATTGCATGTATTAAGTGACTATTTTGCAAACCGCAAGGCGGCGAGTTAAAGTGATCCTGTATATGAATATGAGACTACAATACAATACTGTTGTATATAAATTCGCTCCCGCTTACGCAAATGCCTACGACCATACCATGTTGAATGCAACGGTTCTCGTCCGATCACCGAAGTTAAGCAACATTGGGCCTGGTTAGTACTTGGATGGGTGACCGCTTGGGAACACCAGGTGTTGTACGCTTTTTCTTTTGAGTATTCAAACCTCATAGAATACTTTTATTCGATATTTACACATTTTAGAGCCTCAAAAAGCCTCGGTGATCGAAAAAGTTAAGCCTCATCGAGCGCGGATACTTTTTTGGAAATCGGTAAAAACTTGTCCAAAATGGTTCGCGGTGCCAGATTTTTTTATTTTATCCCAAATTATGGCTCAAGTGGAGCATGCCCACAAAAAATGAGCTAAATCGGACTAAAATTGACGATTTGGTGATCAAAACAAAGTTCGGTGATCGAAAAAGTTAAGCCTCATCGAGCGCGGATACTTTTTTGGAAATCGGTAAAAACTTGTCCAAAATGGTTCGCTGTGCCAGATTTTTATTTTATCCCAAATTATGGCTCAAGTGAAGCATGCCCACAAAAAATGAGCCAAATCGGACTAAAATTGACGATTTGGTGACCAATACAAAGTTCGGTGATCGAAAAAGTTAAGCCTCATCGAGCGCGGATACTTTTTGTAAATGACAATTTCAGCAGTAACCATTGCTCCAAACACACCCCATATACTTGTAATGGCCATTATAATGGTTCCCCTGCTTGCGTATTATGTATATTTGATATTTGGAACTGTCTCGGAAACATCAATACTAATTGTATAATTTCCCTTTATTAAACTAACTTTTAAGTTAGTGCAAATCGCTCAGTTCCATTCTTTAGGCTGCACTCCGCTAACGCAGAGTGCATTCAAATAAAACTTCTCAAATAAACTTTATACTTACCTATTTAATAAGTTTATCACAACAATTAGGCTAAAAGCAATTCGCCACTGATTTTCCCAATTACCGGCCTAAACCCACTGAAGTCATACTTCCGGTTCAATGTCCGGTTATACAGGTTCCTCGTACCCAATTCATCTGTGCTTTGTTTTGCGGCCCTTCCACTGTATTGTGGATGGTTGGAAGCAAAAAGTTTGCGCGTTTGTCATAATACACTGTATGGCTACGAATTGCATAAGTTATAACACAACCGTGGCTAAAATTGCATGTATTAAGTGACTATTTTGCAAACCGCAAGGCGGCGAGTTAAAGTGATCCTGTATATGAATATGAGACTACAATACAATACTGTTGTATATAAATTCGCTCCCGCTTACGCAAATGCCTACGACCATACCATGTTGAATGCAACGGTTCTCGTCCGATCACCGAAGTTAAGCAACATTGGGCCTGGTTAGTACTTGGATGGGTGAACGCTTGGGAACACCAGGTGTTGTACGCTTTTTCTTTTGAGTTTTCAAACCTCATAGAATACTTTTATTCGATATTTACACATTTTAGAGCCTCAAAAATCCTCGGTGATCGAAAAAGTTAAGCCTCATCGAGCGCGGATACTTTTTTGGAAATCGGTAAAAACTTGTCCAAAATGGTTCGCTGTGCAAGATGTTTTTATTTTATCCCAAACTCTGGCTCAAGTGGAGCATGCCCACAAAAAATGAGCCAAATCGGACTAAAATTGACGATTTGGTGACCAATACAAAGTTCGGTGATCGAAAAAGTTAAGCCTCATCGAGTGCGGATACTTTTTTGGAAATCGGTAAAAACCTGTCCAAAATGGTTCGCTGTGCCAGATTTTTTTATTTTATCCCAAATTATGGCTCAAGTGGAGCATGCCCACAAAAAATGAGCTAAATCGGACTAAAATTGACGATTTGGTGATCAAAACAAAGTTCGGTGATCGAAAAAGTTAAGCCTCATCGAGCGCGGATACTTTTTTGGAAATCGGTAAAAACCTGTCCAAAATGGTTCGCTGTGCCAGATTTTTTTATTTTATCCCAAATTATGGCTCAAGTGGAGCATGCCCACAAAAAATGAGCCAAATCGGACTAAAATTGACGATTTGGTGACCAATACAAAGTTCGGTGATCGAAAAAGTTAAGCCTCATCGAGCGCGGATACTTTTTGTAAATGACAATTTCAGCAGTAACCATTGCTCCAAACACACCCCATATACTTGTAAAGGCCATTATAATAGTTCCCCTGCTTGCGTATTATGTATATTTGATATTTGGAACTGTCTCGGAAACATCAATACTAATTGTATAATTTCCCTTTATTAAACTAACTTTTAAGTTAGTGCAAATCGCTCAGTTCCATTCTTTAGGCTGCACTCCGCTAACGCAGAGTGCATTCAAATAAAACTTAAAGTTAATACTTACCTATTTAATAAGTTTATCACAACAATTAGGCTAAAAGCAATTTGCCACTGATTTTCCCAATTACCGGCCTAAACCCACTGAAGTCATACTTCCGGTTCAATGTCCGGTTATACAGGTTCCTCGTACCCAATTCATCTGTGCTTTGTTTTGCGGCCGTTCCACTGTATTGTGGATGGTTGGAAGCAAAAAGTTTGCGCGTTTGTCATAATACACTGTATGGCTACGAATTGCATAAATTATAACACAACCGTGGCTAAAATTGCATGTATTAAGTGACTATTTTGCAAACCGCAAGGCGGCGAGTTAAAGTGATCCTGTATATGAATATGAGACTACAATACAATACTGTTGTATATAAATTCGCTCCCGCTTACGCAAATGCCTACGACCATACCATGTTGAATGCACCGGTTCTCGTCCGATCACCGAAGTTAAGCAACATTGGGCCTGGTTAGTTCTTGGATGGGTGACCGCTTGGGAACACCAGGTGTTGTACGCTTTTTCTTTTGAGTATTCAAACCTCATAGAATACTTTTATTCGATATTTACACATTTTAGAGCCTCAAAAAGCCTCGGTGATCGAAAAAGTTAAGCCTCATCGAGCGCGGATACTTTTTTGGAAATCGGTAAAAACTTGTCCAAAATGGTTCGCGGTGCCAGATTTTTTTATTTTATCCCAAATTATGGCTCAAGTGGAGCATGCCCACAAAAAATGAGCTAAATCGGACTAAAATTGACGATTTGGTGACCAAAACAAAGTTCGGTGGTCGAAAAAGTTAAGCCTCATCGAGCGCGGATACTTTTTTGGAAATCGGTAAATACTTGTCCAAAATGGTTCGCTGTGCCAGATTTTTTTATTTTATCCCAAATTATGGCTCAAGTGGAGCATGCCTACAAAAAATGAGCTAAATCGGACTAAAATTGACGATTTGGTGACCAAAACAATGTTCGGTGATCGAAAAAGTTAAGCCTCATCGAGCGCGGATACTTTTTTGGAAATCGGTAAAAACTTGTCCAAAATGGTTCGCTGTGCCAAATTTTTTTATTTTATCCCCAATTATGGCTCAAGTGGAGCATGCCAACAAAAAATGAGCCAAATCGGACTAAAATTGACGATTTGGTGACCAATACAAAGTTCGGTGATCGAAAAAGTTAAGCCTCATCGAGCGAGGATACTTTTTGTAAATGACAATTTCAGCAGTAACCATTGCTCCAAACACACCCCATATACTTGTAAAGGCCATTATAATAGTTCCCCTGCTTGCGTATTATGTATATTTGATATTTGGAACTGTCTCGGAAACATCAATACTAATTGTATAATTTCCCTTCATTAAACTAACTTTTAAGTTAGTGCAAATCGCTCAGTTCCATTCTTTAGGCTGCACTCCGCTAACGCAGAGTGCATTCAAATAAAACTTATCAAATAAAGTTAATACTTACCTAAGTTTATCACAACAATTAGGCTAAAAGCAATTCGCCACTGATTTTCCCAATTACCGGCCTAAACCCACTGAAGTCATACTTCCGGTTCAATGTCCGGTTATACAGGTTCCTCGTACCCAATTCATCTGTGCTTTGTTTTGCGGCCGTTCCACTGTATTGTGGATGGTTGGAAGCAAAAAGTTTGCGCGTTTGTCATAATACACTGTATGGCTACGAATTGCATAAATTATAACACAACCGTGGCTAAAATTGCATGTATTAAGTGACTATTTTGCAAACCGCAAGGCGGCGAGTTAAAGTGATCCTGTATATGAATATGAGACTACAATACAATACTGTTGTATATAAATTCGCTCCCGCTTACGCAAATGCCTACGACCATACCATGTTGAATGCAACGGTTCTCGTCCGATCACCGAAGTTAAGCAACATTGGGCCTGGTTAGTACTTGGATGGGTGACCGCTTGGGAACACCAGGTGTTGTAGGCTTTTTCTTCTGAGTATTCAAACCTCATAAATACTTTTATTCGATATTTACACATTTTAGAGCCTCAAAAAGCCTCGGTGATCGAAAAAGTTAAGCCTCATGGACCGCGGATACTTTTTTGGAAATCGGTGAAAACTTGTCCAAAATGGTTCGCAGTGCCAGATTTTTTTATTTTATACCAAACTATGGCTCAAGTGGAGCATGCCCACAAAAAATGAGCCAAATCGGACTAAAATTGACGATTTGGTGACTAAAACATTGTTCGGTGATCGAAAAAGTTAAGCCTCATCGAGCGCGGATACTTTTTTGGAAATCGGTAAAAACTTGTCCAAAATGGTTCGCTGTGCAAGATGTTTTTATTTTATCCCAAACTCTGGCTCAAGTGGAGCATGCCCACAAAAAATGAGCCAAATCGGACTAAAATTGACGATTTGGTGACCAATACAAAGTTCGGTGATCGAAAAAGTTAAGCCTCATCGAGTGCGAATACTTTTTTGGAAATCGGTAAAAATTTGTCCAAAATGGTTCGCGGTGCCAGATTTTTTTTATTTTATCCCAAATTATGGCTCAAGTGGAGCATGCCCACAAAAAATGAGCTAAATCGGACTAAAATTGACGATTTGGTGACCAATACAAAGTTCGGTGATCGAAAAAGTTAAGCCTCATCGAGCGCGGATACTTTTTGTAAATGACAATTTCAGCAGTAACCATTGCTCCAAACACACCCCATATACTTCTAAAGGCTATTATAATAGTTCCCCTGCTTGCGTATTATGTATATTTGATATTTGGAACTGTCTCGGAAACATCAATACTAATTGTATAATTTCCCTTTATTAAACTAACTTTTAAGTTAGTGCAAATCGCTCAGTTCCATTCTTTAGGCTGCACTCCGCTAACGCAGAGTGCATTCAAATAAAACTTATCAAATAGAGTTAATACTTACCTATTTAATAAGTTTATCACAACAATTAGGCTAAAAGCAACTCGCTACTGATTTTCGCAATTACCGACCTAAACCCACTGAAGTCATACTTCCGGTTCAATGTCCGGTTATACAGGTTCCTCGTACCCAATTCATCTGTGCTTTGTTTTGCGGCCGTTCCACTGTATTGTGGATGGTTGGAAGCAAAAAGTTTGCGCGTTTGTCATAATACACTGTATGGCTACGAATTGCATAAATTATAACACAACCGTGGCTAAAATTGCATGTATTAAGTGACTATTTTGCAAACCGCAAGGCGGCGAGTTAAAGTGATCCTGTATATGAATATGAGACTACAATACAATACTGTTGTATATAAATTCGCTCCCGCTTACGCAAATGCCTACGACCATACCATGTTGAATGCAACGGTTCTCGTCAGATCACCGAAGTTAAGCAACATTGGGCCTGGTTAGTACTTGGATGGGTGACCGCTTGGGAACACCAGGTGTTGTAGGCTTTTTCTTTTGAGTATTCAAACCTCATAGAATACTTTTATTCGATATTTACACATTTCAGAGCCTCAAAAAGCCTCGGTGATCGAAAAAGTTAAGCCTCATCGAGCGCGGATACTTTTTTGGAAATCGGTAAAAACTTGTCCAAAATGGTTCGCTGTGCAAGATGTTTTTATTTTATCCCAAACTATGGCTCAAGTGGAGCATGCCCACAAAAAATGAGCCAAATCGGACTAAAATTGACGATTTGGTGACTAAAACAAAGTTCGGTGATCGAAAAAGTTAAGCCTCATCGAGCGCGGATACTTTTTTGGAAATCGGTAAAAACTTGTCCAAAATGGTTCGCTGTGCAAGATGTTTTTATTTTATCCCAAACTATGGCTCAAGTAGAGCATGCCCACAAAAAATGAGCCAAATCGGACTAAAATTGACGGTTTGGTGACCAAAACAATGTTCGGTGATCGAAAAAGTTAAGCCCCATCGAGCGCGGATACTTTTTTGGAAATCGGCAAAAACTTGTCCAAAATGGTTCGCTGTGCAAGATGTTTTTATTTTATCCCAAACTATAACTATGGCTCAAGTGGAGCATGCCCACAAAAAATGAGCCAAATCGGACTAAAATTGACGATTTGGTGACCAAAACAAAGTTCGGTGATCGAAAAAGTTAAGCCTCATCGAGCGCGGATACTTTTTTGGAAATCGGTAAAAACTTGTCCAAAATGGTTCGCTGTGCAAGATTTTTTTATTTTATCCCAAACTATGGCTCAAGTGGAGCATGCCCACAAAAAATGAGCCAAATCGGACTAAAATTGACGATTTGGTGACCAATACAAAGTTCGGTGATCGAAAAAGTTAAGCCTCATCGAGCGCGAATACTTTTTTGGAAATCGGTAAAAACTTGTCCAAAATGGTTCGCTGTGCCAGATGTTTTTATTTTATCCCAAACTATGGCTCAAGTGGAGCATGCCCACAAAAAATGAGCCAAATCGGACTAAAATTGACGACTTGGTGACCAAAACAATGTTCGGTGATCGAAAAAGTTAAGCCCCATCGAGCGCGGATACTTTTTGTAAATGACAATTTCAGCAGTAACCATTGCTCCAAACACACCTCATATACTTGTAAAGGCCATTATAATAGTTCCCCTGCTTGCGTATTATGTATATTTGATATTTGGAACTGTCTCGGAAACATCAATACTAATTGTATAATTTCCCTTTATTAAACTAACTTTTAAGTTAGTGCAAATCGCTCAGTTCCATTCTTTAGGCTGCACTCCGCTAACGCAGAGTGCATTCAAATAAAACTTCTCAAATAAACTTTATACTTACCTATTTAATAAGTTTATCACAACAATTAGGCTAAAAGCAATTCGCCACTGATTTTCCCAATTACCGGCCTAAACCCACTGAAGTCATACTTCCGGTTCAATGTCCGGTTATACAGGTTCCTCGTACCCAATTCACCTGTGCTTTGTTTTGCGGCCGTTCCACTGTATTGTGGATGGTTGGAAGCAAAAAGTTTGCGCGTTTGTCATAATACACTGTATGGCTACGAATTGCATAAGTTATAACACAACCGTGGCTAAAATTGCATGTATTAAGTGACTATTTTGCAAACCGCAAGGCGGCGAGTTAAAGTGATCCTGTATATGAATATGAGACTACAATACAATACTGTTGTATATAAATTCGCTCCCGCTTACGCAAATGCCTACGACCATACCATGTTGAATGCAACGGTTCTCGTCCGATCACCGAAGTTAAGCAACATTGGGCCTGGTTAGTACTTGGATGGGTGACCGCTTGGGAACACCAGGTGTTGTACGCTTTTTCTTTTGAGTTTTCAAACCTCATAGAATACTTTTATTCGATATTTACACATTTTAGAGCCTCAAAAAGCCTCGGTGATCGAAAAAGTTAAGCCTCATCGAGCGCGGATACTTTTTTGGAAATCGGTAAAAACTTGTCCAAAATGGTTCGCTGTGCCAAATTTTTTTTATTTTATCCCAAATTATGGCTCAAGTGGAGCATGCCCACAAAAAATGAGCCAAATCGGACTAAAATTGACGATTTGGTGACCAATACAAAGTTCGGTGATCGAAAAAGTTAAGCCTCATCGAGCGCGGATACTTTTTGTAAATGACAATTTCAGCAGTAACCATTGCTCCAAACACACCCCATATACTTGTAAAGGCCATTATAATAGTTCCCCTGCTTGCGTATTATGTATATTTGATATTTGGAACTGTCTCGGAAACATCAATACTAATTGTATAATTTCCCTTTATTAAACTAACTTTTAAGTTAGTGCAAATCGCTCAGTTCCATTCTTTAGGCTGCACTCCGCTAACGCAGAGTGCATTCAAATAAAACTTAAAGTTAATACTTACCTATTTAATAAGTTTATCACAACAATTAGGCTAAAAGCAATTTGCCACTGATTTTCCCAATTACCGGCCTAAACCCACTGAAGTCATACTTCCGGTTCAATGTCCGGTTATACAGGTTCCTCGTACCCAATTCATCTGTGCTTTGTTTTGCGGCCGTTCCACTGTATTGTGGATGGTTGGAAGCAAAAAGTTTGCGCGTTTGTCATAATACACTGTATGGCTACGAATTGCATAAATTATAACACAACCGTGGCTAAAATTGCATGTATTAAGTGACTATTTTGCAAACCGCAAGGCGGCGAGTTAAAGTGATCCTGTATATGAATATGAGACTACAATACAATACTGTTGTATATAAATTCGCTCCCGCTTACGCAAATGCCTACGACCATACCATGTTGAATGCACCGGTTCTCGTCCGATCACCGAAGTTAAGCAACATTGGGCCTGGTTAGTACTTGGATGGGTGACCGCTTGGGAACACCAGGTGTTGTAGGCTTTTTCTTTTGAGTATTCAAACCTCATAGAATACTTTTATTCGATATTTACACATTTTAGAGCCTCAAAAAGCCTCGGTGATCGAAAAAGTTAAGCCTCATCGAGCGCGGATACTTTTTTGGAAATCGGTAAAAACTTGTCCAAAATGGTTCGCTGTGCCAAATTTTTTTTATTTTTTCCCAAATTATGGCTCAAGTGGAGCATGCCCACAAAAAATGAGCTAAATCGGACTAAAATTGACGATTTGGTGACCAAAACAATGTTCGGTGATCGAAAAAGTTAAGCCTCATCGAGCGCGGATACTTTTTTGGAAATCGGTAAAAACTTGTCCAAAATGGTTCGCTGTGCCAGATTTTTTTATTTTATCCCAAATTATGGCTCAAGTGGAGCATGCCCACAAAAAATGAGCTAAATCGGACTAAAATTGACGATTTGGTGACCAAAACAATGTTCGGTGATCGAAAAAGTTAAGCCTCATCGAGCGCGGATACTTTTTTGGAAATCGGTAAAAACTTGTCCAAAATGGTTCGCTGTGCCAGATTTTTTTATTTTATCCCAAATTATGGCTCAAGTGGAGCATGCCAACAAAAAATGAGCCAAATCGGACTAAAATTGACGATTTGGTGACCAATACAAAGTTCGGTGATCGAAAAAGTTAAGCCTCATCGAGCGCGGATACTTTTTGTAAATGACAATTTCAGCAGTAACCATTGCTCCAAACACACCCCATATACTTGTAAAGGCCATTATATTAGTTCCCCTGCTTGCGTCTTATGTATATTTGATATTTGGAACTGTCTCGGAAACATCAATACTAATTGCATAATTTCCCTTTATTAAACTAACTTTTAAGTTAGTGTAAATCGCTCAGTTCCATTCTTTAGGCTGCACTCCGCTAACGCAGAGTGCATTCAAATAAAACTTATCAAATGAAGTTAATACTTACCTAAGTTTATCACAACAATTAGGCTAAAAGCAATTCGCCACTGATTTTCCCAATTACCGGCCTAAACCCACTGAAGTCATACTTCCGGTTCAATGTCCGGTTATACAGGTTCCTCGTACCCAATTCATCTGTGCTTTGTTTTGCGGCCGTTCCACTGTATTGTGGATGGTTGGAAGCAAAAAGTTTGCGCGTTTGTCATAATACACTGTATGGCTACGAATTGCATAAATTATAACACAACCGTGGCTAAAATTGCATGTATTAAGTGACTATTTTGCAAACCGCAAGGCGGCGAGTTAAAGTGATCCTGTATATGAATATGAGACTACAATACAATACTGTTGTATATAAATTCGCTCCCGCTTACGCAAATGCCTACGACCATACCATGTTGAATGCAACGGTTCTCGTCCGATCACCGAAGTTAAGCAACATTGGGCCTGGTTAGTACTTGGATGGGTGACCGCTTGGGAACACCAGGTGTTGTAGGCTTTTTCTTCTGAGTATTCAAACCTCATAAATACTTTTATTCGATATTTACACATTTTAGAGCCTCAAAAAGCCTCGGTGATCGAAAAAGTTAAGCCTCATCGAGCGCGGATACTTTTTTGGAAATCGGTAAAAACTTGTCCAAAATGGTTCGCTGTGCAAGATGTTTTTATTTTATCCCAAACTATGGCTCAAGTGGAGCATGCCCACAAAAAATGAGCTAAATCGGACTAAAATTGACGATTTGGTGACCAAAACAAAGTTCGGTGGTCGAAAAAGTTAAGCCTCATCGAGCGCGGATACTTATTTGGAAATCGGTAAATACTTGTCCAAAATGGTTCGCTGTGCCAGATTTTTTTATTTTATCCCAAATTATGGCTCAAGTGGAGCATGCCCACAAAAAATGAGCTAAATCGGACTAAAATTGACGATTTGGTGACCAAAACAATGTTCGGTGATCGAAAAAGTTAAGCCTCATCGAGCGCGGATACTTTTTTGGAAATCGGTAAAAACTTGTCCAAAATGGTTCGCTGTGCCAGATTTTTTTATTTTATCCCAAATTATGGCTCAAGTGGAGCATGCCAACAAAAAATGAGCCAAATCGGACTAAAATTGACGATTTGGTGACCAATACAAAGTTCGGTGATCGAAAAAGTTAAGCCTCATCGAGCGCGGATACTTTTTGTAAATGACAATTTCAGCAGTAACCATTGCTCCAAACACACCCCATATACTTGTAAAGGCTATTATAATAGTTCCCCTGCTTGCGTATTATGTATATTTGATATTTGGAACTGTCTCGGAAACATCAATACTAATTGTATAATTTCCCTTTATTAAACTAACTTTTAAGTTAGTGCAAATCGCTCAGTTCCATTCTTTAGGCTGCACTTCGCTAACGCAGAGTGCATTCAAATAAAACTTATCAAATGAAGTTAATACTTACCTAAGTTTATCACAACAATTAGGCTAAAAGCAATTCGCCACTGATTTTCCCAATTACCGGCCTAAACCCACTGAAGTCATACTTCCGGTTCAATGTCCGGTTATACAGGTTCCTCGTACCCAATTCATCTGTGCTTTGTTTTGCGGCCGTTCCACTGTTTTGTGGATGGTTGGAAGCAAAAAGTTTGCGCGTTTGTCATAATACACTGTATGGCTACGAATTGCATAAATTATAACACAACCGTGGCTAAAATTGCATGTATTAAGTGACTATTTTGCAAACCGCAAGGCGGCGAGTTAAAGTGATCCTGTATATGAATATGAGACTACAATACAATACTGTTGTATATAAATTCGCTCCCGCTTACGCAAGTGCCTACGACCATACCATGTTGAATGCAACGGTTCTCGTCCGATCACCGAAGTTAAGCAACATTGGGCCTGGTTAGTACTTGGATGGGTGACCGCTTGGGAACACCAGGTGTTGTAGGCTTTTTCTTCTGAGTATTCAAACCTCATAAATACTTTTGTTCGATATTTACACATTTTAGAGCCTCAAAAAGCCTCGGTGATCGAAAAAGTTAAGCCTCATCGAGCGCGGATACTTTTTTGGAAATCGGTAAAAACTTGTCCAAAATGGTTCGATGTGCAAGATGTTTTTATTTTATCCCAAACTATGGCTCAAGTGGAGCATGCCCACAAAAAATGAGCCAAATCGGACTAAAATTGACGATTTGGTGACCAAAACAAAGTTCGGTGATCGAAAAAGTTAAGCCTCATCGAGCGCAGATACTTTTTTGGAAATCGGTAAAAACTTGTCCAAAATGGTTCGCGGTGCCAGATTTTTTTATTTTATCCCACATTATGGCTCAAGTGGAGCATGCCCACAAAAAATGAGCCAAATCGGACTACAATTGACGATTTGGTGACCAAAACAAAGTTCGGTGATCGAAAAAGTTAAGCCTCATCGAGCGCGGATACTTTTTGTAAATGACAATTTCAGCAGTAACCATTGCTCCAAACACACCCCATATACTTGTAAAGGCCATTATAATAGTTCCCCTGCTTGCGTATTATGTATATTTGATATTTGGAACTGTCTCGGAAACATCAATACTAATTGTATAATTTCCCTTTATTAAACTAACTTTTAAGTTAGTGCAAATCGCTCAGTTCCATTCTTTAGGCTGCACTTCGCTAACGCAGAGTGCATTCAAATAAAACTTATCAAATAAAGTTAATACTTACCTAAGTTTATCACAACAATTAGGCTAAAAGCAATTCGCCACTGATTTTCCCAATTACCGGCCTAAACCCACTGAAGTCATACTTCCGGTTCAATGTCCGGTTATACAGGTTCCTCGTACCCAATTCATCTGTGCTTTGTTTTGCGGCCGTTCCACTGTATTGTGGATGGTTGGAAGCAAAAAGTTTGCGCGTTTGTCATAATACACTGTATGGCTACGAATTGCATAAATTATAACACAACCGTGGCTAAAATTGCATGTATTAAGTGACTATTTTGCAAACCGCAAGGCGGCGAGTTAAAGTGATCCTGTATATGAATATGAGACTACAATACAATACTGTTGTATATAAATTCGCTCCCGCTTACGCAAATGCCTACGACCATACCATGTTGAATGCAACGGTTCTCGTCCGATCACCGAAGTTAAGCAACATTGGGCCTGGTTAGTACTTGGATGGGTGACCGCTTGGGAACACCAGGTGTTGTAGGCTTTTTCTTCTGAGTATTCAAACCTCATAAATACTTTTATTCGATATTTACACATTTTAGAGCCTCAAAAAGCCTCGGTGATCGAAAAAGTTAAGCCTCATCGAGCGCGGATACTTTTTTGGAAATCGGTAAAAACTTGTCCAAAATGGTTCGATGTGCAAGATGTTTTTATTTTATCCCAAACTATGGCTCAAGTGGAGCATGCCCACAAAAAATGAGCCAAATCGGACTAAAATTGACGATTTGGTGACCAATACAAAGTTCGGTGATCGAAAAAGTTAAGCCTCATCGAGCGCGAATACTTTTTTGGAAATCGGTAAAAATTTGTCCAAAATGGTTCGCGGTGCCAGATTTTTTTTATTTTATCCCAAATTCTGGCTCAAGTGGAGCATGCCCACAAAAAATGAGCTAAATCGGACTAAAATTGACGATTTGGTGACCAATACAAAGTTCGGTGATCGAAAAAGTTAAGCCTCATCGAGCGCGGATACTTTTTGTAAATGACAATTTCAGCAGTAACCATTGCTCCAAACACACCCCATATACTTGTAAAGGCCATTATAATAGTTCCCCTGCTTGCGTATTATGTATATTTGATATTTGGAACTGTCTCGGAAACATCAATACTAATTGTATAATTTCCCTTTATTAAACTAACTTTTAAGTTAGTGCAAATCGCTCAGTTCCATTCTTTAGGCTGCACTCCGCTAACGCAGAGTGCATTCAAAAAAAAACTTATCAAATAGAGTTAATACTTACCTATTTAATAAGTTTATCACAACAATTAGGCTAAAAGCAACTCGCTACTGATTTTCCCAATTACCGGCCTAAACCCACTGAAGTCATACTTCCGGTTCAATGTCCGGTTATACAGGTTCCTCGTACCCAATTCATCTGTGCTTTGTTTTGCGGCCGTTCCACTGTATTGTGGATGGTTGGAAGCAAAAAGTTTGCGCGTTTGTCATAATACACTGTATGGCTACGAATTGCATAAATTATAACACAACCGTGGCTAAAATTGCATGTATTAAGTGACTATTTTGCAAACCGCAAGGCGGCGAGTTAAAGTGATCCTGTATATGAATATGAGACTACAATACAATACTGTTGTATATAAATTCGCTCCCGCTTACGCAAATGCCTACGACCATACCATGTTGAATGCAACGGTTCTCGTCAGATCACCGAAGTTAAGCAACATTGGGCTTGGTTAGTACTTGGATGGGTGACCGCTTGGGAACACCAGGTGTTGTAGGCTTTTTCTTTTGAGTATTCAAACCTCATAGAATACTTTTATTCGATATTTACACATTTCAGAGCCTCAAAAAGCCTCGGTGATCGAAAAAGTTAAGCCTCATCGAGCGCGGATACTTTTTTGGAAATCGGTAAAAACTTGTCCAAAATGGTTCGCTGTGCAAGATGTTTTTATTTTA
The DNA here is from genome assembly GCF_964194025.1 of Convolutriloba macropyga. Lineage (NCBI taxonomy): Eukaryota > Metazoa > Xenacoelomorpha > Acoela > Convolutidae > Convolutriloba > Convolutriloba macropyga. The sequence continues at coordinate 23,705,107 of NC_134476.1, read as the reverse complement.
TCCCAAACTATGGCTCAAGTGGAGCATGCCCACAAAAAATGAGCCAAATCGGACTAAAATTGACGATTTGGTGACCAAAACAAAGTTCGGTGATCGAAAAAGTTAAGCCTCATCGAGCGCGGATACTTTTTTGGAAATCGGTAAAAACTTGTCCAAAATGGTTCGCTGTGCATAATGTTTTTATTTTGTCCCAAACTATGGCTCAAGTGGAGCATGCCCACAAAAAATGAGCCAAATCGGACTAAAATTGACGATTTGGTGACCAAAACAATGTTCGGTGATCGAAAAAGTTAAGCCCCATCGAGCGCGGATACTTTTTTGGAAATCGGTAAAAACTTGTCCAAAATGGTTCGCTGTGCAAGATGTTTTTATTTTATCCCAAATTATGGCTCAAGTGGAGCATGCCCACAAAAAATGAGCCAAATCGGACTAAAATTGACGATTTGGTGACCAAAACCAAGTTCGGTGATCGAAAAAGTTAAGCCTCATCGAGCGCGGATACTTTTTTGGAAATCGGTAAAAACTTGTCCAAAATGGTTCGCTGTGCAAGATTTTTTTTATTTTATCCCAAACTATGGCTCGCTCAAGTGGAGCATGCCCACAAAAAATGAGCCAAATCGGACTAAAATTGACGATTTGGTGACCAATACAAAGTTCGGTGATCGAAAAAGTTAAGCCTCATCGAGCGCGAATACTTTTTTGGAAATCGGTAAAAATTTGTCCAAAATAGTTCGCGGTGCCAGATTTTTTTATTTTATCCCAAATTATGGCTCAAGTGGAGCATGCCCACAAAAATGAGCTAAATCGGACTAAAATTGACGATTTGGTGACCAATACAAAGTTCGGTGATCGAAAAAGTTAAGCCTCATCGAGCGCGGATACTATTTGTAAATGACAATTTCAGCAGTAACCATTGCTCCAAACACACCCCATATACTTGTAAAGGCCATTATAATAGTTCCCCTGCTTGCGTATTATGTATATTTGATATTTGGAACTGTCTCGGAAACATCAATACTAATTGTATAATTTCCCTTTATTAAACTAACTTTTAACTTAGTGCAAATCGCTCAGTTCCATTCTTTAGGCTGCACTCCGCTAACGCAGAGTGCATTCAAATAAAACTTATCAAATAAAGTTAATACTTACCTATTTAATAAGTTTATCACAACAATTAGGCTAAAAGCAATTCGCCACTGATTTTCCCAATTACCGGCCTAAACCCACTGAAGTCATACTTCCGGTTCAATGTCCGGTTATACAGGTTCCTCGTACCCAATTCATCTGTGCTTTGTTTTGCGGCCGTTCCACTGTATTGTGGATGGTTGGAAGCAAAAAGTTTGCGCTTTTGTCATAATACACTGTATGGCTACGAATTGCATAAATTATAACACAACCGTGGCTAAAATTGCATGTATTAAGTGACTATTTTGCAAACCGCAAGGCGGCGAGTTAAAGTGATCCTGTATATGAATATGAGACTACAATACAATACTGTTGTATATAAATTCGCTCCCGCTTACGCAAATGCCTACGACCATACCATGTTGAATGCAACGGTTCTCGTCAGATCACCGAAGTTAAGCAACATTGGGCCTGGTTAGTACTTGGATGGGTGACCGCTTGGGAACACCAGGTGTTGTAGGCTTTCTCTTTTGAGTATTCAAACCTCATAGAATACTTTTATTCGATATTTACACATTTCAGAGCCTCAAAAAGCCTCGGTGATCGAAAAAGTTAAGCCTCATCGAGCGCGGATACTTTTTTGGAAATCGGTAAAAACTTGTCCAAAATGGTTCGCGGTGCCAGATTTTTTTATTTTATCCCAAACTATGGCTCAAGTGGAGCATGCCCACAAAAAATGAGCCAAATCGGACTAAAATTGACGATTTGGTGACCAAAACAATGTTCGGTGATCGAAAAAGTTAAGCCTCATCGAGCGCGGATACTTTTTTGGAAATCGGTGAAAATTTGTCCAAAACGGTTCGCTGTGCAAGATGTTTTTAATTTATCCCAAACTATGGCTCAAGTGGAGCATGCCCACAAAAAATGAGCCAAATCGGACTAAAATTGACGATTTGGTGACCAATACAAAGTTCGGTGATCGAAAAAGTTAAGCCTCATCGAGCGCGAATACTTTTTTGGAAATCGGTAAAAATTTGTCCAAAATGGTTCGCGGTGCCAGATTTTTTTATTTTATCCCAAATTATGGCTCAAGTGGAGCATGCCCACAAAAAATGAGCTAAATCGGACTAAAATTGACGATTTGGTGACCAATACAAAGTTCGGTGATCGAAAAAGTTAAGCCTCATCGAGCGCGGATACTGTTTGTAAATGACAATTTCAGCAGTAACCATTGCTCCAAACACACCCCATATACTTGTAAAGGCCATTATAATAGTTCCCCTGCTTGCGTATTATGTATATTTGATATTTGGAACTGTCTCGGAAACATGAATACTAATTGTATAATTTCCCTTTATTAAACTAACTTTTCAGTTAGTGCAAATCGCTCAGTTCCATTCTTTAGGCTGCACTCCTCTAACGCAGAGTGCATTCAAATATAACTTAAAAAATAGAGTTAATACTTACCTGTTTAATAAGTTTATCACAACAATTAGGCTAAAAGCAACTCGCTACTGATTTTCCCAATTACCGGCCTAAACCCACTGAAGTCATACTTCCGGTTCAATGTCCGGTTATACAGGTTCCTCGTACCCAATTCATCTGTGCTTTGTTTTGCGGCCGTTCCAATGTATTGTGGATGGTTGGAAGCAAAAAGTTTGCGCGTTTGTCATAATACACTGTATGGCTACGAATTGCATAAATTATAACACAACCGTGGCTAAAATTGCATGTATTAAGTGACTATTTTGCAAACCGCAAGGCGGCGAGTTAAAGTGATCCTGTATATGAATATGAGACTACAATACAATACTGTTGTATATAAATTCGCTCCCGCTTACGCAAATGCCTACGACCATACCATGTTGAATGCACCGGTTCTCGTCCGATCACCGAAGTTAAGCAACATTGGGCCTGGTTAGTACTTGGATGGGTGACCGCTTGGAAACACCAGGTGTTGTAGGCTTTTTTTTGAGTATTCAAACCTCATAGAATACTTTTATTCGATATTTACACATTTTAGAGCCTCAAAAAACCTCGGTGATCGAAAAAGTTAAGCCTCATCGAGCGCGGATACTTTTTTGGAAATCGGTAAAAACTTGTCCAAAATGGTTCGCGGTGCCAGATTTTTTTTTTATCCCAAACTATGGCTCAAGTGGAGCATGCCCACAAAAAATGAGCCAAATCGGACTAAAATTGACGATTTGGTGACCAAAACAATGTTCGGTGATCGAAAAAGTTAAGCCTCATCGAGCGCGGATACTTTTTTGGAAATCGGTAAAAACTTGTCCAAAATGGTTCGCTGTGCAAGATTTTTTTATTTTATCCCAAACTATGGCTCAAGTGGAGCATGCCCACAAAAAATGAGCCAAATCGGACTAAAATTGACGATTTGGTGACCAAAACAAAGATCGGTGATCGAAAAAGTTAAGCCTCATCGAGCGCGGATACTTTTTTGGAAATCGGTAAAAACTTGTCCAAACTGGTTCGCTGTGCCAGATTTTTTTATTTTATCCCAAACTATGGCTCAAGTGGAGCATGCCCACAAAAAATGAGCCAAATTGGACTAAAATTGACGATTTGGTGACCAATACAAAGTTCGGTGATCGAAAAAGTTAAGCCTCATCGAGCGCGGATACTTTTTTGGAAATTGGTAAAAACTTGTCCAAAATGGTTCGCGGTGCCAGATTTTTTTTTATCCCAAACTATGGCTCAAGTGGAGCATGCCCACAAAAAATGAGCCAAATCGGACTAAAATTGACGATTTGGTGACCAAAACAATGTTCGGTGATCGAAAAAGTTAAGCCTCATCGAGCGCGGATACTTTTTTGGAAATCGGTAAAAACTTGTCCAAAATGATTCGCTGTGCAAGATTTTTTTATTTTATCCCAAACTATGGCTCAAGTGGAGCATGCCCACAAAAAATGAGCCAAATCGGACTAAAATTGACGATTTGGTGACCAAAACAAAGATCGGTGATCGAAAAAGTTAAGCCTCATCGAGCGCGGATACTTTTTTGGAAATCGGTAAAAACTTGTCCAAACTGGTTCGCGGTGCCAGATTTTTTTTTATCCCAAACTATGGCTCAAGTGGAGCATGCCCACAAAAAATGAGCCAAATCGGACTAAAATTGACGATTTGGTGACCAAAACAATGTTCGGTGATCGAAAAAGTTAAGCCTCATCGAGCGCGGATACTTTTTTGGAAATCGGTAAAAACTTGTCCAAAATGGTTCGCTGTGCAAGATTTTTTTATTTTATCGCCAACTATGGCTCAAGTGGAGCATGCCCACAAAAAATGAGCCAAATCGGACTAAAATTGACGATTTGGTGACCAAAACAAAGATCGGTGATCGAAAAAGTTAAGCCTCATCGAGCGCGGATACTTTTTTGGAAATCGGTAAAAACTTGTCCAAACTGGTTCGCTGTGCCAGATTTTTTTATTTTATCCCAAAATATGGCTCAAGTGGAGCATGCCCACAAAAAATGAGCCAAATTGGACTAAAATTGACGATTTGGTGACCAATACAAAGTTCGGTGATCGAAAAAGTTAAGCCTCATCGAGCGCGGATACTTTTTGTAAATGACAATTTCAGCAGTAACCATTGCTCCAAACACACCCCATATACTTGTAAAGGCCATTATAATAGTTCCCCTGCTTGCGTATTATGTATATTTGATATTTGGAACTGTCTCGGAAACATGAATACTAATTGTATAATTTCCCTTTATTAAACTAACTTTTCAGTTAGTGCAAATCGCTCAGTTCCATTCTTTAGGCTGCACTCCTCTAACGCAGAGTGCATTCAAATATAACTTAAAAAATAGAGTTAATACTTACCTGTTTAATAAGTTTATCACAACAATTAGGCTAAAAGCAACTCGCTACTGATTTTCCCAATTACCGGCCTAAACCCACTGAAGTCATACTTCCGGTTCAATGTCCGGTTATACAGGTTCCTCGTACCCAATTCATCTGTGCTTTGTTTTGCGGCCGTTCCAATGTATTGTGGATGGTTGGAAGCAAAAAGTTTGCGCGTTTGTCATAATACACTGTATGGCTACGAATTGCATAAATTATAACACAACCGTGGCTAAAATTGCATGTATTAAGTGACTATTTTGCAAACCGCAAGGCGGCGAGTTAAAGTGATCCTGTATATGAATATGAGACTACAATACAATACTGTTGTATATAAATTCGCTCCCGCTTACGCAAATGCCTACGACCATACCATGTTGAATGCACCGGTTCTCGTCCGATCACCGAAGTTAAGCAACATTGGGCCTGGTTAGTACTTGGATGGGTGACCGCTTGGAAACACCAGGTGTTGTAGGCTTTTTTTTGAGTATTCAAACCTCATAGAATACTTTTATTCGATATTTACACATTTTAGAGCCTCAAAAAACCTCGGTGATCGAAAAAGTTAAGCCTCATCGAGCGCGGATACTTTTTTGGAAATCGGTAAAAACTTGTCCAAAATGGTTCGCGGTGCCAGATTTTTTTTTATCCCAAACTATGGCTCAAGTGGAGCATGCCCACAAAAAATGAGCCAAATCGGACTAAAATTGACGATTTGGTGACCAAAACAATGTTCGGTGATCGAAAAAGTTAAGCCTCATCGAGCGCGGATACTTTTTTGGAAATCGGTAAAAACTTGTCCAAAAGGGTTCGCTGTGCAAGATTTTTTTATTTTATCCCAAACTATGGCTCAAGTGGAGCATGCCCACAAAAAATGAGCCAAATCGGACTAAAATTGACGATTTGGTGACCAAAACAAAGATCGGTGATCGAAAAAGTTAAGCCTCATCGAGCGCGGATACTTTTTTGGAAATCGGTAAAAACTTGTCCAAACTGGTTCGCTGTGCCAGATTTTTTTATTTTATCCCAAACTATGGCTCAAGTGGAGCATGCCCACAAAAAATGAGCCAAATTGGACTAAAATTGACGATTTGGTGACCAATACAAAGTTCGGTGATCGAAAAAGTTAAGCCTCATCGAGCGCGGATACTTTTTTGGAAATTGGAAAAACTTGTCCAAAATGGTTCGCGGTGCCAGATTTTTTTATTTTATCCCAAACTATGGCTCAAGTGGAGCATGCCCACAAAAAATGAGCTAAATCGGACTAAAATTGACGGTTTGGTGACAAAATACAAAATTCGGTGATCGAAAAAATTAAGCCTCATCGAGCGCGGATACTTTTTTGGAAATCGTTAAAAACTTGTCCAAAATGGTTCGCGGTGCCAGATTTTTTTATTTTATCCCAAATTATGGCTCAAGTGGAGCATGCCCACAAAAAATGAGCCAAATCGGACTAAAATTGACGATTTGGTGACCAATACAAAGTTCGGTGATCGAAAAAGTTAAGCCTCATCGAGCGCGGATACTTTTTTTGGAAATTGGTAAAAACTTGTCCAAAATGGTTCGCGGTGCCAGATTTTTTTATTTTATCCCAAACTATGGCTCAAGTGGAGCATGCCCACAAAAAATGAGCCAAATCGGACTGAAATTGACGATTTGGTGACCAAAACAAAGTTCGGTGATCGAAAAAGTTAAGCCTCATCGAGCGCGGATACTTTTTTGGAAATCGGTAAAAACTGTCCAAAATGGTTCGCGGTGCCAGATTTTTTTATCTTATCCCAAACTATGGCTCAAGTGGAGCATGCCCACAAAAAATGAGCCAAATCGGACTAAAATTGACGATTTGGTGACCAATACAAAGTTCGGTGATCGAAAAAGTTAAGCCTCATCGAGCGCGGATACTTTTTTGGAAATCGGTAAAAACTTGTCCAAAATGGTTCGCGGTGCCAGATTTTTTTATTTTATCCCAAATTATGGCTCAAGTGGAGCATGCCCACAAAAAATGAGCCAAATCGGACTAAAATTGACGATTTGGTGACCAATACAAAGTTCGGTGATCGAAAAAGTTAAGCCTCATCGAGCGCGGATACTTTTTTGGAAATTGGTAAAAACTTGTCCAAAATGGTTCGCGGTGCCAGATTTTTTTATTTTATCCCAAACTATGGCTCAAGTGGAGCATGCCCACAAAAAATGAGCCAAATCGGACTAAAATTGAAGATTTGGTGACCAATACAAAGTTCGGTGATCGAAAAAGTTAAGCCTCATCGAGCGCGGATACTTTTTTGGAAATCGGTAAAAACTTGTCCAAAATGGTTCGCGGTGCCAGATTTTTTTATTTTATCCCAAATTATGGCTCAAGTGGAGCATGCCCACAAAAAGTGAGCCAAATCGGACTAAAATTGACGATTTGGTGACCAATACAAAGTTCGGTGATCGAAAAAGTTAAGCCTCATCGAGCGCGGATACTTTTTTGGAAATCGGTAAAAACTTGTCCAAAATGGTTCGCGGTGCCAGATTTTTTTATTTTATCCCAAACTATGGCTCAAGTGGAGCATGCCCACAAAAAAAGAGCCAAATCGGACTAAAATTGACGATTTGGTGACCAAAACAAAGTTCGGTGATCGAAAAAGTTAAGCCTCATCGAGCGCGGATACTTTTTTGGAAATCGGTAAAAACTTGTCCAAAATGGTTCGCGGTGCCAGATTTTTTTATTTTATCCCAAACTATGGCTCAAGTGGAGCATGTCCACAAAAAATGAGCCAAATCGGACTAAAATTGACGATTTGGTGACCAAAACAAAGTTCGGTGATCGAAAAAGTTAAGCCTCATCGAGCGCGGATACTTTTTTGGACATCGGTAAAAACTTGTCCAAAATGGTTCGCGGTGCCAGATTTTTTTATTTTATCCCAAACTATGGCTCAAATGGAGCATGCCCACAAAAAATGAGCCAAATCGCACTAAAATTGACGATTTGGTGACCAAAACAAAGTTCGGTGATCGAAAAAGTTAAGCCTCATCGAGCGCGGATACTTTTTTGGAAATCGGTAAAAACTTGTCCAAAATGGTTCGCGGTGCCAGATTTTTTTATTTTATCCCAAACTATGGCTCAAGTGGAGCATGCCCACAAAAATGAGCCAAATCGGACTAAAATTGACGATTTGGTGACCAAAACAAAGTTCGGTGATCGAAAAAGTTAAGCCTCATCGAGCGCGGATACTTTTTTGGAAATCGGTAAAAATTTGTCCAAAATGGTTCGCTGTGCAAGATTTTTTTATTTTATCCAAAACTATGGCTCAAGTAGAGCATGCCCACAAAAAATGAGCCAAATCGGACTAAAATTGACGATTTGGTGACCAAAACAAAGTTCGGTGATCGAAAAAGTTAAGCCTCATCGAGCGCGGATACTTTTTTGGAAATCGGTAAAAACTTGTCCAAAATGGTTCGCGGTGCCAGATTTTTTTATTTTATCCCAAACTATGGCTCAAGTGGAGCATGCCCACAAAAAATGAGCCAAATCGGACTAAAATTGACGATTTGGTGACCAAAACAAAGTTCGGTGATCGAAAAAGTTAAGCCTCATCGAGCGCGGATACTTTTTTGGAAATCGGTAAAAATTTGTCCAAAATGGTTCGCTGTGCAAGATTTTTTCATTTTATCCCAAACTATGGCTCAAGTGGAGCATGCCCACAAAAAATGAGCCAAATCGGACTAAAATTGACGATTTGGTGACCAAAACAAAGTTCGGTGATCGAAAAAATTAAGCCTCATCGAGCGCGGATACTTTTTTGGAAATTGGTAAAAACTTGTCGAAAATGGTTCGCGGTGCCAGATTTTTTTATTTTATCCCAAACTATGGCTCAAGTGGAGCATGCCCACAAAAATGAGCCAAATCGGACTAAAATTGACGATTTGGTGACCAAAACAAAGTTCGGTGATCGAAAAAGTTAAGCCTCATCGAGCGCGGATACTTTTTTGGAAATCGGTAAAAATTTGTCCAAAATGGTTCGCTGTGCAAGATTTTTTTATTTTATCCCAAACTATGGCTCAAGTGGAGCATGCCCACAAAAAATGAGCCAAATCGGACTAAAATTGACGATTTGGTGACCAAAACAAAGTTCGGTGATCGAAAAAATTAAGCCTCATCGAGCGCGGATACTTTTTTGGAAATTGGTAAAAACTTGTCCAAAATGGTTCGCGGTGCCAGATTTTTTTATTTTATCCCAAACTATGGCTCAAGTGGAGCATGCCCACAAAAAATGAGCCAAATCGGACTAAAATTGACGATTTGGTGACCAAAACAAAGTTCGGTGATCGAAAAAGTTAAGCCTCATCGAGCGCGGATACTTTTTTGGAAATCGGTAAAAATTTGTCCAAAATAGTTCGCTGTGCAAGATTTTTTTATTTTATCCCAAACTATGGCTCAAGTGGAGCATGCCCACAAAAAATGAGCCAAATCGGACTAAAATTGACGATTTGGTGACCAAAACAAAGTTCGGTGATCGAAAAAATTAAGCCTCATCGAGCGCGGATACTTTTTTGGAAATTGGTAAAAACTTGTCGAAAATGGTTCGCGGTGCCAGATTTTTTTATTTTATCCCAAACTATGGCTCAAGTGGAGCATGCCCACAAAAAATGAGCCAAATCAGACTAAAATTGACGATTTGGTGACCAAAACAAAGTTCGGTGATCGAAAAAGTTAAGCCTCATCGAGCGCAAATACTTTTTTGGAAATCGGTAAAAATTTGTCCAAAATGGTTCGCGGTGCCAGATTTTTTTATTTTATCCCAAACTATGGCTCAAGTGGAGCATGCCCACAAAAAATGAGCCAAATCGGACTAAAATTGACGATTTGGTGACCAAAACAAAGTTCGGTGATCGAAAAAGTTAAGCCTCATCGAGCGCGGATACTTTTTTGGAAATCGGTAAAAATTTGTCCAAAATGGTTCGCTGTGCAAGATTTTTTTATTTTATCCCAAACTATGGCTCAAGTGGAGCATGCCCACAAAAAAATGAGCCAAATCGGACTAAAATTGACGATTTGGTGACCAAAACAAAGTTCGGTGATCGAAAAAATTAAGCCTCATCGAGCGCGGATACTTTTTTGGAAATTGGTAAAAACTTGTCCAAAATGGTTCGCGGTGCCAGATTTTTTTATTTTATCCCAAACTATGGCTCAAGTGGAGCATGCCCACAAAAAATGAGCCAAATCGGACTAAAATTGACGATTTGGTGACCAAAACAAAGTTCGGTGATCGAAAAAGTTAAGCCTCATCGAGCGCGGATACTTTTTTGGAAATCGGTAAAAACTTGTCCAAAATGGTTCGCGGTGCCAGATTTTTTTATTTTATCCCAAACTATGGCTCAAGTGGAGCATGCTCACAAAAAATGAGCCAAATCGGACTAAAATTGACGATTTGGTGACCAAAACAAAGTTCGGTGATCGAAAAAAAAGCCTCATCGAGCGCGGATACTTTTTTGGAAATCGGTAAAAACTTGTCCAAAATGGTTCGCGGTGCCAGATTTTTTTATTTTATCCCAAACTATGGCTCAAGTGGAGCATGCCCACAAAAAATGAGCCAAATCGGACTAAAATTGACGATTTGGTGACCAAAACAAAGTTCGGTGATCGAAAAAGTTAAGCCTCATCGAGCGCGGATACTTTTTTGGAAATTGGTAAAAACTTGTCCAAAATGGTTCGCGGTGCCAGATTTTTTTATTTTATCCCCAACTATGGCTCAAGTGAAGCATGCCCACAAAAAATGAGCCAAATTGGACTAAAATTGACGATTTGGTGACCAAAACAAAGTTCGGTGATCGAAAAAGTTAAGCCTCATCGAGCGCGGATACTTTTTTGGAAATCGGTAAAAACTTGTCCAAAATGGTTCGCTGTGCAAGATTTTTTTATTTTATCCCAAACTATGGCTCAAGTGGAGCATGCCCACAAAAAATGAGCCAAATCGGACTAAAATTGACGATTTGGTGACCAAAACAAAGTTCGGTGATCGAAAAAATTAAGCCTCATCGAGCGCGGATACTTTTTTGGAAATTGGTAAAAACTTGTCCAAAATGGTTCGCGGTGCCAGATTTTTTTATTTTATCCCAAACTATGGCTCAAGTGGAGCATGCCCACAAAAAATGAGACAAATCGGACTAAAATTGACGATTTGGTGACCAAAACAAAGTTCGGTGATCGAAAAAGTTAAGCCTCATCGAGCGCGGATACTTTTTTGGAAATCGGTAAAAACTTGTCCAAAATGGTTCGCGGTGCCAGATTTTTTTATTTTATCCCAAACTATGGCTCAAGTGGAGCATGCCCACAAAAAATGAGCCAAATCGGACTAAAATTGACGATTTGGTGACCAAAACAAAGTTAGGTGATCGAAAAAGTTAAGCCTCATCGAGCGCGGATACTTTTTTGGAAATTGGTAAAAACTTGTCCAAAATGGTTCGCGGTGCCAGATTTTTTTATTTTATCCCAAACTATGGCTCAAGTGGAGCATGCCCACAAAAAATGAGCCAAATCGGACTAAAATTGACGATTTGGTGACCAAAACAAAGTTCGGTGATCGAAAAAGTTAAGCCTCATCGAGCGCGGATACTTTTTTGGAAATCGGTAAAAACTTGTCCAAAATGGTTCGCGGTGCCAGATTTTTTTATTTTATCCCAAACTATGGCTCAAGTGGAGCATGCTCACAAAAAATGAGCCAAATCGGACTAAAATTGACGATTTGGTGACCAAAACAAAGTTCGGTGATCGAAAAAGTTAAGCCTCATCGAGCGCGGATACTTTTTTGGAAATTGGTAAAAACTTGTCCAAAATGGTTCGCGGTGCCAGATTTTTTTATTTTATCCCAAACTATGGCTCAAGTGGAGCATGCCCAAAAAAATGAGCCAAATCGGACTAAAATTGACGATTTGGTGACCAAAACAAAGTTCGGTGATCGAAAAAGTTAAGCCTCATCGAGCGCGGATACTTTTTTGGAAATCGGTAAAAACTTGTCCAAAATGGTTCGCGGTGCAAGATTTTTTTATTTTATCCCAAACTATGGCTCAAGTGGAGCATGCCCACAAAAAATGAGCCAAATCGGACTAAAATTGACGATTTGGTGACCAAAACAAGGTTCGGTGATCGAAAAAGTTAAGCCTCATCGAGCGCGGATACTTTTTTGGAAATTGGTAAAAACTTGTCCAAAATGGTTCGCGGTGCCAGATTTTTTTATTTTATCCAAAACTATGGCTCAAGTGGAGCATGCCCACAAAAAATGAGCCAAATCGGACTAAAATTGACGATTTGGTGACCAAAACAAAGTTCGGTGATCGAAAAAGTTAAGCCTCATCGAGCGCGGATACTTTTTTGGAAATCTGTAACAAATTGTCCAAAATGGTTCGCGGTGCCAGATTTTTTTATTTTATCCCAAACTATTGCTCAAGTGGAGCATGCCCACAAAAAATGAGCCAAATCGGACTAAAATTGACGATTTGGTGACCAAAACAAGGTTCGGTGATCGAAAAAGTTAAGCCTCATCGAGCGCGGATACTTTTTTGGAAATTGGTAAAAACTTGTCCAAAATGGTTCGCGGTGCCAGATTTTTTTATTTTATCCAAAACTATGGCTCAAGTGGAGCATGCCCACAAAAAATGAGCCAAATCGGACTAAAATTGACGATTTGGTGACCAAAACAAAGTTCGGTGATCGAAAAAGTTAAGCCTCATCGAGCGCGGATACTTTTTTGGAAATCGGTAAAAACTTGTCCAAAATGGTTCGCTGTGCAAGATTTTTTTTATTTTATCCCAAACTATGGCTCAAGTGGAGCATGCCCACAAAAAATGAGCCAAATCGGACTAAAATTGACGATTTGGTGACCAAAACAAGGTTCGGTGATCGAAAAAATTAAGCCTCATCGAGCGCGGATACTTTTTTGGAAATTGGTAAAAACTTGTCCAAAATGGTTCGCGGTGCCAGATTTTTTTATTTTATCCCAAATTATGCCTCAAGTGGAGCATGCCCACAAAAAATGAGCCAAATCGGACTAAAATTGACGATTTGGTGACCAAAACAAAGTTCGGTGATCGAAAAAGTTAAGCCTCATCGAGCGCGGATACTTTTTTTGGAAATCGGTAAAAACTTGTCCAAAATGGTTCGCGGTGCCAGATTTTTTTATTTTATCCCAAACTATGGCTCAAGTGGAGCATGCCCACAAAAAATGAGCCAAATCGGACTAAAATTGACGATTTGGTGACCAAAACAAGGTTCGGTGATCGAAAAAAATAAGCCTCATCGAGCGCGGATACTTTTTTGGAAATCGGTAAAAACTTGTCCAAAATGGTTCGCGGTGCCAGATTTTTTCATTTTATCCCCAACTATGGCTCAAGTGGAGCATGCCCACAAAAAATGGCCCAAATCGGACTAAAATTGACGATTTGGTGACCAAAACAAAGTTCGGTGATCGAAAAAGTTAAGCCTCATCGAGCGCGGATACTTTTTTGGAAATCGGTAAAAACTTGTCCAAAATGGTTCGCTGTGCAAGATTTTTTTATTTTATCCCAAACTATGGCTCAAGTGGAGCATGCCCACAAAAAATGAGCCAAATCGGACTAAAATTGACGATTTGGTGACCAATACAAAGTTCGGTGATCGAAAAAGTTAAGCCTCATCGAGCGCGGATACTTTTTGTAAATGACAATTTCAGCAGTAACCATTGCTCCAAACACACCCCATATACTTGTAAAGGCCATTATAATAGTTCCCCTGCTTGCGTATTATGTATATTTGATATTTGGAACTGTCTCGGAAACATCAATACTAATTGTATAATTTCCCTTTATTAAACTAACTTTTAACTTAGTGCAAATCGCTCAGTTCCATTCTTTAGGCTGCACTCCGCTAACTCAGAGTGCACTCAAATAAAACTTATCAAATAAAGTTAATACTTACCTATTTAATAAGTTTATCACAACAATTAGGCTAAAAGCAATTCGCCACTGATTTTCCCAATTACCGGCCTAAACCCACTGAAGTCATACTTCCGGTTCAATGTCCGGTTATACAGGTTCCTCGTACCCAATTCATCTGTGCTTTGTTTTGCGGCCGTTCCACTGTATTGTGGATGGTTGGAAGCAAAAAGTTTGCGCGTTTGTCATAATACACTGTATGGCTACGAATTGCATAAATTATAACACAACCGTGGCTAAAATTGCATGTATTAAGTGACTATTTTGCAAACCGCAAGGCGGCGAGTTAAAGTGATCCTGTATATGAATATGAGACTACAATACAATACTGTTGTATATAAATTCGCTCCCGCTTACGCAAATGCCTACGACCATACCATGTTGAATGCACCGGTTCTCGTCCGATCACCGAAGTTAAGCAACATTGGGCCTTATTAGTACTTGGATGGGTGACCGCTTGGGAACACCAGGTGTTGTAGGCTTTTTCTTTTGAGTATTCAAACCTCATAGAAAACTTTTATTCGATATTTACACATTTTAGAGCCTCAAAAAGCCTCGGTGATCGAAAAAGTTAAGCCTCATCGAGCGCGGATACTTTTTTGGAAATCGGTAAAAACTTGTCCAAAATGGTTCGCGGTGCCAGATTTTTTTTATTTTATCCCAAATTGTGGCTCAAGTGGAGCATGCCCACAAAAAATGAGCCAAATCGGACTAAAATTGACGATTTGGTGACCAATACAATGTTCGGTGATCGAAAAAGTTAAGCCTCATCGAGCGCGGATACTTTTTTGGAAATTGGTAAAAACTTGTCCAAAATGGTTCGCGGTGCCAGATTTTTTTAATTTATCCCAAACTATGGCTCAAGTGGAGCATGCCCACAAAAAATGAGCCAAATCGGACTAAAATTGACGATTTGGTGACCAAAACAAAGTTCGGTGATCGAAAAAGTTAAGCCTCATCGAGCGCGGATACTTTTTTGGAAATCGGTAAAAACTTGTCCAAAATGGTTCGCGGTGCCAGATTTTTTTTATTTTATCCCAAACTATGGCTCAAGTGGAGCATGCCCACAAAAAATGAGCCAAATCGGACTAAAATTGACGATTTGGTGACCAATACAAAGTTCGGTGATCGAAAAAGTTAAGCCTCATCGAGCGCGAATACTTTTTTGGAAATCGGTAAAAACTTGTCCAAAATGGTTCGCGGTGCCAGATTTTTTTATTTTATCCCAAACTATGGCTCAAGTGGAGCATGCCCACAAAAAATGAGCCAAATCGGACTAAAATTGACGATTTGGTGACCAAAACAAAGTTCGGTGATCAAAAAAGTTAAGCCTCATCGAGCGCGGATACTTTTTTGGAAATCGGTAAAAACTTGTCCAAAATGGTTCGCGGTGCCAGATTTTTTTATTTTATCCCAAACTATGGCTCAAGTGGAGCATGCCCACAAAAAATGAGCCAAATCGGACTAAAATTGACGATTTGGTGACCAAAACAAAGTTCGGTGATCGAAAAAGTTAAGCCTCATCGAGCGCGGATACTTTTTTGGAAATCGGTAAAAACTTCTCCAAAATGGTTCGCGGTGCCAGATTTTTTTATTTTATCCCAAACTATGGCTCAAGTGGAGCATGCCCACAAAAAATGAGCCAAATCGGACTAAAATTGACGATTTGGTGACCAAAACAAAGTTCGGTGATCGAAAAAAATAAGCCTCATCGAGCGCGGATACTTTTTTGGAAATCGGTAAAAACTTGTCTAAAATGGTTCGCAGTGCCAAATTTTTTTATTTTATCCCAAACTATGGCTCAAGTGGAGCATGCCCACAAAAAATGAGCCAAATCGGACTAAAATTGACGATTTGGTGACCAAAACAAAGTTCGGTGATCGAAAAAGTTAAGCCTCATCAAACGCGGATACTTTTTTGGAAATCGGTAAAAACTTGTCCAAAATGGTTCGCTGTGCCAGATTTTTTTATTTTATCCCAAACTATGGCTCAAGTGGAGCATGCCCACAAAAAATGAGCCAAATCGGACTAAAATTGACGATTTGGTGACCAATACAAAGTTCGGTGATCGAAAAAGTTAAGCCTCATCGAGCGCGGATACTTTTTTGAAAATCGGTAAAAACTTGTCCAAAATGGTTCGCGGTGCCAGATTTTTTTATTTTATCCCAAACTATGGCTCAAGTGGAGCATGCCCACAAAAAATGAGCCAAATCGGACTAAAGTTGACGATTTGGTGAACAAAACAAAGTTCGGTGATCGAAAAAGTTAAGCCTCATCGAGCGCGGATACTTTTTTGGAAATCGGTAAAAACTTGTCCAAAATGGTTCGCGGTGCCAGATTTTTTTATTTTATCCCAAACTATGGCTCAAGTGGAGCATGCCCACAAAAAATGAGCCAAATCGGACTAAAATTGACGATTTGGTGACCAAAACAAAGTTCGGTGATCGAAAAATTTAAGCCTCATCGAGCGCGGATACTTTTTTGGAAATCGGTAAAAACTTGTCCAAAATGGTTCGCGGTGCCAGATTTTTTTATTTTATCCCAAACTATGGCTCAAGTGGAGCATGCCCACAAAAAATGAGCCAAATCGGACTAAAATTGACGATTTGGTGACCAAAACAAAGTTCGGTGATCGAAAAAGTTAAGCCTCATCGAGCGCGGATACTTTTTTGGAAATCGGTAAAAACTTGTCCAAAATGGTTCGCGGTGCCAGATTTTTTTATTTTATCCCAAACTATGGCTCAAGTGGAGCATGCCCACAAAAAATGAGCCAAATCGGACTAAAATTGACGATTTGGTGACCAAAACAAAGTTCGGTGATCGAAAAAGTTAAGCCTCATCGAGCGCGGATACTTTTTTGAAAATCGGTAAAAACTTGTCCAAAATGGTTCGCGGTGCCAGATTTTTTTATTTTATCCCAAATTATGGCTCAAGTGGAGCATGCCCACAAAAAATGAGCCAAATCGGACTAAAATTGACGATTTGGTGACCAAAACAAAGTTCGGTGATCGAAAAAGTTAAGCCTCATCAAACGCGGTTACTTTTTTGGAAATCGGTAAAAACTTGTCCAAAATGGTTCGCTGTGCCAGATTTTTTTATTTTATCCCAAACTATGGCTCAAGTGGAGCATGCCCACAAAAAATGAGCCAAATCGGACTAAAATTGACGATTTGGTGACCAATACAAAGTTCGGTGATCGAAAAAAATAAGCCTCATCGAGCGCGGATACTTTTTTGAAAATCGGTAAAAACTTGTCCAAAATGGTTCGCGGTGCCAGATTTTTTTATTTTATCCCAAACTATGGCTCAAGTGGAGCATGCCCACAAAAAATGAGCCAAATCGGACTAAAGTTGACGATTTGGTGAACAAAACAAAGTTCGGTGATCGAAAAAGTTAAGCCTCATCGAGCGCGGATACTTTTTTGGAAATCGGTAAAAACTTGTCCAAAATGGTTCGCGGTGCCAGATTTTTTTATTTTATCCCAAACTATGGCTCAAGTGGAGCATGCCCACAAAAAATGAGCCAAATCGGACTAAAATTGACGATTTGGTGACCAAAACAAAGTTCGGTGATCGAAAAATTTAAGCCTCATCGAGCGCGGATACTTTTTTGGAAATCGGTAAAAACTTGTCCAAAATGGTTCGCGGTGCCAGATTTTTTTATTTTATCCCAAACTATGGCTCAAGTGGAGCATGCCCACAAAAAATGAGCCAAATCGGACTAAAATTGACGATTTGGTGACCAATACAAAGTTCGGTGATCGAAAAAGTTAAGCCTCATCGAGCGCGGATACTTTTTTGGAAATCGGTAAAAACTTGTCCAAAATGATTCGCGGTGCCAGATTTTTTTATTTTATCCCAAATTATGGCTCAAGTGGAGCATGCCCACAAGAAATGAGCCAAATCGGACTAAAATTGACGATTTGGTGACCAAAACAAAGTTCGGTGATCGAAAAAGTTAAGCCTCATCGAGCGCGGATACTTTTTTGGAAATCGGTAAAAACTTGTCCAAAATGGTTCGCGGTGCCAAATTTTTTTACTTTATCCCAAACTATGGCTCAAGTGGAGCATGTCCACAAAAAATGAGCCAAATCGGACTAAAATTGACGATTTGGTGACCAAAACAAAGTTCGGTGATCGAAAAAGTTAAGCCTCATCGAGCGCGGATACTTTTTTGGAAATCGGTAAAAACTTGTCCAAAATGGTTCGCTGTGCAAGATTTTTTTATTTTATCCCAAATTATGGCTCAAGTGGAGCATGCCCACAAAAATGAGCCAAATCGGACTAAAATTGACGATTTGGTGACCAAAAAAAAGTTCGGTGATCGAAAAAGTTAAGCCTCATCGAGCGCGGATACTTTTTTGGAAATCGGTGAAAACTTGTCCAAAATGGTTCGCGGTGCCAGATTTTTTTATTTTATCCCAAACTATGGCTCAAGTGGAGCATGCCCACAAAAAATGAGCTAAATCGGACTAAAATTGACGATTTGGTGACCAAAACAAAGTTCGGTGATCGAAAAAGTTAAGCCTCATCGAGCGCGGATACTTTTTTGGAAATCGGTAAAAACTTGTCCAAAATGGTTCGCTGTGCAAGATTTTTTTTTTATCCCAAACTATGGCTCAAGTGGAGCATGCCCACAAAAAATGAGCCAAATCGGACTAAAATTGACGATTTGGTGATCAATACAAAGTTCGGTGATCGAAAAAGTTAAGCCTCATCGAGCGCGGATACTTTTTTGAAAATCGGTAAAAACTTGTCCAAAATGGTTCGCGGTGCCAGATTTTTTTATTTTATCCCAAATTATGGCTCAAGTGGAGCATGCCCACAAAAAATGAGCCAAATCGGACTAAAATTGACGATTTGGTGACCAAAACAAAGTTCGGTGATCGAAAAAGTTAAGCCTCATCGAGCGCGGATACTTTTTTGGAAATCGGTAAAAACTTGTCCAAAATGGTTCGCTGTGCAAGATTTTTTTATTTTATCCCAAACTATGGCTCAAGTGGAGCATGCCCACAAAAAATGAGCCAAATCGGACTAAAATTGACGATTTGGTGACCAAAACAAAGTTCGGTGATCGAAAAAGTTAAGCCTCATCGAGCGCGGATACTTTTTTGGAAATCGGTAAAAACTTGTCCAAAATGGTTCGCGGTGCCAAATTTTTTTACTTTATCCCAAACTATGGCTCAAGTGGAGCATGCCCACAAAAAATGAGCCAAATCGGACTAAAATTGACGATTTGGTGACCAAAACAAAGTTCGGTGATCGAAAAAGTTAAGCCTCATCGAGCGCGGATACTTTTTTGGAAATCGGTAAAAACTTGTCCAAAATGGTTCGCTGTGCAAGATTTTTTTATTTTATCCCAAATTATGGCTCAAGTGGAGCATGCCCACAAAAATGAGCCAAATCGGACTAAAATTGACGATTTGGTGACCAAAAAAAAGTTCGGTGATCGAAAAAGTTAAGCCTCATCGAGCGCGGATACTTTTTTGGAAATCGGTGAAAACTTGTCCAAAATGGTTCGCGGTGCCAGACTTTTTTATTTTATCCCAAACTATGGCTCAAGTGGAGCATGCCCACAAAAAATGAGCTAAATCGGACTAAAATTGACGATTTGGTGACCAAAACAAAGTTCGGTGATCGAAAAAGTTAAGCCTCATCGAGCGCGGATACTTTTTTGGAAATCGGTAAAAACTTGTCCAAAATGGTTCGCTGTGCAAGATTTTTTTTTTATCCCAAACTATGGCTCAAGTGGAGCATGCCCACAAAAAATGAGCCAAATCGGACTAAAATTGACGATTTGGTGATCAATACAAAGTTCGGTGATCGAAAAAGTTAAGCCTCATCGAGCGCGGATACTTTTTTGAAAATCGGTAAAAACTTGTCCAAAATGGTTCGCGGTGCCAGATTTTTTTATTTTATCCCAAATTATGGCTCAAGTGGAGCATGCCCACAAAAAATGAGCCAAATCGGACTAAAATTGACGATTTGGTGACCAAAACAAAGTTCGGTGATCGAAAAAGTTAAGCCTCATCGAGCGCGGATACTTTTTTGGAAATCGGTAAAAACTTGTCCAAAATGGTTCGCTGTGCAAGATTTTTTTATTTTATCCCAAACTATGGCTCAAGTGGAGCATGCCCACAAAAAATGAGCCAAATCGGACTAAAATTGACGATTTGGTGACCAAAACAAAGTTCGGTGATCGAAAAAGTTAAGCCTCATCGAGCGCGGATACTTTTTTGGAAATCGGTAAAAACTTGTCCAAAATGGTTCGCGGTGCCAGATTTTTTTATTTTATCCCAAATTATGGCTCAAGTGGAGCATGCCCACAAAAAATGAGCCAAATCGGACTAAAATTGACGATTTGGTGACCAAAACAAAGTTCGGTGATCGAAAAAGTTAAGCCTCATCGAGCGCGGATACTTTTTTGGAAATCGGTAAAAACTTGTCCAAAATGGTTCGCGGTGCCAGATTTTTTTATTTTATCCCAAATTATGGCTCAAGTGGAGCATGCCCACAAAAAATGAGCCAAATCGGACTAAAATTGACGATTTGGTGACCAAAACAAAGTTCGGTGATCGAAAAAGTTAAGCCTCATCGAGCGCGGATACTTTTTTGGAAATCGGTAAAAACTTGTCCAAAATGGTTCGCTGTGCAAGATTTTTTTTTTATCCCAAACTATGGCTCAAGTGGAGCATGCCCACAAAAAATGAGCCAAATCGGACTAAAATTGACGATTTGGTGATCAATACAAAGTTCGGTGATCGAAAAAGTTAAGCCTCATCGAGCGCGGATACTTTTTTGAAAATCGGTAAAAACTTGTCCAAAATGGTTCGCGGTGCCAGATTTTTTTATTTTATCCCAAATTATGGCTCAAGTGGAGCATGCCCACAAAAAATGAGCCAAATCGGACTAAAATTGACGATTTGGTGACCAAAACAAAGTTCGGTGATCGAAAAAGTTAAGCCTCATCGAGCGCGGATACTTTTTTGGAAATCGGTAAAAACTTGTCCAAAATGGTTCGCTGTGCAAGATTTTTTTATTTTATCCCAAACTATGGCTCAAGTGGAGCATGCCCACAAAAAATGAGCCAAATCGGACTAAAATTGACGATTTGGTGACCAAAACAAAGTTCGGTGATCGAAAAAGTTAAGCCTCATCGAGCGCGGATACTTTTTTGGAAATCGGTAAAAACTTGTCCAAAATGGTTCGCGGTGCCAGATTTTTTTATTTTATCCCAAATTATGGCTCAAGTGGAGCATGCCCACAAAAAATGAGCCAAATCGGACTAAAATTGACGATTTGGTGACCAAAACAAAGTTCGGTGATCGAAAAAGTTAAGCCTCATCGAGCGCGGATACTTTTTTGGAAATCGGTAAAAACTTGTCCAAAATGGTTCGCGGTGCCAGATTTTTTTATTTTATCCCAAATTATGGCTCAAGTGGAGCATGCCCACAAAAAATGAGCCAAATCGGACTAAAATTGACGATTTGGTGACCAAAACAAAGTTCGGTGATCGAAAAAGTTAAGCCTCATCGAGCGCGGATACTTTTTTGGAAATCGGTAAAAACTTGTCCAAAATGGTTCGCTGTGCAAGATTTTTTTTTTATCCCAAACTATGGCTCAAGTGGAGCATGCCCACAAAAAATGAGCCAAATCGGACTAAAATTGACGATTTGGTGATCAATACAAAGTTCGGTGATCGAAAAAGTTAAGCCTCATCGAGCGCGGATACTTTTTTGAAAATCGGTAAAAACTTGTCCAAAATGGTTCGCGGTGCCAGATTTTTTTATTTTATCCCAAATTATGGCTCAAGTGGAGCATGCCCACAAAAAATGAGCCAAATCGGACTAAAATTGACGATTTGGTGACCAAAACAAAGTTCGGTGATCGAAAAAGTTAAGCCTCATCGAGCGCGGATACTTTTTTGGAAATCGGTAAAAACTTGTCCAAAATGGTTCGCTGTGCAAGATTTTTTTATTTTATCCCAAACTATGGCTCAAGTGGAGCATGCCCACAAAAAATGAGCCAAATCGGACTAAAATTGACGATTTGGTGACCAAAACAAAGTTCGGTGATCGAAAAAGTTAAGCCTCATCGAGCGCGGATACTTTTTTGGAAATCGGTAAAAACTTGTCCAAAATGGTTCGCGGTGCCAGATTTTTTTATTTTATCCCAAATTATGGCTCAAGTGGAGCATGCCCACAAAAAATGAGCCAAATCGGACTAAAATTGACGATTTGGTGACCAAAACAAAGTTCGGTGATCGAAAAAGTTAAGCCTCATCGAGCGCGGATACTTTTTTGGAAATCGGTGAAAACTTGTCCAAAATGGTTCGCTGTGCAAGATTTTTTTATTTTATCCCAAACTATGGCTCAAGTGGAGCATGCCCACAAAAAATGAGCCAAATCGGACTAAAATTGACGATTTGGTGACCAAAACAAAGTTCGGTGATCGAAAAAGTTAAGCCTCATCGAGCGCGGATACTTTTTTGAAAATCGGTAAAAACTTGTCCAAAATGGTTCGCAGTGCCAGATTTTTTTATTTTATCCCAAATTATGGCTCAAGTGGAGCATGCCCACAAAAAATGAGCCAAATCGGACTAAAATTGACGATTTGGTGACCAAAACAAAGTTCGGTGATCGAAAAAGTTAAGCCTCATCGAGCGCGGATACTTTTTTGGAAATCGGTAAAAACTTGTCCAAAATGGTTCGCTGTGCAAGATTTTTTTATTTTATCCCAAACTATGGCTCAAGTGGAGCATGCCCACAAAAAATGAGCCAAATCGGACTAAAATTGACGATTTGGTGACCAAAACAAAGTTCGGTGATCGAAAAAGTTAAGCCTCATCGAGCGCGGATACTTTTTTGGAAATCGGTAAAAACTTGTCCAAAATGGTTCGCGGTGCCAGATTTTTTTATTTTATCCCAAATTATGGCTCAAGTGGAGCATGCCCACAAAAAATGAGCCAAATCGGACTAAAATTGACGATTTGGTGACCAAAACAAAGTTCGGTGATCGAAAAAGTTAAGCCTCATCGAGCGCGGATACTTTTTTGGAAATCGGTGAAAACTTGTCCAAAATGGTTCGCTGTGCAAGATTTTTTTATTTTATCCCAAACTATGGCTCAAGTGGAGCATGCCCACAAAAAATGAGCCAAATCGGACTAAAATTGACGATTTGGTGACCAAAACAAAGTTCGGTGATCGAAAAAGTTAAGCCTCATCGAGCGCGGATACTTTTTTGGAAATCGGTAAAAACTTGTCCAAAATGGTTCGCGGTGCCAGATTTTTTTATTTTATCCCAAATTATGGCTCAAGTGGAGCATGCCCACAAAAAATGAGCCAAATCGGACTAAAATTGACGATTTGGTGACCAAAACAAAGTTCGGTGATCGAAAAAGTTAAGCCTCATCGAGCGCGGATACTTTTTTGGAAATCGGTGAAAACTTGTCCAAAATGGTTCGCTGTGCAAGATTTTTTTATTTTATCCCAAACTATGGCTCAAGTGGAGCATGCCCACAAAAAATGAGCCAAATCGGACTAAAATTGACGATTTGGTGACCAAAACAAAGTTCGGTGATCGAAAAAGTTAAGCCTCATCGAGCGCGGATACTTTTTTGGAAATCGGTAAAAACTTGTCCAAAATGGTTCGCGGTGCCAGATTTTTTTATTTTATCCCAAATTATGGCTCAAGTGGAGCATGCCCACAAAAAATGAGCCAAATCGGACTAAAATTGACGATTTGGTGACCAAAACAAAGTTCGGTGATCGAAAAAGTTAAGCCTCATCGAGCGCGGATACTTTTTTGGAAATCGGTAAAAACTTGTCCAAAATGGTTCGCTGTGCAAGATTTTTTTATTTTATCCCAAACTATGGCTCAAGTGGAGCATGCCCACAAAAAATGAGCCAAATCGGACTAAAATTGACGATTTGGTGACCAAAACAAAGTTCGGTGATCGAAAAAGTTAAGCCTCATCGAGCGCGGATACTTTTTTGGAAATCGGTAAAAACTTGTCCAAAATGGTTCGCTGTGCAAGATTTTTTTATTTTATCCAAAACTATGGCTCAAGTGGAGCATGCCCACAAAAAATGAGCCAAATCGGACTAAAATTGACGATTTGGTGACCAAAACAAAGTTCGGTGATCGAAAAAGTTAAGCCTCATCGAGCGCGGATGATTTTTGGAAATCGGTAAAAACTTGTCCAAAATGGTTCGCGGTGCCAGATTTTTTTATTTTATCCCAAACTATGGCTCAAGTGGAGCATGCCCACAAAAAATGAGCCAAATCAGACTAAAATTGACGATTTGGTGACCAAAACAAAGTTCGGTGATCGAAAAAGTTAAGCCTCATCGAGCGCGGATACTTTTTTGGAAATCGGTAAAAACTTGTCCAAAATGGTTCGCTGTGCAAGATTTTTTTATTTTATCCCAAACTATGGCTCAAGTGGAGCATGCCCACAAAAAATGAGCCAAATCGGACTAAAATTGACGATTTGGTGACCAAAACAAAGTTCGGTGATCGAAAAAGTTAAGCCTCATCGAGCGCGGATACTTTTTTAGAAATCGGTAAAAACTTGTCCAAAATGGTTCGCGGTGCCAGATTTTTTTATTTTATCCCAAACTATGGCTCAAGTGGAGCATGCCCACAAAAAATGAGCCAAATCGGACTAATATTGAAGATTTGGTGACCAAAACAAAGTTCGGTGATCGAAAAAGTTAAGCCTCATCGAGCGCGGATACTTTTTTGGAAATCGGTAAAAACTTGTCCAAAAAGGTTCGCGGTGCCAGATTTTTTTATTTTATCCCAAACTATGGCTCAAGTGGAGCATGCCCACAAAAAATGAGCCAAATCGGACTAAAATTGACGATTTGGTGACCAAAACAAAGTTCGGTGATCGAAAAAGTTAAGCCTCATCGAGCGCGGATACTTTTTTAGAAATCGGTAAAAACTTGTCCAAAATTGTTCGCTGTGCAAGATTTTTTTATTTTATCCCAAACTATGGCTCAAGTGGAGCATGCCCACAAAAAATGAGCCAAATCGGACTAAAATTGACGATTTGGTGACCAAAACAAAGTTCGGTGATCGAAAAAGTTAAGCCTCATCGAGCGCGGATACTTTTTTGGAAATCGGTAAAAACTTGTCCAAAATGTTTCGCGGTGCCAGATTTTTTTATTTTATCCCAAACTATGGCTCAAGTGGAGCATGCCCACAAAAAATGAGCCAAATCGGACTAAAATTGACGATTTGGTGACCAAAACAAAGTTCGGTGATCGAAAAAATTAAGCCTCATCGAGCGCGGATACTTTTTCGGAAATTGGTAAAAACTTGTCCAAAATGGTTCGCGGTGCCAGATTTTTTTATTTTATCCCAAACTATGGCTCAAGTGGAGCATGCCCACAAAAAATGAGCCAAATCGGACTAAAATTGACGATTTGGTGACCAAAACAAAGTTCGGTGATCGAAAAAGTTAAGGCTCATCGAGCGCGGATACTTTTTTGGAAATCGGTGAAAACTTGTCCAAAATGGTTCGCGGTGCCAGATTTTTTTATTTTGTCCCAAACTATGGCTCAAGTGGAGCATGCCCACAAAAAATGAGCCAAATCGGACTAAAATTGACGATTTGGTGACCAAAACAAAGTTCGGTGATCGAAAAAGTTAAGCCTCATCGAGCGCGGATACTTTTTTGGAAATCGGTAAAAACTTGTCCAAAATTGTTCGCTGTGCAAGATTTTTTTATTTTATCCCAAACTATGGCTCAAGTGGAGCATGCCCACAAAAAATGAGCCAAATCGGACTAAAATTGACGATTTGGTGATCAAAACAAAGTTCGGTGATCGAAAAAGTTAAGCCTCATCGAGCGCGGATACTTTTTTGGAAATCGGTAAAAACTTGTCCAAAATGGTTCGCGGTGCCAGATTTTTTTATTTTATCCCATACTATGGCTCAAGTGGAGCATGCCCACAAAAAATGAGCCAAATCGGACTAAAATTGACGATTTGGTGACCAAAACAAAGTTCGGTGATCGAAAAAATTAAGCCTCATCGAGCGCGGCTACTTTTTTGGAAATTGGTAAAAACTTGTCCAAAATGGTTCGCGGTGCCAGATTTTTTTATTTTATCCCAAACTATGGCTCAAGTGGAGCATGCCCACAAAAAATGAGCCAAATCGGACTAAAATTGACGATTTGGTGACCAATACAAAGTTCGGTGATCGAAAAAGTTAAGCCTCATCGAGCGCGGATACTTTTTTGGAAATCGGTAAAAACTTGTCCAAAATGGTTCGCGGTGCCAGATTTTTTTATTTTATCCCAAACTATGGCTCAAGTGGAGCATGCCCACAAAAAATGAGCCAAATCGGACTAAAATTGACGATTTGGTGACCAAAACAAAGTTCGGTGATCGAAAAAATTAAGCCTCATCGAGCGCGGATACTTTTTTGGAAATTGGTAAAAACTTGTCCAAAATGGTTCGCTGTGCAAGATTTTTTTATTTTATTCCAAATTATGGCTCAAGTGGAGCATGCCCACAAAAAATGAGCCAAATCGGACTAAAATTGACGATTTGGTGACCAAAACAAAGTTCGGTGATCGAAAAAGTTAAGCCTCATCGAGCGCGGATACTTTTTTGGAAATCGGTAAAAACTTGTCCAAAATGGTTCGCGGTGCCAGATTTTTTTATTTTATCCCAAACTATGGCTCAAGTGGAGCATGCCCACAAAAAATGAGCCAAATCGGACTAAAATTGACGATTTGGTGACCAAAACAAAGTTCGGTGATCGAAAAAGTTAAGCCTCATCGAGCGCGGATGATTTTTGGAAATTGGTAAAAACTTGTCCAAAATGGTTCGCGGTGCCAGATTTTTTTATTTTATCCCAAACTATGGCTCAAGTGGAGCATGCCCACAAAAAATGAGCCAAATCAGACTAAAATTGACGATTTGGTGACCAAAACAAAGTTCGGTGATCGAAAAAGTTAAGCCTCATCGAGCGCGGATACTTTTTTGGAAATCGGTAAAAACTTGTCCAAAATGGTTCGCTGTGCAAGATTTTTTTATTTTATCCCAAACTATGGCTCAAGTGGAGCATGCCCACAAAAAATGAGCCAAATCGGACTAAAATTGACGATTTGGTGACCAAAACAAAGTTCGGTGATCGAAAAAGTTAAGCCTCATCGAGCGCGGATACTTTTTTAGAAATCGGTAAAAACTTGTCCAAAATGGTTCGCGGTGCCAGATTTTTTTATTTTATCCCAAACTATGGCTCAAGTGGAGCATGCCCACAAAAAATGAGCCAAATCGGACTAATATTGACGATTTGGTGACCAAAACAAAGTTCGGTGATCGAAAAAGTTAAGCCTCATCGAGCGCGGATACTTTTTTGGAAATCGGTAAAAACTTGTCCAAAATGGTTCGCGGTGCCAGATTTTTTTATTTTATCCCAAACTATGGCTCAAGTGGAGCATGCCCACAAAAAATGAGCCAAATCGGACTAAAATTGACGATTTGGTGACCAAAACAAAGTTCGGTGATCGAAAAAGTTAAGCCTCATCGAGCGCGGATACTTTTTTAGAAATCGGTAAAAACTTGTCCAAAATTGTTCGCTGTGCAAGATTTTTTTATTTTATCCCAAACTATGGCTCAAGTGGAGCATGCCCACAAAAAATGAGCCAAATCGGACTAAAATTGACGATTTGGTGACCAAAACAAAGTTCGGTGATCGAAAAAGTTAAGCCTCATCGAGCGCGGATACTTTTTTGGAAATCGGTAAAAACTTGTCCAAAATGTTTCGCGGTGCCAGATTTTTTTATTTTATCCCAAACTATGGCTCAAGTGGAGCATGCCCACAAAAAATGAGCCAAATCGGACTAAAATTGACGATTTGGTGACCAAAACAAAGTTCGGTGATCGAAAAAATTAAGCCTCATCGAGCGCGGATACTTTTTTGGAAATTGGTAAAAACTTGTCCAAAATGGTTCGCGATGCCAGATTTTTTTATTTTATCTCAAACTATGGCTCAAGTGGAGCATGCCCACAAAAAATGAGCCAAATCGGACTAAAATTGACGATTTGGTGACCAAAACAAAGTTCGGTGATCGAAAAAATTAAGCCTCATCGAGCGCGGATACTTTTTCGGAAATTGGTAAAAACTTGTCCAAAATGGTTCGCGGTGCCAGATTTTTTTATTTTATCCCAAACTATGGCTCAAGTGGAGCATGCCCACAAAAAATGAGCCAAATCGGACTAAAATTGACGATTTGGTGACCAATACAAAGTTCGGTGATCGAAAAAGTTAAGCCTCATCGAGCGCGGATACTTTTTTGGAAATCGGTAAAAACTTGTCCAAAATGGTTCGCGGTGCCAGATTTTTTTATTTTATCCCAAACTATGGCTCAAGTGGAGCATGCCCACAAAAAATGAGCCAAATCGGACTAAAATTGACGATTTGGTGACCAAAACAAAGTTCGGTGATCGAAAAAGTTAAGCCTCATCGAGCGCGGATACTTTTTTGGAAATCGGTAAAAACTTGTCCAAAATGTTTCGCGGTGCCAGATTTTTTTATTTTATCCCAAACTATGGCTCAAGTGGAGCATGCCCACAAAAAATGAGCCAAATCGGACTAAAATTGACGATTTGGTGACCAAAACAAAGTTCGGTGATCGAAAAAATTAAGCCTCATCGAGCGCGGATACTTTTTTGGAAATTGGTAAAAACTTGTCCAAAATGGTTCGTGATGCCAGATTTTTTTATTTTATCTCAAACTATGGCTCAAGTGGAGCATGCCCACAAAAAATGAGCCAAATCGGACTAAAATTGACGATTTGGTGACCAAAACAAAGTTCGGTGATCGAAAAAATTAAGCCTCATCGAGCGCGGATACTTTTTCGGAAATTGGTAAAAACTTGTCCAAAATGGTTCGCGGTGCCAGATTTTTTTATTTTATCCCAAACTATGGCTCAAGTGGAGCATGCCCACAAAAAATGAGCCAAATCGGACTAAAATTGACGATTTGGTGACCAAAACAAAGTTCGGTGATCGAAAAAGTTAAGCCTCATCGAGCGCGGATACTTTTTTGGAAATCGGTGAAAACTTGTCCAAAATGGTTCGCGGTGCCAGATTTTTTTATTTTATCCCAAACTATGGCTCAAGTGGAGCATGCCCACAAAAAATGAGCCAAATCGGACTAAAATTGACGATTTGGTGACCAAAACAAAGTTCGGTGATCGAAAAAGTTAAGCCTCATCGAGCGCGGATACTTTTTTGGAAATCGGTAAAAACTTGTCCAAAATTGTTCGCTGTGCAAGATTTTTTTTATTTTATCCCAAACTATGGCTCAAGTGGAGCATGCCCACAAAAAATGAGCCAAATCGGACTAAAATTGACGATTTGGTGATCAAAACAAAGTTCGGTGATCGAAAAAGTTAAGCCTCATCGAGCGCGGATACTTTTTTGGAAATCGGTAAAAACTTGTCCAAAATGGTTCGCGGTGCCAGATTTTTTTATTTTATCCCATACTATGGCTCAAGTGGAGCATGCCCACAAAAAATGAGCCAAATCGGACTAAAATTGACGATTTGGTGACCAAAACAAAGTTCGGTGATCGAAAAAATTAAGCCTCATCGAGCGCGGCTACTTTTTTGGAAATTGGTAAAAACTTGTCCAAAATGGTTCGCGGTGCCAGATTTTTTTATTTTATCCCAAACTATGGCTCAAGTGGAGCATGCCCACAAAAAATGAGCCAAATCGGACTAAAATTGACGATTTGGTGATCAAAACAAAGTTCGGTGATCGAAAAAGTTAAGCCTCATCGAGCGCGGATACTTTTTTGGAAATCGGTAAAAACTTGTCCAAAATGGTTCGCGGTGCCAGATTTTTTTATTTTATCCCATACTATGGCTCAAGTGGAGCATGCCCACAAAAAATGAGCCAAATCGGACTAAAATTGACGATTTGGTGACCAAAACAAAGTTCGGTGATCGAAAAAATTAAGCCTCATCGAGCGCGGCTACTTTTTTGGAAATTGGTAAAAACTTGTCAAAATGGTTCGCGGTGCCAGATTTTTTTATTTTATCCCAAACTATGGCTCAAGTGGAGCATGCCCACAAAAAATGAGCCAAATCGGACTAAAATTGACGATTTGGTGACCAATACAAAGTTCGGTGATCGAAAAAGTTAAGCCTCATCGAGCGCGGATACTTTTTTGGAAATCGGTAAAAACTTGTCCAAAATGGTTCGCGGTGCCAGATTTTTTTATTTTATCCCAAACTATGGCTCAAGTGGAGCATGCCCACAAAAAATGAGCCAAATCGGACTAAAATTGACGATTTGGTGACCAAAACAAAGTTCGGTGATCGAAAAAATTAAGCCTCATCGAGCGCGGATACTTTTTTGGAAATTGGTAAAAACTTGTCCAAAATGGTTCGCTGTGCAAGATTTTTTTATTTTATTCCAAATTATGGCTCAAGTGGAGCATGCCCACAAAAAATGAGCCAAATCGGACTAAAATTGACGATTTGGTGACCAAAACAAAGTTCGGTGATCGAAAAAGTTAAGCCTCATCGAGCGCGGATACTTTTTTGGAAATCGGTAAAAACTTGTCCAAAATGGTTCGCGGTGCCAGATTTTTTTATTTTATCCCAAACTATGGCTCAAGTGGAGCATGCCCACAAAAAATGAGCCAAATCGGACTAAAATTGACGATTTGGTGACCAAAACAAAGTTCGGTGATCGAAAAAGTTAAGCCTCATCGAGCGCGGATACTTTTTTGGAAATCGGTAAAAACTTGTCCAAAATGGTTCGCGGTGCCAGATTTTTTTATTTTATCCCAAACTATGGCTCAAGTGGAGCATGCCCAAAAAAAATGAGCCAAATCGGACTAAAATTGACGATTTGGTGATCAAAACAAAGTTCGGTGATCGAAAAAGTTAAGCCTCATCGAGCGCGGATACTTTTTTGGAAATCGGTAAAAATTTGTCCAAAATGGTTCGCTGTGCAAGATTTTTTTATTTTTATCCCAAACTATGGCTCAAGTGGAGCATGCCCACAAAAAATGAGCCAAATCGGACTAAAATTGACGATTTGGTGACCAATACAAAGTTCGGTGATCGAAAAAGTTAAGCCTCATCGAGCGCGGATACTTTTTGTAAATGACAATTTCAGCAGTAACCATTGCTCCAAACACACCCCATATACTTGTAAAGGCCATTATTATAGTTCCCCTGCTTGCGTATTATGTATATTTGATATTTGGAACTGTCTCGGAAACATCAATACTAATTGTATAATTTCCCTTTATTAAACTAACTTTTAACTTAGTGCAAATCGCTCAGTTCCATTCTTTAGGCTGCACTCCGCTAACGCAGAGTGCATTCAAATAAAACTTATCAAATAAAGTTAATACTTACCTATTTAATAAGTTTATCACAACAAATAGGCTAAAAGCAATGCCACTGATTTTCCCAATTACCGGCCTAAACCCACTGAAGTCATTCTTCCGGTCCAATGTCCGGTTATACAGGTTCCTCGTACCCAATTCATCTGTGCTTTGTTTTGCGGCCGTTCCACTGTATTGTGGATGGTTGGAAGCAAAAAGTTTGCGCGTTTGTCATAATACACTGTATGGCTACGAATTGCATAAATTATAACACAACCGTGGCTAAAATTGCATGTATTAAGTGACTATTTTGCAAACCGCAAGGCGGCGAGTTAAAGTGATCCTGTATATGAATATGAGACTACAATACAATACTGTTGTATATAAATTCGCTCCCGCTTACGCAAATGCCTACGACCATACCATGTTGAATGCACCGGTTCTCGTCCGATCACCGAAGTTAAGCAACATTGGGCCTGGTTAGTACTTGGATGGGTGACCGCTTGGGAACACCAGGTGTTGTAGGCTTTTTCTTTTGAGTATTCAAACCTCATAGAATACTTTTATTCGATATTTACACATTTTAGAGCCTCAAAAAGCCTCGGTGATCGAAAAAGTTAAGCCTCATCGAGCGCGGATACTTTTTTGGAAATCGGTAAAAACTTGTCCAAAATGGTTCGCGGTGCCAGATTTTTTTATTTTATCCCAAACTATGGCTCAAGTGGAGCATGCCCACAAAAAATGAGCCAAATCGGACTAAAATTGACGATTTGGTGATCAAAACAAAGTTCGGTGATCGAAAAAGTTAAGCCTCATCGAGCGCGGATACTTTTTTGGAAATCGGTAAAAATTTGTCCAAAATGGTTCGCTGTGCAAGATTTTTTTATTTTTATCCCAAACTATGGCTCAAGTGGAGCATGCCCACAAAAAATGAGCCAAATCGGACTAAAATTGACGATTTGGTGACCAATACAAAGTTCGGTGATCGAAAAAGTTAAGCCTCATCGAGCGCGGATACTTTTTGTAAATGACAATTTCAGCAGTAACCATTGCTCCAAACACACCCCATATACTTGTAAAGGCCATTATTATAGTTCCCCTGCTTGCGTATTATGTATATTTGATATTTGGAACTGTCTCGGAAACATCAATACTAATTGTATAATTTCCCTTTATTAAACTAACTTTTAACTTAGTGCAAATCGCTCAGTTCCATTCTTTAGGCTGCACTCCGCTAACGCAGAGTGCATTCAAATAAA
The DNA here is from genome assembly GCF_964194025.1 of Convolutriloba macropyga. Classification (NCBI taxonomy): domain Eukaryota; kingdom Metazoa; phylum Xenacoelomorpha; order Acoela; family Convolutidae; genus Convolutriloba; species Convolutriloba macropyga. The sequence goes on along the minus strand of NC_134476.1, from coordinate 23,672,544 downwards.
ACTTATCAAATAAAGTTAATACTTACCTATTTAATAAGTTTATCACAACAAATAGGCTAAAAGCAATGCCACTGATTTTCCCAATTACCGGCCTAAACCCACTGAAGTCATTCTTCCGGTCCAATGTCCGGTTATACAGGTTCCTCGTACCCAATTCATCTGTGCTTTGTTTTGCGGCCGTTCCACTGTATTGTGGATGGTTGGAAGCAAAAAGTTTGCGCGTTTGTCATAATACACTGTATGGCTACGAATTGCATAAATTATAACACAACCGTGGCTAAAATTGCATGTATTAAGTGACTATTTTGCAAACCGCAAGGCGGCGAGTTAAAGTGATCCTGTATATGAATATGAGACTACAATACAATACTGTTGTATATAAATTCGCTCCCGCTTACGCAAATGCCTACGACCATACCATGTTGAATGCACCGGTTCTCGTCCGATCACCGAAGTTAAGCAACATTGGGCCTGGTTAGTACTTGGATGGGTGACCGCTTGGGAACACCAGGTGTTGTAGGCTTTTTCTTTTGAGTATTCAAACCTCATAGAATACTTTTCTTCGATATTTACACATTTTAGAGCCTCAAAAAGCCTCGGTGATCGAAAAAGTTAAGCCTCATCGAGCGCGGATACTTTTTTGGAAATCGGTAAAAACTTGTCCAAAATGGTTCGCGGTGCCAGCTTTTTTATTTTATCCCAAACTATGGCTCAAGTGGAGCATGCCCACAAAAAATGAGCCAAATCGGACTAAAATTGACGATTTGGTGACCAATACAAAGTTCGGTGATCGAAAAAGTTAAGCCTCATCGAGCGCGGATACTTTTTTGGAAATCGGTAAAAACTTGTCCAAAATGGTTCGCGGTGCCAGATTTTTTTTTATTTTATCCCAAACTATGGCTCAAGTGGAGCATGCCCACAAAAAATGAGCCAAATCGGACTAAAATTGACGATTTGGTGACCAAAACAAAGTTCGGTGATCGAAAAAGTTAAGCCTCATCGAGCGCGGATACTTTTTTGGAAATCGGTAAAAACTTGTCCAAAATGGTTCGCGGTGCCAGATTTTTTTATTTTATCCCAAATTATGGCTCAAGTGGAGCATGCACACAAAAAATGAGCTAAATCGGACTAAAATTGACGATTTGGTGACCAATACAAAGTTCGGTGATCGAAAAAGTTAAGCCTCATCGAGCGCGGATACTTTTTTGGAAATCGGTAAAAACTTGTCCAAAATGGTTCGCGGTGCCAGATTTTTTTATTTTATCCCAAACTATGGCTCAAGTGGAGCATGCCCACAAAAAATGAGCCAAATCGGACTAAAATTGACGATTTGGTGACCAAAACAAAGTTCGGTGATCGAAAAAGTTAAGCCTCATCGAGAGCGGATACTTTTTTGGAAATTTGTAAAAACTTGTCCAAAATGGTTCGCGGTGCCAGATTTTTTTATTTTATCCCAAATTATGGCTCAAGTGGAGCATGCCCACAAAAAATGAGCTAAATCGGACTAAAATTGACGATTTGGTGACCAATACAATGTTCGGTGATCGAAAAAGTTAAGCCTCATCGAGCGCGGATACTTTTTTGGAAATCGGTAAAAACTTGTCCAAAATGGTTCGCGGTGCCAGATTTTTTTATTTTATCCCAAACTATGGCTCAAGTGGAGCATGCCCACAAAAAATGAGCCAAATCGGACTAAAATTGACGATTTGGTGACCAATACAAAGTTCGGTGATCGAAAAAGTTAAGCCTCATCGAGCGCGGATACTTTTTTGGAAATCGGTAAAAACTTGTCCAAAATGGTTCGCGGTGCCAGATTTTTTTAGTTTATCCCAAACTATGGCTCAAGTGGAGCATGCCCACAAAAAATGAGCCAAATCGGACTAAAATTGACGATTTGGTGACCAAAACAAAGTTCGGTGATCGAAAAAGTTAAGCCTCATCGAGCGCGGATACTTTTTTGGAAATCGGTAAAAACTTGCCCAAAATGGTTCGCGGTGCCAGATTTTTTTATTTTATCCCAAACTATGGCTCAAGTGGAGCATGCCCACAAAAAATGAGCCAAATCGGACTAAAATTGACGATTTGGTGACCAATACAAAGTTCGGTGATCGAAAAAGTTAAGCCATATCGAGCGCGGATACTTTTTTGGAAATCGGTAAAAACTTGTCCAAAATGGTTCTCGGTGCCAGATTTTTTTATTTTATCCCAAACTATGGCTCAAGTGGAGCATGCCCACAAAAAATGAGCCAAATCGGACTAAAATTGACGATTTGGTGACCAAAACAAAGTTCGGTGATCGAAAAAGTTAAGCCTCATCGAGCGCGGATACTTTTTTGGAAATCGGTAAAAACTTGTCCAAAATGGTTCGCGGTGCCAAATTTATTTATTTTATCCCAAACTCTGGCTCAAGTGGAGCATGCCCACAAAAAATGAGCCAAATCGGACTAAAATTGACGATTTGGTGACCAAAACAAAGTTCGGTGATCGAACAAGTTAAGCCTCATCGAGCGCGGATACTTTTTTGGAAATCGGAAAAAACTTTTCCAAAATGGTTCGCGGTGCCAGATTTTTTTATTTTATCCCAAATTATGGCTCAAGTGGAGCATGCCCACAAAAAATGAGCTAAATCGGACTAAAATTGACGATTTGGTGACCAATACAAAGTTCGGTGATCGAAAAAGTTAAGCCTCATCGAGCGCGGATACTTTTTTGGAAATCGGTAAAAACTTGCCCAAAATGGTTCGCGGTGCCAGATTTTTTTATTTTATCCCAAACTATGGCTCAAGTGGAGCATGCCCACAAAAAATGAGCCAAATCGGACTAAAATTGACGATTTGGTGACCAATACAAAGTTCGGTGATCGAAAAAGTTAAGCCATATCGAGCGCGGATACTTTTTTGGAAATCGTAAAAACTTGTCCAAAATGGTTCTCGGTGCCAGATTTTTTTATTTTATCCCAAACTATGGCTCAAGTGGAGCATGCCCACAAAAAATGAGCCAAATCGGACTAAAATTGACGATTTGGTGACCAAAACAAAGTTCGGTGATCGAAAAAGTTAAGCCTCATCGAGCGCGGATACTTTTTTGGAAATCGGTAAAAACTTGTCCAAAATGGTTCGCGGTGCCAAATTTATTTATTTTATCCCAAACTCTGGCTCAAGTGGAGCATGCCCACAAAAAATGAGCCAAATCGGACTAAAATTGACGATTTGGTGACCAAAACAAAGTTCGGTGATCGAAAAAGTTAAGCCTCATCGAGCGCGGATACTTTTTTGGAAATCGGAAAAAACTTTTCCAAAATGGTTCGCGGTGCCAGATTTTTTTATTTTATCCCAAATTATGGCTCAAGTGGAGCATGCCCACAAAAAATGAGCTAAATCGGACTAAAATTGACGATTTGGTGACCAATACAAAGTTCGGTGATCGAAAAAGTTAAACCTCATCGAGCGCGGATACTTTTTTGGAAATTGGTAAAAACTTGTCCAAAATGGTTCGCGGTGCCAAATTTTTTTATTTTATCCCAAACTATGGCTCAAGTGGAGCATGCCCACAAAAAATGAGCCAAATCGGACTAAAATTGACGATTTGGTGACCAAAACAAAGTTCGGTGATCGAAAAAGTTAAGCCTCATCGAGCGCGGATACTTTTTTGGAAATCGGTAAAAACTTGTCCAAAATGGTTCGCGGTGCCAGATTTTTTTATTTTATCCCAAACTATGGCTCAAGTGGAGCATGCCCACAAAAAATGAGCCAAATCGGACTAAAATTGACGATTTGGTGACCAAAACAAAGTTCGGTGATCGAAAAAGTTAAGCCTCATCGAGCGCGGATACTTTTTTGGAAATTGGTAAAAACTTGTCCAAAATGGTTCGCGGTGCCAGATTTTTTTATTTTATCCCAAACTATGGCTCAAGTGGAGCATGCCCACAAAAAATGAGCCAAATCGGACTAAAATTGACGATTTGGTGACCAAAACAAAGTTCGGTGATCGAAAAAGTTAAGCCTCATCGAGCGCGGATACTTTTTTGGAAATCGGTAAAAACTTGTCCAAAATGGTTCGCGGTGCCAGATTTTTTTATTTTATCCCAAACTATGGCTCAAGTGGAGCATGCCCACAAAAAATGAGCCAAATCGGACTAAAATTGACGATTTGGTGACCAATACAAAGTTCGGTGATCGAAAAAGTTAAGCCTCATCGAGCGCGGATACTTTTTTGGAAATTGGTAAAAACTTGTCCAAAATGGTTCGCGGTGCCAGATTTTTTTATTTTATCCCAAACTATGGCTCAAGTGGAGCATGCCCACAAAAAATGAGCCAAATCGGACTAAAATTGACGATTTGGTGACCAAAACAAAGTTCGGTGATCGAAAAAGTTAAGCCTCATCGAGCGCGGATACTTTTTTAGAAATCGGTAAAAACTTGTCCAAAATGGTTCGCGGTGCCAGATTTTTTTATTTTATCCCAAACTATGGCTCAAGTGGAGCATGTCCACAAAAAATGAGCCAAATCGGACTAAAATTGACGATTTGGTGACCAAAACAAAGTTCGGTGATCGAAAAAGTTAAGCCTCATCGAGCGCGGATACTTTTTTGGAAATCGGTAAGAACTTGTCCAAAATGGTTCGCGGTGCCAGATTTTTTTATTTTATCCCAAACTGTGGCTCAAGTGGAGCATGCCCACAAAAAATGAGCCAAATCGGACTAAAATTGACGATTTGGTGACCAAAACAAAGTTCGGTGATCGAAAAAGTTAAGCCTCATCGAGCGCGGATACTTTTTTGGAAATCGGTAAAAACTTGTCCAAAATGGTTCGCGGTGCCAGATTTTTTTATTTTATCCCAAACTATGGCTCAAGTGGAGCATGCCCACAAAAAATGAGCCAAATCGGACTAAAATTGACGATTTGGTGACCAAAACAAAGTTCGGTGATCGAAAAAGTTAAGCCTCATCGAGCGCGGATACTTTTTTGGAAATTGGTAAAAACTTGTCCAAAATGGTTCGCGGTGCCAGATTTTTTTATTTTATCCCAAACTGTGGCTCAAGTGGAGCATGCCCACAAAAAATGAGCCAAATCGGACTAAAATTGACGATTTGGTGACCAAAACAAAGTTCGGTGATCGAAAAAGTTAAGCCTCATCGAGCGCGGATACTTTTTTGGAAATCGGTAAAAACTTGTCCAAAATGGTTCGCGGTGCCAGATTTTTTTATTTATCCCAGACTATGGCTCAAGTGGAGCATGCCCACAAAAAATGAGCCAAATCGGACTAAAATTGACGATTTGGTGACCAAAACAAAGTTCGGTGATCGAAAAAGTTAAGCCTCATCGAGCGCGGATACTTTTTTAGAAATCGGTAAAAACTTGTCCAAAATGGTTCGCGGTGCCAGATTTTTTTATTTTATCCCAAACTATGGCTCAAGTGGAGCATGCCCACAAAAAATGAGCCAAATCGGACTAAAATTGACGATTTGGTGACCAAAACAAAGTTCGGTGATCGAAAAAGTTAAGCCTCATCGAGCGCGGATACTTTTTTGGAAATCGGTAAAAACTTGTCCAAAATGGTTCGCGGTGCCAGATTTTTTTATTTTATCCCAAACTATGGCTCAAGTGGAGCATGCCCACAAAAAATGAGCCAAATCGGACTAAAATTGACGATTTGGTGACCAAAACAAAGTTCGGTGATCGAAAAAGTTAAGCCTCATCGAGCGCGGATACTTTTTTGGAAATTGGTAAAAACTTGTCCAAAATGGTTCGCGGTGCCAGATTTTTTTATTTTATCCCAAACTATGGCTCAAGTGGAGCATGCCCACAAAAAATGAGCCAAATCGGACTAAAATTGACGATTTGGTGACCAAAACAAAGTTCGGTGATCGAAAAAGTTAAGCCTCATCGAGCGCGGATACTTTTTTGGAAATCGGTAAAAACTTGTCCAAAATGGTTCGCGGTGCCAGATTTTTTTATTTTATCCCAAACTATGGCTCAAGTGGAGCATGCCCACAAAAAATGAGCCAAATCGGACTAAAATTGACGATTTGGTGACCAAAACAAAGTTCGGTGATCGAAAAAGTTAAGCCTCATCGAGCGCGGATACTTTTTTGGAAATCGGTAAAAACTTGTCCAAAATGGTTCGCGGTGCCAGATTTTTTTATTTATCCCAGACTATGGCTCAAGTGGAGCATGCCCACAAAAAATGAGCCAAATCGGACTAAAATTGACGATTTGGTGACCAAAACAAAGTTCGGTGATCGAAAAAATTAAGCCTCATCGAGCGCGGATACTTTTTTGGAAATTGGTAAAAACTTGTCCAAAATGGTTCGCGGTGCCAGATTTTTTTATTTTATCCCAAACTATGGCTCAAGTGGAGCATGCCCACAAAAAATGAGCCAAATCGGACTAAAATTGACGATTTGGTGACCAAAACAAAGTTCGGTGATCGAAAAAGTTAAGCCTCATCGAGCGCGGATACTTTTTTGGAAATCGGTAAAAACTTGTCCAAAATGGTTCGCGGTGCCAAATTTTTTTATTTTATCCCAAACTATGGCTCAAGTGGAGCATGCCCACAAAAAATGAGCCAAATCGGACTAAAATTGACGATTTGGTGACCAAAACAAAGTTCGGTGATCGAAAAAGTTAAGCCTCATCGAGCGCGGATACTTTTTTGGAAATTGGTAAAAACTTGTCCAAAATGGTTCGCGGTGCCAGATTTTTTTATTTTATCCCAAACTATGGCTCAAGTGGAGCATGCCCACAAAAAATGAGCCAAATCGGACTAAAATTGACGATTTGGTGACCAAAACAAAGTTCGGTGATCGAAAAAGTTAAGCCTCATCGAGCGCGGATACTTTTTTGGAAATCGGTAAAAACTTGTCCAAAATGGTTCGCGGTGCCAGATTTTTTTATTTTATCCCAAATTATGGCTCAAGTGGAGCATGCCCACAAAAAATGAGCCAAATCGGACTAAAATTGACGATTTGGTGACCAGAACAAAGTTCGGTGATCGAAAAAGTTAAGCCTCATCGAGCGCGGATACTTTTTTGGAAATCGGTAAAAACTTGTCCAAAATGGTTCGCGGTGCCAGTTTTTTTTATTTTATCCCAAACTATGGCTCAAGTGGAGCATGCCCACAAAAAATGAGCCAAATCGGACTAAAATTGACGATTTGGTAATCAAAACAAAGTTCGGTGATCGAAAAAGTTAAGCCTCATCGAGCGCGGATACTTTTTTGGAAATTGGTAAAAACTTGTCCAAAATGGTTCGCGGTGCCAGATTTTTTTATTTTATCCCAAACTATGGCTCAAGTGGAGCATGCCCACAAAAAATGAGCCAAATCGGACTAAAATTGACGATTTGGTGACCAAAACAAAGTTCGGTGATCGAAAAAGTTAAGCCTCATCGAGCGCTGATACTTTTTTGGAAATCGGTAAAAACTTGTCCAAAATGGTTCGCGGTGCCAGATTTTTTTATTTTATCCCAAACTATGGCTCAAGTGGAGCATGCCCACAAAAAATGAGCCAAATCGGACTAAAATTGACGATTTGGTGACCAAAACAATGTTCGGTGATCGAAAAAGTTAAGCCTCATCGAGCGCGGATACTTTTTTGGAAATTGGTAAAAACTTGTCCAAAATGGTTCGCGGTGCCAGATTTTTTTATTTTATCCCAAACTATGGCTCAAGTGGAGCATGCCCACAAAAAATGAGCCAAATCGGACTAAAATTGACGATTTGGTGACCAAAACAAAGTTCGGTGATCGAAAAAGTTAAGCCTCATCGAGCGCGGATACTTTTTTGGAAATCGGTAAAAACTTGTCCAAAATGGTTCGCGGTGCCAGATTTTTTTATTTTATCCCAAACTATGGCTCAAGTGGAGCATGCCCACAAAAAATGAGCCAAATCGGACTAAAATTGACGATTTGGTGACCAAAACAAAGTTCGGTGATCGAAAAAGTTAAGCCTCATCGAGCGCGGATACTTTTTTGGAAATCGGTAAAAACTTGTCCAAAATGGTTCGCGGTGCCAGATTTTTTTATTTTATCCCAAACTATGGCTCAAGTGGAGCATGCCCACAAAAAATGAGCCAAATCGGACTAAAATTGACGATTTGGTGACCAAAACAATGTTCGGTGATCGAAAAAGTTAAGCCTCATCGAGCGCGGATACTTTTTTGGAAATTGGTAAAAACTTGTCCAAAATGGTTCGCGGTGCCAGATTTTTTTATTTTATCCCAAACTATGGCTCAAGTGGAGCATGCCCACAAAAAATGAGCCAAATCGGACTAAAATTGACGATTTGGTGACCAAAACAAAGTTCGGTGATCGAAAAAGTTAAGCCTCATCGAGCGCGGATACTTTTTTGGAAATCGGTAAAAACTTGTCCAAAATGGTTCGCGGTGCCAGATTTTTTTATTTTATCCCAAACTATGGCTCAAGTGGAGCATGCCCACAAAAAATGAGCCAAATCGGACTAAAATTGACGATTTGGTGACCAAAACAAAGTTCGGTGATCGAAAAAGTTAAGCCTCATCGAGCGCGGATACTTTTTTGGAAATCGGTAAAAACTTGTCCAAAATGGTTCGCGGTGCCAGATTTTTTTATTTTATCCCAAACTATGGCTCAAGTGGAGCATGCCCACAAAAAATGAGCCAAATCGGACTAAAATTGACGATTTGGTGACCAAAACAATGTTCGGTGATCGAAAAAGTTAAGCCTCATCGAGCGCGGATACTTTTTTGGAAATTGGTAAAAACTTGTCCAAAATGGTTCGCGGTGCCAGATTTTTTTATTTTATCCCAAACTATGGCTCAAGTGGAGCATGCCCACAAAAAATGAGCCAAATCGGACTAAAATTGACGATTTGGTGACCAAAACAAAGTTCGGTGATCGAAAAAGTTAAGCCTCATCGAGCGCGGATACTTTTTTGGAAATCGGTAAAAACTTGTCCAAAATGGTTCGCGGTGCCAGATTTTTTTATTTTATCCCAAACTATGGCTCAAGTGGAGCATGCCCACAAAAAATGAGCCAAATCGGACTAAAATTGACGATTTGGTGACCAAAACAAAGTTCGGTGATCGAAAAAGTTAAGCCTCATCGAGCGCGGATACTTTTTTGGAAATCGGTAAAAACTTGTCCAAAATGGTTCGCGGTGCCAGATTTTTTTATTTTATCCCAAACTATGGCTCAAGTGGAGCATGCCCACAAAAAATGAGCCAAATAGGACTAAAATTGACGATTTGGTGACCAAAACAAAGTTCGGTGATCGAAAAAGTTAAGCCTCATCGAGCGCGGATACTTTTTTGGAAATCGGTAAAACTTGTCCAAAATGGTTCGCGGTGCCAGATTTTTTTATTTTATCCCAAACTATGGCTCAAGTGGAGCATGCCCACAAAAAATGAGCCAAATCGGACTAAAATTGACGATTTGGTGACCAAAACAAAGTTCGGTGATCGAAAAAGTTAAGCCTCATCGAGCGCGGATACTTTTTTGGAAATCGGTAAAAACTTGTCCAAAATGGTTCGCGGTGCCAGATTTTTTTATTTTATCCCAAACTATGGCTCAAGTGGAGCATGCCCACAAAAAATGAGCCAAATCGGACTAAAATTGACGATTTGGTGACCAAAACAAAGTTCGGTGATCGAAAAAGTTAAGCCTCATCGAGCGCGGATACTTTTTTGGAAATCGGTAAAAACTTGTCCAAAATGGTTCGCGGTGCCAGATTTTTTTATTTTATCCCAAACTATGGCTCAAGTGGAGCATGCCCACAAAAAATGAGCCAAATAGGACTAAAATTGACGATTTGGTGACCAAAACAAAGTTCGGTGATCGAAAAAGTTAAGCCTCATCGAGCGCGGATACTTTTTTGGAAATCGGTAAAAACTTGTCCAAAATGGTTCGCGGTGCCAGATTTTTTTATTTTATCCCACACTATGGCTCAAGTGGAGCATGCCCACAAAAAATGAGCCAAATCGGACTAAAATTGACGATTTGGTGACCAAAACAAAGTTCGGTGATCGAAAAAGTTAAGCCTCATCGAGCGCGGATACTTTTTTGGAAACCGGTAAAAACTTGTCCAAAATGGTTCGCGGTGCCAGATTTTTTTATCTTATCCCAAACTATGGCTCAAGTGGAGCATGCCCACAAAAAATGAGCCAAATCGGACTAAAATTGACGATTTGGTGACCAAAATAAAGTTCGGTGATCGAAAAAGTTAAGCCTCATCGAGCGCGGATACTTTTTTGGAAATTGGTAAAAACTTGTCCAAAAGGGTTCGCGGTGCCAGATTTTTTTATTTTATCCCAAACTATGGCTCAAGTGGAGCATGCCCACAAAAAATGAGCCAAATCGGACTAAAATTGACGATTTGGTGACCAAAACAAAGTTCGGTGATCGAAAAAGTTAAGCCTCATCGAGCGCGGATACTTTTTTGGAAATCGGTAAAAACTTGTCCAAAATGGTTCGCGGTGCCAGATTTTTTTATTTTATCCCAAACTATGGCTCAAGTGGAGCATGCCCACAAAAAATGAGCCAAATTGGACTAAAATTGACGATTTGGTGACCAAAACAAAGTTCGGTGATCGAAAAAGTTAAGCCTCATCGAGCGCGGATACTTTTTTGGAAATCGGTAAAAACTTGTCCAAAATGGTTCGCGGTGCCAGATTTATTTATTTTATCCCAAACTATGGCTCAAGTGGAGCATGCCCACAAAAAATGAGCCAAATCGGACCAAAATTGACGATTTGGTGACCAAAACAAAGTTCGGTGATCGAAAAAGTTAAGCCTCATCGAGCGCGGATTCTTTTTTGGAAATCGGTAAAAACTTGTCCAAAATGGTTCGCGGTGCCAGATTTTTTTATTTTATCCCAAACTATGGCTCAAGTGGAGCATGCCCACAAAAAATGAGCCAAACCGGACTAAAATTGACGATTTGGTGACCAAAACAAAGTTCGGTGATCGAAAAAGTTAAGCCTCATCGAGCGCGGATACTTTTTTGGAAATCAGTAAAAACTTGTCCAAAATGGTTCGCGGTGCCAGATTTTTTTATTTATCCCAAACTATGGCTCAAGTGGAGCATGCCCACAAAAAATGAGCCAAATCGGACTAAAATTGACGATTTGGTGACCAAAACAAAGTTCGGTGATCGAAAAAGTTAAGCCTCATCGAGCGCGGATACTTTTTTGGAAATTGGTAAAAACTTGTCCAAAATGGTTCGCGGTGCCAGATTTTTTTATTTTATCCCAAACTATGGCTCAAGTGGAGCATGCCCACAAAAAATGAGCCAAATCGGACTAAAATTGACGATTTGGTGACCAAAACAAAGTTCGGTGATCGAAAAAGTTAAGCCTCATCGAGCGCGGATACTTTTTTGGAAATTGGTAAAAACCTGTCCAAAATGGTTCGCGGTGCCAGATTTTTTTATTTTATCCCAAACTATGGCTCAAGTGGAGCATGCCCACAAAAAATGAGCCAAATCGGACTAAAATTGACGATTTGGTGACCAAAACAAAGTTCGGTGATCGAAAAAGTTAAGCCTCATCGAGCGCGGATTATTTTTTGGAAATCGGTAAAAACTTGTCCAAAATGGTTCGCGGTGCCAGATTTTTTTATTTTATCCCAAACTATGGCTCAAGTGGAGCATGCCCACAAAAAATGAGCCAAATCGGACTAAAATTGACGATTTGGTGACCAAAACAAAGTTTGGTGATCGAAAAAGTTAAGCCTCATCGAGCGCGGATACTTTTTTGGAAATCGGTAAAAACTTGTCCAAAATGGTTCGCGGTGCCAGATTTTTTTATTTATCCCAAACTATGGCTCAATTGGAGCATGCCCACAAAAAATGAGCCAAATCGGACTAAAATTGACGATTTGGTGACCAAAACAAAGTTCGGTGATCGAAAAAGTTAAGCCTCATCGAGCGCGGATACTTTTTTGGAAATTGGTAAAAACCTGTCCAAAATGTTTCGCGGTGCCAGATTTTTTTATTTTATCCCAAACTATGGCTCAAGTGGAGCATGCCCACAAAAAATGAGCCGAATCGGACTAAAATTGACGATTTGGTGACCAAAACAAAGTTCGGTGATCGAAAAAGTTAAGCCTCATCTAGCGCGGATACTTTTTTGGAAATCGGTAAAAACTTGTCCAAAATGGTTCGCGGTGCCAGATTTATTTATTTTATCCCAAACTATGGCTCAAGTGGAGCATGCCCACAAAAAATGAGCCAAATCGGACTAAAATTGACGATTTGGTGACCAAAACAAAGTTCGGTGATCGAAAAAGTTAAGCCTCATCGAGCGCGGATACTTTTTTGGAAATTGGTAAAAACTTGTCCAAAATGGTTCGCGGTGCCAGATTTTTTTATTTTATCCAAAACTATGGCTCAAGTGGAGCATGCCCACAAAAAATGAGCCAAATCGGACTAAAATTGACGATTCGGTGACCAAAACAAAGTTCGGTGATCGAAAAAGTTAAGCCTCATCGAGCGCGGATACTTTTTTGGAAATCGGTAAAAACTTGTCCAAAATGGTTCGCGGTGCCAGATTTTTTATTTTATCCCAAACTATGGCTCAAGTGGAGCATGCCCACAAAAAATGAGCCAAATTGGACTAAAATTGACGATTTGGTGACCAAAACAAAGTTCGGTGATCGAAAAAGTTAAGCCTCATCGAGCGCGGATACTTTTTTGGAAATCGGTAAAAACTTGTCCAAAATGGTTCGCGGTGCCAGATTTATTTATTTTATCCCAAACTATGGCTAAAGTGGAGCATGCCCACAAAAAATGAGCCAAATCGGACTAAAATTGACGATTTGGTGACCAAAACAAAGTTCGGTGATCGAAAAAGTTAAGCCTCATCGAGCGCGGATACTTTTTTGGAAATCGGTAAAAACTTGTCCAAAATGGTTCGCGGTGCCAGATTTTTTTATTTTATCCCAAACTATGGCTCAAGTGGAGCATGCCCACAAAAAATGAGCCAAATCGGACTAAAATTGACGATTTGGTGACCAAAACAAAGTTCGGTGATCGAAAAAGTTAAGCCTCATCGAGCGCGGATACTTTTTTGGAAATCGGTAAAAACTTGTCCAAAATGGTTCGCGGTGCCAGATTTATTTATTTTATCCCAAACTATGGCTCAAGTGGAGCATGCCCACAAAAAATGAGCCAAATCGGACTAAAATTGACGATTTGGTGACCAAAACAAAGTTCGGTGATCGAAAAAGTTAAGCCTCATCTAGCGCGGATACTTTTTTGGAAATCGGTAAAAACTTGTCCAAAATGGTTCGCGGTGCCAGATTTATTTATTTTATCCCAAACTATGGCTCAAGTGGAGCATGCCCACAAAAAATGAGCCAAATCGGACTAAAATTGACGATTTGGTGACCAAAACAAAGTTCGGTGATCGAAAAGTTAAGCCTCATCTAGCGCGGATACTTTTTTGGAAATCGGTAAAAACTTGTCCAAAATGGTTCGCGGTGCCAGATTTATTTATTTTATCCCAAACTATGGCTCAAGTGGAGCATGCCCACAAAAAATGAGCCAAATCGGACTAAAATTGACGATTTGGTGACCAAAACAAAGTTCGGTGATCGAAAAAGTTAAGCCTCATCTAGCGCGGATACTTTTTTGGAAATCGGTAAAAACTTGTCCAAAATGGTTCGCGGTGCCAGATTTTTTTATTTTATCCCAAACTATGGCTCAAGTGGAGCATGCCCACAAAAAATGAGCCAAATCGGACTAAAATTGACGATTTGGTGACCAAAACAAAGTTCGGTGATCGAAAAAGTTAAGCCTCATCGAGCGCGGATACTTTTTGGAAATCGGTAAAAACTTGTCCAAAATGGTTCGCGGTGCCAGATTTATTTATTTTATCCCAAACTATGGCTCATGTGGAGCATGCCCACAAAAAATGAGCCAAATCGGACTAAAATTGACGATTTGGTGACCAAAACAAGGTTCGGTGATCGAAAAAGTTAAGCCTCATCGAGCGCGGATACTTTTTTGGAAATCGGTAAAAACTTGTCCAAAATGGTTCGCGGTGCCAGATTTTTTTATTTTATCCCAAACTATGGCTCAAGTGGAGCATGCCCACAAAAAATGAGCCAAATCGGACTAAAATTGACGATTTGGTGACCAAAACAAAGTTCGGTGATCGAAAAAGTTAAGCCTCATCGAGCGCGGATACTTTTTTGGAAATTGGTAAAAACTTGTCCAAAATGGTTCGCGGTGCCAGATTTTTTTATTTTATCCCAAACTATGGCTCAAGTGGAGCATGCCCACAAAAAATGAGCCAAATCTGACTAAAATTGACGATTTGGTAACCAAAACAATGTTCGGTGATCGAAAAAGTTAAGCCTCATCGAGCGCGGATACTTTTTTGGAAATCGGTAAAAACTTGTCCAAAATGGTTCGCGGTGCCAGATTTTTTTATTTTACCCCAAACTATGGCTCAAGTGGAGCATGCCCACAAAAAATGAGCCAAATCGGACTAAAATTGACGATTTGGTGACCAATACAAAGTTCGGTGATCGAAAAAGTTAAATCTCATCGAGCGCGGATACTTTTTGTAAATGAGAATTTCAGCAGTAACCATTGCTCCAAACACACCCCATATACTTGTAAAGGCCATTATAATAGTTCCCCTGCTTGCGTATTATGTATATTTGATATTTGGAACTGTCTCGGAAACATCAATACTAATTGTATAATTTCCCTTTATTAAACTAACTTTTAACTTAGTGCAAATCGCTCAGTTCCATTCTTTAGGCTGCACTCCGCTAACGCAGAGTGCATTCAAATAAAACTTATCAAATAAAGTTAATACTTACCTATTTAATAAGTTTATCACAACAATTAGGCTTTTAAATAATAAATTCAGATGCTATTATTTACAGTTGTTATTTACAATGATGTTGAAATAATTCAGCAGGTTTCATTGATGAATCGTTACAGTTGGTATTTACAAGGAAAATTTATCAGATTTCATTGTTGAAGCTTTACAAATTAAGTACAAAATTCAAATAGTTTTTTGTTTGTTCAGGGGTTTCTTGCCAGGATCCATTTAGGACACTTGCCGTAAATCTAAGAGTTTCAACTTTCATATTTACAAAGACGTCGCGCCAACTATTCAGCCTTAGGGTACTTCTCGCTCCAGATAATTGTTCGCATTTGAGAATTAAATGTTCCGATGTTTCAAACTCTTTTTCGCATTAGCTGCAAATTGGTGACTCTGAAAAATTTTTCATCCATCTAATCTGTTTGTCAACAAGACAATTGAAGGCAAGGCGATATAAAAGATTTTGTTGTTGTGGCAAAAGTTTGTAAAATTTCCAGATATTTTTGCTAAAGAGAGTTAATTCTTTCGTTGAACAATTGTACTTTATGACGGATTTGTTTAAGCGTTCCTCGATAAAACTTGTTGGAAAAACTTGAGCAATGATATACCAGTAAATCTCACTTGTTCTTAAGGCTTTGTTAAGTCTCAGGGAAGTTTCGATGTTGTTCTTAAACAGAAGGATTTTGTTGTCAGTTTGAGAGACTTTGAGCTTTAAAGATTTTAACAAAATTGTTAAGTCATTTGGAAAGGAAACATCGTTCTCGTTTGATGAGTTAATTTCGTCTATCAGTTTTGCTGAGATTATTTTTGATGTAATATGTGGAAGAGAGATACCGCCCACAGCAACAGATTGGTAAAGAACTTCACTTCTAATTTGCATTTTGTCACCAGTTTTTAGTAGATTGTTGATGAGTTTTTGAACATTTGTCAGAATATTTACTGTTGTGTCCGTGTGTCTTGAATAATACAGGAACTTTGGAAGGATAAAAGTTTCAATGATTTGTCTCTTGGCTCTTAAAGTTTTCGATCGAGAAATGAAGCGCATGTAAATGGCAATTTGTGTTTTGATGAGATCAAGTAAGTTTGTTGATGATTTATCAGTAAAGAATTTAATGCCCAGGATTTTTGTTACACGTACAGTTTTATAGAAAGCTATGTCTCTCGTTGACAGGATCTCACTCCTTTTGAAGTTGATTTCTAGTTGAGTGCAATCGCAAAAATCTTTGACAGTGTCAAATAGTCCTTCAATCGATGATATGCGTATTGAGCAAGTAATGTCGTCTGCATAAGCCACTGTTTTTGAGCTGGTGAATCCTTTAATATGTGGTGAGTTGTCTATACAGCAAAGCAAGGGCTCAATAGCAAGTATGAAAAGTAAAGCTGAAAGGGGACAACCTTGCCTAACTCTGCGTTGTAGTACAATTGTTTTGGAAAGGTAGCCATTGATTTCAATAATTGCTTTCGTTTCATTGTAAACTGTTCTGATGGCAGATTTTGTGTATTGGTCAATGCCAATTTTATCGAGAAGGGCGAAGATGTAATCTCTGTCTACTTTGTCAAAAGCTTTTGAAAAATCCAGATTCACAAGGCATTTGCTGTTATTTAGTTGCTTATGGGCTTTTCGAACTTTATTTAATGCTATATGGATTTGTCTTTTGCTCAAGTATGCATGCTGATGTTGGCCTATTATGTCTTCAAGATCTATTATGATTCTGGCAGATAGAATGTGTGATAGAATTTTGAGGTCAGTGTTCAGCAAGCTTATAGGTCTAAATTCATCAACAGTTCTCGGATTATCAGTTTTAGGCAGAAGTTTTAAGATTGCAATATTTTGGCTTTCAGGGACTTTTTCAGTTCGAACAATATTGTTGAAAACGCTTTGTAGCAATGGGGCCATTTCTCTCTTAAAAATCTTGTAAAAGTTTGAGGTTATTCCATCCGAACCCGGTGAGCTCTTTGCATTGAGTTTGTTAATTGCTTTCAATACTTCATCTATGGTGATTTCATTTACATCATTTGTTGCTTCGTTTTTGCGCTCGTTCAAATGGTCAAGAAAAATCTCAAAAGAGCCTTTTTTCTTGCTTTTGTAAAGCTGTGAAAAATGGTTTTCAAAGACTTTGATGATTTCTTCCTGATTTGTTGTAACATTTGCACCAACCCTAAGTGAAGTAATATTGTTCGTGTTGTTTTTTTGCTTTGCCCAAGTTTTCAAGTCTTTCGCGTTTCCAAGTTCGCATGATTGGGTCAGTTTCTTGAAGTGGATGAACTGATCTTTTTGTTTGTTGTTGTCATACGCATTTATTTTCGAGACTGTATCATTATATCGTTTTAAAATTTTTTCATTGGAGTCATGATTTTGTATTTGTTCTCTCAGCCTTTTCTCTTCGGCCAGGATGTTTTTCATTTGCGAGCTTAAGATTTTTGATTTATTAATAGCTAAGGCTTGGCAGACATCACGTATGTGGCACTTCAGCTCTTCATAACTTTCATGTGTCAAACAGTTCATTCCAAAGGCTTCTATTTCTGTTTTGATGTACTCTTTGTTTGGAAATAAAATAGCATCGTTCATTTTCCAAAAGCTTTGGCCTCGTTCTTTTTCTTCGCTTTTGTTGCTTAGTTCTAACAGCATGTGATCTGAGAAATTGCTCCGATGTACTTTCATTTCGCTGTACTGGGTTTGGTTTGTAAAAAAATAGTCTATTCGTGAAAAAGACGATGTTCTTTTGTCATAGTGTGTGAAATCAAGTACGTCCAGTTCTACCGCTGCATCAAATAGTAGAGCATGCTCTGTACCGTTTGGAGCTTTACAAATCGCTTAACTCTATCGTCTACGCTTCGAAGAGCAGTTGATGTGTTTCGCGAATCATGACTGAAAGCATTAAAATCCCTGCTAAAACAATAGATCGTTCCGTGTTGAGTTTCGAGAGATTTGAGCTTAATTGCTTCAACTTTTCACAATAGGAGCTTGTATTCAGATATACATTGAATACAGTTAGATTGAGTTCCGTAAAATTAATTCCAGAGTGATCTCGTGATTGCAGTATTTGATTATCAGTTTTTAGTTCTTCACTCCAAACTGTAACTAAACCTCCACTGCAGTTTATTGCAGGCACTAGATGATAGCGTAATTTGTATTGCTCAAGAACTGTTTCGTGTGAACGAGATAGAGGTGGAATTTTCGATTCTTGGATACACAAAATGAATAAAGTTCCGCTAGCTAATTTGTAGCATTTTTCGATTATTGCGAAGAATTTTTTCGGGCTCTTAAGGCCACATGAATTCAAACAGAAAACTTTGTGCTCAATCATTTTTGTTTTGTTCGAACTGATTTTTCTTCTTAATCCACTGATCGTTCAAGAAGTGTTTTGCGATTTGCGCGTTTTGTTGTTTTTGTGTTTCACTAAGTGGCCTTTTGGCGCCTGGTCTGTACTGTTTGAGAACAGCACTATTATCAAGCTCTAAAGATTGAAACTTCTCTGTATTAAGATAGGCGGAATCATTACGTTCAGCGTTTTGTATGTTGGTTGAGGTTTTGTCAGCGTTTTCTGTTTCTTGTTCTATGACTGTAGCATTTTCTGTTGTGCCACTACAGATTTCTTCTGTATAAGTTTCTTCCACTTCCTCTTCATCTATGGTCAAGTTGCAAGAGGAGGTGTCACTGATTGTTTCAGTTTCGGGAGCTTTATGAAAATTTGTTGGTTTCTGCTTTTCAGCACGATTATTCTTTGTTTCTTTGTTTATGTTTTGCACATTTTTGATTCTTTGTAGCTGGTTTTGCCATAAGTAGCACCAATCTTTATGGTGTCCCCGATACTGTAGTTTGCTTTCTTCACAGTAACTGCAGTTATGTAATGAGGGAGCATGGAACTTGATCTCTAAGCTGTTCCATTCTTTGAATTCTGCGATCCGATTTTCATATGACCAAGTTTTTAATCTTTCCTCTTCAGTTGCGTTTTTCACTGTCACACTCAGTGTTGCATAACCATTGAAGATGAGATCGCCTCCTATGTTGTCTTTCATTCGAATAATTGCGGGGCTATGTTCTATTCCCTCTGGAAGATCTATTAGTTTCAGGGCTTCAGTGTCTGTGCAAACATAAGGGAGATTACTGAATTTGATATTGTATCTTCTAGGATAGAATGATTTTTCTGTGTTGAGGAAATGTTTGCCCATAGGAAAAACGGTTTTGCCTAGTAAATTTAGGCCTCTGGATCTAATCGAATGGTATTGCTTTTTGACAGTTGGTGGTGAAACAACAGTCAGCGAATGAAGTCTTTTGTCTCTTATGTATGCGAATGTTTTGCTGATTGTTATTTGATTTCGTGCTTCTTGCGGGAATTCGTGCAGAATTGATTTAGCACACTGAAGATAGGCGTTGTTCAAAGAATCTGTGTTTTAAATAATTGATTTCGTAAAAGGAGGAATAATTTGCATGATCTGGAATTCGCTTGAGTTGGTTTCTTTCGACAAGCCTTTTTGAGTGATTGAAGAATACATATTTTGGTTTTCACTGGGAGTAGGCGTAATCAACGAGGGGATAGTGTTCTCCCCCATAGGGGAAAACTTAATTGTTTGAAGACGAAGACTTATGAAAAGTAGATTGTGACAAACGAAAGGTTTCTCAAATAAAAATTAGTGTTTTGGAAAACTCAGAAGTTAACTTAATAAGAACTCTAAGCGCTCTACAGTAAAGGAGAGAGCAACTTAAAAAGAGGAACTTAAAAAGCTAAAGCTAAGGAGGAAAGGGATTTAATTGAAATTTTGAAGAGTAAAATTAGGAGAAAAAGGTAAAAGAAAAAGCCAGGATTTTAAATCTTAGTGAAAAAGCAGCTTTTAGTGAAAAATCTCTTTTTATAAAAGTCTCACTCCCAAAGGACGTTCCTGCACAAAGTGGAGTACTTGCTTTCGCTTTCCTATCACACTTTGCGGTAATAATCCGAGAGTGACATTATCAGAATGTTTATCATCATCACAACAATTAGGCTAAAAGCAACTCGCTACTGATTTTCCCAATTACCGGCCTAAACCCACTGAAGTCATACTTCCGGTTCAATGTCCGGTTATACAGGTTCCTCGTACCCAATTCATCTGTGCTTTGTTTTGCGGCCGTTCCACTGTATTGTGGATGGTTGGAAGCAAAAAGTTTGCGCGTTTGTCATAATACACTGTATGGCTATGAATTGCATAAATTATAACACAACCGTGGCTAAAATTGCATGTAATAAGTGACTATTTTGCAAACCGCAAGGCGGCGAGTTAAAGTGATCCTGTATATGAAAATGAGACTACAATACAATACTGTTGTATATAAATTCGCTCCCGCTTACTCAAATGCCTACGACCATACCATGTTGAATGCACCGGTTCTCGTCCGATCACCGAAGTTAAGCAACATTGGGCCTGGTTAGTACTTGGATGGGTGACCGCTTGGGAACACCAGGTGTTGTAGGCTTTTTCTTTTGAGTATTCAAACCTCATAGAATGCTTTTATTCGATATTTACACATTTTAGAGCCTCAAAAAGCCTCGGTGATCGAAAAAGTTAAGCCTCATCGAGCGCGGATACTTTTTTGGAAATCGGTAAAAACTTGTCCAAAATGGTTCGCGGTGCCAGTTTTTTTTATTTTATCCCAAACTATGGCTCAAGTGGAGCATGCCCACAAAAAATGAGCCAAATCGGACTAAAATTGACGATTTGGTGACCAATACAAAGTTCGGTGATCGAAAAAGTTAAGCCTCAACGAGCGCGGATACTTTTTTGGAAATCGGTAAAAACTTGTCCAAAATGGTTCGCGGTGCCAGATTTTTTTATTTTATCCCAAACTATGGCTCAAGTGGAGCATGCCCACAAAAAATGAGCCAAATCGGACTAAAATTGACGATTTGGTGACCAAAACAAAGTTCGGTGATCGAAAAAGTTAAGCCTCATCGAGCGCGGATACTTTTTTGGAAATCGGTAAAAACTTGTCCAAAATGGTTCGCGGTGCCAGATTTTTTTATTTTATCCCAAACTATGGCTCAAGTGGAGCATGCCAACAAAAAATGAGCCAAATCGGACTAAAATTGACGATTTGGTGACCAAAACAAAGTTCGGTGATCGAAAAAGTTAAGCCTCATCGAGCGCGGATACTTTTTTGGAAATCGGTAAAACCTTGTCCAAAATGGTTCGCTGTGCCAGATTTTTTTATCTTATCTCAAACTATGGCTCAAGTGGAGCATGCCCACAAAAAATGAGCCAAATCGGACTAAAATTGACGATTTGGTGACCAATACAAAGTTCGGTGATCGAAAAAGTTAAGCCTCATCGAGCGCGGATACTTTTTTGGAAATTGGTAAAAACTTGTCCAAAATGGTTCGCGGTGCCAGATTTTTTTATTTGATCCCAAACTATGGCTCAAGTGAAGCATGCCCACGAAAAATGAGCCAAATGGGACTAAAATTGACGATTTGGTGACCAAAACAAGGTTCGGTGATCGAAAAAGTTAAGCCTCATCGAGCGCGGATACTTTTTTGGAAATCGGTAAAAACTTGTCCAAAATGGTTCGCGGTGCCAGATTTTTTTATTTTATCCCAAACTATGGCTCAAGTGGAGCATGCCCACAAAAAATGAGCCAAATCGGACTAAAATTGACGATTTGGTGACCAAAACAAAGTTCGGTGATCGAAAAAGTTAAGCCTCATCGAGCGCGGATACTTTTCTGGAAATCGGTAAAAACTTGTCCAAAATGGTTCGCGGTGCCAGATTTTTTTATTTTATCCCAATCTATGGCTCAAGTGGAGCATGCCCATAAAAAATGAGCCAAATCGGACTAAAATTGACGATTTGGTGACCAAAACAAAGTTCGGTGATCGAAAAAGTTAAGCCTCATCGAGCGCGGATACTTTTTTGGAAATCGGTAAAAACTTGTCCAAAATGGTTCGCGGTGCCAGATTTTTTTATTTTATCCCCAATTATGGCTCAATTGGAGCATGCCCACAAAAAATGAGCTAAATCGGACTAAAATTGACGATTTGGTGACCAATACAAAGTTCGGTGATCGAAAAAGTTAAGCCTCATCGAGCTCGGATACTTTTTGTAAATGACAATTTCAGCAGTAACTATTGCTCCAAACACACCCCATATACTTGTAAAGGCCATTATAATAGTTCCCCTGCTTGCGTATTATGTATATTTGATATTTGGAACTGTCTCGGAAACATCAATACTAATTGTATAATTTCCCTTTATTAAACTAACTTTTAACTTAGTGCAAATCGCTCAGTTCCATTCTTTAGGCTGCACTCCGCTAACGCAGAGTGCATGCAATTAAACTTATCAAATAAAGTTAATACTTACCTATTTAATAAGTTTATCACAACAATTAGGCTAAAAGTAACTCGCTTCTGATTTTCCCAATTACCGGCCTATACCCACTGAAGTCATACTTCCGGTTCAATGTCCGGTTATACAGGTTCCTCGTACCCAATTCATCTGTGCTTTGTTTTGCGGCCGTTCCACTGTATTGTGGATGGTTGGAAGCAAAAAGTTTGCGCGTTTGTCATAATACACTGTATGGCTACGAATTGCATAAATTATAACACAACCGTGGCTAAAATTGCATGTATTAAGTGACTATTTTGCAAACCGCAAGGCGGCGAGTTAAAGTGATCCTGTATATGAATATGAGACTACAATACAATACTGTTGTATATAAATTCGCTCCCGCTTACGCAAATGCCTACGACCATACCATGTTGAATGCACCGGTTCTCGTCCGATCACCGAAGTTAAGCAACATTGGGCCTGGTTAGTACTTGGATGGTTGACCGCTTGGGAACACCAGGTGTTGTAGGCTTTTTCTTTTGAGTATTCAATCCTCATAGAATACTTTTATTCGATATTTACACATTTTAGAGCCTCAAAAAGCCTCGGTGATCGAAAAAGTTAAGCCTCATCGAGCGCGGATACTTTCTTTGGAAATTGGTAAAGACTTGTCCAAAATGGTTCGCGGTGCCAGATTTTTTTATTTTATCCCAAACTATGACTCAAGTGGAGCATGCCCACAAAAAATGAGCCAAATCGGACTAAAATTGACGATTTGGTGACCAAAACAAAGTTCGGTGATCGAAAAAGTTAAGCCTCATCGAGCGCGGATACTTTTTTGGAAATTGGTAAAAACTTGTCCAAAATGGTTCGCGGTGCCAGATTTTTTTATTTTATCCCAAACTATGACTCAAGTGGAGCATGCCCACAAAAAATGAGCCAAATCGGACTAAAATTGACGATTTGGTGACCAAAACAAAGTTCGGTGATCGAAAAAGTTAAGCCTCATCGAGCGCGGATACTTTTTTGGAAATTGGTAAAAACTTGTCCAAAATGGTTCGCGGTGCCAGATTTTTTTATTTTATCCCAAACTATGGCTCAAGTGGAGCATGCCCACAAAAAATGAGCCAAATCGGACTAAAATTGACGATTTGGTGACCAAAACAAAGTTCGGTGATCGAAAAAGTTAAGCCTCATCGAGCGCGGATACTTTTTTGGAAATCGGTAAAAACTTGTCCAAAATTGTTCGCGGTGCCAGATTTCTTTATTTTATCCCAAACTATGGCTCAAGTGGAGCATGCCCACAAAAAATGAGCCAAATCGGACTAAAATTGACGATTTGGTGACCAAAACAAAGTTCGGTGATCGAAAAAGTTAAGCCTCATCGAGCGCGGATACTTTTTTGGAAATCGGTGAAAACTTGTCCAAAATGGTTCGCGGTGCCAGATTTTTTTATTTTATCCCAAACTATGGCTCAAGTGGAGCATGCCCACAAAAAATGAGCCAAATCGGACTAAAATTGACGATTTGGTGACCAAAACAAAGTTCGGTGATCGAAAAAGTTAAGCCTCATCGAGCGCGGATACTTTTTTGGAAATCGGTAAAGACTTGTCCAAAATGGTTCGCGGTGCCAGATTTTTTTATTTTATCCCAAACTATGGCTCAAGTGGAGCATGCCAACAAAAAAATGAGCCAAATCGGACTAAAATTGACGATTTGGTGACCAAAACAAAGTTCGGTGATCGAAAAAGTTAAGCCTCATCGAGCGCGGATACTTTTTTGGAAATTGGTAAAAACTTGTCCAAAATGGTTCGCGGTGCCAGATTTTTTTATTTTATCCCAAACTATGGCTCAAGTGGAGCATGCCCACAAAAAATGAGCCAAATCGGACTAAAATTGACGATTTGGTGACCAAAACAAAGTTCGGTGACCGAAAAAGTTAAGCCTCATCGAGCGCGGATACTTTTTTGGAAATCGGTAAAAACTTGTCCAAAATGGTTCGCGGTGCCAGATTTTTTTATTTTATCCCAAACTATGGCTCAAGTGGAGCATGCCCACAAAAAATGAGCCAAATCGGACTAAAATTGACGATTTGGTGACCAAAACAAAGTTCGGTGATCGAAAAAGTTAAGCCTCATCGAGCGCGGATACTTTTTTGGAAATCGGTAAAAACTTGTCCAAAATGGTTCGCGGTGCCAGATTTTTTTATTTTATCCCAAACTATGGCTCAAGTGGAGCATGCCCACAAAAAATGAGCCAAATCGGACTAAAATTGACGATTTGGTGACCAAAACAAAGTTCGGTGATCGAAAAAGTTAAGCCTCATCGAGCGCGGATACTTTTTTGGAAATTGGTAAAAACTTGTCCAAAATGGTTCGCGGTGCCAGATTTTTTTATTTTATCCCAAACTATGGCTTAAGTGGAGCATGCCCACAAAAAATGAGCCAAATCGGACTAAAATTGACGATTTGGTGACCAAAACAAAGTTCGGTGATCGAAAAAGTTAAGCCTCATCGAGCGCGGATACTTTTTTGGAAATTGGAAAAAAATTTGTCCAAAATGGTTCGCGGTGCCAGATTTTTTTATTTTCTCCCAAACTATGGCTCAAGTGGAGCATGCCCACAAAAAATGAGCCAAATTGGACCAAAATTGACGATTTGGTGACCAAAACAAAGTTCGGTGATCGAAAAAGTTAAGCCTCATCGAGCACGGATACTTTTTTGGAAATCGGTAAAAACTTGTCCAAAATGGTTCGCGGTGCCAGATTTTTTTATTTTATCCGAAACTATGGCTCAAGTGGAGCATGCCCACAAAAAATGAGCCAAATCGGACTAAAATTGACGATTTGGTGACCAAAACAAAGTTCGGTGATCGAAAAAGTTAAGCCTCATCGAGCGCGGATACTTTTTTTGGAAATTGGTAAAAACTTGTCCAAAATGGTTCGCGGTGCCAGATTTTTTATTTTATCCCAAACTATGGCTCAAGTGGAGCATGCCCACAAAAAATGAGCCAAATCGGACTAAAATTGACGATTTGGTGACCAAAACAAAATTCGGTGATCGAAAAAGTTAAGCCTCATCGAGCGCGGATACTTTTTTGGAAATTGGTAAAAACTTGTCCAAAATGGTTCGCGGTGCCAGATTTTTTTATTTTATCCCAAACTATGGCTCAAGTGGAGCATGCCCACAAAAAATGAGCCAAATCGGACTAAAATTGACGATTTGGTGACCAAAACAAAGTTCGGTGATCGAAAAAGTTAAGCCTCATCGAGCGCGGATACTTTTTTGGAAATTGGTAAAAACTTGTCCAAAATGGTTCGCGGTGCCAGATTTTTTTATTTTATCCCAAACTATGGCTTAAGTGGAGCATGCCCACAAAAAATGAGCCAAATCGGACTAAAATTGACGATTTGGTGACCAAAACAAAGTTCGGTGATCGAAAAAGTTAAGCCTCATCGAGCGCGGATACTTTTTTGGAAATTGGAAAAAAATTTGTCCAAAATGGTTCGCGGTGCCAGATTTTTTTATTTTCTCCCAAACTATGGCTCAAGTGGAGCATGCCCAGAAAAAATGAGCCAAATTGGACTAAAATTGACGATTTGGTGACCAAAACAAAGTTCGGTGATCGAAAAAGTTAAGCCTCATCGAGCACGGATACTTTTTTGGAAATCGGTAAAAACTTGTCCAAAATGGTTCGCGGTGCCAGATTTTTTTATTTTATCCCAAACTATGGCTCAAGTGGAGCATGCCCACAAAAAATGAGCCAAATCGGACTAAAATTGACGATTTGGTGACCAAAACAAAGTTCGGTGATCGAAAAAGTTAAGCCTCATCGAGCGCGGATACTTTTTTTGGAAATTGGTAAAAACTTGTCCAAAATGGTTCGCGGTGCCAGATTTTTTATTTTATCCCAAACTATGGCTCAAGTGGAGCATGCCCACAAAAAATGAGCCAAATCGGACTAAAATTGACGATTTGGTGACCAAAACAAAGTTCGGTGATCGAAAAAGTTAAGCCTCATCGAGCGCGGATACTTTTTTGGAAATTGGTAAAAACTTGTCCAAAATGGTTCGCAGTGCCAGATTTTTTTATTTTATCCCAAACTATGGCTCAAGTGGAGCATGCCCACAAAAAATGAGCCAAATCGGACTAAAATTGACGATTTGGTGACCAAAACAAAGTTCGGTGATCGAAAAAGTTAAGCCTCATCGAGCGCGGATACTTTTTTGGAAATCGGTAAAAACTTGTCCAAAATTGTTCGCGGTGCCAGATTTTTTTATTTTATCCCAAACTATGGCTCAAGTGGAGCATGCCCACAAAAAATGAGCCAAATCGGACTAAAATTGACGATTTGGTGACCAAAACAAAGTTCGGTGATCGAAAAAGTTAAGCCTCATCGAGCGCGGATACTTTTTTGGAAATCGGTAAAAACTTGTCCAAAATGGTTCGCTGTGCCAGATTTTTTTATTTTATCCCAAACTATGGCTCAAGTGGAGCATGCCCACAAAAAATGAGCCAAATCGGACTAAAATTGACGATTTGGTGACCAAAACAAAGTTCGGTGATCGAAAAAGTTAAGCCTCATCGAGCGCGGATACTTTTTTGGAAATCGGTAAAGACTTGTCCAAAATGGTTCGCGGTGCTAGATTTTTTTATTTTATCCCAAACAATGGCTCAAGTGGAGCATGCCCACAAAAAATGAGCCAAATCGGACTAAAATTGACGATTTGGTGACCAAAACAAAGTTCGGTGATCGAAAAAGTTAAGCCTCATCGAGCGCGGATACTTTTTTGGAAATCGGTAAAAACTTGTCCAAAATGGTTCGCGGTGCCAGATTTTTTTATTTTATCCCAAACTATGGCTCAAGTGGAGCATGCCCACAAAAAATGAGCCAAATCGGACTAAAATTGACGATTTGGTGACCAAAACAAAGTTCGGTGATCGAAAAAGTTAAGCCTCATCGAGCGCGGATACTTTTTTGGAAATCGGTAAAAACTTGTCCAAAATGGTTCGCGGTGCCAGATTTTTTTATTTTATCCCAAACTATGGCTCAAGTGGAGCATGCCCACAAAAAATGAGCCAAATCGGACTAAAATTGACGATTTGGTGACCAAAACAAAGTTCGGTGATCGAAAAAGTTAAGCCTCATCGAGCGCGGATACTTTTTTGGAAATCGGTAAAGACTTGTCCAAAATGGTTCGCGGTGCCAGATTTTTTTATTTTATCCCAAACTATGGCTCAAGTGGAGCATGCCCACAAAAAATGAGCCAAATCGGACTAAAATTGACGATTTGGTGACCAAAACAAAGTTCGGTGATCGAAAAAGTTAAGCCTCATCGAGCGCGGATACTTTTTTGGAAATCGGTAAAGACTTGTCCAAAATGGTTCGCGGTGCCAGATTTTTTTATTTTATCTCAAACTATGGCTCAAGTGGAGCATGCCAACAAAAAAATGAGCCAAATCGGACTAAAATTGACGATTTGGTGACCAAAACAAAGTTCGGTGATCGAAAAAGTTAAGCCTCATCGAGCGCGGATACTTTTTTGGAAATCGGTAAAAACTTGTCCAAAATGGTTCGCGGTGCCAGATTTTTTTATTTTATCCCAAACTATGGCTCAAGTGGAGCATGCCCACAAAAAATGAGCCAAATCGGACTAAAATTGACGATTTGGTGACCAAAACAAAGTTCGGTGATCGAAAAAGTTAAGCCTCATCGAGCGCGGATACTTTTTTGGAAATCGGTAAAAACTTGTCCAAAATGGTTCGCGGTGCCAGATTTTTTTATTTTATCCCAAACTATGGCTCAAGTGGAGCATGCCCACAAAAAATGAGCCAAATCGCACTAAAATTGACGATTTGGTGACCAAAACAAAGTTCGGTGATCGAAAAAGTTAAGCCTCATCGAGCACGGATACTTTTTTGGAAATCGGTAAAAACTTGTCCAAAATGGTTCGCGGTGCCAGATTTTTTTATTTTATCCCAAACTATGGCTCAAGTGGAGCATGCCCACAAAAAATGAGCCAAATCGGACTAAAATTGACGATTTGGTGACCAAAACAAAGTTCGGTGATCGAAAAAGTTAAGCCTCATCGAGCGCGGATACTTTTTTGGAAATTGGTAAAAACTTGTCCAAAATGGTTGGCGGTGCCAGATTTTTTTATTTTATCCCAAACTATGGCTCAAGTGGAGCATGCCCACAAAAAATGAGCCAAATCGGACTAAAATTGACGATTTGGTGACCAAAACAAAGTTCGGTGATCGAAAAAGTTAAGCCTCATCGAGCGCGGATACTTTTTTGGAAATCGGTAAAAACTTGTCCAAAATGGTTCGCGGTGCCAGATTTTTTTATTTTATCCCAAACTATGGCTCAAGTGGAGCATGCCCACAAAAAATGAGCCAAATCGGACTAAAATTGACGATTTGGTGACCAAAACAAAGTTCGGTGATCGAAAAAGTTAAGCCTCATCGAGCGCGGATACTTTTTTGGAAATCGGTAAAAACTTGTCGAAAATGGTTCGCGGTGCCAGATTTTTTTATTTTATCCCAAACTATGGCTCAAGTGGAGCATGCCCACAAAAAATGAGCCAAATCGCACTAAAATTGACGATTTGGTGACCAAAACAAAGTTCGGTGATCGAAAAAGTTAAGCCTCATCGAGCACGGATACTTTTTTGGAAATCGGTAAAAACTTGTCCAAAATGGTTCGCGGTGCCAGATTTTTTTATTTTATCCCAAACTATGGCTCAAGTGGAGCATGCCCACAAAAAATGAGCCAAATCGGACTAAAATTGACGATTTGGTGACCAAAACAAAGTTCGGTGATCGAAAAAGTTAAGCCTCATCGAGCGCGGATACTTTTTTGGAAATTGGTAAAAACTTGTCCAAAATGGTTCGCGGTGCAAGATTTTTTTATTTTATCCCAAACTATGGCTCAAGTGGAGCATGCTCACAAAAAATGAGCCAAATCGGACTAAAATTGACGATTTGGTGACCAAAACAAAGTTCGGTGATCGAAAAAGTTAAGCCTCATCGAGCGCGGATACTTTTTTGGAAATCGGTAAAAACTTGTCCAAAATGGTTCGCGGTGCCAGATTTTTTTATTTTATCCCAAACTATGGCTCAAGTGGAGCATGCCCACAAAAGATGAGCCAAATCGGACTAAAATTGACGATTTGGTGACCAAAACAAAGTTCGGTGATCGAAAAAGTTAAGCCTCATCGAGCGCGGATACTTTTTTGGAAATTGGTAAAAACTTGTCCAAAATGGTTCGCGGTGCCAGGTTTTTTTATTTTATCCCAAACTATGGCTCAAGTGGAGCATGCCCACAAAAAATGAGCCAAATCGGACTAAAATTGACGATTTGGTGACCAAAACAAAGTTCGATGATCGAAAAAGTTAAGCCTCATCGAGCGCGGATACTTTTTTGGAAATCGGTAAAAACTTGTCCAAAATGGTTCGCGGTGCCAGATTTTTTTATTTTATCCCAAACTATGGCTCAAGTGGAGCATGCCCACAAAAAATGAGCCAAATCGGACTAAAATTGACGATTTGGTGACCAAAACAAAGTTCGGTGATCGAAAAAGTTAAGCCTCATCGAGCGCGGATACTTTTTTGGAAATCGGTAAAAACTTGTCCAAAATGGTTCGCGGTGCCAGATTTTTTTATTTTATCCCAAATTATGGCTCAAGTGGAGCATGCCAACAAAAAATGAGCTAAATCGGACTAAAATTGACGATTTGGTGACCAATACAAAGTTCGGTGATCGAAAAAGTTAAGCCTCATCGAGCGCGGATACTTTTTTGGAGATTGGTAAAAACTTGTCCAAAATGGTTCGCGGTGCCAGATTTTTTTATTTTATCCCAAACTATGGCTCAAGTGGAGCATGCCCACAAAAAATCTGCCAAATCGGACTAAAATTGACGATTTGGTGACCAAAACAAAGTTCGGTGATCGAAAAAGTTAAGCCTCATCGAGCGCGGATACTTTTTTGGAAATCGGTAAAAACTTGTCCAAAATGGTTCGCGGTGCCAGATTTTTTTATTTTATCCCAAACTATGGCTCAAGTGGAGCATGCCCACAAAAAATGAGCCAAATCGGACTAAAATTGACGATTTGGTGACCAAAACAAAGTTCGGTGATTGAAAAAGTTAAGCCTCATCGAGCGCGGATACTTTTTTGGAAATTGGTAAAAACTTGTCCAAAATGGTTCGCGGTGCCAGATTTTTTTTTTTATCCCAAACTATGGCTCAAGTGGAGCATGCCCACAAAAAATGAGCCAAATCGGACTAAAATTGACGATTTGGTGACCAAAACAAAGTTCGGTGATCGAAAAAGTTAAGCCTCATCGAGCGCGGATACTTTTTTGGAAATCGGTAAAAGCTTGTCCAAAATGGTTCGCGGTGCCAGATTTTTTTTATTTTATCCCAAACTATGGCTCAAGTGGAGCATGCCCACAAAAAGTGAGCCAAATCGGACTAAAATTGACGATTTGGTGACCAAAACAAAGTTCGGTGATCGAAAAAGTTAAGCCTCATCGAGCGCGGATACTTTTTTGGAAATCGGTAAAAACTTGTCCAAAATGGTTCGCGGTGCCAGATTTTTTTATTTTATCCCAAACTATGGCTCAAGTGGAGCATGCCCACAAAAAATGAGCCAAATTGGACTAAAATTGACGATTTGGTGACCAAAACAAAGTTCGGTGATCGAAAAAGTTAAGCCTCATCGAGCGCGGATACTTTTTTGGAAATCGGTAAAAACTTGTCCAAAATGGTTCGCGGTGCCAGATTTTTTATTTTATCCCAAATTATGGCTCAAGTGGAGCATGCCCACAAAAAATGAGCTAAATCGGACTAAAATTGACGATTTGGTGACCAATACAGAGTTCGGTGATCGAAAAAGTTAAGCCTCATCGAGCGCGGATACTTTTTTGGAAATTGGTAAAAACTTGTCCAAAATGGTTCGCGGTGCCAGATTTTTTTATTTTATCCCAAACTATGGCTCAAGTGGAGCATGCCCACAAAAAATGAGCCAAATCGGACTAAAATTGACGATTTGGTGACCAAAACAAAGTTCGTTGATCGAAAAAGTTAAGCCTCATCGAGCGCGGATACTTTTTTGGAAATTGGTAAAAACTTGTCCAAAATGGTTCGCGGTGCCAGATTTTTTTATTTTATCCCAAACTATGGCTCAAGTGGAGCATGCCCACAAAAAATGAGCCAAATCGGACTAAAATTGACGATTTGGTGACCAAAACAAAGTTCGGTGATCGAAAAAGTTAAGCCTCATCGAGCGCGGATACTTTTTTGGAAATCGGTAAAAACTTGTCCAAAATGGTTCGCGGTGCCAGATTTTTTTATTTTATCCCAAACTATGGCTCAAGTGGAGCATGCCCACAAAAAATGAGCCAAATCGGACTAAAAGTGACGATTTGGTGACCAAAACAAAGTTCGGTGATCGAAAAAGTTAAGCCTCATCGAGCGCGGATACTTTTTTGGAAATCGGTAAAAACTTGTCCAAAATGGTTCGCCGTGCCAGATTTTTTTATTTTATCCCAAACTATGGCTCAAGTGGAGCATGCCCACAAAAAATGAGCCAAATCGGACTAAAATTGACGATTTGGTGACCAAAACAAAGTTCGGTGATCGAAAAAGTTAAGCCTCATCGAGCGCGGATACTTTTTTGGAAATCGGTAAAAATTTGTCCAAAATGGTTCGCGGTGCCAGATTTTTTTTATTTTATCCCAATTTATGGCTCAAGTGGAGCATGCCCGCAAAAAATGAGCTAAATCGGACTAAAATTGACGATTTGGTGACCAAAACAAAGTTCGGTGATCGAAAAAGTTAAGCCTCATCGAGCGCGGATACTTTTTTGGAAATCGGTAAAAACTTGTCCAAAATGGTTCGCGGTGCCAGATTTTTTTTATTTTATCCCAAACTATGGCTCAAGTGGAGCATGCCCACAAAAAATGAGCCAAATCGGACTAAAATTGACGATTTGGTGACCAAAACAAAGTTCGGTGATCGAAAAAGTTAAGCCTCATCGAGCGCGGATACTTTTTTGGAAATCGGTAAAAACTTGTCCAAAATGATTCGTGGTGCCAGATTTTTTTATTTTATCCCAAACTATGGCTCAAGTGGAGCATGCCCACAAAAAATGAGCCAAATCGGACTAAAATTGACGATTTGGTGACCAAAACAATGTTCGGTGATCGAAAAAGTTAAGCCTCATCGAGCGCGGATACTTTTTTGGAAATCGGTAAAAACTTGTCCAAAATGGTTCGCGGTGCCAGATTTTTTTATTTTATCCCAAACTATGGCTCAAGTGGAGCATGCCCACAAAAAATGAGCCAAATCGGACTAAAATTGACGATTTGGTGACCAAAACAAAGTTCGGTGATCGAAAAAGTTAAGCCTCATCGAGCGCGGATACTTTTTTGGAAATCGGTAAAAACTTGTCCAAAATGGTTCGCGGTGCCAGATTTTTTATTTTATCCCAAACTATGGCTCAAGTGGAGCATGCCCACAAAAAATGAGCCAAATCGGACTAAAATTGACGATTTGGTGACCAAAACAAAGTTCGGTGATCGAAAAAGTTAAGCCTCATCGAGCGCGGATACTTTTTTGGAAATCGGTAAAAACTTGTCCAAAATGGTTCGCGGTGCCAGATTTTTTTATTTTATCCCAGATTATGGCTCAAGTGGAGCATGCCCACAAAAAATGAGCTAAATCGGACTAAAATTGACGATTTGGTGACCAATACAAAGTTCGGTGATCGAAAAAGTTAAGCCTCATCGAGCGCGGATTTTTTTTGTAAATGACAATTTCAGCAGTAACCATTGCTCCAAACACACCCCATATACTTGTAAAGGCCATTATAATAGTTCCCCTGCTTGCGTATTATGCATATTTGATATTTGGAACTGTCTCGGAAACATCAATACTAATTGTATAATTTCCCTTTATTAAACTAACTTTTAACTTAGTGCAAATCGCTCAGTTCCATTCTTTAGGCTTAACTCCGCTAACGCAGAGTGCATTCAAATAAAACTTATCAAATAGAGTTAATACTTACCTATTTAATAAGTTTATCACAACAATTAGGCTTTTAAATAATAAATTCAGATGCTATTATTTACAGTTGTTATTTACAATGATGTTGAAATAATTCAGCAGGTTTCATTGATGAATCGTTACAGTTGGTATTTACAAGGAAAATTTATCAGATTTCATTGTTGAAGCTTTACAAATTAAGTACAAAATTCAAATAGTTTTTTGTTTGTTCAGGGGTTTCTTGCCAGGATCCATTTAGGACACTTGCCGTAAATCTAAGAGTTTCAACTTTCATATTTACAAAGACGTCGCGCCAACTATTCAGCCTTAGGGTACTTCTCGCTCCAGATAATTGTTCGCATTTGAGAATTAAATGTTCCGATGTTTCAAAATCTTTTTCGCAATAGCTGCAAATTGGTGACTCTGAAAAATTTTTCATCCATCTAATCTGTTTGTCAACAAGACAATTGAAGGCAAGGCGATATAAAAGATTTTGTTGTTGTGGCAAAAGTTTGTAAAGTTTCCAGATATTTTTGCTAAAGAGAGTTAATTCTTTCGTTGAACAATTGTACTTTATGACGGATTTGTTTAAGCGGTCCTCGATAAAACTTGTTGGAAAAACTTGAGCAATGATATACCAGTAAATCTCATTTGTTCTTAAGGCTTTGTTAAGTCTCAGGGAAGTTTCGATGTTGTTCTTAAACAGAAGGATACTGTTGTCAGTTTGAGAGACTTTGAGCTTTAAATATTTTAACAAAATTGTTAAGTCATTTGGAAAGGAAACATCGTTCTCGTTTGATGAGTTAATTTCGTCTATCAGTTTTGCTGAGATTATTTTTGATGTAATATGTGGAAGAGAGATACCGCCCACAGCAACAGATTGGTAAAGAACTTCACTTCTAATTTCCATTTTGTCACCAGTTTTTAGTAGATTGTTGATGAGTTTTTGAACATTCGTCAGAATATTTACTGTTGTGTCCGTGTGTCTTGAATAATACAGGAACTTTGGAAGGATAAAAGTTTCAATGATTTGTCTCTTGGCTCTTAAAGTTTTCGATCGAGAAATGAAGCGCATGTAAATGGCAATTTGTGTTTTGATGAGATCAAGTAAGTTTGTTGATGATTTATCAGTAAAGAATTTAATGCCCAGGATTTTTGTTACACGTACAGTTTTATAGAAAGCTATGTCTCTCGTTGACAGGATCTCACTCTTTTTGACGTTGATTTCTAGTTGAGTGCAATCGCAAAAATCTTTGACAGTGTCAAATAGTCCTTCAATCGATGATATGCGTATTGAGCAAGTAATGTCGTCTGCATAAGCCACTGTTTTTGAGCTGGTGAATCCTTTAATATGTGGTGAGTTGTCTATACAGCAAAGCAAGGGCTCAACAGCAAGTATGAAAAGTAAAGCTGAAAGGGGACAACCTTGCCTAACTCCGCGTTGTAGTACAATTGTTTTGGAAAGGTAGCCATTGATTTCAATAATTGCTTTCGTTTCATTGTAAACTGTTCTGATGGCAGATTTTGTGTATTGGTCAATGCCAATTTTATCGAGAAGGGCGAAGATGTAATCTCTGTCTACTTTGTCAAAAGCTTTTGAAAAATCCAGATTCACAAGGCATTTGCTGTTATTTAGTTGCTTATGGGCTTTTCGAACTTTATTTAATGCTATATGGATTTGTCTTTTGCTCAAGTATGCATGCTGATGTTGGCCTATTATGTCTTCAAGATCTATTATGATTCTGGCAGATAGAATGTGTGATAGAATTTTGAGGTCAGTGTTCAGCAAGCTTATAGGTCTAAATTCATCAACAGTTCTCGGATTATCAGTTTTAGGCAGAAGTTTTAAGATTGCAATATTTTGGCTTTCAGGGACTTTTTCAGTTCGAACAATATTGTTGAAAACGCTTTGTAGCAATGGGGCCATTTCTCTCTTAAAAATCTTGTGAAAGTTTGAGGTTATTCCATCCGAACCCGGTGAGCTCTTTGCATTGAGTTTGTTAATTGCTTTCAATACTTCATCTATGGTGATTTCATTTACATCATTTGTTGCTTCGTTTTTGCGCTCGTTCAAATGGTCAAGAAAAATCTCAAAACAGCCTTTTTTCTTGCTTTTGTAAAGCTGTGAAAAATGGTTTTCAAAGACTTTGATGATTTCTTCCTGATTTGTTGTAACACTTGCACCAACCCTAAGTGAAGTAATATTGTTCGTGTTGTTTTTTTGCTTTGCCCAAGTTTTCAAGTCTTTCACGTTTCCAAGTTCGCATGATTGGGTCAGTTTCTTGAAGTGGATGAACTGATCTTTTTGTTTGTTGTTGTCATACGCATTTATTTTCGAGACTGTATCATTATATCGTTTTAAAATTTTTTCATTGGAGTCATGATTTTGTATTTGTTCTCTCAGCCTTTTCTCTTCGGCCAGGATGTTTTTCATTTGCGAACTTAAGATTTTTGATTTATTAATAGCTAAGGCTTGGCAGACATCACGTATGTGGCACTTCAGCTCTTCATAACTTTCATGTGTCAAACAGTTCATTCCAAATGCTTCAATTTCTGTTTTGATGTACTCTTTGTTTGGAAATAAAATAGCATCGTTCATTTTCCCAAAGCTTTGGCCTCGTTCTTTTTCTTCGCTTTTGTTGCTTAGTTCTAACAGCATGTGATCTGAGAAATTGCTCCGATGTACTTTCATTTCGCTGTACTGGGTTCGGTTTGTAAAAAAATAGTCTATTCGTGAAAAAGACGATGTTCTTTTGTCATAGTGTGTGAAATCAAGTACGTCCAGTTCTACCGCTGCATCAAATAGTAGAGCATGCTCTGTAACCGTTTGGAGCTTTACAAATTGCTTAACTCTATCGTCTACGCTTCGAAGAGCAGTTGATGTGTTTCGCGAATCATGACTGAAAGCATTAAAATCCCCTGCTAAAACAATAGATCGTTCCGTGTTGAGTTTCGAGAGATTTGAGCTTAATTGCTTCAACTTTTCACAGTAGGAGCTTGTGTTCAGATATACATTGAATACAGTTAGATTGAGTTCCGTAAAATTAATTCCAGAGTGATCTCGTGATTGCAGTATTTGATTATCAGTTTTTAGTTCTTCACTCCAAACTGTAACTAAACCTCCACTGCAGTTTATTGCAGGCACTAGATGATAGCGTAATTTGTATTGCTCAAGAACTGTTTCGTGTGAACGAGATAGAGCAGGAATTTTCGATTCTTGGATACACAACATGAATAAAGTTCCGCTAGCTAATTTGTAGCATTTTTCGATTATTGCGAAGAATTTTTTCGGGCTCTTAAGGCCACATGAATTCAAACAGAAAACTTTGTGCTCAATCATTTTTGTTTTGTTCGAACTGATTTTTCTTCTTAATCCACTGATCGTTCAAGAAGTGTTTTGCGATTTGCGCGTTTTGTTGTTTTTGTGTTTCCCTAAGTGGCCTTTTGGCGCCTGGTCTATACTGTTTGAGAACAGCACTATTATCAAGCTCTGAAGATTGAAACTTCTCTGTATTAAGATAGGCGGAATCATTACATTCAGCGTTTTGTATGATGGTTGAGGTTTTGTCAGCGTTCTCTGTTTCTTGTTCTATGACTGTAGCATTTTCTGTTGTGCCACTACAAATTTCTTCTGTATAAGTTTCTTCCACTTCCTCTTCATCTATGGTCAAGTTGCAAGAGGAGGTGTCACTGATTGTTTCAGTTTCGGGAACTTTATGAAAATTTGTTGGTTTTTGCTTTTCAGCACGATTATTCTTTGTTTCCTTGTTTATGTTTTGCACATTTTTGATTCTTTGTAGCTGGTTTTGCCATAAGTAGCACCAATCTTTATGGTGTCCCCGATACTGTAGTTTGCTTTCTTCACAGTAACTGCAGTTATGTAATGAGGGAGCATGGAACTTGATCTCTAAGCTGTTCCATTCTTTGAATTCTGCGATCCGATTTTCATATGACCAAGTTTTTAATCTTTCCTCTTCAGTTGCGTTTTTCACTGTCACACTCAGTGTTGCATAACCATTGAAGATGAGATCGCCTCCTATGTTGTCTTTCATTCGAATAATTGCGGGGCTATGTTCTATTCCCTCTGGAAGATCTATTAGTTTCAGGGCTTCAGTGTCTGTGCAAACACTGAATTTACTGAATTTGATATTGTATCTTCTAGGATAGAGTGATTTTTCTGTGTTGAGGAAATGTTTGCCCATAGGAAAAACGGTTTTGCCTAGTAAATTTAGGCCTCTGGATCTAATCGAATGGTATTGCTTTTTGACAGTTGGTGGCGAAACAACAGTCAGCGAATGAAGTCTTTTGTCTCTTATGTATGCGAATGTTTTGCTGATTGTTATTTGATTTCGTGCTTCTTGCGGGAATTCGTGCAGAATTGATTTAGCACACTGAAGATAGGCGTTGTTCAAAGAATCTGTGTTTGAAATAATTGATTTCGTAAAAGGAGGAATAATTTGCATGATCTGGAATTCGCTTGAGTTGGTTTCTTTCGACAAGCCTTTTTGAGTGATTGAAGAATACATATTTTGGTTTTCGCTGGGAGTAGGCGTAATCAACGAGGGGATAGTGTTCTCCCCCATAGGGGAAAACTTAATTGTTTGAAGACGAAGACTTATGAAAAGTAGATTGTGACAAACGAAAGGTTTCTCAAATAAAAATTAGTGTTTTGGAAAACTCAGAAGTTAACTTAATAAGAACTCTAAGCGCTCTACAGTAAAGGAGAGAGCAACTTAAAAAGAGGAACTTAAAAAGCTAAAGCTAAGGAGGAAAGGGATTTAAAAGAAATTTTGAAGAGTAAAATTAGGAGAAAAAGGTAAAAGAAAAAGCCAGGATTTTAAATCTTAGTGAAAAAGCAGCTTTTAGTGAAAAATCTCTTTTTATAAAAGACTCACTCCCAAAGGACGTTCCTGCACAAAGTGGAGTACTTGCTTTCGCTTTCCTATCACACTTTGCGGTAATAATCCGAGAGTGACATTATCAGAATGTTTATCATCATCACAACAATTAGGCTAAAAGCAACAATTAGGCTAAAAGCAACTCGCTACTGATTTTCCCAATTACCGGCCTAAACCCACTGAAGTCATACTTCCGGTTCAATGTCCGGTTATACAGGTTCCTCGTACCCAATTCATCTGTGCTTTGTTTTGCGGCCGTTCCACTGTATTGTGGATGGTTGGAAGCAAAAAGTTTGCGCGTTTGTCATAATACACTGTATGGCTACGAATTGCATAAATTATAACACAACCGTGGCTAAAATTGCATGTATTAAGTGACTATTTTGCAAACCGCAAGGCGGCGAGTTAAAGTGATCCTGTATATGAATATGAGACTACAATACAATACTGTTGTATATAAATTCGCTCCCGCTTACGCAAATGCCTACGACCATACCATGTTGAATGCACCGGTTCTCGTCCGATCACCGAAGTTAAGCAACATTGGGCCTGGTTAGTACTTGGATGGGTGACCGTTTGGGAACACCAGGTGTTGTAGGCTTTTTCTTTTGAGTATTCAAACCTCATAGAATACTTTTATTCGATATTTACACATTTTAGAGCCTCAAAAAGCCTCGGTGATCGAAAAAGTTAAGCCTCATCGAGCGCGGATACTTTTTTGGAAATCGGTAAAAACTCGTCCAAAATGGTTCGCGGTGCCAGATTTTTTTATTTTATCCCAATCTATGGCTCAAGTGGAGCATGCCCACAAAAAATGAGCCAAATCGGACTAAAATTGACGATTTGGTGACCAAAACAAAGTTCGGTGATCGAAAAAGTTAAGCCTCATCGAGAGCGGATACTTTTTTGGAAATCGGTAAAAATTTGTCCAAAATGGTTCGCTGTGCAAGATTTTTTTATTTTATCCAAAACTATGGCTCAAGTGGAGCATGCCCGCAAAAAATGAGCCAAATCGGACTAAAATTGACGATTTGGTGACCAAAACAAAGTTCGGTGATCGAAAAAGTTAAGCCTCATCGAGCGCGGATACTTTTTGTAAATGACAATTTCAGCAGTAACCATTGCTCCAAACACACCCCATATACTTGTAAAGGCCATTATAATAGTTCCCCTGCTTGCGTATTATGTATATTTGATATTTGGAACTGTCTCGGAAACATCAATACTAATTGTATAATTTCCCTTTATTAAACTAACTTTTAAGTTAGTGCAAATCGCTCAGTTCCATTCTTTAGGCTGCACATTCTTTAGGCTAACGCAGAGTGCATTCAAATAAAACTTATCAAATAGAGTTAATACTTACCTATTTAATAAGTTTATCACAACAATTAGGCTAAAAGAAGCTCGCTACTGATTTTCCCAATTACCGGCCTATACCCACTGAAGTCATACTTCCGGTTCAATGTCCGGTTATACAGGTTCCTCGTACCCAATTCATCTGTGCTTTGTTTTGCGGCCGTTCCACTGTATTGTGGATGGTTGGAAGCAAAAAGTTTGCGCGTTTGTCATAATACACTGTATGGCTACGAATTGCATAAATTATAACACAACCGTGGCTAAAATTGCATGTATTAAGTGACTATTTTGCAAACCGCAAGGCGGCGAGTTAAAGTGATCCTGTATATGAATATGAGACTACAATACAATACTGTTGTATATAAATTCGCTCCCGCTTACGCAAATGCCTACGACCATACCATGTTGAATGCACCGGTTCTCGTCCGATCACCGAAGTTAAGCAACATTGGGCCTGGTTAGTACTTGGATGGGTGACCGCTTGGGAACACCAGGTGTTGTAGGCTTTTTCTTTTGAGTATTCAAACCTCATAGAATACTTTTATTCGATATTTACACATTTTAGAGCCTCAAAAATCCTCGGTGATCGAAAAAGTTAAGCCTCATCGAGCGCGGATACTTTTTTGGAAATCGGCAAAAACTTGTCCAAAATGGTTCGCGGTGCCAGTTTTTTTTTATTTTATCCCAAACTATGGCTCAAGTGGAGCATGCCCACAAAAAATGAGCCAAATCGGACTAAAATTGACGATTTGGTGACCAATACAAAGTTCGGTGATCGAAAAAATTAAGCCTCATCGAGCGCGGATACTTTTTTGGAAATCGGTAAAAACTTGTCCAAAATGGTTCGCGGTGCCAGATTTTTTTATTTTATCCCAAATTATGGCTCAAGTGGAGCATGCCCACAAAAAATGAGCCAAATCGGACTAAAATTGACGATTTGGTGACCAAAACAAAGTTCGGTGATCGAAAAAGTTAAGCCTCATCGAGCGCGGATACTTTTTTGGAAATCGGTAAAAACTTGTCCAAAATGGTTCGCGGTGCCAGATTTTTTTATTTTATCCCAAATTATGGCTCAAGTGGAGCATGCCCACAAAAAATGAGCGAAATCGGACTAAAATTGACGATTTGGTGACCAAAACAAAGTTCGGTGATCGAAAAAGTTAAGCCTCATCGAGCGCGGATACTTTTTTGGAAATCGGTAAAAACTTGTCCAAAATGGTTCGCCGTGCCAGATTTTTTTATTTTATCGCAAATTATGGCTCAAGGGGAGCATGCCCACAAAAAATGAGCTAAATCGGACTAAAATTGACGATTTGGTGACCAATACAAAGTTCGGTGATCGAAAAAGTTAAGCCTCATCGAGCGCGGATACTTTTTGTAAATGACAATTTCAGCAGTAACCATTGCTCCAAACACAACCCATATACTTGTAAAGGCCATTATAATAGTTCCCCTGCTTGCGTATTATGTATATTTGATATTTGGAACTGTCTCGGAAACATCAATACTAATTGTATAATTTCCCTTTATTAAACTAACTTTTATGTTAGTGCAAATCGCTCAGTTCCATTCTTTAGGCTGCACTCCGCTAACGCAGAGTGCATTCAAATAAAACTTATCAAATAGAGTTAATACTTACCTATTTAATAAGTTTATCACAACAATTAGGCTTTTAAATAATAAATTCAGATGCTATTATTTACAGTTGTTATTTACAATGATGTTGAAATAATTCAGCAGGTTTCATTGATGAATCGTTACAGTTGGTATTTACAAGGAAAATTTATCAGATTTCATTGTTGAAGCTTTACAAATTAAGTACAAAATTCAAATAGTTTTTTGTTTGTTCAGGGGTTTCTTGCCAGGATCCATTTAGGACACTTGCCGTAAATCTAAGAGATTCAACTTTCATATTTACAAAGACGTCGCGCCAACTATTCAGCCTTAGGGTACTTCTCGCTCCAGATAATTGTTCGCATTTGAGAATTAAATGTTCCGATGTTTCAAACTCTTTTTCGCAATAGCTGCAAATTGGTGACTCTGAAAAATTTTTCATCCATCTAATCTGTTTGTCAACAAGACAATTGAAGGCAAGGCGATATAAAAGATTTTGTTTTGTGGCAAAAGTTTGTAAAATTTCCAGATATTTTTGCTAAAGAGAGTTAATTCTTTCGTTGAACAATTGTACTTTATGACGGATTTGTTTAAGCGGTCCTCGATAAAACTTGTTGGAAAAACTTGAGCAATGATATACCAGTAAATCTCACTTGTTCTTAAGGCTTTGTTAAGTCTCAGGGAAGTTTCGATGTTGTTCTTAAACAGAAGGATACTGTTGTCAGTTTGAGAGACTTTGAGCTTTAAAGATTTTAACAAAATTGTTAAGTCATTTGGAAAGGAAACATCGTTCTCGTTTGATGAGTTAATTTCGTCTATCAGTTTTGCTGAGATTATTTTTGATGTAATATGTGGAAGAGAGATACCGCCCGCAGCAACAGATTGGTAAAGAACTTCACTTCTAATTTCCATTTTGTCACCAGTTTTTAGTAGATTGTTGATGAGTTTTTGAACATTCGTCAGAATATTTACTGTTGTGTCCGTGTGTCTTGAATAA
Source organism: Convolutriloba macropyga (assembly GCF_964194025.1). Lineage (NCBI taxonomy): Eukaryota > Metazoa > Xenacoelomorpha > Acoela > Convolutidae > Convolutriloba > Convolutriloba macropyga. The sequence continues at coordinate 23,630,515 of NC_134476.1, read as the reverse complement.
TACAGGAACTTTGGAAGGATAAAAGTTTCAATGATTTGTCTCTTGGCTCTTAAAGTTTTCGATCGAGAAATGAAGCGCATGTAAATGGCAATTTGTGTTTTGATGAGATCAAGTAAGTTTGTTGATGATTTATCAGTAAAGAATTTAATGCCCAGGATTTTTGTTACACGTACAGTTTTATACAAAGCTATGTCTCTCGTTGACAAGATCTCACTCTTTTTGACGTTGATTTCTAGTTGAGTGCAATCGCAAAAATCTTTGACAGTGTCAAATAGTCCTTCAATCGATGATATGCGTTTTGAGCAAGTAATGTCGTCTGCATAAGCCACTGTTTTTGAGCTGGTGAATCCTTTAATATGTGGTGAGTTGTCTATACAGCAAAGCAAGGGCTCAACAGCAAGTATGAAAAGTAAAGCTGAAAGGGGACAACCTTGCCTAACTCCGCGTTGTAGTACAATTGTTTTGGAAAGGTAGCCATTGATTTCAATAATTGCTTTCGTTTCATTGTAAACTGTTCTGATGGCAGATTTTGTGTATTGGTCAATGCCAATTTTATCGAGAAGGGCGAAGATGTAATCTCTGTCAACTTTGTCAAAAGCTTTTGAAAAATCCAGATTCACAAGGCATTTGCTGTTATTTAGTTGCTTATGGGCTTTTCGAACTTTATTTAATGCTATATGGATTTGTCTTTTGCTCAAGTATGCATGCTGATGTTGGCCTATTATGTCTTCAAGATCTATTATGATTCTGGCAGATAGAATGTGTGATAGAATTTTGAGGTCAGTGTTCAGCAAGCTTATAGGTCTAAATTCATCAACAGTTCTCGGATTATCAGTTTTAGGCAGAAGTTTTAAGATTGCAATATTTTGGCTTTCAGGGACTTTTTCAGTTCGAACAATATTGTTGAAAACGCTTTGTAGCAATGGGGCCATTTCTCTCTTAAAAATCTTGTAAAAGTTTGAGGTTATTCCATCCGAACCCGGTGAGCTCTTTGCGTTGAGTTTGTTAATTGCTTTCAATACTTCATCTATGGTGATTTCATTTACATCATTTGTTGCTTCGTTTTTGCGCTCGTTCAAATGGTCAAGAAAAATCTCAAAAGAGCCTTTTTTCTTGCTTTTGTAAAGCTGTGAAAAATGGTTTTCAAAGACTTTGATGATTTCTTCCTGATTTGTTGTAACACTTGCACCAACCCTAAGTGAAGTAATTTTGTTCGTGTTGTTTTTTTGCTTTGCCCAAGTTTTTAAGTCTTTCGCGTTTCCAAGTTCGCATGATTGGGTCAGTTTCTTGAAGTGGATGAACTGATCTTTTTGTTTGTTGTTGTCATACGCATTTATTTTCGAGACTGTATCATTATATCGTTTTAAAATTTTTTCATTGGAGTCATGATTTTGTATTTGTTCTCTCAGCCTTTTCTCTTCGGCCAGGATGTTTTTCATTTGCGAGCTTAAGATTTTTGATTTATTAATAGCTAAGGCTTAGCAGACATCACGTATGTGGCACTTCAGCTCTTCATAACTTTCATGTGTCAAACAGTTCATTCCAAAGGCTTCTATTTCTGTTTTGATGTACTCTTTGTTTGGAAATAAAATAGCATCGTTCATTTTCCAAAAGCTTTGGCCTCGTTCTTTTTCTTCGCTTTTGTTGCTTAGTTCTAACAGCATGTGATCTGAGAAATTGCTCCGATGTACTTTCATTTCGCTGTACTGGGTTTGGTTTGTAAAAAAATAGTCTATTCGTGAAAAAGACGATGTTCTTTTGTCATAGTGTGTGAAATCAAGTACGTCCAGTTCTACCGCTGCATCAAATAGTAGAGCATGCTCTGTAACCGTTTGGAGCTTTACAAATCGCTTAACTCTATCGTCTACGCTTTGAAGAGCAGTTGATGTGTTTCGCGAATCATGACTGAAAGCATTAAAATCCCCTGCTAAAACAATAGATCGTTCCGTGTTGAGTTTCGAGAGATTTGAGCTTAATTGCTTCAACTTTTCACAATAGGAGCTTGTATTCAGATATACATTGAATACAGTTAGATTGAGTTCCGTAAAATTAATTCCAGAGTGATCTCGTGATTGCAGTATTTGATTATCAGTTTTTAGTTTTTTTTTTTCACAACAATTAGGCTAAAAGCAACTCGCTACTGATTTTCCCAATTACCGGCCTAAACCCACTGAAGTCATACTTCCGGTTCAATGTCCGGTTATACAGGTTCCTCGTACCCAATTCATCTGTGCTTTGTTTTGCGGCCGTTCCACTGTATTGTGGATGGTTGGAAGCAAAAAGTTTGCGCGTTTGTCATAATACACTGTATGGCTACGAATTGCATAAATTATAACACAACCGTGGCTAAAATTGCATGTATTAAGTGACTATTTTGCAAACCGCAAGGCGGCGAGTTAAAGTGATCCTGTATATGAATATGAGACTACAATACAATACTGTTGTATATAAATTCGCTCCCGCTTACGCAAATGCCTACGACCATACCATGTTGAATGCACCGGTTCTCGTCCGATCACCGAAGTTAAGCAACATTGGGCCTGGTTAGTACTTGGATGGGTGACCGCTTGGGAACACCAGGTGTTGTAGGCTTTTTCTTTTGAGTATTCAAACCTCATAGAATACTTTTATTCGATATTTACACATTTTAGAGCCTCAAAAAGCCTCGGTGATCGAAAAAGTTAAGCCTCATTGAGCGCGGATACTTTTTTGGAAATCGGTAAAAACTTGTCCAAAATGGTTCGCGGTGCCAATTTTTTTATTTTATCCCAAACTATGGCTCATGTGGAGCATGCCCACAAAAAATGAGCCAAATCGGACTAAAATTGACGATTTGGTGACCAATACAAAGTTCGGTGATCGAAAAAGTTAAGCCTCATCGAGCGCGGATACTTTTTTGGAAATCGGTAAAAACTTGTCCAAAATGGTTCGCGGTGCCAGATTTTTTTATTTTATCCCAAATTATGGCTCAAGTGGAGCATGCCCACAAAAAATGAGCTAAATCGGACTAAAATTGACGACTTGGTGACCAATACAAAGTTCGGTGATCGAAAAAGTTAAGCCTCATCGAGCGCGGATACTTTTTGTAAATGACAATTTCAGCAGTAACCATTGCTCCAAACACACCCCATATACTTGTAAAGGCCATTATAATAGTTCCCCTGCTTGCGTATTATGTATATTTGATATTTGGAACTGTCTCGGAAACATCAATACTAATTGTATAATTTCCCTTTATTAAACTAACTTTTAACTTAGTGCAAATCGCTCAGTTCCATTCTTTAGGCTGCACTCCGCTAACGCAGAGTGCATTCAAATAAAACTTATCAAATAGATTTAATACTTACCTATTTAATAAGTTTATCACAACAATTAGGCTTTTAAATAATAAATTCAGATGCTATTTTTACAGTTGGTTATTACAAAGTTACAAAGAAGGTAAGTATTGACGAAACGTTACATTTGGTATTTACAAAGAAGTTAAGAGGAAATTCACTAGGTTTCATCGTTGAAGCTTTACAAATAGTTACAAAAATAGACTAAGACACACCAATTAGGCTTTACACAGCAATTAGGCCATTAATTAAAAACTTCCGAAGTAGGTATTTACAAATGCTAATAAGCGAATTGCAAGTCGCTTGAAAGAGACAACATTAGAGATTGAGTAAAAAGTTTAAATAGTTTTTAGTTTGCTCAGGAGTTTCTTGCCATGATCCGTTTAAAACACTTGCAGTAAATCGTAGAGTTTCGACTCTCATATGGACAAATATCTGACGCCAGTTCGTCAATTGTAATATATTTCTTGCTGCAGTTAATTTGTCGCATTCAAAAACTAAGTGTTCAGATGTTTCGAATTTTTTTTCACAGAAACTGCAAAGTGGCGAGTCAGAGAAATTTTTCAGCCATCTGACTTGTTTGTCAACGAGACAGTTGAATGCTAGTCGATACAGCAAATTTTGCTGTTGGGGTAGGAGCTTGTTTACTTTCCAAATATCTGCACAAAAGCGGGTTAATTCTTCCGTTGAACAATGGTATTTAATGACAGCATTGCGTAAACGATTTTCAGTAAAACTGAAGGGGAAAATTTCATTGATTATGTACCAGTAGATTTCTTTTGTTTTCATGTGATTATGCAACCTGAGCGAAGATTCTCTGTTGTTTTTGATTAGAAGTAGAACATTCTCGTTCTGGACAACTTTGAGCTTTAAAGAGGTTATTAAAATGGATAGTTCTTTCGAAAAGGTGATCGAGTTCTCGTCAGATGAATTTAATTCGTCGAAAAGTTTTGCAGAAACAATTTTTGAGATAATGTGTGGAAGGGATATCCCGCCTCTAGTTGATGACTGGTATAGGACTTCGCTTCTAATTTCCATTTTCTGACCAGTTTTCAAAAGGTTGTTAACGAGGTTCTGCATTATTCCCAAGCTTTTCATGGTCGTGTCTGTGTGTCGAGCATAGTAAAGGAATTTTGGAAGAATGAATGTTTCAATAATATTTTTCTTGGCTTTCAGTGTTTTCGCTCGTGAAATAAAACGACTGTAGATGGCTATTTGTGTTTTCAGGAGACCAAGAAGATTCGGTTGAGATTTGTCAGCGTGGAAAACTATACCAAGGATTTTTGTTGATTGCACAGTTTTATAAAAGGGAATGTTGGTAGTAGATAGGATTTCGCTCTTTTTCACATTAATTTCTAGCTGAGTTTGATCACAAAATTCTTTTACAGTATCAAAGAGCGCTTCAATCGATGATTTATGAACTAGACATGTAATGTCATCAGCATAAGCAAGAGTTTTTGCGTTTACGAAACCTTTGATGTGAGTTGAGTTGTCAACAGAACAAAGTAACGGCTCAATAGCAAGAATAAAAAGCATAGCTGATAGAGGACAACCTTGTCTAACTCCACGTTCGAGAACAATTGTCTGGGAGAGGTATCCATTGATTTCAATAATTGCTTTGGTTTGCTTATATATTGCTTTTATTGCAGATTTCGTAAAATTATCTACACCAATTCTATCGAGAAGAGCGAATATATAATCCCTATCTACTTTGTCAAAAGCTTTCGAGAAGTCTAGATTTACGATACATTTACTGTTATTCAATTGTTTGTGAGCTTTGCGTACCTTAATCAGTGCGATATTAATTTGTCGTTTGTTTAGGTAGGCATGTTGGTGTTGACCAATTACGTCTTCGAGGTTTTTGATTAGCCTGTTAGCTAGAATATGCGACAGAATTTTTAAGTCAGTGTTCAGTAGGCTTATGGGTCTGAACTCGTCTACTGTTTTGGGGTTTTCGGTTTTTGGAAGGGGTTTCAATATTGCAATTTGTTGGTTGTCTGGAAGTCTATTGGTGTTCACTACATTGTTGAAAACTTTTTTCAATATGGGAGCCATTTCTCGTTTAAATACTTTATAAAAGTTCGAAGTAATACCGTCTGATCCTGGTGAACTATCTGCGTTTAGTTTGTCGATTGCTTTCTTCACTTCGTCTAAGGTGATTTCGTTTTCTGTTGTCATATCAGTTTCTTGCTCCTGCAGTTGATCAAGCAAGCTTTCAAAGGACGATTTCTTTTTACTTTTATACAGTTTTGAGAAATGATTTTCAAAAATTTTAATGATCTCTTCTTGATTACTTGTTACACTGTCACCAACTTTCAGTGATGTAATACTATTTGTGTTATTTTTAGTTTTCGACCATGATTTGAGATCTCTGGCATTACCAATTTCACAGGATTGCATCAATTTTTTAAAGTGTTTAAAGCTCAGTTGTTGTTTGTTGTTCTCGTGCTCGTTGATTTGGGATAGTGTTGCATTGTATCGATTTAAAATAGTTTGGTCTGATTTACCTTGCTGAATATTTTCTCTTAGTTCCTTTTCTTCACGTAAGCTGTCTTTCATCTTTGAGCTTATCACTCGAGATTTGTTTATCGCTAAAGCTTGGCACACATCTCGTATATGGCACATCAACTCTTCATATGTGTCCTCAATCGGCCAAAGATTACCAAATTGTTTCAGTTCTTCTCTGATATAGTTTTTATTTTTCTACTAAAACAGTGTCATTCATTTTCCAAAAGCTCTGACCACGTTCTTTTTCTTCAACTTTGTTGCTTAGCTCCAAAAGCATGTGATCTGAGAGGTTATTTCTATGTATTTTCATGATACTGTAATTGAGATCATTAGTAAAAAAGTAATCTATGCGCGAGAAAGATGATGTTCTCTTATCATAATGTGTGAAGTCTTGGACGTCTAGTTCGACTGCTATATCAAGAAGGAGCGCTTTCTCGATGACCGGCTTTAGTTTAGCGAATCGCTTTATTCTGTCATCTTCACTTCTCAGAGCATTTGAGGTGTTTCTTGGATCATGGCTAAATGCATTGAAATCTCCTGTTAAAACTACGAATCGTCCAGGTTCAATTTTAGCGAGACTTGAGCTTAAATGGATGAGCTTTGATGTGTAATTGTTTGGATTTAAATAAGTATTGATTAAAACAAGGTTTAAATTTGGAAACGTTATTGCTGAATGATCTCTTGATTGCAATCTTTGTTCGTTGGTATTGATTTCTTCGCTCCAAACTGTTATTAAACCACCACTACAGTTTATTGCCGGCACTAAATGGTAGCTCAATTTGTATTGTTCAAGAATTGCTTCATGTGAGCGAGGTAGAGTGAGAATTTTCGTTTCTTGAACACATAGAAAAAAAAAGGTTCCTCGAGCTAGTTGGTAACACTTTTCAATTATTGAGAAGAATTTTTTCGGGCTCTTAATGCCACAGGAATTCAAGCTGAAAATTTTATGCTCAACCATTTGCTATTGTTATTCAACTCGTTTTTCTTTTTACGCCATTCAGTGTTCAGAAAGTGTCTTGGTATTTCAGTGTTCTGTTGCTTTCGTTGATGGTTTTGAGTTTGTTTGTTGACTGTCCTGTATTGTTTCAAAACAACTCCTTTGAGAGGCTCAACGTTTGATGAATTTAGTCTGTTTGGAGAGTTTGATTTCATAATGTTGTTGCTTTGTTTTTCAGTTGAAATTTGGTTAGACAAGGATTCAATTTGTTCTGTGGTTTTTGTGCTTTCTGTTGTTTTGGTACACATTTCAGGGCTTTCCGTTGATCCGCTACAAATTTCCTCAACAAACGTTTCTTGAATTTCTTCTTCGTCTATAGTTAGATTGCCAAAAGTGTCTTGATCGAGCGTTTCTTGTTCCTGGGCGTTGTCAGGATTTGTTTCTTGTGTTTTCAGATGGGTGTTTTCCTGTTCTGTGCTTACATTTTGACGGTTTTGCCTTTCAATTTTATGCATTTCCTTTTGCCATAGAAAGCACCAGTCTTTATGGTGTCCAATATATTGGCGGCTTTTTTCTTCGCAAAAACTACAGCTATGGAGCGCGGGAACATGGAATTTGATTTCTAGGCCATTCCAGTCTTTAAAATCGGCAATTTTGCTCTCATAAGACCATTTTCTTAGCTTTTCTTCTTCGTTAGCATTGTGGACAGTAACACTTAAAGTTGCATATCCGTCGAAAATAAAGTCCCCATCAATATTTACTTTCATGCGATTGATTGTCGGGTTGTGCTCTATTCCCTCTGGGAGTTCGATCAATTTCAGAGTTTCGGTATCCGAACAAACGTAAGGAAGATTTACAAATTTAATGTTGTATCTTCTGGGGTAGAAATTTCTTTCTTTGTTCAGGATATGCTTGCCCATTGGGAATACAGTTTTGCCCAGCAAATTGATGCCTCGCGATCTTATCGAGTGATATTGCGTTCTAACAGTTGGAGGGGAAGTAACGGTCAGTGTGTGCAGAGTTTTTTCTCTTATCTGCGCGAATGTTCGGCTAATGGTAATTTGAGATCGTACTTCTTGTGGGAACTCTTTCAGAATAGATTTAGCACATTGAATGTAAGCATCGTTCAAAGATCCTGTGTTTGCAAGCATCGATTTAGTAAAAGGAGGGATAATTTGCATGATTTGAAAGTCATTAGAAGCTGTTACTTTTGAAAGGCCGTTTTGGATCGCAGTGGAATACATGCTTCGATTTTCGCTCGCGGTTGGGGCTATTATTGAAGGGAAAGTGTTCTCCCCCATTGGGGAAAACAGCTTAAAAACTCGTAAACGATTGAAAGGGAGATCTCTAACTTAAACAACTTAAAAAGCTAGAGCTGATGAGGCGTGTATTTAAAAGAACTTTTAAAGAGCGAAGGCTAAGAGCAAAAAGGTAAGAGAAAAAGGTAAGAGAAAAGGCAGGATTTTAAAACTTAAGCAACTTTTAGTGAAAAATCTCTTTTTAAAAAAGACTCACTCCCAAAGGACGTTCCTACACAAAGTGGAGTACTTGCTTGTGGCTTTCCTATCACACTTTGAGGTACTGATCCGAAAGTGACATTAATAGCGTTTTAATCATCATCACAACAATTAGGCACAACAATTAGGCTAAAAGCAACTCGCTACTGATTTTCCCAATTACCGGCCTAAACCCACTGAAGTCATACTTCCGGTTCAATGTCCGGTTATACAGGTTCCTCGTACCCAATTCATCTGTGCTTTGTTTTGCGGCCGTTCCACTGTATTGTGGATGGTTGGAAGCAAAAAGTTTGCGCGTTTGTCATAATACACTGTATGGCTACGAATTGCATAAATTATAACACAACCGTGGCTAAAATTGCATGTATTAAGTGACTATTTTGCAAACCGCAAGGCGGCGAGTTAAAGTGATCCTGTATATGAATATGAGACTACAATACAATACTGTTGTATATAAATTTGCTCCCGCTTACGCAAATGCCTACGACCATACCATGTTGAATGCACCGGTTCTCGTCCGATCACCGAAGTTAAGCAACATTGGGCCTGGTTAGTACTTGGATGGGTGACCGCTTGGGAACACCAGGTGTTGTAGGCTTTTTCTTTTGAGTATTCAAACCTCATAGAATACTTTTATTCGATATTTACACATTTTAGAGCCTCAAAAAGCCTCGGTGATCGAAAAAGTTAAGCCTCATCGAGCGCGGATACTTTTTTGGAAATCGGTAAAAACTTGTCCAAAATGGTTCACGGTGCCAGATTTTTTTATTTTATCGCAAACTATGGCTCAAGTGGAGCATGCCCACAAAAAATGAGCCAAATCGGACTAAAATTGACGATTTGGTGACCAATACAAAGTTCGGTGATCGAAAAAGTTAAGCCTCATCGAGCGCGGATACTTTTTTGGAAATCGGTAAAAACTTGTCCAAAATGGTTCGCGGTGCCAGATTTTTTTATTTTATCCCAAATTATGGCTCAAGTGGAGCATGCCCACAAAAAATGAGCTAAATCGGACTAAAATTGACGATTTGGTGACCAATACAAAGTTCGGTGATCGAAAAAGTTAAGCCTCATCGAGCGCGGATACTTTTTGTAAATGACAATTTCAGCAGTAACCATTGCTCCAAACACACCCCATATACTTGTAAAGGCCATTATAATAGTTCCCCTGCTTGCGTATTATGTATATTTGATATTTGGAACTGTCTCGGAAACATCAATACTAATTGTATAATTTCCCTTTATTAAACTAACTTTTAAGTTAGTGCAAATCGCTCAGTTCCATTCTTTAGGCTGCACTCCGCTAACGCAGAGTGCATTCAAATAAAACTTATCGAATAGAGTTAATACTTACCTATTTAATAAGTTTATCACAACAATTAGGCTTTTAAATAATAAATTCAGATGCTATTATTTGTAGTTGTTATTTACAATGATGTTGAAATAATTCAGCAGGTTTCATTGATGAATCGTTACAGTTGGTATTTACAAGGAAAATTTATCAGATTTCATTGTTGAAGCTTTACAAATTAAGTACAAAATTCAAATAGTTTTTTGTTTGTTCAGGGGTTTCTCGCCAGGATCCATTTAGGACACTTGCCGTAAATCTAAGAGTTTCAACTTTCATATTTACAAAGACGTCGCGCCAACTATTCAGCCTTAGGGTACTTCTCGCTCCAGATAATTGTTCGCATTTGAGAATTAAATGTTCCGATGTTTCAAACTCTTTTTCGCAATAGCTGCAAATTGGTGACTCTGAAAAATTTTTCATCCATCTAATCTGTTTGTCAACAAGACAATTGAAGGCAAGGCGATATAAAAGATTTTGTTGTTGTGGCAAAAGTTTGTAAAATTTCCAGATATGTTTGCTAAAGAGAGTTAATTCTTTCGTTGAACAATTGTACTTTATGACGGATTTGTTTAAGCGGTCCTCGATAAAACTTGTTGGAAAAACTTGAGCAATGATATACAAGTAAATCTCACTTGTTCTTAAGGCTTTGTTAAGTCTCAGGGAAGTTTCGATGTTGTTCTTAAACAGAAGGATACTGTTGTCAGTTTGAGAGACTTTGAGCTTTAAAGATTTTAACAAAATTGTTAAGTCATTTGGAAAGGAAACATCGTTCTCGTTTGATGAGTTAATTTCGTCTATCAGTTTTGCTGAGATTATTTTTGATGTAATATGTGGAAGAGAGATACCGCCCACAGCAACAGATTGGTAAAGAACTTCACTTCTAATTTCCATTTTGTCACCAGTTTTTAGTAGATTGTTGATGAGTTTTTGAACATTCGTCAGAATATTTACTGTTGTGTCCGTGTGTCTTGAATAATACAGGAACTTTGGAAGGATAAAAGTTTCAATGATTTGTCTCTTTGCTCTTAAAGTTCTCGATCGAGAAATGAAGCGCATGTAAATGGCAATTTGTGTTTTGATGAGATCAAGTAAGTTTGTTGATGATTTATCAGTAAAGAATTTAATGCCCAGGATTTTTGTTACACGTAAAGTTTTATAGAAAGCTATGTCTCTCGTTGACAGGATCTCACTCTTTTTCACGTTGATTTCTAGTTGAGTGCAATCGCAAAAATCTTTGACAGTGTCAAATAGCCCTTCAATCGATGATATGCGTATTGAGCAAGTAATGTCGTCTGCACAACAATTAGGCTAAAAGCAACTCGCTACTGATTTTCCCAATTACCGGCCTAAACCCACTGAAGTCATACTTCCGGTTCAATGTCCGGTTATACAGGTTCCTCGTACCCAATTCATCTGTGCTTTGTTTTGCGGCCGTTCCACTGTATTGTGGATGGTTGGAAGCAAAAAGTTTGCGCGTTTGTCATAATACACTGTATGGCTACGAATTGCATAAATTATAACACAACCGTGGCTAAAATTGCATGTATTAAGTGACTATTTTGCAAACCGCAAGGCGGCGATTTAAAGTGATCCTGTATATGAATATGAGACTACAATACAATACTGTTGTATATAAATTCGCTCCCGCTTACGCAAATGCCTACGACCATACCATGTTGAATGCACCGGTTCTCGTCCGATCACCGAAGTTAAGCAACATTGGTCCTGGTTAGTACTTGGATGGGTGACCGCTTGGGAACACCAGGTGTTGTAGGCTTTTTCTTTTGAGTATTCAAACCTCATAGAATACTTTTATTTGATATTTACACATTTTAGAGCCTCAAAAAGCCTCGGTGATCGAAAAAGTTAAGCCTCATCGAGCGCGGATACTTTTTTGGAAATCGGTAAAAACTTGTCCAAAATGGTTCGCGGTGCCAGATTTTTTTATTTTATCCCAAACTATGGCTCAAGTGGAGCATGCCCACAAAAAATGAGCCAAATTGGACTAAAATTGACGATTTGGTGACCAATACAAAGTTCGGTGATCGAAAAAGTCAAGCCTCATCGAGCGCGGATACTTTTTTGGAAATTGGTAAAAACTTGTCCAAAATGGTTTGCGGTGCCAGATTTTTTTATTTTATCCCAAACTATGGCTCAAGTGGAGCATGCCCACAAAAAATGAGCCAAATCGGACTAAAATTGACGATTTGGTGACCAAAACAAAGTTCGGTGATCGAAAAAGTTAAGCCTCATCGAGCGCGGATACTTTTTTGGAAATCGGTAAAAACTTGTCCAAAATCGTTCGCGGTGCCAGTTTTTTTTTATTTTATCCCAAACTATGGCTCAAGTGGAGCATGCCCACAAAAAATGAGCCAAATCGGACTAAAATTGACAATTTGGTGACCAATACAAAGTTCGGTGATCGAAAAAGTTAAGCCTCATCGAGCGCGGATACTTTTTTGGAAATCGGTAAAAACTTGTCCAAAATGGTTCGCGGTGCCAGATTTTTTTATTTTATTCCAAACTATGGCTCAAGTGGAGCATGCCCACAAAAATGAGCCAAATCGGACTAAAATTGACGATTTGGTGACCAAAACAAAGTTCGGTGATCGAAAAAGTTAAGCCTCATCGAGCGCGGATACTTTTTTGGAAATCGGTAAAAACTTGTCCAAAATGGTTCGCGGAGCCAGGTTTTTTTATTTTATCCCAAATTATGGCTCAAGTGGAGCATGCCCACAAAAAATGAGCTAAATCGGACTAAAATTGACGATTTGGTGACCAAAACAATGTTCGGTGATCGAAAAAGTTAAGCCTCATCGAGCGCGGATACTTTTTTGGAAATCGGTAAAAACTTGTCCAAAATGGTTCGCGGTGCCAGATTTTTTTATTTTATCCCAAACTATGGCTCAAGTGGAGCATGCCCACAAAAAATGAGCCAAATCGGACAAAAATTGACGATTTGGTGACCAAAACAAAGTTCGGTGATCGAAAAAGTTAAGCCTCATCGAGCGCGGATACTTTTTTGGAAATCGGTAAAAACTTGTCCAAAATGGTTCGCGGTGCCAGTTTTTTTTTATTTTATCCCAAACTATGGCTCAAGCGGAGCATGCCCACAAAAATGAGCCAAATCGGACTAAAATTGACGATTTGGTGACCAAAACAAAGTTCGGTGATCGAAAAAGTTAAGCCTCATCGAGCGCGGATACTTTTTTGGAAATCGGTAAAAACTTGTCCAAAATGGTTCGCGGTGCCAGTTTTTTTTTATTTTATCCCAAACTATGGCTCAAGCGGAGCATGCCCACAAAAATGAGCCAAATCGGACTAAAATTGACGATTTGGTGACCAAAACAAAGTTCGGTGATCGAAAAAGTTAAGCCTCATCGAGCGCGGATACTTTTTTGGAAATCGGTAAAAACTTGTCCAAAATGGTTCGCGGAGCCAGATTTTTTTATTTTATCCCAAATTATGGCTCAAGTGGAGCATGCCCACAAAAAATGAGCTAAATCGGACTAAAATTGACGATTTGGTGACCAATACAATGTTCGGTGATCGAAAAAGTTAAGCCTCATCGAGCGCGGATACTTTTTGTAAATGACAATTTCAGCAGTAACCATTGCTCCAAACACACCCCATATACTTGTAAAGGCCATTATAATAGTTCCCCTGCTTGCGTATTATGTATATTTGATATTTGGAACTGTCTCGGAAACATCAATACTAATTGTATAATTTCCCTTTATTAAACTAACTTTTAAGTTAGTGCAAATCGCTCAGTTCCATTCTTTAGGCTGCACTCCGCTAACGCAGAGTGCATTCAAATAAAACTTATCAAATAGAGTTAATACTTACCTATTTAATAAGTTTATCACAACAATTAGGCTAAAAGCAACTCGCTACTGATTTTCCCAATTACCGGCCTAAACCCACTGAAGTCATACTTCCGGTTCAATGTCCGGTTATACAGGTTCCTCGTACCCAATTCATCTGTGCTTTGTTTTGCGGCCGTTCCACTGTATTGTGGATGTTTGGAAGCAAAAAGTTTGCGCGTTTGTCATAATACACTGTATGGCTACGAATTGCATAAATTATAACACAACCGTGGCTAAAATTGCATGTATTAAGTGACTATTTTGCAAACCACAAGGCGGCGAGTTAAAGTGATCCTGTATATGAATATGAGACTACAATACAATACTGTTGTATATAAATTCGCTCCCGCTTACGCAAATGCCTACGACCATACCATGTTGAATGCACCGGTTCTCGTCCGATCACCGAAGTTAAGCAACATTGGGCCTGGTTAGTACTTGGATGGGTGACCGCTTGGGAACACCAGGTGTTGTAGGCTTTTTCTTTTGAGTATTCAAACCTCATAGAATACTTTTATTCGATATTTACACATTTTAGAGCCTCAAAAAGCCTCGGTGATCGAAAAAGTTAAGCCTCATCGAGCGCCGATACTTTTTTGGAAATCGGTAAAAACTTGTCCAAAATGGTTCGCGGTGCCAGTTTTTTTTATTTTATCCCAAACTATGGCTCAAGCGGAGCATGCCCACAAAAATGAGCCAAATCGGACTAAAATTGACGATTTGGTGACCAAAACAAAGTTCGGTGATCGAAAAAGTTAAGCCTCATCGAGCGCGGATACTTTTTTGGAAATCGGTAAAAACTTGTCCAAAATGGTTCGCGGAGCCAGATTTTTTTATTTTATCCCAAATTATGGCTCAAGTGGAGCATGCCCACAAAAAATGAGCTAAATCGGACTAAAATTGACGATTTGGTGACCAATACAATGTTCGGTGATCGAAAAAGTTAAGCCTCATCGAGCGCGGATACTTTTTGTAAATGACAATTTCAGCAGTAACCATTGCTCCAAACACACCCCATATACTTGTAAAGGCCATTATAATAGTTCCCCTGCTTGCGTATTATGTATATTTGATATTTGGAACTGTCTCGGAAACATCAATACTAATTGTATAATTTCCCTTTATTAAACTAACTTTTAAGTTAGTGCAAATCGCTCAGTTCCATTCTTTAGGCTGCACTCCGCTAACGCAGAGTGCATTCAAATAAAACTTATCAAATAGAGTTAATACTTACCTATTTAATAAGTTTATCACAACAATTAGGCTAAAAGCAACTCGCTACTGATTTTCCCAATTACCGGCCTAAACCCACTGAAGTCATACTTCCGGTTCAATGTCCGGTTATACAGGTTCCTCGTACCCAATTCATCTGTGCTTTGTTTTGCGGCCGTTCCACTGTATTGTGGATGTTTGGAAGCAAAAAGTTTGCGCGTTTGTCATAATACACTGTATGGCTACGAATTGCATAAATTATAACACAACCGTGGCTAAAATTGCATGTATTAAGTGACTATTTTGCAAACCACAAGGCGGCGAGTTAAAGTGATCCTGTATATGAATATGAGACTACAATACAATACTGTTGTATATAAATTCGCTCCCGCTTACGCAAATGCCTACGACCATACCATGTTGAATGCACCGGTTCTCGTCCGATCACCGAAGTTAAGCAACATTGGGCCTGGTTAGTACTTGGATGGGTGACCGCTTGGGAACACCAGGTGTTGTAGGCTTTTTCTTTTGAGTATTCAAACCTCATAGAATACTTTTATTCGATATTTACACATTTTAGAGCCTCAAAAAGCCTCGGTGATCGAAAAAGTTAAGCCTCATCGAGCGCCGATACTTTTTTGGAAATCGGTAAAAACTTGTCCAAAATGGTTCGCGGTGCCAGTTTTTTTTATTTTATCCCAAACTATGGCTCAAGTGGAGCATGCCCACAAAAAATGAGCCAAATCGGACTAAAATTGACGATTTGGTGACCAATACAAAGTTCGGTGATTGAAAAAGTTAAGCCTCATCGAGCGCGGATACTTTTTTGGAAATCGGTAAAAACTTGTCCAAAATGGTTCGCGGTGCCAAATTTTTTTATTTTATCCCAAACTATGGCTCAAGTGGAGCATGCCCACAAAAAATGAGCCAAATCGGACTAAAATTGACGATTTGGTGACCAAAACAAAGTTCGGTGATCGAAAAAGTTAAGCCTCATCGAGCGCGGATACTTTTTTGGAAATCGGTAAAAACTTGTCCAAAATGGTTCGCGGTGCCAGATTTTTTTATTTTATCCCAAATTATGGCTCAAGTGGAGCATGCCCACAAAAAATGAGCTAAATCGGACTAAAATTGACGATTTGGTGACCAATACAAAGTTCGGTGATCGAAAAAGTTAAGCCTCATCGAGCGCGGATACTTTTTGTAAATGACAATTTCAGCAGTAACCATTGCTCCAAACACACCCCATATACTTGTAAAGGCCATTATAATAGTTCCCCTGCTTGCGTATTATGCATATTTGATATTTGGAACTGTCTCGGAAACATCAATACTAATTGTATAATTTCCCTTTATTAAACTAACTTTTAAGTTAGTGCAAATCGCTCAGTTCCATTCTTTAGGCTGCACTCCGCTAACGCTAGCCTAATTGTTGTGATGATGATAAACATTCTGATAATGTCACTCTCGGATTATTACCGCAAAGTGTGATAGGAAAGCGAAAGCAAGTACTCCACTTTGTGCAGGAACGTCCTTTGGGAGTGAGTCTTTTATAAAAAGAGATTTTTCACTAAAAGCTGCTTTTTCACTAAGATTTAAAATCCTGGCTTTTTCTTTTACCTTTTTCTCCTAATTTTACTCTTCAAAATTTCTTTTAAATCCCTTTCCTCCTTAGCTTTAGCTTTTTAAGTTCCTCTTTTTAAGTTGCTCTCTCCTTTACTGTAGAGCGCTTAGAGTTCTTATTAAGTTAACTTCTGAGTTTTCCAAAACACTAATTTTTATTTGAGAAACCTTTCGTTTGTCACAATCTACTTTTCATAAGTCTTCGTCTTCAAACAATTAAGTTTTCCCCTATGGGGGAGAACACTATCCCCTCGTTGATTACGCCTACTCCCAGCGAAAACCAAAATATGTATTCTTCAATCACTCAAAAAGGCTTGTCGAAAGAAACCAACTCAAGCGAATTCCAGATCATGCAAATTATTCCTCCTTTTACGAAATCAATTATTTCAAACACAGATTCTTTGAACAACGCCTATCTTCAGTGTGCTAAATCAATTCTGCACGAATTCCCGCAAGAAGCACGAAATCAAATAACAATCAGCAAAACATTCGCATACATAAGAGACAAAAGACTTCATTCGCTGACTGTTGTTTCACCACCAACTGTCAAAAAGCAATACCATTCGATTAGATCCAGAGGCCTAAATTTACTAGGCAAAACCGTTTTTCCTATGGGCAAACATTTCCTCAACACAGAAAAATCATTCTATCCTAGAAGATACAATATCAAATTCAGTAATCTCCCTTATGTTTGCAGAGACACTGAAGCCCTGAAACTAATAGATCTTCCAGAGGGAATAGAACATAGCCCCGCAGTTATTCGAATGAAAGACAACATAGGAGGCGATCTCATCTTCAATGGTTATGCAACACTGAGTGTGACAGTGAAAAACGCAACTGAAGAGGAAAGATTGAAAACTTGGTCATATGAAAATCGGATCGCAGAATTCAAAGAATGGAACAGCTTAGAGATCAAGTTCCATGCTCCCTCATTACATAACTGCAGTTACTGTGAACAAAGCAAACTACAGTATCGGGGACACCATAAAGATTGGTGCTACTTATGGCAAAACCAGCTACAAAGAATCAAAAATGTGCAAAACATAAACAAAGAAACAAAGAATAATCGTGCTGAAAAGCAGAAACCAACAAATTTTCATAAAGCTCCCGAAACTGAAACAATCAGTGACACCTCCTCTTGCAACTTGACCATAGATGAAGAGGAAGTGGAAGAAACTTATACAGAAGAAATTTGTAGTGGCACAACAGAAAATGCTACAGTCATAGAACAAGAAACAGAAAACGCTGACAAAACCTCAACCAACATACAAAACGCTGAATGTAATGATTCCGCCTATCTTAATACAGAGAAGTTTCAATCTTTAGAGCTTGATAATAATGCTGTTCTCAAACAGTACAGACCAGGCGCCAAAAGGCCACTTAGTGAAACACAAAAACAACAAAACGCGCAAATCGCAAAACACTTCTTGAACGATCAGTGGATTAAGAAGAAAAATCAGTTCGAACAAAACAAAAATGATTGAGCACAAAGTTTTCTGTTTGAATTCATGTGGCCTTAAGAGCCCGAAAAAATTCTTCGCAATAATCGAAAAATGCTACAAATTAGCTAGCGGAACTTTATTCATTTTGTGTATCCAAGAATCGAAAATTCCAGCTCTATCTCGTTCACACGAAACAGTTCTTGAGCAATACAAATTACGCTATCATCTAGTGCCTGCAATAAACTGCAGTGGAGGTTTAGTTACAGTTTGGAGTGAAGAACAAAACTGATAATCAAATACTGCAATCACGAGATCACTCTGGAATTAATTTTACGGAACTCAATCTAACTGTATTCAATGTATATCTGAATACAAGCTCCTATTGTGAAAAGTTGAAGCAATTAAGCTCAAATCTCTCGAAACTCAACACGGAACGATCTATTGTTTTAGCAGGGGATTTTAATGCTTTCAGTCATGATTCGCGAAACACATCAACTGCTCTTCGAAGCGTAGACGATAGAGTTAAGCGATTTGTAAAGCTCCAAACGGTTACAGAGCATGCTCTACTATTTGATGCAGCGGTAGAACTGGACGTACTTGATTTCACACACTATGACAAAAGAACATCGTCTTTTTCACGAATAGACTATTTTTTTACAAACCAAACCCAGTACAGCGAAATGAAAGTACATCGGAGCAATTTCTCAGATCACATGCTGTTAGAACTAAGCAACAAAAGCGAAGAAAAAGAACGAGGCCAAAGCTTTTGGAAAATGAACGATGCTATTTTATTTCCAAACAAAGAGTACATCAAAACAGAAATAGAAGCCTTTGGAATGAACTGTTTGACACATGAAAATTATGAAGAGCTGAAGTGCCACATACGTGATGTCTGCCAAGCCTTAGCTATTAATAAATCAAAAATCTTAAGCTCGCAATTGAAAAACATCCTGGCCGAAGAGAAAAGGCTGAGAGAACAAATACAAAATCATGACTCCAATGAAAAAATTTTAAAACGATATAATGATACAGTCTCGAAAATAAATGCGTATGACAACAACAAACAAAAAGATCAGTTCATCCATTTCAAGAAACTGACCCAATCATGCGAACTTGGAAACGCGAAAGACTTGAAAACTTGGGCAAAGCAAAAAAACAACACGAACAATATTACTTCACTTAGGGTTGGTGCAAGTGTTACAACAAATCAGGAAGAAATCATCAAAGTCTTTGAAAACCATTTTTCACAGCTTTACAAAAGCAAGAAAAAGGCTCTTTTGAGATTTTTCTTGACCATTTGAACGAGCGCAAAAACGAAGCAACAAATGATGTAAATGAAATCACCATAGATGAAGTATTGAAAGCAATTAACAAACTCAATGCAAAGAGCTCACCGGGTTCGGATGGAATAACCTCAAACTTTTACAAGATTTTTAAGAGAGAAATGGCCCCATTGCTACAAAGCGTTTTCAACAATATTGTTCGAACTGAAAAAGTCCCTGAAAGCCAAAATATTGCAATCTTAAAACTTCTGCCTAAAACTGATAATCCGAGAACTGTTGATGAATTTAGACCTATAAGCTTGCTGAACACTGACCTCAAAATTCTATCACACATTCTATCTGCCAGAATCATAATAGATCTTGAAGACATAATAGGCCAACATCAGCATGCATACTTGAGCAAAAGACAAATCCATATAGCATTAAATAAAGTTCGAAAAGCCCATAAGCAACTAAATAACAGCAAATGCCTTGTGAATCTGGATTTTTCAAAAGCTTTTGACAAAGTAGACAGAGATTACATCTTCGCCCTTCTCGATAAAATTGGCATTGACCAATACACAAAATCTGCCATCAGAACAGTTTACAATGAAACGAAAGCAATTATTGAAATCAATGGCTACCTTTCCAAAACAATTGTACTACAACGCGGAGTTAGGCAAGGTTGTCCCCTTTCAGCTTTACTTTTCATACTTGCTGTTGAGCCCTTGCTTTGCTGTATAGACAACTCACCACATATTAAAGGATTCACCAGCTCAAAAACAGTGGCTTATGCAGACGACATTACTTGCTCAATACGCATATCATCGATTGAAGGACTATTTGACACTGTCAAAGATTTTTGCGATTGCACTCAACTAGAAATCAACGTCAAAAAGAGTGAGATCCTGTCAACGAGAGACATAGCTTTCTATAAAACTGTACGTGTAACAAAAATCCTGGGCATTAAATTCTTTACTGATAAATCATCAACAAACTTACTTGATCTCATCAAAACACAAATTGCCATTTACATGCGCTTCATTTCTCGATCGAAAACTTTAAGAGCCAAGAGACAAATCATTGAAACTTTTATCCTTCCAAAGTTCCTGTATTATTCAAGACACACGGACACAACAGTAAATATTCTGACGAATGTTCAAAAACTCATCAACAATCTACTAAAAACTGGTGACAAAATGGAAATTAGAAGTGAAGTTCTTTACCAATCTGTTGCTGTGGGCGGTATCTCTCTTCCACATATTACATCAAAAATAATCTCAGCAAAACTGATAGACGAAATTAACTCATCAAACGAGAACGATGTTTCCTTTCCAAATGACTTAACAATTTTGTTAAAATCTTTAAAGCTCAAAGTCTCTCAAACTGACAACAGTATCCTTCTGTATAAGAACAACATCGAAACTTCCCTGAGACTTAACAAAGCCTTAAGAACAAGTGAGATTTACTTGTATATCATTGCTCAAGTTTTTCCAACAAGTTTTATCGAGGACCGCTTAAACAAATCCGTCATAAAGTATAATTGTTCAACGAAAGAATTAACTCTCTTTAGCAAAAATATCTGGAAATTTTACAAACTTTTGCAACAACAACAAAATCTTTTATATCGCCTTGCCTTCAATTGTCTTGTTGACAAACAGATTAGATGGATGAAAAATTTTTCAGAGTCACCAATTTGCAGCTATTGCGGGAAAGAGTTTGAAACATCGGAACATTTAATTCTCAAATGCGAACAATTATCTGGAGCGAGAAGTACCCTAAGGGTTTTTACCGATTTCCAAAAAAGTATCCGCGCTCGATGAGGCTTAACTTTTTCGATCACCGAACTTTGTTTTGGTCACCAAATCGTCAATTTTAGTCCGATTTGGCTCATTTTTTGTGGGCATGCTCCACTTGAGCCATAGTTTGGGATAAAATAAAAAAATCTGGCACCGCGAACCATTTTGGACAAGTTTTTACCGATTTCCAAAAAAGTATCCGCGCTCGATGAGGCTTAACTTTTTCGATCACCGAACTTTGTTTTGGTCACCAAATCGTCAATTTTAGTCCGATTTGGCTCATTTTTTGTGGGCATGCTCCACTTGAGCCATAGTTTGGGATAAAATAAAAAAATCTGGCACCGCGAACCATTTTGGACAAGTTTTTACCGATTTCCAAAAAAGTATCCGCGCTCGATGAGGCTTAACTTTTTCGATCACCGAACTTTGTATTGGTCACCAAATCGTCAATTTTAGTCCGATTTGGCTCATTTTTTGTGGGCATGCTCCACTTGAGCCATAGTTTGGTATAAAATAAAAAAAGTCTGGCACCGCGAACCATTTTGGACAAGTTTTTACCGATTTCCAAAAAAGTATCCGCGCTCGATGAGGCTTAACTTTTTCGATCACCGAACTTTGTTTTGGTCACCAAATCGTCAATTTTAGTCCGATTTGGCTCATTTTTTGTGGGCATGCTCCACTTGAGCCATAGTTTGGGAAAAAATAAAAAAATCTGGCACCGCGAACCATTTTGGACAAGTTTTTACCAATTTCCAAAAAAGTATCCGCGCTCGATGAGGCTTAACTTTTTCGATCACCGAACTTTGTTTTGGTCACCAAATCGTCAATTTTAGTCCGATTTAGCTCATTTTTTGTGGGCATGCTCCACTTGAGCCATAATTTGGGATAAAATAAAAAAATCTGGCACCGCGAACCATTTTGGACAAGTTTTTACCGATTTCCAAAAAAGTATCCGCGCTCGATGAGGCTTAACTTTTTCGATCACCGAACATTGTATTGGTCACCAAATCGTCAATTTTAGTCCGATTTGGCTCATTTTTTGTGGGCATGCTCCACTTGAGCCATAGTTTGGTATAAAATAAAAAAAATCTGGCACCGCGAACCATTTTGGACAAGTTTTTACCGATTTCCAAAAAAGTATCCGCGCTCGATGAGGCTTAACTTTTTCGATCACCGAACTTTGTTTTGGTCACCAAATCGTCAATTTTAGTCCGATTTGGCTCATTTTTTTTGGGCATGCTCCACTTGAGCCATAGTTTGGGATAAAATAAAAAAATCTGGCACCGCGAACCATTTTGGACAAGTTTTTACCAATTTCCAAAAAAGTATCCGCGCTCGATGAGGCTTAACTTTTTCGATCACCGAACATTGTTTTGGTCACCAAATCGTCAATTTTGGTCCGATTTAGCTCATTTTTTGTGGGCATGCTCCACTTGAGCCATAATTTGGGATAAAATAAAAAAATCTGGCACCGCGAACCATTTTGGACAAGTTTTACCGATTTCCAAAAAAGTATCCGCGCTCGATGAGGCTTAACTTTTTCGATCACCGAACTTTGTTTTGGTCACCAAATCGTCAATTTTAGTCCGATTTGGCTCATTTTTTGTGGGCATGCTCCACTTGAGCCATAGTTTGGGATAAAATAAAAAAATCTGGCACCGCGAACCATTTTGGACAAGTTTTTTACCGATTTCCAAAAAAGTATCCGCGCTCGATGAGGCTTAACTTTTTCGATCACCGAACTTTGTATTGGTCACCAAATCGTCAATTTTAGTCCGATTTGGCTCATTTTTTGTGGGCATGCTCCACTTGAGCCATAGTTTGCGATAAAATAAAAAACTCTGGCACCGCGAACCATTTTGGACAAGTTTTTACCGATTTCCAAAAAAGTATCCGCGCTCGATGAGGCTTAACTTTTTCGATCACCGAACTTTGTTTTGGTCACCAAATCGTCAATTTTAGTCCGATTTGGCTCATTTTTTGTGGGCATGCTCCACTTGAGCCATAGTTTGGGATAAAATAAAAAAATCTGGCACCGCGAACCATTTTGGACAAGTTTTTACCAATTTCCAAAAAAGTATCCGCGCTCGATGAGGCTTAACTTTTTCGATCACCTTTTCACCGAACTTTGTTTTGGTCACCAAATCGTCAATTTTAGTCCGATTTAGCTCATTTTTTGTGGGCATGCTCCACTTGAGCCATAATTTGGGATAAAGTAAAAAAATCTGGCACCGCGAACCATTTTGGACAAGTTTTTACCGATTTCCAAAAAAGTATCCGCGCTCGATGAGGCTTAACTTTTTCGATCACCGAACTTTGTTTTGGTCACCAAATCGTCAATTTTAGTCCGATTTGGCTCATTTTTTGTGGGCATGCTCCACTTGAGCCATAGTTTGGGATAAAATAAAAAAATCTGGCACCGCGAACCATTTTGGACAAGTTTTTACCGATTTCCAAAAAAGTATCCGCGCTCGATGAGGCTTAACTTTTTCGATCACCGAACTTTGTATTGGTCACCAAAACGTCAATTTTAGTCCGATTTGGCTGATTTTTTGTGGGCATGCTCCACTTGAGCCATAGTTTGGTATAAAATAAAAAAAATCTGGCACCGCGAACCATTTTGGACAAGTTTTTACCGATTTCCAAAAAAGTATCCGCGCTCGATGAGGCTTAACTTTTTCGATCACCGAACTTTGTTTTGGTCACCAAATCGTCAATTTTAGTCCGATTTGGCTCATTTTTTTTGGGCATGCTCCACTTGAGCCATAGTTTGGGATAAAATAAAAAAATCTGGCACCGCGAACCATTTTGGACAAGTTTTTACCAATTTCCAAAAAAGTATCCGCGCTCGATGAGGCTTAACTTTTTCGATCACCGAACTTTGTTTTGGTCACCAAATCGTCAATTTTAGTCCGATTTAGCTCATTTTTTGTGGGCATGCTCCACTTGAGCCATAGTTTGGGATAAAATAAAAAAATCTGGCACCGCGAACCATTTTGGACAAGTTTTTACCGATTTCCAAAAAAGTATCCGCGCTCGATGAGGCTTAACTTTTTCGATCACCGAACTTTGTATTGGTCACCAAATCGTCAATTTTAGTCCGATTTGGCTCATTTTTTGTGGGCATGCTCCACTTGAGCCATAGTTTGGTATAAAATAAAAAAAATCTGGCACCGCGAACCATTTTGGACAAGTTTTTACCGATTTCCAAAAAAGTATCCGCGCTCGATGAGGCTTAACTTTTTCGATCACCGAACTTTGTTTTGGTCACCAAATCGTCAATTTTAGTCCGATTTGGCTCATTTTTTTTGGGCATGCTCCACTTGAGCCATAGTTTGGGATAAAATAAAAAAATCTGGCACCGCGAACCATTTTGGACAAGTTTTTACCAATTTCCAAAAAAGTATCCGCGCTCGATGAGGCTTAACTTTTTCGATCACCGAACTTTGTTTTGGTCACCAAATCGTCAATTTTAGTCCGATTTAGCTCATTTTTTGTGGGCATGCTCCACTTGAGCCATAATTTGGGATAAATTAAAAAAATCTGGCACCGCGAACCATTTTGGACAAGTTTTTACCGATTTCCAAAAAAGTATCCGCGCTCGATGAGGCTTAACTTTTTCGATCACCGAACTTTGTATTGGTCACCAAATCGTCAATTTTAGTCCGATTTGGCTCATTTTTTGTGGGCATGCTCCACTTGAGCCATAGTTTGCGATAAAATAAAAAACTCTGGCACCGCGAACCATTTTGGACAAGTTTTTACCGATTTCCAAAAAAGTATCCGCGCTCGATGAGGCTTAACTTTTTCGATCACCGAACTTTGTTTTGGTCACCAAATCGTCAATTTTAGTCCGATTTGGCTCATTTTTTGTGGGCATGCTCCACTTGAGCCATAGTTTGGGATAAAATAAAAAAATCTGGCACCGCGAACCATTTTGGACAAGTTTTTACCAATTTCCAAAAAAGTATCCGCGCTCGATGAGGCTTAACTTTTTCGATCACCGAACTTTGTTTTGGTCACCAAATCGTCAATTTTAGTCCGATTTAGCTCATTTTTTGTGGGCATGCTCCACTTGAGCCATAATTTGGGATAAAGTAAAAAAATCTGGCACCGCGAACCATTTTGGACAAGTTTTTACCGATTTCCAAAAAAGTATCCGCGCTCGATGAGGCTTAACTTTTTCGATCACCGAACTTTGTTTTGGTCACCAAATCGTCAATTTAAGTCCGATTTGGCTCATTTTTTGTGGGCATGCTCCACTTGAGCCATAGTTTGGGATAAAATAAAAAAATCTGGCACCGCGAACCATCTTGGACAAGTTTTTACCGATTTCCAAAAAAGTATCCGCGCCCGATGAGGCTTAACTTTTTCGATCACCGAACTTTGTATTGGTCACCAAATCGTCAATTTTAGTCCGATTTGGCTCATTTTTTGTGGGCATGCTCCACTTGAGCCATAGTTTGGTATAAAATAAAAAAATCTGGCACCGCGAACCATTTTGGACAAGTTTTTACCGATTTCCAAAAAAGTATCCGCGCTCGATGAGGCTTAACTTTTTCGATCACCGAACTTTGTTTTGGTCACCAAATCGTCAATTTTAGTCCGATTTGGCTCATTTTTTGTGGGCATGCTCCACTTGAGCCATAGTTTGGGATAAAATAAAAAAATCTGGCACCGCGAACCATTTTGGACAAGTTTTTACCAATTTCCAAAAAAGTATCCGCGCTCGATGAGGCTTAACTTTTTCGATCACCGAACTTTGTTTTGGTCACCAAATCGTCAATTTTAGTCCGATTTAGCTCATTTTTTGTGGGCATGCTCCACTTGAGCCATAATTTGCGATAAAATAAAAAAATCTGGCACCGCGAACCATTTTGGACAAGTTTTTACCGATTTCCAAAAAAGTATCCGCGCTCGATGAGGCTTAACTTTTTCGATCACCGAGGCTTTTTGAGGCTCTAAAATGTGTAAATATCGAATAAAAGTATTCTATGAGGTTTGAATACTCAAAAGAAAAAGCCTACAACACCTGGTGTTCCCAAGCGGTCACCCATCCAAGTACTAACCAGGCCCAATGTTGCTTAACTTCGGTGATCGGACGAGAACCGGTGCATTCAACATGGTATGGTCGTAGGCATTTGCGTAAGCGGGAGCGAATTTATATACAACAGTATTGTATTGTAGTCTCATATTCATATACAGGATCACTTTAACTCGCCGCCTTGCGGTTTGCAAAATAGTCACTTAATACATGCAATTTTAGCCACGGTTGTGTTATAATTTATGCAATTCGTAGCCATACAGTGTATTATGACAAACGCGCAAACTTTTTGCTTCCAACCATCCACAATACAGTGGAACGGCCGCAAAACAAAGCACAGATGAATTGGGTACGAGGAACCTGTATAACCGGACATTGAACCGGAAGTATGACTTCAGTGGGTTTAGGCCGGTAATTGGGAAAATCAGTAGCGAGTTGCTTTTAGCCTAATTGTTGTGATAAACTTATTAAATAGGTAAGTATTAACTCTATTTGATAAGTTTTATTTGAATGCACTCTGCGTTAGCGGAGTGTAGCCTAAAGAATGGAACTGAGCGATTTGCACTAACGTAAAAGTTAGTTCAATAAAGGGAAATTATACAATTAGTATTGATGTTTCCGAGACAGTTCCAAATATCAAATATACATAATACGCAAGCAGGGGAACTATTATAATGGCCTTTACAAGTATATGGGGTGTGTTTGGAGCAATGGTTACTGCTGAAATTGTCATTTACAAAAAGTATCCGCGCTCGATGAGGCTTAACTTTTTCGATCACCGAACTTTGTATTGGTCACCAAATCGTCAATTTTAGTCCGATTTAGCTCATTTTTTGTTGGCATGCTCCATTTGAGCCATAATTTGGGATAAAATAAAAAAATCTGGCACCGCGAACCATTTTGGACAAGTTTTGACCGATTTCCAAAAAAGTATCCGCGCTCGATGAGGCTTAACTTTTTCGATCACCGAACTTTGTTTTGGTCACCAAATCGTCAATTTTAGTCCGATTTGGCTCATTTTTTGTGGGCATGCTCCACTTGAGCCATAATTTGGGATAAAATAAAAAAATCTGGCACCGCGAACCATTTTGGACAAGTTTTTACCGATTTCCAAAAAAGTATCCGCGCTCGATGAGGCTTAACTTTTTCGATCACCGAACTTTGTTTTGGTCACCAAATCGTCAATTTTAGTCCGATTTGGCTCATTTTTTGTGGGCATGCTCCACTTGAGCCATAGTTTGGTATAAAATAAAAAAATCTGGCACCGCGAACCATTTTGGACAAGTTTTTACCGATTTCCAAAAAAGTATCCGCGCTCGATGAGGCTTAACTTTTTCGATCACCGAACTTTGTATTGGTCACCAAATCGTCAATTTTAGTCCGATTTGGCTCATTTTTTGTGGGCATGCTCCACTTGAGCCATAGTTTGGTATAAAATAAAAAAATCTGGCACCGCGAACCATTTTGGACAAGTTTTTACCAATTTCCAAAAAAGTTTCCGCGCTCGATGAGGCTTAACTTTTTTGATCACCGAACTTTGTTTTGGTCACCAAATCGTCAATTTTAGTCCGATTTGGCTCATTTTTTGTGGGCATGCTCCACTTGAGCCATAGTTTGGGATAAAGTAAAAAAATCTGGCACCGCGAACCATTTTGGACAAGTTTTTACCAATTTCCAAAAAAGTATCCGCGCTCGATGAGGCTTAACTTTTTCGATCACCGAACTTTGTTTTGGTCACCAAATCGTCAATTTTAGTCCGATTTGGCTCATTTTTTGTGGGCATGCTCCACTTGAGCCATAGTTTGGGATAAAATAAAAAAATCTGGCACCGCGAACCATTTTGGACAAGTTTTTACCGATTTCCAAAAAAGTATCCGCGCTCGATGAGGCTTAACTTTTTCGATCACCGAACTTTGTTTTGGTCACCAAATCGTCAATTTTAGTCCGATTTAGCTCATTTTTTGTGGGCATGCTCCACTTGAGCCATAATTTGGGATAAAATAAAAAAATCTGGCACCGCGAACCATTTTGGACAAGTTTTTACCGATTTCCAAAAAAGTATCCGCGCTCGATGAGGCTTAACTTTTTCGATCACCGAACTTTGTTTTGGTCACCAAATCGTCAATTTTAGTCCAATTTGGCTCATTTTTTGTGGGCATGCTCCACTTGAGCCATAGTTTGGGATAAAATAAAAAAATCTGGCACCGCGAACCATTTTGGACAAGTTTTTACCGATTTCCAAAAAAGTATCCGCGCTCGATGAGGCTTAACTTTTTCGATCACCGAACTTTGTTTTGGTCACCAAATCGTCAATTTTAGTCCGATTTGGCTCATTTTTTGTGGGCATGCTCCACTTGAGCCATAGTTTGGGATAAAATAAAAAAATCTGGCACCGCGAACCATTTTGGACAAGTTTTTACCGATTTCCAAAAAAGTATCCGCGCTCGATGAGGCTTAACTTTTTCGATCACCGAACTTTGTATTGGTCACCAAATCGTCAATTTTAGTCCGATTTGGCTCATTTTTTGTGGGCATGCTCCACTTGAGCCATAGTTTGGTATAAAATAAAAAAATCTGGCACCGCGAACCATTTTGGACAAGTTTTTACCGATTTCCAAAAAAGCATCCGCGCTCGATGAGGCTTAACTTTTTCGATCACCGAACTTTGTTTTGGTCACCAAATCGTCACTTTTAGTCCGATTTGGCTCATTTTTTGTGGGCATGCTCCACTTGAGCCATAGTTTGGGATAAAATAAAAAAATCTGGCACCGCGAACCATTTTGGACAAGTTTTTACCGATTTCCAAAAAAAGTATCCGCGCTCGATGAGGCTTAACTTTTTCGATCACCGAACTTTGTATTGGTCACCAAATCGTCAATTTTAGTCCGATTTGGCTCATTTTTTGTGGGCATGCTCCACTTGAGCCATAGTTTGGTATAAAATAAAAAAATCTGGCACCGCGAACCATTTTGGACAAGTTTTTACCGATTTCCAAAAAAGTATCCGCGCCCGATGAGGCTTAACTTTTTCGATCACCGAACTTTGTTTTGGTCACCAAATCGTCAATTTTAGTCCGATTTGGCTCATTTTTTGTGGGCATGCTCCACTTGAGCCATAGTTTGGGATAAAATAAAAAAATCTGGCACCGCGAACCATTTTGGACAAGTTTCTACCAATTTCCAAAAAAGTATCCGCGCTCGATGAGGCTTAACTTTTTCGATCACCGAACTTTGTTTTGGTCACCAAATCGTCAATTTTAGTCCGATTTGGCTCATTTTTTGTGGGCATGCTCCACTTGAGCCATAGTTTGGGATAAAATAAAAAAATCTGGCACCGCGAACCATTTTGGACAAGTTTTTACCAATTTCCAAAAAAGTATCCGCGCTCGATTAGGCTTAACTTTTCCGATCACCGAACTTTGTTTTGGTCACCAAATCGTCAATTTTAGTCCGATTTGGCTCATTTTTTGTGGGCATGCTCCACTTGAGCCATAGTTTGGGATAAAATAAAAAAATCTGGCACCGCGAACCATTTTGGACAAGTTTTTACCGATTTCCAAAAAAGTATCCGCGCTCGATGAGGCTTAACTTTTTCGATCACCGAACTTTGTTTTGGTCACCAAATCGTCAATTTTAGTCAGATTTGGCTCATTTTTGTGGGCATGCTCCACTTGAGCCATAGTTTGGGATAAAATAAAAAAATCTGGCACCGCGAACCATTTTGGACAAGTTTTTACCGATTTCCAAAAAAGTATCCGCGCTCGATGAGGCTTAACTTTTTCGATCACCGAACTTTGTATTGGTCACCAAATCGTCAATTTTAGTCCGATTTGGCTCATTTTTTGTGGGCATGCTCCACTTGAGCCATAGTTTGGGATAAAATAAAAAAATCTGGCACCGCGAACCATTTTGGACAAGTTTTTACCAATTTCCAAAAAAGTATCCGCGCTCGATGAGGCTTAACTTTTTCGATCACCGAACTTTGTTTTGGTCACCAAATCGTCAATTTTAGTCCGATTTGGCTCATTTTTTGTGGGCATGCTCCACTTGAGCCATAGTTTGGGATAAAATAAAAAAATCTGGCACCGCGAACCATTTTGGACAAGTTTTTACCGATTTCCGAAAAAGTATCCGCGCTCGATGAGGCTTAACTTTTTCGATCACCGAACTTTGTTTTGGTCACCAAATCGTCAATTTTAGTCCGATTTGGCTCATTTTTTGTGGGCATGCTCCACTTGAGCCATAGTTTGGGATAAAATAAAAAAATTTGGCACCGCGAACCATTTTGGACAAGTTTTTACCAATTTCCAAAAAAGTATCCGCGCTCGATGAGGCTTAACTTTTTCGATCACCGAACTTTGTATTGGTCACCAAATCGTCAATTTTAGTCCGATTTAGCTCATTTTTTGTGGGCATGCTCCACTTGAGCCATAATTTGGGATAAAATAAAAAAATCTGGCACCGCGAACCATTTTGGACAAGTTTTTACCGATTTCCAAAAAAGTATCCGCGCTCGATGAGGCTTAACTTTTTCGATCACCGAACTTTGTTTTGGTCACCAAATCGTCAATTTTAGTCCGATTTGGCTCATTTTTTGTGAGCATGCTCCACTTGAGCCATAGTTTGGGATAAAATAAAAAAATCTGGCACCGCGAACCATTTTGGACAAGTTTTTACCGATTTCCAAAAAAGTATCCGCGCTCGATGAGGCTTAACTTTTTCGATCACCGAACTTTGTATTGGTCACCAAATCGTCAATTTTTGTCCGATTTGGCTCATTTTTTGTGGGCATGCTCCACTTGAGCTATAGTTTGGGATAAAATAAAAAAAACTGGCACCGCGATCCATTTTGGACAAGTTTTAACCGATTTCCAAAAAAGTATCCGCGCTCGATGAGGCTTAACTTTTTCGATCACCGAGGCTTTTTGAGGCTCTAAAATGTGTAAATATCGAATAAAAGTATTCTATGAGGTTTGAATACTCAAAAGAAAAAGCCTACAACACCTGGTGTTCCCAAGCGGTCACCCATCCAAGTACTAACCAGGCCCAATGTTGCTTAACTTCGGTGATCGGACGAGAACCGGTGCATTCAACATGGTATGGTCGTAGGCATTTGCGTAAGCGGGAGCGAATTTATATACAACAGTATTGTATTGTAGTCTCATATTCATATACAGGATCACTTTAACTCGCCGCCTTGCGGTTTGCAAAATAGTCACTTAATACATGCAATTTTAGCCACGGT
This sequence comes from Convolutriloba macropyga, assembly GCF_964194025.1. Lineage (NCBI taxonomy): Eukaryota > Metazoa > Xenacoelomorpha > Acoela > Convolutidae > Convolutriloba > Convolutriloba macropyga. Next base: position 23,599,372 of record NC_134476.1, on the reverse strand, counting down.
TGTGTTATAATTTATGCAATTCGTAGCCATACAGTGTATTATGACAAACGCGCAAACTTTTTGCTTCCAACCATCCACAATACAGTGGAACGGCCGCAAAACAAAGCACAGATGAATTGGGTACGAGGAACCTGTATAACCGGACATTGAACCGGAAGTATGACTTCAGTGGGTTTAGGCCGGTAATTGGGAAAATCAGTAGCGAGTTGCTTTTAGCCTAATTGTTGTGATAAACTTATTAAATAGGTAAGTATTAACTCTATTTGATAAGTTTCATTTGAATGCACTCTGCGTTAGCGGAGTGCAGCCTAAAGAACTGAGCGATTTGCACTAACTTAAAGGTTAGTTTAATGAAGGGAAATTATACAATTAGTATTGATGTTTCCGAGACAGTTCCAAATATCAAATATACATAATACGCAAGCAGGGGAACTATTATAATGGCCTTTACAAGTATATGGGGTGTGTTTGGAGCAATGGTTACTGCTGAAATTGTCATTTACAAAAAGTATCCGCGCTCAATGAGGCTTAACTTTTTCGATCACCGAACTTTGTATTGGTCACCAAGTCGTCAATTTTAGTCCGATTTAGCTCATTTTTTGTGGGCATGCTCCACTTGAGCCATAATTTGGGATAAAATAAAAAAATCTGGCACCGCGAACCATTTTGGACAAGTTTTTACCGATTTCCAAAAAAGTATCCGCGCTCGATGAGGCTTAACTTTTTCGATCACCGAACTTTGTTTTGGTCACCAAATTGTCAATTTTAGTCCGATTTGGCTCATTTTTTGTGGGCATGCTCCACTTGAGCCATAGTTTGTGATAAAATAAAAAAATCTGGCACCGCGAACCATTTTGGACAAGTTTTTACCGATTTCCAAAAAAGTATCCGCGCTCGATGAGGCTTAACTTTTTCGATCACCGAACTTTGTTTTGGTCACCAAATCGTCAATTTTAGTCCGATTTGGCTCAATTTTTGTGGGCATGCTCCACTTGAGCCATAATTTGGGATAAAATAAAAAAATCTGGCACCGCGAACCATTTTGGACAAGTTTTTACCAATTTCCAAAAAAGTATCCGCGCTCGATGAGGCTTAACTTTTTCGATCACCGAACTTTGTTTTGGTCACCAAATCGTCAATTTTAGTCCGATTTAGCTCATTTTAGTCCGATTTTTTTTTGTGGGCATGCTCCACTTGAGCCATAATTTGGGATAAAATAAAAAAATCTGGCACCGCGAACCATTTTGGACAAGTTTTTACCGATTTCCAAAAAAGTATCCGCGCTCGATGAGGCTTAACTTTTTCGATCACCGAACTTTGTTTTGGTCACCAAATCGTCAATTTTAGTCCGATTTGGCTCATTTTTTGTGGGCATGCTCCACTTGAGCCATAGTTTGGGATAAAATAAAAAAATCTGGCACCGCGAACCATTTTGGACAAGTTTTTACCGATTTTCAAAAAAGTATCCGCGCTCGATGAGGCTTAACTTTTTCGATCACCGAACTTTGTTTTGGTCACCAAATCGTCAATTTTAGTCCGATTTGGCTCAATTTTTGTGGGCATGCTCCACTTGAGCCATAGTTTGGGATAAAATAAAAAAATCTGGCACCGCGAACCATTTTGGACAAGTTTTTACCAATTTCCAAAAAAGTATCCGCGCTCGATGAGGCTTAACTTTTTCGATCACCGAACTTTGTTTTGGTCACCAAATCGTCAATTTTAGTCCGATTTGGCTCATTTTTTGTGGGCATGCTCCACTTGAGCCATAGTTTGGGATAAAATAAAAAAATCTGGCACCGCGAACCATTTTGGACAAGTTTTTACCGATTTCGAAAAAAGTATCCGCGCTCGGTGAGGCTTAACTTTTTCGATCACCGAACTTTGTTTTGGTCACCAAATCGTCAATTTTAGTCCGATTTGGCTCATTTTTTGTGGGCATGCTCCACTTGAGCCATAGTTTGGGATAAAATAAAAAAAATCTGGCACCGCGAACCATTTTGGACAAGTTTTTACCGATTTCCAAAAAAGTATCCGCGCTCGATGAGGCTTAACTTTTTCGATCACCGAACTTTGTTTTGGTCACCAAATCGTCAATTTTAGTCCGATTTGGCTCATTTTTTGTGGGCATGCTCCACTTGAGCCATAGTTTGGGATAAAATAAAAAAATCTGGCACCGCGAACCATTTTGGACAAGTTTTTACCAATTTCCAAAAAAGTATCCGCGCTCGATGAGGCTTAACTTTTTCGATCACCGAACCTTGTTTTGGTCACCAAATCGTCAATTTTAGTCCGATTTGGCTCATTTTTTGTGGGCATGCTCCACTTGAGCCATAGTTTGGGATAAAATAAAAAAATCTGGCACCGCGAACCATTTTGGACAAGTTTTTACCGATTTCCAAAAAAGTATCCGCGCTCGATGAGGCTTAACTTTTTCGATCACCGAGGTTTTTTGAGGCTCTAAAATGTGTAAATATCGAATAAAAGTATTCTATGAGGTTTGAATACTCAAAAGAAAAAGCCTACAACACCTGGTGTTCCCAAGCGGTCACCCATCCAAGTACTAACCAGGCCCAATGTTGCTTAACTTCGGTGATCGGACGAGAACCGGTGCATTCAACATGGTATGGTCGTAGGCATTTGCGTAAGCGGGAGCGAATTTATATACAACAGTATTGTATTGTAGTCTCATATTCATATACAGGATCACTTTAACTCGCCGCCTTGCGGTTTGCAAAATAGTCACTTAATACATGCAATTTTAGCCACGGTTGTGTTATAATTTATGCAATTCGTAGCCATACAGTGTATTATGACAAACGCGCAAACTTTTTGCTTCCAACCATCCACAATACAGTGGAACGGCCGCAAAACAAAGCACAGATGAATTGGGTACGAGGAACCTGTATAACCGGACATTGAACCGGAAGTATGACTTCAGTGGGTTTAGGCCGGTAATTGGGAAAATCAGTAGCGAGTTGCTTTTAGCCTAATTGTTGTGCAGTACAAGCAAGTACTCCACTTTGTGCAGGAAAGTCCTTTGGGAGTGAGTCTTTTATAAAAAGAGATTTTTCACTAAAAGCTGCTTTTTCACTAAGATGTAAAATCCTGGCTTTTTCTTTTACCTTTTTCTCCTAATTTTACTCTTCAAAATTTCTTTTAAATCCCTTTCCTCCTTAGCTTTAGCTTTTTAAGTTCCTCTTTTTAAGTTGCTCTCTCCTTTACTGTAGAGCGCTTAGAGTTCTTATTAAGTTAACTTCTGAGTTTTCCAAAACACTAATTTTTATTTGTGTTTTGTCTACTATTTTTATCTTCCAGAGGGAATAGAACATAGCCCCGCAATTATTCGAATGAAAGACAACATAGGAGGCGATCTCATCTTCAATGGTTATGCAACACTGAGTGTGACAGTGAAAAACGCAACTGAAGAGGAAAGATTAAAAACTTGGTCATATGAAAATCGGATCGCAGAATTCAAAGAATGGAACAGCTTAGAGATCAAGTTCCATGCTCCCTCATTACATAACTGCAGTTACTGTGAACAAAGCAAACTACAGTATCGGGGACACCATAAAGATTGGTGCTACTTATGGCAAAACCAGCTACAAAGAATCAAAAATGTGCAAAACATAAACAAAGAAACAAAGAATAATCGTGCTGAAAAGCAGAAACCAACAAATTTTCATAAAGCTCCCGAAACTGAAACAATCAGTGACACCTCCTCTTGCAACTTGACCATAGATGAAGAGGAAGTGGAAGAAACTTATACAGAAGAAATTTGTAGTGGCACAACAGAAAATGCTACAGTCATAGAACAAGAAACAGAAAACGCTGACAAAACCTCAACCAACATACAAAACGCTGAATGTAATGATTCCGCCTATCTTAATACAGAGAAGTTTCAATCTTTAGAGCTTGATAATAGTGCTGTTCTCAAACAGTACAGACCAGGCGCCAAAAGGCCACTTAGTGAAACACAAAAACAACAAAACGCGCAAATCGCAAAACACTTCTTGAACGATCAGTGGATTAAGAAGAAAAATCAGTTCGAACAAAACAAAAATGATTGAGCACAAAGTTTTCTGTTTGAATTCATGTGGCCTTAAGAGCCCGAAAAAATTCTTCGCAATAATCGAAAAATGCTACAAATTAGCTAGCGGAACTTTATTCATTTTGTGTAACCAAGAATCGAAAATTTCAGCTCAATCTCGTTCACACGAAACAGTTCTTGAGCAATACAAATTACGCTATCATCTAGTGCCTGCAATAAACTGCAGTGGAGGTTTAGTTACAGTTTGGAGTGAAGAACTAAAAACTGATAATCAAATACTGCAATCACGAGATCACTCTGGAATTAATTTTACGGAACTCAATCTAACTGTATTCAATGTATATCTGAATACAAGCTTCTATTGTGAAAAGTTGAAGCAATTAAGCTCAAATCTCTCGAAACTCAACACGGTACGATCTATTGTTTTAGCAGGGGATTTTAATGCTTTCAGTCATGATTCGCGAAACACATCAACTGCTCTTCGAAGCGTAGACGATAGAGTTAAGCGATTTGTAAAACTCCAAACGGTTACAGAGCATGCTCTACTATTTGATGAAGCGGTAGAACTGGACGTACTTGATTTCACACACTATGACAAAAGAACATCGTCTTTTTCACGAATAGACTATTTTTTTACAAACCAAACCCAGTACAGCAAAATGAAAGTACATCGGAGCAATTTCTCAGATCACATGCTGTTAGAACTAAGCAACAAAAGCGAAGAAAAAGAACGAGGCCAAAGCTTTTGGAAAATGAACGATGCTATTTTGTTTCCAAACAAAGAGTACATCAAAACAGAAATAGAAGCATTTGGAACGAACTGTTTGACACATGAAAGTTATGAAGAGCTGAAGTGCCACATACGTGATGTCTGCCAAGCCTTAGCTATTAATAAATCAAAAATCTTAAGCTCGCAAATGAAAAACATACTGGCCGAAGAGAAAAGGCTGAGAGAACAAATACAAAATCATGACTCCAATGAAAAAATTTTAAAACGATATAATGATACAGTCTCGAAAATAAATACGTATGACAACAACAAACAAAAAGATCAGTTCATCCACTTCAAGAAATTGACCCAATCATGCGAACTTGGAAACGCGAAAGACTTGAAAACTTGGGCAAAGCAAAAAAACAACACGAACAATATTACTTCACTTAGGGTTGGTGCAAGTGTTACAACAAATCAGGAAGAAATCATTTAAGTCTTTGAAAACCACTTTTCACAGCTTTACAAAAGCAAGAAAAAAGGCTCTTTTGAGATTTTTCTTGACCATTTGAACGAGCGCAAAAACGAAGCAACAAATGATGTAAATGAAATCACCATAGATGAAGTATTGAAAGCAATTCACAAACTCAATGCAAAGAGCTCACCGGGTTCGGATGGAATAACCTCAAACTTTTACAAGATTTTTAAGAGAGAAATGGCCCCATTGCTACAAAGCGTTTTCAACAATATTGTTCGAACTGAAAAAGTCCCTGAAAGCCAAAATATTGCAATCTTAAAACTTCTGCCTAAAACTGATAATCCGAGAACTGTTGATGAATTTAGACCTATAAGCTTGCTGAACACTGACCTCAAAATTCTATCACATATTCTATCTGCCAGAATCATAATAGATCTTGAAGACATAATAGGCCAACATCAGCATGCATACTTGAGCAAAAGACAAATCCATATAGCATTAAATAAAGTTCGAAAAGCCCATAAGCAACTAAATAACAGCAAATGCCTTGTGAATCTGGATTTTTCAAAAGCTTTTGACAAAGTAGACAGAGATTACATCTTCGCCCTTCTCGATAAAAATGGCATTGACCAATACACAAAATCTGCCATCAGAACAGTTTACAATGAAACGAAAGCAATTATTGAAATCAATGGCTACCTTTCCAAGACAATTGTACTACAACGCGGAGTTAGGCAAGGTTGTCCCCTTTCAGCTTTACTTTTCATACTTGCTGTTGAGCCCTTGCTTTGCTGTATAGACAACTCACCACATATTAAAGGATTCACCAGCTCAAAAACAGTGGCTTATGCAGACGACATTACTTGCTCAATACGCATATCATCGATTGAAGGACTATTTGACACTGTCAAAGATTTTTGCGATTGCACTCAACTAGAAATCAACGTCAAAAAGAGTGAGATCCTGTCAACGAGAGACATAGCTTTCTATAAAACTGTACGTGTAACAAAAATCCTGGGCATTAAATTCTTTACTGATAAATCATCAACAAACTTACTTGATCTCATCAAAACACAAATTGCCATTTACATGCGCTTCATTTCTCGATCGAAAACTTTAAGAGCCAAGAGACAAATCATTGAAACTTTTATCCTTCCAAAGTTCCTGTATTATTCAAGACACACGGACACAACAGTAAATATTCTGACGAATGTTCAAAAACTCATCAACAATCTACTAAAAACTGGTGACAAAATGGAAATTAGAAGTGAAGTTCTTTACCAATCTGTTGCTGTGGGCGGTATCTCTCTTCCACATATTACATCAAAAATAATCTCAGCAAAACTGATAGACGAAATTAACTCATCAAACGAGAACGATGTTTCCTTTCCAAATGACTTAACAATTTTGTTAAAATCTTTAAAGCTCAAAGTCTCTCAAACTGACAACAGTATCCTGTTTAAGAACAACATCGAAACTTCCCTGAGACTTGACAAAGCCTTAAGAACAAGTGAGATTTACTGGTATATCATTGCTCAAGTTTTTCCAACAAGTTTTATCGAGGACCGCTTAAACAAATCCGTCATAAATTACAATTGTTCAACGAAAGAATTAACTCTCTTTAGCAAAAATATCTGGAAATTTTACAAACTTTTGCCACAACGACAAAATCTTTTATATCGCCTTGCCTTCAATTGTCTTGTTGACAAACAGATTAGATGGATGAAAAATTATTAAGAGTCACCAATTTGCAGCTATTGCGAAAAAGAGTTTGAAACATCGGAACATTTAGTTCTCAAAACAATTATCTGGAGCGAGAAGTACCCTAAGGCTGAATAGTTGGCGCGACGTCTTTGTAAATATGAAAGTTGAAACTCTTAGATTTACGGCAAGTGTTCTAAATGGATCCTGGCAAGAAACCCCTGAACAAACAAAAAACTATTTGAATTTTGTGCTTAATTTGTAAAGCTTCAACATTGAAATCTGATAAATTTTCCTTGTAAATACCAACTGTAACGATTCATCAATGAAACCTGCTGAATTATTTCAACATCATTGTAAATAACAACTGTAAATAATAGCATCTGAATTTATTATTTAAAAGCCTAATTGTTGTGATAAACTTATTAAATAGGTAAGTATTAACTCTATTTGATACGTTTTATTTGAATGCACTCTGCGTTAGCGGAGTGCAGCCTAAAGAATGGAACTGAGCGATTTGCACTAACTGAAAAGTTAGTTTAATAAAGGGAAATTATACAATTAGTATTGATGTTTCCGAGACAGTTCCAAATATCAAATATACATAATACGCAAGCAGGGGAACTATTATAATGGCCTTTACAAGTATATGGGGTGTGTTTGGAGCAATGGTTACTGCTGAAATTGTCATTTACAAAAAGTATCCGCGCTCGATGAGGCTTAACTTTTTCGATCACCGAACTTTGTATTGGTCACCAAATCGTCAATTTTAGTCCGATTTAGCTCATTTTTTGTGGGCATGCTCCACTTGAGCCATAATTTGGGATAAAATAAAAAAATCTGGCACCGCGAACCATTTTGGACAAGTTTTTACCGATTTCCAAAAAAGTATCCGCGCTCGATGAGGCTTAACTTTTTCGATCACCGAACTTTGTTTTGGTCACCAAATCGTCAATTTTAGTCCGATTTGGCTCATTTTTTGTGGGCATGCTCCACTTGAGCCATAGTTTGGGACAAAATAAAAAAATCTGGCACCGCGAACCATTTTGGACAAGTTTTACCGATTTCCAAAAAAGTATCCGCGCTCGATGAGGCTTAACTTTTTCGATCACCGAACTTTGTTTTGGTCACCAAATCGTCAATTTTAGTCCGATTTGGCTCATTTTTTGTGGGCATGCTCCACTTGAGCCATAGTTAGGGATAAAATAAAAAAATCTGGCACCGCGAACCATTTTGGACAAGTTTTTACCGATTTCCAAAAAAGTATCCGCGCTCGATGAGGCTTAACTTTTTCGATCACCGAACTTTGTATTGGTCACCAAATCGTGAATTTTAGTCCGATTTAGCTCATTTTTTGTGGGCATGCTCCACCTGAGCCATAATTTGGGATAAAATAAAAAAATCTGGCACCGCGAACCATTTTGGACAAGTTTTTACCGATTTCCAAAAAAGTATCCGCGCTCGATGAGGCTTAACTTTTTCGATCACCGAACTTTGTTTTGGTCACCAAATCGTCAATTTTAGTCCGATTTGGCTCATTTTTTGTGGGCATGCTCCACTTGAGCTATAGTTTGGGATAAAATAAAAAAATCTGGCACCGCGAACCATTTTGGACAAGTTTTTACCGATTTCCAAAAAAGTATCCGCGCTCGATGAGGCTTAACTTTTTCGATCACCGAACTTTGTTTTGGTCACCAAATCGTCAATTTTAGTCCGATTTGGCTCATTTTTTGTGAGCATGCTCCACTTGAGCCATAGTTTGGGATAAAATAAAAAAAATCTGGCACCGCGAACCATTTTGGACAAGTTTTTACCGATTTCCAAAAAGGTATCCGCGCTCGATGAGGCTTAACTTTTTCGATCACCGAACTTTGTTTTGGTCACCAAATCGTCAATTTTAGTCCGATTTGGCTCATTTTTTGTGGGCATGCTCCACTTGAGCCATAGTTTGGGATAAAATAAAAAAATCTGGCACCGCGAACCATTCTGGACAAGTTTTTACCGATTTCCAAAAAAGTATCCGCGCTCGATGAGGCTTAACTTTTTCGATCACCGAACTTTGTTTTGGTCACCAAATCGTCAATTTTAGTCCGATTTGGCTCATTTTTTGTGGGCATGCTCCACTTGAGCCATAGTTTGGGATAAAATAAAAAAATCTGGCACCGCGAACCATTTTGGACAAGTTTTTACCGATTTCCAAAAAAGTATCCGCGCTCGATGAGGCTTAACTTTTTCGATCACCGAACTTTGTATTGGTCACCAAATCGTCAATTGTAGTCCGATTTGGCTCATTTTTTGTGGGCATGCTCCACTTGAGTCATAGTTTGGGATAAAATAAAAAAATCTGGCACCGCGAACCATTTTGGACAAGTTTTTACCGATTTCCAAAAAAGTATCCGCGCTCGATGAGGCTTAACTTTTTCGATCACCGAACTTTGTATTGGTCACCAAATCGTCAATTTTAGTCCGATTGGGCTCATTTTTTGTGGGCATGCTCCACTTGAGCCATAGTTTGGGATAAAATAAAAAAATCTGGCACCGCGAACCATTTTGGACAAGTTTTTACCGATTTCCAAAAAAGTATCCGCGCTCGATGAGGCTTAACTTTTTCGATCACCGAACTTTGTTTTGGTCACCAAATCGTCAATTTTAGTCCGATTTGGCTCATTTTTTGTGGGCATGCTCCACTTGAGTCATAGTTTGGGATAAAATAAAAAAATCTGGCACCGCGAACCATTTTGGACAAGTTTTTACCGATTTCCAAAAAAGTATCCGCGCTCGATGAGGCTTAACTTTTTCGATCACCGAACTTTGTATTGGTCACCAAATCGTCAATTTTAGTCCGATTTGGCTCATTTTTTGTGGGCATGCTCCACTTGAGCCATAGTTTGGGATAAAATAAAAAAAACTGGCACCGCGAACCATTTTGGACAAGTTTTTACCGATTTCCAAAAAAGTATCCGCGCTCGATGAGGCTTAACTTTTTCGATCACCGAACTTTGTATTGGTCACCAAATCGTCAATTTTAGTCCGATTTGGCTCATTTTTTGTGGGCATGCTCCACTTGAGCCATAGTTTGGGATAAAATAAAAAAAACTGGCACCGCGAACCATTTTGGACAATTTTTTACCGATTTCCAAAAAAGTATCCGCGCTCGATGAGGCTTAACTTTTTCGATCACCGAACTTTGTTTTGGTCACCAAATCGTCAATTTTAGTCCGATTTGGCTCATTTTTTGTGGGCATGCTCCACTTGAGTCATAGTTTGGGATAAAATAAAAAAATCTGGCACCGCGAACCATTTTGGACAAGTTTTTACCGATTTCCAAAAAAGTATCCGCGCTCGATGAGGCTTAACTTTTTCAATCACCGAACTTTGTATTGGTCACCAAATCGTCAATTTTAGTCCGATTTGGCTCATTTTTTGTGGGCATGCTCCACTTGAGCCATAGTTTGGGATAAAATAAAAAAAACTGGCACCGCAAACCATTTTGGACAAGTTTTTACCGATTTCCAAAAAAGTATCCGCGCTCGATGAGGCTTAACTTTTTCGATCACCGAACTTTGTATTGGTCACCAAATCGTCAATTTTAGTCCGATTTGGCTCATTTTTTGTGGGCATGCTCCACTTGAGCCATAGTTTGGGATAAAATAAAAAAAACTGGCACTGCGAACCATTTTGGACAATTTTTTACCGATTTCCAAAAAAGTATCCGCGCTCGATGAGGCTTAACTTTTTCGATCACCGAACTTTGTTTTGGTCACCAAATCGTCAATTTTAGTCCGATTTGGCTCATTTTTTGTGGGCATGCTCCACTTGAGTCATAGTTTGGGATAAAATAAAAAAATCTGGCACCGCGAACCATTTTGGACAAGTTTTTACCGATTTCCAAAAAAGTATCCGCGCTCGATGAGGCTTAACTTTTTCGATCACCGAACTTTGTATTGGTCACCAAATCGTCAATTTTAGTCCGATTGGGCTCATTTTTTGTGGGCATGCTCCACTTGAGCCATAGTTTGGGATAAAATAAAAAAATCTGGCACCGCGAACCATTTTGGACAAGTTTTTACCGATTTCCAAAAAAGTATCCGCGCTCGATGAGGCTTAACTTTTTCGATCACCGAACTTTGTTTTGGTCACCAAATCGTCAATTTTGGTCCGATTTGGCTCATTTTTTGTGGGCATGCTCCACTTGAGCCATAGTTTGGGATAAAATAAAAAAACTGGCACCGCGAACCATTTTGGACAAGTTTTTACCGATTTCCAAAAAAGTATCCGCGCTCGATGAGGCTTAACTTTTTCGATCACCGAGGCTTTTTGAGGCTCTAAAATGTGTAAATATCGAATAAAAGTATTCTATGAGGTTTGAATACTCAAAAGAAAAAGCCTACAACACCTGGTGTTCCCAAGCGGTCACCCATCCAAGTACTAACCAGGCCCAATGTTGCTTAACTTCGGTGATCGGACGAGAACCGGTGCATTCAACATGGTATGGTCGTAGGCATTTGCGTAAGCGGGAGCGAATTTATATACAACAGTATTGTATTGTAGTCTCATATTCATATACAGGATCACTTTAACTCGCCGCCTTGCGGTTTGCAAAATAGTCACTTAATACATGCAATTTTAGCCACGGTTGTGTTATAATTTATGCAATTCGTAGCCATACAGTGTATTATGACAAACGCGCAAACTTTTTGCTTCCAACCATCCACAATACAGTGGAACGGCCGCAAAACAAAGCACAGATGAATTGGGTACGAGGAACCTGTATAACCGGACATTGAACCGGAAGTATGACTTTAGTGGGTTTAGGCCGGTAATTGGGAAAATCAGTAGCGAGTTGCTTTTAGCCTAATTGTTGTGATAAACTTATTAAATAGGTAAGTATTAACTCTATTTGATAAGTTTTATTTGAATGAACTCTGCGTTAGCGGAGTGCAGCCTAAAGAATGGAACTGAGCGATTTGCACTAACTTAAAAGTTAGTTTAATAAAGGGAAATTATACAATTAGTATTGATGTTTCCGAGACAGTTCCAAATATCAAATATACATAATACGCAAGCAGGGGAACTATTATAATGGCCTTTACAAGTATATGGGGTGTGTTTGGAGCAATGGTTACTGCTGAAATTGTCATTTACAAAAAGTATCCGCGCTCGATGAGGCTTAACTTTTTCGATCACCGAACTTTGTATTGGTCACCAAATCGTCAATTTTATTCCGATTTGGCTCATTTTTTGTGGGCATGCTCCACTTGAGCCATAGTTTGGGATAAAATAAAAAAAACTGGCACCGCGAACCATTTTGGACAAGTTTTTACCGATTTCCAAAAAAGTATCCGCGCTCGATGAGGCTTAACTTTTTCGATCACCGAGGCTTTTTGAGGCTCTAAAATGTGTAAATATCGAATAAAAGTATTCTATGAGGTTTGAATACTCAAAAGAAAAAGCCTACAACACCTGGTGTTCCCAAGCGGTCACCCATCCAAGTACTAATCAGGCCCAATGTTGCTTAACTTCGGTGATCGGACGAGAACCGGTGCATTCAACATGGTATGGTCGTAGGCATTTGCGTAAGCGGGAGCGAATTTATATACAACAGTATTGTATTGTAGTCTCATATTCATATACAGGATCACTTTAACTCGCCGCCTTGCGGTTTGCAAAATAGTCACTTAATACATGCAATTTTAGCCACGGTTGTGTTATAATTTATGCAATTCGTAGCCATACAGTGTATTATGACAAACGCGCAAACTTTTTGCTTCCAACCATCCACAATACAGTGGAACGGCCGCAAAACAAAGCACAGATGAATTGGGTACGAGGAACCTGTATAACCGGACATTGAACCGGAAGTATGACTTCAGTGGGTTTAGGCCGGTAATTGGGAAAATCAGTAGCGAGTTGCTTTTAGCCTAATTGTTGTGATAAACTTATTAAATAGGTAAGTATTAACTCTATTTGATACGTTTTATTTGAATGCACTCTGCGTTAGCGGAGTGCAGCCTAAAGAATGGAACTGAGCGATTTGCACTAACTTAAAAGTTAATTTAATAAAGGGAAATTATACAATTAGTATTGATGTTTCCGAGACAGTTCCAAATATCAAATATACATAATACGCAAGCAGGGGAACTATTATAATGGCCTTTACAATAATATGGGGTGTGTTTGGAGCAATGGTTACTGCTGAAATTGTCATTTACAAAAAGTATCCGCGCTCGATGAGGCTTAACTTTTTCAATCACCGAACTTTGTATTGGTCACCAAATCGTCAATTTTAGTCCGATTTGGCTCATTTTTTGTGGGCATGCTCCACTTGAGCCATAGTTTGGGATAAAATAAAAAAAACTGGCACCGCGAACCATTTTGGACAAGTTTTTACCGATTTCCAAAAAAGTATCCGCGCTCGATGAGGCTTAACTTTTTCGATCACCGAGGCTTTTTGAGGCTCTAAAATGTGTAAATATCGAATAAAAGTATTCTATGAGGTTTGAATACTCAAAAGAAAAAGCCTACAACACCTGGTGTTCCCAAGCGGTCACCCATCCAAGTACTAACCAGGCCCAATGTTGCTTAACTTCGGTGATCGGACGAGAACCGGTGCATTCAACATGGTATGGTCGTAGGCATTTGCGTAAGCGGGAGCGAATTTATATACAACAGTATTGTATTGTAGTCTCATATTCATATACAGGATCACTTTAACTCGCCGCCTTGCGGTTTGCAAAATAGTCACTTAATACATGCAATTTTAGCCACGGTTGTGTTATAATTTATGCAATTCGTAGCCATACAGTGTATTATGACAAACGCGCAAACTTTTTGCTTCCAACCATCCACAATACAGTGGAACGGCCGCAAAACAAAGCACAGATGAATTGGGTACGAGGAACCTGTATAACCGGACATTGAACCGGAAGTATGACTTCAGTGGGTTTAGGCCGGTAATTGGGAAAATCAGTAGCGAGTTGCTTTTAGCCTAATTGTTGTGATAAACTTATTAAATAGGTAAGTATTAACTCTATTTGATAAGTTTTATTTGAATGGAACTGAGCGATTTGCACTAACTTAAAAGTTAGTTTAATAAAGGGAAATTATACAATTAGTATTGATGTTTCCGAGACAGTTCCAAATATCAAATATACATAATACGCAAGCAGGGGAACTATTATAATGGCCTTTACAAGTATATGGGGTGTGTTTGGAGCAATGGTTACTGCTGAAATTGTCATTTACAAAAAGTATCCGCGCTCGATGAGGCTTAACTTTTTCGATCACCGAACTTTGTATTGGTCACCAAATCGTCAATTTTAGTCCGATTTGGCTCATTTTCTGTGGGCATGCTCCACTTGAGCCATAGTTTGGGATAAAATAAAAAAAACTGGCACCGCGAACCATTTTGGACAAGTTTTTACCGATTTCCAAAAAAGTATCCGCGCTCGATGAGGCTTAACTTTTTCGATCACCGAGGCTTTTTGAGGCTCTAAAATGTGTAAATATCGAATAAAAGTATTCTATGAGGTTTGAATACTCAAAAGAAAAAGCCTACAACACCTGGTGTTCCCAAGCGGTCACCCATCCAAGTACTAACCAGGCCCAATGTTGCTTAACTTCGGTGATCGGACGAGAACCGGTGCATTCAACATGGTATGGTCGTAGGCATTTGCGTAAGCGGGAGCGAATTTATATACAACAGTATTGTATTGTAGTCTCATATTCATATACAGGATCACTTTAACTCGCCGCCTTGCGGTTTGCAAAATAGTCACTTAATACATGCAATTTTAGCCACGGTTGTGTTATAATTTATGCAATTCGTAGCCATACAGTGTATTATGACAAACGCGCAAACTTTTTGCTTCCAACCATCCACCATACAGTGGAACGGCCGCAAAACAAAGCACAGATGAATTGGGTACGAGGAACCTGTATAACCGGACATTGAACCGGAAGTATGACTTCAGTGGGTTTAGGCCGGTAATTGGGAAAATCAGTAGCGAGTTGCTTTTAGCCTAATTGTTGTGATAAACTTATTAAATAGGTAAGTATTAACTCTATTTGATAAGTTTTATTTGAATGGAACTGAGCGATTTGCACTAACTTAAAAGTTAGTTTAATAAAGGGAAATTATACAATTAGTATTGATGTTTCCGAGACAGTTCCAAATATCAAATATACATAATACGCAAGCAGGGGAACTATTATAATGGCCTTTACAAGTATATGGGGTGTGTTTGGAGCAATGGTTACTGCTGAAATTGTCATTTACAAAAAGTATCCGCGCTCGATGAGGCTTAACTTTTTCGATCACCGAACTTTGTATTGGTCACCAAATCGTCAATTTTAGTCCGATTTGGCTCATTTTCTGTGGGCATGCTCCACTTGAGCCATAGTTTGGGATAAAATAAAAAAAACTGGCACCGCGAACCATTTTGGACAAGTTTTTACCGATTTCCAAAAAAGTATCCGCGCTCGATGAGGCTTAACTTTTTCGATCACCGAGGCTTTTTGAGGCTCTAAAATGTGTAAATATCGAATAAAAGTATTCTATGAGGTTTGAATACTCAAAAGAAAAAGCCTACAACACCTGGTGTTCCCAAGCGGTCACCCATCCAAGTACTAACCAGGCCCAATGTTGCTTAACTTCGGTGATCGGACGAGAACCGGTGCATTCAACATGGTATGGTCGTAGGCATTTGCGTAAGCGGGAGCGAAGTTATATACAACAGTATTGTATTGTAGTCTCATATTCATATACAGGATCACTTTAACTCGCCGCCTTGCGGTTTGCAAAATAGTCACTTAATACATGCAATTTTAGCCACGGTTGTGTTATAATTTATGCAATTCGTAGCCATACAGTGTATTATGACAAACGCGCAAACTTTTTGCTTCCAACCATCCACAATACAGTGGAACGGCCGCAAAACAAAGCACAGATGAATTGGGTACGAGGAACCTGTATAACCGGACATTGAACCGGAAGTATGACTTCAGTGGGTTTAGGCCGGTAATTGGGAAAATCAGTAGCGAGTTGCTTTTAGCCTAATTGTTGTGATAAACTTATTAAATAGGTAAGTATTAACTCTATTTGATAAGTTTTATTTGAATGCACTCTGCGTTAGCGGAGTGCAGCCTAAAGAATGGAACTGAGCGATTTGCACTAACTTAAAAGTTAGTTTAATAAAGGGAAATTATACAATTAGTATTGATGTTTCCGAGACAGTTCCAAATATCAAATATACATAATACGCAAGCAGGGGAACTATTATAATGGCCTTTACAAGTATATGGGGTGTGTTTGGAGCAATGGTTACTGCTGAAATTGTCATTTACAAAAAGTATCCGCGCTCGATGAGGCTTAACTTTTTCGATCACTGAACTTTGTATTGGTCACCAAATCGTCAATTTTAGTCCGATTTGGCTCATTTTCTGTGGGCATGCTCCACTTGAGCCATAGTTTGGGATAAAATAAAAAAAACTGGCACCGCGAACCATTTTGGACAAGTTTTTACCGATTTCCAAAAAAGTATCCGCGCTCGATGAGGCTTAACTTTTTCGATCACCGAGGCTTTTTGAGGCTCTAAAATGTGTAAATATCGAATAAAAGTATTCTATGAGGTTTGAATACTCAAAAGAAAAAGCCTACAACACCTGGTGTTCCCAAGCGGTCACCCATCCAAGTACTAACCAGGCCCAATGTTGCTTAACTTCGGTGATCGGACGAGAACCGGTGCATTCAACATGGTATGGTCGTAGGCATTTGCGTAAGCGGGAGCGAATTTATATACAACAGTATTGTATTGTAGTCTCATATTCATATACAGGATCACTTTAACTCGCCGCCTTGCGGTTTGCAAAATAGTCACTTAATACATGCAATTTTAGCCACGGTTGTGTTATAATTTATGCAATTCGTAGCCATACAGTGTATTATGACAAACGCGCAAACTTTTTGCTTCCAACCATCCACAATACAGTGGAACGGCCGCAAAACAAAGCACAGATGAATTGGGTACGAGGAACCTGTATAACCGGACATTGAACCGGAAGTATGACTTCAGTGGGTTTAGGCCGGTAATTGGGAAAATCAGTAGCGAGTTGCTTTTAGCCTAATTGTTGTGATAAACTTATTAAATAGGTAAGTATTAACTCTATTTGATAAGTTTTATTTGAATGCACTCTGCGTTAGCGGAGTGCAGCCTAAAGAATGGAACTGAGCGATTTGCACTAACTTAAAAGTTAGTTTAATAAAAGGAAATTATACAATTAGTATTGATGTTTCTGAGACAGTTCCAAATATCAAATATACATAATACGCAAGCAGGGGAACTATTATAATGGCCTTTACAAGTATATGGGGTGTGTTTGGAGCAATGGTTACTGCTGAAATTGTCATTTACAAAAAGTATCCGCGCTCGATGAGGCTTAACTTTTTCGATCACCGAACTTTGTATTGGTCACCAAATCGTCAATTTTAGTCCGATTTGGCTCATTTTTTTGTGGGCATGCTCCACTTGAGCCATAGTTTGGGATAAAATAAAAAAAACTGGCACCGCGAACCATTTTGGACAAGTTTTTACCGATTTCCAAAAAAGTATCCGCGCTCGATGAGGCTTAACTTTTTCGATCACCGAGGCTTTTTGAGGCTCTAAAATGTGTAAATATCGAATAAAAGTATTCTATGAGGTTTGAATACTCAAAAGAAAAAGCCTACAACACCTGGTGTTCCCAAGCGGTCACCCATCCAAGTACTAATCAGGCCCAATGTTGCTTAACTTCGGTGATCGGACGAGAACCGGTGCATTCAACATGGTATGGTCGTAGGCATTTGCGTAAGCGGGAGCGAATTTATATACAACAGTATTGTATTGTAGTCTCATATTCATATACAGGATCACTTTAACTCGCCGCCTTGCGGTTTGCAAAATAGTCACTTAATACATGCAATTTTAGCCACGGTTGTGTTATAATTTATGCAATTCGTAGCCATACAGTGTATTATGACAAACGCGCAAACTTTTTGCTTCCAACCATCCACAATACAGTGGAACGGCCGCAAAACAAAGCACAGATGAATTGGGTACGAGGAACCTGTATAACCGGACATTGAACCGGAAGTATGACTTCAGTGGGTTTAGGCCGGTAATTGGGAAAATCAGTAGCGAGTTGCTTTTAGCCTAATTGTTGTGATAAACTTATTAAATAGGTAAGTATTAACTCTATTTGATAAGTTTTATTTGAATGCACTCTGCGTTAGCGGAGTGCAGCCTAAAGAATGGAACTGAGCGATTTGCACTAACTTAAAAGTTAGTTTAATAAAGGGAAATTATACAATTAGTATTGATGTTTCCGAGACAGTTCCAAATATCAAATATACATAATACGCAAGCAGGGGAACTATTATAATGGCCTTTACAAGTATATGGGGTGTGTTTGGAGCAATGGTTACTGCTGAAATTGTCATTTACAAAAAGTATCCGCGCTCGATGAGGCTTAACTTTTTCGATCACCGAACTTTGTATTGGTCACCAAATCGTCAATTTTAGTCCGATTTGGCTCATTTTTTGTGGGCATGCTCCACTTGAGCCATAGTTTGGGATAAAATAAAAAAAACTGGCACCGCGAACCATTTTGGACAAGTTTTTACCGATTTCCAAAAAAGTATCCGCGCTCGATGAGGCTTAACTTTTTCGATCACCGAGGCTTTTTGAGGCTCTAAAATGTGTAAATATCGAATAAAAGTATTCTATGAGGTTTGAATACTCAAAAGAAAAAGCCTACAACACCTGGTGTTCCCAAGCGGTCACCCATCCAAGTACTAACCAGGCCCAATGTTGCTTAACTTCGGTGATCGGACGAGAACCGGTGCATTCAACATGGTATGGTCGTAGGCATTTGCGTAAGCGGGAGCGAATTTATATACAACAGTATTGTATTGTAGTCTCATATTCATATACAGGATCACTTTAACTCGCCGCCTTGCGGTTTGCAAAATAGTCACTTAATACATGCAATTTTAGCCACGGTTGTGTTATAATTTATGCAATTCGTAGCCATACAGTGTATTATGACAAACTCGCAAACTCTTTGCTTCCAACCATCCACAATACAGTGGAACGGCCGCAAAACAAAGCACAGATGAATTGGGTACGAGGAACCTGTATAACCGGACATTGAACCGGAAGTATGACTTCAGTGGGTTTAGGCCGGTAATTGGGAAAATCAGTAGCGAGTTGCTTTTAGCCTAATTGTTGTGATAACCTTATTAAATAGGTAAGTATTAACTCTATTTGATAAGTTTTATTTGAATGCACTCTGCGTTAGCGGAGTGCAGCCTAAAGAATGGAACTGAGCGATTTGCACTAACTTAAAAGTTAGTTTAATAAAGGGAAATTATACAATTAGTATTGATGTTTCCGAGACAGTTCCAAATATCAAATATACATAATACGCAAGCAGGGGAACTATTATAATGGCCTTTACAAGTATATGGGGTGTGTTTGGAGCAATGGTTACTGCTGAAATTGTCATTTACAAAAAGTATCCGCGCTCGATGAGGCTTAACTTTTTCGATCACCGAACTTTGTATTGGTCACCAAATCGTCAATTTTAGTCCGATTTAGCTCATTTTTTGTGGGCATGCTCCACTTGAGCCATAATTTGGGATAAAATAAAAAAATCTGGCACCGCGAACCATTTTGGACAAGTTTTTACCGATTTCCAAAAAAGTATCCGCGCTCGATGAGGCTTAACTTTTTCGATCACCGAACTTTGTTTTGGTCACCAAATCGTCAATTTTAGTCCGATTTGGCTCATTTTTTGTGGGCATGCTCCACTTGAGCCATAGTTTGGGATAAATTAAAAAAATCTGGCACCGCGAACCATTTTGGACAAGTTTTTACCGATTTCCCAAAAAAGTATCCGCGCTCGATGAGGCTTAACTTTTTCGATCACCGAACTTTGTTTTGGTCACCAAATCATCAATTTTAGTCCGATTTGGCTCATTTTTTGTGGGCATGCTCCACTTGAGCCATAGTTTGGGATAAAATAGAAAAAATCTGGCACCGCGAACCATTTTGGACAAGTTTTTACCGATTTCCAAAAAAGTATCCGCGCTCGATGAGGCTTAACTTTTTCGATCACCGAACTTTGTTTTGGTCACCAAATCGTCAATTTTAGTCCGATTTGGCTCATTTTTTGTGGGCATGCTCCACTTGAGCCATAGTTTGGGATAAAATAAAAAAATCTGGCACCGCGAACCATTTTGGACAAGTTTTTACCAATTTCCAAAAAAGTATCCGCGCTCGATGAGGCTTAACTTTTTCGATCACCGAACTTTGTTTTGGTCACCAAATCGTCAATTTTAGTCCGATTTGGCTCATTTTTTGTGGGCATGCTCCACTGGAGCCATAGTTTGGGATAAAATAAAAAAATCTGGCACCGCGAACCATTTTGGACAAGTTTTTACCGATTTCCAAAAAAGTATCCGCGCTCGATGAGGCTTAACTTTTTCGATCACCGAACTTTGTTTTAGTCACCAAATCGTCAATTTTAGTCCGGTTTGGCTCATTTTTTGTGGGCATGCTCCACTTGAGCCATAGTTTGGGATAAAATAAAAAAATCTGGCACCGCGAACCATTTTGGACAAGTTTTTACCGATTTCCAAAAAAGTATCCGCGCTCGATGAGGCTTAACTTTTTCGATCACCGAACTTTGTTTTGGTCACCAAATCGTCAATTTTAGTCCGATTTGGCTCATTTTTTGTGGGCATGCTCCACTTGAGCCATAGTTTGGGATAAATTAAAAAAATCTGGCACCGCGAACCATTTTGGACAAATTTTTACCGATTTCCAAAAAAGTATCCGCGCTCGATGAGGCTTAACTTTTTCGATCACCGAACTTTGTTTTGGTCACCAAATCGTCAATTTTAGTCCGATTTGGCTCATTTTTTGTGGGCATGCTCCACTTGAGCCATAGTTTGGGATAAAATAAAAAAATCTGGCACCGCGAACCATTTTGGACAAGTTTTTACCAATTTCCAAAAAAGTATCCGCGCTCGATGAGGCTTAACTTTTTCGATCACCGAACTTTGTTTTGGTCACCAAATCGTCAATTTTAGTCCGATTTGGCTCATTTTTTGTGGGCATGCTCCACTTGAGCCATAGTTTGGGATAAAATAAAAAAATCTGGCACCGCGAACCATTTTGGACAAGTTTTTACCGATTTCCAAAAAAGTATCCGCGCTCGATGAGGCTTAACTTTTTCGATCACCGAACTTTGTTTTAGTCACCAAATCGTCAATTTGGGTCCGGTTTGGCTCATTTTTTGTGGGCATGCTCCACTTGAGCCATAGTTTGGGATAAATTAAAAAAATCTGGCACCGCGAACAATTTTGGACAAGTTTTTACCGATTTCCAAAAAAGTATCCGCGCTCGATGAGGCTTAACTTTTTCGATCACCGAACTTTGTTTTGGTCACCAAATCGTCAATTTTAGTCCGATTTGGCTCATTTTTTGTGGGCATGCTCCACTTGAGCCATAGTTTGGGATAAAATAAAAAAAATCTGGCACCGCGAACCATTTTGGACAAATTTTTACCGATTTCCAAAAAAGTATCCGCGCTCGATGAGGCTTAACTTTTTCGATCACCGAACTTTGTTTTGGTCACCAAATCGTCAATTTTAGTCCGATTTGGCTCATTTTTGGTGGGCATGCTCCACTTGAGCCATAGTTTGGGATAAAATAAAAAAAATCTGGCACCGCGAACCATTTTGGACAAATTTTTACCGATTTCCAAAAAAGTATCCGCGCTCGATGAGGCTTAACTTTTTCGATCACCGAACTTTGTTTTGGTCACCAAATCGTCAATTTTAGTCCGATTTGGCTCATTTTTTGTGCGCATGCTCCACTTGAGCCATAGTTTGGGATAAAATAAAAAAATCTGGCACCGCGAACCATTTTGGACAAGTTTTTACCAATTTCCAAAAAAGTATCCGCGCTCGATGAGGCTTAACTTTTTCGATCACCGAACTTTGTTTTGGTCACCAAATCGTCAATTTTAGTCCGATTTGGCTCATTTTTTGTGGGCATGCTCCACTTGAGCCATAATTTGGGATAAAATAAAAAAATCTGGCACCGCGAACCATTTTGGACAAGTTTTTACCAATTTCCAAAAAAGTATCCGCGCTCGATGAGGCTTAACTTTTTCGATCACCGAACTTTGTTTTGGTCACCAAATCGTCAATTTTAGTCCGATTTAGCTCATTTTAGTCCGATTTTTTTTTGTGGGCATGCTCCACTTGAGCCATAATTTGGGATAAAATAAAAAAATCTGGCACCGCGAACCATTTTGGACAAGTTTTTACCGATTTCCAAAAAAGTATCCGCGCTCGATGAGGCTTAACTTTTTCGATCACCGAACTTTGTTTTAGTCACCAAATCGTCAATTTTAGTCCGATTTGGCTCATTTTTTGTGGGCATGCTCCACTTGAGCCATAATTTGGGATAAAATAAAAAAATCTGGCACCGCGAACCATTTTGGACAAGTTTTTACCAATTTCCAAAAAAGTATCCGCGCTCGATGAGGCTTAACTTTTTCGATCACCGAACTTTGTTTTGGTCACCAAATCGTCAATTTTAGTCCGATTTAGCTCATTTTAGTCCGATTTTTTTTTGTGGGCATGCTCCACTTGAGCCATAGTTTGGGATAAAATAAAAAAATCTGGCACCGCGAACCATTTTGGACAAGTTTTTACCGATTTCCAAAAAAGTATCCGCGCTCGATGAGGCTTAACTTTTTCGATCACCGAACTTTGTTTTGGTCACCAAATCGTCAATTTTAGTCCGATCTGGCTCATTTTTTGTGGGCATGCTCCACTTGAGCCATAGTTTGGGATAAAATAAAAAAATCTGGCACCGCCAACCATTTTGGACAAGTTTTTACCGATTTCCAAAAAAGTATCCGCGCTCGATGATTCTTAACTTTTTCGATCACCGAACTTTGTATTGGTCACCAAATCGTCAATTTTAGTCCGATTTGGCTCATTTTTTGTGGGCATGCTCCACATGAGCCATAGTTTGGGATAAAATAAAAAAATCTGGCACCGCGAACCATTTTGGACAAGTTTTTACCGATTTCCAAAAAAGTATCCGCGCTCGATGAGGCTTAACTTTTTCGATCACCGAACATTGTTTTGGTCACCAAATCGTCAATTTTAGTCCGATTTGGCTCATTTTTTGTGGGCATGCTCCACTTGAGTCATAGTTTGTGATAAAATAAAAAAATCTGGCACCGCGAACCATTTTGGACAAGTTTTTACCGATTTCCAAAAAAGTATCCGCGCTCGATGAGGCTTAACTTTTTCGATCACCGAACTTTGTATTGGTCACCAAATCGTCAATTTTAGTCCGATTAGGCTCATTTTTTGTGGGCATGCTCCACTTGAGCCATAGTTTGGGATAAAATGAAAAAAACTGGCACCGCGAACCATTTTGGACAAGTTTTTACCAATTTCCAAAAAAGTATCCGCGCTCGATGAGGCTTAACTTTTTCGATCACCGAACTTTGTTTTGGTCACCAAATCGTCAATTTTAGTCCGATTTGGCTCATTTTTTGTGGGCATGCTCCACTTGAGCCATAGTTTGGGATAAAATAAAAAAATCTGGCACCGCGAACCATTTTGGACAAGTTTTTACCGATTTCCAAAAAAGTATCCGCGCTCGATGAGGCTTAACTTTTTCGATCACCGAACTTTGTTTTAGTCACCAAATCGTCAATTTTAGTCCGGTTTGGCTCATTTTTTGTGGGCATGCTCCACTTGAGCCATAGTTTGGGATAAAAAAAAAAAATCTGGCACCGCGAACCATTTTGGACAAGTTTTTACCGATTTCCAAAAAAGTATCCGCGCTCGATGAGGCTTAACTTTTTCGATCACCGAACTTTGTTTTGGTCACCAAATCGTCAATTTTAGTCCGATCTGGCTCATTTTTTGTGGGCATGCTCCACTTGAGCCATAATTTGGGATAAAATAAAAAAATCTGGCACCGCCAACCATTTTGGACAAGTTTTTACCGATTTCCAAAAAAGTATCCGCGCTCGATGAGGCTTAACTTTTTCGATCACCGAACTTTGTATTGGTCACCAAATCGTCAATTTTAGTCCGATTTGGCTCATTTTTTGTGGGCATGCTCCACATGAGCCATAGTTTGGGATAAAATAAAAAAATCTGGCACCGCGAACCATTTTGGACAAGTTTTTACCGATTTCCAAAAAAGTATCCGCGCTCGATGAGGCTTAACTTTTTCGATCACCGAACGTTGTTTTGGTCACCAAATCGTCAATTTTAGTCCGATTTGGCTCATTTTTTGTGGGCATGCTCCACTTGAGTCATAGTTTGTGATAAAATAAAAAAATCTGGCACCGCGAACCATTTTGGACAAGTTTTTACCGATTTCCAAAAAAGTATCCGCGCTCGATGAGGCTTAACTTTTTCGATCACCGAACTTTGTATTGGTCACCAAATCGTCAATTTTAGTCCGATTAGGCTCATTTTTTGTGGGCATGCTCCACTTGAGCCATAGTTTGGGATAAAATGAAAAAAACTGGCACCGCGAACCATTTTGGACAAGTTTTTACCGATTTCCAAAAAAGTATCCGCGCTCGATGAGGCTTAACTTTTTCGATCACCGAGGCTTTTTGAGGCTCTAAAATGTGTAAATATCGAATAAAAGTATTCTATGAGGTTTGAATACTCAAAAGAAAAAGCCTACAACACCTGGTGTTCCCAAGCGGTCACCCATCCAAGTACTAACCAGGCCCAATGTTGCTTAACTTCGGTGATCGGACGAGAACCGGTGCATTCAACATGGTATGGTCGTAGGCATTTGCGTAAGCGGGAGCGAATTTATATACAACAGTATTGTATTGTAGTCTCATATTCATATACAGGATCACTGTAACTCGCCGCCTTGCGGTTTGCAAAATAGTCACTTAATACATGCAATTTTAGCCACGGTTGTGTTATAATTTATGCAATTCGTAGCCATACAGTGTATTATGACAAACGCGCAAACTTTTTGCTTCCAACCATCCACAATACAGTGGAACGGCCGCAAAACAAAGCACAGATGAATTGGGTACGAGGAACCTGTATAACCGGACATTGAACCGGAAGTATGACTTCAGTGGGTTTAGGCCGGTAATTGGGAAAATCAGTAGCGAGTTGCTTTTAGCCTAATTGTTGTGATAAACTTATTAAATAGGTAAGTATTAACTCTATTTGATAAGTTTTATTTGAATGCACTCTGCGTTAGCGGAGTGCAGCCTAAAGAATGGAACCGAGCGATTTGCACTAACTTAAAAGTTAGTTTAATAAAGGGAAATTATACAATTAGTATTGATGTTTCCGAGACAATTCCAAATATCAAATATACATAATACGCAAGCAGGGGAACTATTATAATGGCCTTTACAAGTATATGGGGTGTGTTTGGAGCAATGGTTACTGCTGAAATTGTCATTTACAAAAAGTATCCGCGCTCGATGAGGCTTAACTTTTTCGATCACCGAACTTTGTATTGGTCACCAAATCGTCAATTTTAGTCCGATTTAGCTCATTTTTTGTGGGCATGCTCCACTTGAGCCATAATTTGGGATAAAATAAAAAAATCTGGCACCGCGAACCATTTTGGACAAGTTTTTACCGATTTCCAAAAAAGTATCCGCGCTCGATGAGGCTTAACTTTTTCGATCACCGAACTTTGTTTTGGTCACCAAATCGTCAATTTTAGTCCGATTTGGCTCATTTTTTGTGGGCATGCTCCACTTGAGCCATAGTTTGGGATAAAATAAAAAAAATCTGGCACCGCGAACCATTTTGGACAAATTTTTACCGATTTCCAAAAAAGTATCCGCGCTCGATGAGGCTTAACTTTTTCGATCACCGAGGCTTTTTGAGGCTCTAAAATGTGTAAATATCGAATAAAAGTATTCTATGAGGTTTGAATACTCAAAAGAAAAAGCCTACAACACCTGGTGTTCCCAAGCGGTCACCCATCCAAGTACTAACCAGGCCCAATGTTGCTTAACTTCGGTGATCGGACGAGAACCGGTGCATTCAACATGGTATGGTCGTAGGCATTTGCGTAAGCGGGAGCGAATTTATATACAACAGTATTGTATTGTAGTCTCATATTCATATACAGGATCACTTTAACTTGCCGCCTTGCGGTTTGCAAAATAGTCACTTAATACATGCAATTTTAGCCACGGTTGTGTTATAATTTATGCAATTCGTAGCCATACAGTGTATTATGACAAACGCGCAAACTTTTTGCTTCCAACCATCCACAATAAAGTGGAACGGCCGCAAAACAAAGCACAGATGAATTGGGTACGAGGAACCTGTATAACCGGACATTGAACCGGAAGTATGACTTCAGTGGGTTTAGGCCGGTAATTGGGAAAATCAGTAGCGAGTTGCTTTTAGCCTAATTGTTGTGATAAACTTATTAAATAGGTAAGTATTAACTCTATTTGATAAGTTTTATTTGAATGCACTCTGCGTTAGCGGAGTGCAGCCTAAAGAATGGAACTGAGCGATTTGCACTAACTGAAAAGTTAGTTTAATAAAGGGAAATTATACAATTAGTATTGATGTTTCCGAGACAATTCCAAATATCAAATATACATAATACGCAAGCAGGGGAACTATTATAATGGCCTTTACAAGTATATGGGGTGTGTTTGGAGCAATGGTTTCTGCTGAAATTGTCATTTACAAAAAGTATCCGCGCTCGATGAGGCTTAACTTTTTCGATCACCGAACTTTGTATTGGTCACCAAATCGTCAATTTTAGTCCGATTTGGCTCATTTTTTGTGGGCATGCTACACTTGAGCCATAATTTGGGATAAAATAAAAAAATCTGGCACCGCGAACCATTTTCGACAAGTTTTTACCGATTTCCAAAAAAGTATCCGCGCTCGATGAGGCTTAACTTTTTCGATCACTGAACATTGTTTTGGTCACCAAATCGTCAATTTTAGTCCGATTTGGCTCATTTTTTGTGGGCATGCTCCACTTGAGCCATAGTTTGGGATAAAATAAAAAAATCTGGCACCGCGAACCATTTTGGACAAGTTTTTACCGATTTACAAAAAAGTATCCGCGCTCGATGAGGCTTAACTTTTTCGATCACCGAGGCTTTTTGAGGCTCTAAAATGTGTAAATATCGAATAAAAGTATTCTATGAGGTTTGAATACTCAAAAGAAAAAGCCTACAACACCTGGTGTTCCCAAGCGGTCACCCATCCAAGTACTAACCAGGCCCAATGTTGCTTAACTTCGGTGATCGGACGAGAACCGGTGCATTCAACATGGTATGGTCGTAGGCATTTGCGTAAGCGGGAGCGAATTTATATACAACAGTATTGTATTGTAGTCTCATATTCATATACAGGATCACTTTAACTCGCCGCCTTGCGGTTTGCAAAATAGTCACTTAATACATGCAATTTTAGCCACGGTTGTGTTATAATTTATGCAATTCGTAGCCATACAGTGTATTATGACAAACGCGCAAACTTTTTGCTTCCAACCATCCACAATACAGTGGAACGGCCGCAAAACAAGGCACAGATGAATTGGGTACGAGGAACCTGTATAACCGGACATTGAACCGGAAGTATGACTTCAGTGGGTTTAGGCCGGTAATTGGGAAAATCAGTAGCGAGTTGCTTTTAGCCTAATTGTTGTCCATGATGATTAAACCGCTATTAATGTCACTTTCGGATCAGTACCTCAAAGTGTGATAGGAAAGCCACAAGCAAGTACTCCACTTTGTGCAGGAAAGTCCTTTGGGAGTGAGTCTTTTATAAAAAGAGATTTTTCACTAAAAGCTGCTTTTTCACTAAGATTTAAAATCCTGGCTTTTCTTTTACCTTTTTCTCCTAATTTTACTCTTCAAAATTTCTTTTAAATCCCTTTCCTCCTTAGCTTTAGCTTTTTAAGTTCCTCTTTTTAAGTTGCTCTCTCCTTTACTGTAGAGCGCTTAGAGTTCTTATTAAGTTAACTTCTGAGTTTTCCAAAACACTAATTTTTATTTGAGAAACCTTTCGTTTGTCACAATCTACTTTTCATAAGTCTTCGTCTTCAAACAATTAAGTTTTCCCCTATGGGGGAGAACACTATCCCCTCGTTGATTACGCCTACTCCCAGCGAAAACCAAAATATGTATTCTTCAATCACTCAAAAAGGCTTGTCGAAAGAAACCAACTCAAGCGAATTCCAGATCATGCAAATTATTCCTCCTTTTACGAAATCAATTATTTCAAACACAGATTCTTTGAACAACGCCTATCTTCAGTGTGCTAAATCAATTCTGCACGAATTCCCGCAAGAAGCACGAAATCAAATAACTATCAGCAAAACATTCGCATACATAAGAGACAAAAGACTTCATTCGCTGACTGTTGTTTCACCACCAACTGTCAAAAAGCAATACCATTCGATTAGATCCAGAGGCCTAAATTTACTAGGCAAAACCGTTTTTCCTATGGGCAAACATTTCCTCAACACAGAAAAATCATTCTATCCTAGAAGATACAATATCAAATTCAGTAATCTCCCTTATGTTTGCACAGACACTGAAGCCCTGAAACTAATAGATCTTCCAGAGGGAATAGAACATAGCCCCGCAATTATTCGGATGGAAGACAACATAGGAGGCGATCTCATCTTCAATGGTTATGCAACACTGAGTGTGACAGTGAAAAACGCAACTGAAGAGGAAAGATTAAAAACTTGGTCATATGAAAATCGGATCGCAGAATTCAAAGAATGGAACAGCTTAGAGATCAAGTTCCATGCTCCCTCATTACATAACTGCAGTTACTGTGAAGAAAGCAAACTACAGTATCGGGGACACCATAAAGATTGGTGCTACTTATGGCAAAACCAGCTACAAAGAATCAAAAATGTGCAAAACATAAACAAAGAAACAAAGAATAATCGTGCTGAAAAGCAAAAACCAACAAATTTTCATAAAGTTCCCGAAACTGAAATAATCAGTGACACCTCCTCTTGCAACTTGACCATAGATGAAGAGGAAGTGGAAGAAACTTATACAGAAGAAATTTGTAGTGGCACAACAGAAAATGCTAGTCATAGAACAAGAAACAGAAAACGCTGACAAAACCTGAACCAACATACAAAACGCTGAATGTAATGATTCCGCCTATCCCAATACAGAGAAGTTTCAATCTTTAGAGCTTGATAATAGTGCTGTTCTCAAACAGTACAGACCAGGCGCCAAAAGGCCACTTAGTGAAGCACAAAAACAACAAAACGCGCAAATCGCAAAACACTTCTTGAACGATCAGTGGATTAAGAAGAAAAATCAGTTCGAACAAAACAAAAATGATTGAGCACAAAGTTTTCTGTTTGAATTCATGTGGCCTTAAGAGCCCGAAAAAATTCTTCGCAATAATCGAAAAATGCTACAAATTAGCTAGCGGAACTTTATTCATTTTGTGTATCCAAGAATCGAAAATTCCAGCTCTATCTCGTTCACACGAAACAGTTCTTGAGCAATACAAATTACGCTATCATCTAGTGCCTGCAATAAACTGCAGTGGAGGTTTAGTTACAGTTTGGAGTGAAGAACTAAAAACTGATAATCAAACACTGCAATCACGAGATCACTCTGGAATTAATTTTACGGAACTCAATCTAACTGTATTCAATGTATATCTGAATACAAGCTCCTATTGTGAAAAGTTGAAGCAATTAAGCTCAAATCTCTCGAAACTCAACACGGAACGATCTATTGTTTTAGCAGGGGATTTTAATGCTTTCAGTCATGATTCGCGAAACACATCAACTGCTCTTCGAAGCGTAGACGATAGAGTTAAGCGATTTGTAAAGCTCCAAACGGTTACAGAGCATGCTCTACTATTTGATGCAGCGGTAGAACTGGACGTACTTGATTTCACACACTATGACAAAAGAACATCGTCTTTTTCACGAATAGACTATTTTTTTACAAACCAAACCCAGTACAGCGAAATGAAAGTACATCGGAGCAATTTCTCAGATCACATGCTGTTAGAACTAAGCAACAAAAGCGAAGAAAAAGAACGAGGCCAAAGCTTTTGGAAAATGAATGATGCTATTTTGTTTCCAAACAAAGAGTACATCAAAACAGAAATAGAAGCATTTGGAACGAACTGTTTGACACATGAAAGTTATGAAGAGCTGAAGTGCCACATACGTGATGTCTGCCAAGCCTTAGCTATAAATAAATCAAAAATCTTAAGCTCGCAAATGAAAAACATCCTGGCCGAAGAGAAAAGGCTGAGAGAACAAATACAAAATCATGACTCCAATGAAAAAATTTTAAAACGATATAATGATACAGTCTCGAAAATAAATGCGTATGACAACAACAAACAAAAAGATCAGTTCATCCACTTCAAGAAACTGACCCAATCATGCGAACTTGGAAACGCGAAAGACTTGAAAACTTGGGCAAAGCAAAAAAACAACACGAACAATATTACTTCACTTAGGGTTGGTGCAAGTGTTACAACAAATCAGGAAGAAATCATCAAAGTCTTTGAAAACCATTTTTCACAGCTTTACAAAAGCAAGAAAAAAGGCTCTTTTGAGATTTTTCTTGACCATTTGAACGAGCGCAAAAACGAAGCAACAAATGATGTAAATGAAATCACCATAGATGAAGTATTGAAAGCAATTCACAAACTCAATGCAAAGAGCTCACCGGGTTCGGATGGAATAACCTCAAACTTTTACAAGATTTTTAAGAGAGAAATGGCCCCATTGCTACAAAGCGTTTTCAACAATATTGTTCGAACTGAAAAAGTCCCTGAAAGCCAAAATATTGCAATCTTAAAACTTCTGCCTAAAACTGATAATCCGAGAACTGTTGATGAATTTAGACCTATAAGCTTGCTGAACACTGACCTCAAAATTCTATCACACATTCTATCTGCCAGAATCATAATAGATCTTGAAGACATAATAGGCCAACATCAGCATGCATACTTGAGCAAAAGACAAATCCATATAGCATTAAATAAAGTTCGAAAAGCCCATAAGCAACTAAATAACAGCAAATGCCTTGTGAATCTGGATTTTTCAAAAGCTTTTGACAAAGTAGACAGAGATTACATCTTCGCCCTTCTCGATAAAATTGGCATTGACCAATACACAAAATCTGCCATCAGAACAGTTTACAATGAAACAAAAGCAATTATTGAAATCAATGGCTACCTTTCCAAAACAATTGTACTACAACGCGGAGTTAGGCAAGGTTGTCCCCTTTCAGCTTTACTTTTCATACTTGCTGTTGAGCCCTTGCTTTGCTGTATAGACAACTCACCACATATTAAAGGATTCACCAGCTCAAAAACAGTGGCTTATGCAGACGACATTACTTGCTCAATACGCATATCATCGATTGAAGGACTATTTGACACTGTCAAAGATTTTTGCGATTGCACTCAACTAGAAATCAACGTCAAAAAGAGTGAGATCCTGTCAACGAGAGACATAGCTTTCTATAAAACTGTACGTGTAACAAAAATCCTGGGCATTAAATTCTTTACTGATAAATCATCAACAAACTTACTTGATCTCATCAAAACACAAATTGCCATTTACATGCGCTTCATTTCTCGATCGAAAACTTTAAAAGCCAAGAGACAAATCATTGAAACTTTTATCCTTCCAAAGTTCCTGTATTATTCAAGACACACGGACACAACAGTAAATATTCTGACGAATGTTCAAAAACTCATCAACAATCTACAAAAAACTGGTGACAAAATGGAAATTAGCAGTGAAGTTCTTTACCAATCTGTTGCTGTGGGCGGTATCTCTCTTCCACATATTACATCAAAAATAATCTCAGCAAAACTGATAGACGAAATTAACTCATCAAACGAGAACGATGTTTCCTTTCCAAATGACTTAACAATTTTGTTAAAATCTTTAAAGCTCAAAGTCTCTCAAACTGACAACAGTATCCTTCTGTTTAAGAACAACATCGAAACTTCCCTGAGACTTGAGAAAGCCTTAAGAACAAGTGAGATTTACTGGTATATCATTGCTCAAGTTTTTCCAACAAGTTTTATCGAGGACCGCTTAAACAAATCCGTCATAAAGTACAATTGTTCAACGAAAGAATTAACTCTCTTTAGCAAAAATATCTGGAAATTTTACAAACTTTTGCCACAACAACAAAATCTTTTATATCGCCTTGCCTTCAATTGTCTTGTTGACAAACAGATTAGATGGATGAAAAATTTTTCAGAGTCACCAATTTGCAGCTATTGCGAAAAAGAGTTTGAAACATCGGAACATTTAGTTCTCAAATGCGAACAATTATCTGGAGCGAGAAGTACCCTAAGGCTGAATAGTTGGCGCGACGTCTTTGTAAATATGAAAGTTGAAACTCTTAGATTTACGGCAAGTGTTCTAAATGGATCCTGGCAAGAAACCCCTGAACAAACAAAAAACTATTTGAATTTTGTACTTAATTTGTAAAGCTTCAACAATGAAATCTGATAAATTTTCCTTGTAAATACCAACTGTAACGATTCATCAATGAAACCTGCTGAATTATTTCAACATCATTGTAAATAACAACTGTAAATAATAGCATCTGAATTTATTATTTAAAAGCCTAATTGTTGTGATAAACTTATTAAATAGGTAAGTATTAACTCTATTTGATAAGTTTTATTTGAATGCACTCTGCGTTAGCGGAGTGCAGCCTAAAGAATGGAACTTAAAATTTAGTTTAATAAAGGGAAATTATACAATTAGTATTGATGTTTCCGAGACAATTCCAAATATCAAATATACATAATACGCAAGCAGGGGAACTATTATAATAGCCTTTACAAGTATATGGGGTGTGTTTGGAGCAATGGTTACTGCTGAAATTGTCATTTACAAAAAGTATCCGCGCTCGATGAGGCTTAACTTTTTCGATCACCGAACTTTGTATTGGTCACCAAATCGTCAATTTTAGTCCGATTTGGCTCATTTTTTGTGGGCATGCTCCACTTGAGCCATAATTTGGGATAAAATAAAAAAATCTGGCACCGCGAACCATTTTGGACAAGTTTTTACCGATTTCCAAAAAAGTATCCGCGCTCGATGAGGCTTAACTTTTTCGATCACCGAACTTTGTTTTGGTCACCAAATCGTCAATTTTAGTCCGATTTGGCTCATTTTTTGTGGGCATGCTCCACTTGAGCCATAATTTGGGATAAAATAAAAAAATCTGGCACCGCGAACCATTTTGGACAAGTTTTTACCGATTTCCAAAAAAGTATCCGCGCTCGATGAGGCTTAACTTTTTCGATCACCGAACTTTGATTTGGTCACCAAATCGTCAATTTTAGTCCGATTTGGCTCATTTTTTGTGGGCATGCTCCACTTGAGCCATAGTTTGGGATAAAATAAAAAAAACTGGCACCGCGAACCATTTTGGACAAGTTTTTACCGATTTCCAAAAAAGTATCCGCGCTCGATGAGGCTTAACTTTTTCGATCACCGAGGCTTTTTGAGGCTCTAAAATGTGTAAATATCGAATAAAAGTATTCTATGAGGTTTGAATACTCAAAAGAAAAAGCCTACAACATCTGGTGTTCCCAAGCGGTCACCCATCCAAGTACTAACCAGGCCCAATGTTGCTTAACTTCGGTGATCGGACGAGAACCGGTGCATTCAACATCGTATGGTCGTAGGCATTTGCGTAAGCGGGAGCGAATTTATATACAACAGTATTGTATTGTAGTCTCATATTCATATACAGGATCACTTTAACTCGCCGCCTTGCGGTTTGCAAAATAGTCACTTAATACATGCAATTTTAGCCACGGTTGTGTTATCATTTATGCAATTCGTAGCCATACAGTGTATTATGACAAACGCGCAAACTTTTTGCTTCCAACCATCCACAATACAGTGGAACGGCCGCAAAACAAAGCACAGATGAATTGGGTACGAGGAACCTGTATAACCGGACATTGAACCGGAAGTATGACTTCAGTGGGTTTAGGCCGGTAATTGGGAAAATCAGTAGCGAGTTGCTTTTAGCCTAATTGTTGTGATAAACTTATTAAATAGGTAAGTATTAACTCTATTTGATAAGTTTTATTTGAATGCACTCTGCGTTAGCGGAGTGCAGCCTAAAGAATGGAACTGAGCGATTTGCACTAACTTAAAAGTTAGTTTAATGAAGGGAAATTATACAATTAGTATTGATGTTTCCGAGACAGTTCCAAATATCAAATATACATAATACGCAAGCAGGGGAACTATTATAATGGCCTTTACAAGTATATGGGGTGTGTTTGGAGCAATGGTTACTGCTGAAATTGTCATTTACAAAAAGTATCCGCGCTCGATGAGGCTTAACTTTTTCGATCACCGAACTTTGTATTGGTCACCAAATCGTCAATTTTAGTCCGATTTGGCTCATTTTTTGTGGGCATGCTCCACTTGAGCCATAATTTGGGATAAAATAAAAAAATCTGGCACCGCGAACCATTTTGGACAAGTTTTTACCGATTTCCAAAAAAGTATCCGCGCTCGATGAGGCTTAACTTTTTCGATCACCGAACTTTGTTTTGGTCACCAAATCGTCAATTTTAGTCCGATTTGGCTCATTTTTTGTGGGCATGCTCCACTTGAGCCATAATTTGGGATAAAAGAAAAAAATCTGGCACCGCGAACCATTTTGGACAAGTTTTTACCGATTTCCAAAAAAGTATCCGCGCTCGATGAGGCTTAACTTTTTCGATCACCGAACTTTGTTTTGGTCACCAAATCGTCAATTTTAGTCCAATTTGGCTCATTTTTTGTTGGCATGCTCCACTTGAGCCATAATTTGAGATAAAATAAAAAAATCTGGCACTGCGAACCATTTTGGACAAGTTTTTACCGATTTCCAAAAAAGTATCCGCGCTCGATGAGGCTTAACTTTTTCGATCACCGAGGCTTTTTGAGGCTCTAAAATGTGTAAATATCGAATAAAAGTATTCTATGAGGTTTGAATACTCAAAAGAAAAAGCCTACAACACCTGGTGTTCCCAAGCGGTCACCCATCCAAGTACTAACCAGGCCAAATGTTGCTTAACTTCGGTGATCGGACGAGAACCGGTGCATTCAACATGGTATGGTCGTAGGCATTTGCGTAAGCGGGAGCGAATTTATATACAACAGTATTGTATTGTAGTCTCATATTCATATACAGGATCACTTTAACTCGCCGCCTTGCGGTTTGCAAAATAGTCACTTAATACATGCAATTTTAGCCACGGTTGTGTTATAATTTATGCAATTCGTAGCCATACAGTGTATTATGACAAACGCGCAAACTTTTTGCTTCCAACCATCCACAATACAGTGGAACGGCCGCAAAACAAAGCACAGATGAATTGGGTACGAGGAACCTGTATAACCGGACATTGAACCGGAAGTATGACTTCAGTGGGTTTAGGCCGGTAATTGGGAAAATCAGTAGCGAGTTGCTTTTAGCCTAATTGTTGTGATAAACTTATTAAATAGGTAAGTATTAACTCTATTTGATAAGTTTTATTTGAATGCACTCTGCGTTAGCGGAGTGCAGCCTAAAGAATGGAACTGAGCGATTTGCACTAACTTAAAAGTTAGTTTAATAAAGGGAAATTATACAATTAGTATTGATGTTTCCGAGACAATTCCAAATATCAAATATACATAATACGCAAGCAGGGGAACTATTATAATGGCCTTTACAAGTATATGGGGTGTGTTTGGAGCAATGGTTACTGCTGAAATTGTCATTTACAAAAAGTATCCGCGCTCGATGAGGCTTAACTTTTTCGATCACCGAACTTTGTATTGGTCACCAAATCGTCAATTTTAGTCCGATTTGGCTCATTTTCTGTGGGCATGCTCCACTTGAGCCATAATTTGGGATAAAATAAAAAAATCTGGCACCGCGAACCATTTTGGACAAGTTTTTACCGATTTCCAAAAAAGTATCCGCGCTCGATGAGGCTTAACTTTTTCGATCACCGAACTTTGTTTTGGTCACCAAATCGTCAATTTTAGTCCGATTTGGCTCATTTTTTGTGGGCATGCTCCACTTGAGCCATAATTTGGGATAAAATAAAAAAATCTGGCACCGCGAACCATTTTGGACAAGTTTTTACCGATTTCCAAAAAAGTATCCGCGCTCGATGAGGCTTAACTTTTTCGATCACCGAACTTTGTTTTGGTCACCAAATCGTCAATTTTAGTCCGATTTGGCTCATTTTTTGTGGGCATGCTCCACTTGAGCCATAATTTGGGATAAAATAAAAAAAACTGGCACCGCGAACCATTTTGGACAAGTTTTTACCGATTTCCAAAAAAGTATCCGCGCTCGATGAGGCTTAACTTTTTCGATCACCGAGGCTTTTTGAGGCTCTAAAATGTGTAAATATCGAATAAAAGTATTCTATGAGGTTTGAATACTCAAAAGAAAAAGCCTACAACACCTGGTGTTCCCAAGCGGTCACCCATCCAAGTACTAACCAGGCCCAATGTTGCTTAACTTCGGTGATCGGACGAGAACCGGTGCATTCAACATGGTATGGTCGTAGGCATTTGCGTAAGCGGGAGCGAATTTATATACAACAGTATTGTATTGTAGTCTCATATTCATATACAGGATCACTTTAACTCGCCGCCTTGCGGTTTGCAAAATAGTCACTTAATACATGCAATTTTAGCCACGGTTGTGTTATAATTTATGCAATTCGTAGCCATACAGTGTATTATGACAAACGCGCAAACTTTTTGCTTCCAACCATCCACAATACAGTGGAACGGCCGCAAAACAAAGCACAGATGAATTGGGTACGAGGAACCTGTATAACCGGACATTGAACCGGAAGTATGACTTCAGTGGGTTTAGGCCGGTAATTGGGAAAATCAGTAGCGAGTTGCTTTTAGCCTAATTGTTGTGATAAACTTATTAAATAGGTAAGTATTAACTCTATTTGATAAGTTTTATTTGAATGCACTCTGCGTTAGCGGAGTGCAGCCTAAAGAATGGAACTGAGCGATTTGCACTAACTTAAAAGTTAGTTTAATAAAGGGAAATTATACAATTAGTATTGATGTTTCCGAGACAATTCCAAATATCAAATAAACATAATACGCAAGCAGGGGAACTATTATAATGGCCTTTACAAGTATATGGGGTGTGTTTGGAGCAATGGTTACTGCTGAAATTGTCATTTACAAAAAGTATCCGCGCTCGATGAGGCTTAACTTTTTCGATCACCGAGGCTTTTTGAGGCTCTAAAATGTGTAAATATCGAATAAAAGTATTCTATGAGGTTTGAATACTCAAAAGAAAAAGCCTACAACACCTGGTGTTCCCAAGCGGTCACCCATCCAAGTACTAACCAGGCCCAATGTTGCTTAACTTCGGTGATCGGACGAGAACCGGTGCATTCAACATGGTATGGTCGTAGGCATTTGCGTAAGCGGGAGCGAATTTATATACAACAGTATTGTATTGTAGTCTCATATTCATATACAGGATCACTTTAACTCGCCGCCTTGCGGTTTGCAAAATAGTCACTTAATACATGCAATTTTAGCCACGGTTGTGTTATAATTTATGCAATTCGTAGCCATACAGTGTATTATGACAAACGCGCAAACTTTTTGCTTCCAACCATCCACAATACAGTGGAACGGCCGCAAAACAAAGCACAGATGAATTGGGTACGAGGAACCTGTATAACCGGACATTGAACCGGAAGTATGACTTCAGTGGGTTTAGGCCGGTAATTGGGAAAATCAGTAGCGAGTTGCTTTTAGCCTAATTGTTGTGATAAACTTATTAAATAGGTAAGTATTAACTCTATTTGATAAGTTTTATTTGAATGCACTCTGCGTTAGCGGAGTGCAGCCTAAAGAATGGAACTGAGCGATTTGCACTAACTTAAAAGTTAGTTTAATAAAGGGAAATTATACAATTAGTATTGATGTTTCCGAGACAATTCCAAATATCAAATATACATAATACGCAAGCAGGGGAACTATTATAATGGCCTTTACAAGTATATGGGGTGTGTTTGGAGCAATGGTTACTGCTGAAATTGTCATTTACAAAAAGTATCCGCGCTCGATGAGGCTTAACTTTTTCGATCACCGAACTTTGTATTGGTCACCAAATCGTCAATTTTAGTCCGATTTGGCTCATTTTCTGTGGGCATGCTCCACTTGAGCCATAATTTGGGATAAAATAAAAAAATCTGGCACCGCGAACCATTTTGGACAAGTTTTTACCGATTTCCAAAAAAGTATCCGCGCTCGATGAGGCTTAACTTTTTCGATCACCGAACTTTGTTTTGGTCACCAAATCGTCAATTTTAGTCCGATTTGGCTCATTTTTTGTGGGCATGCTCCACTTGAGCCATAATTTGGGATAAAATAAAAAAATCTGGCACCGCGAACCATTTTGGACAAGTTTTTACCGATTTCCAAAAAAGTATCCGCGCTCGATGAGGCTTAACTTTTTCGATCACCGAACTTTGTTTTGGTCACCAAATCGTCAATTTTAGTCCGATTTGGCTCATTTTTTGTGGGCATGCTCCACTTGAGCCATAGTTTGGGATAAAATAAAAAAATCTGGCACCGCGAACCAGTTTGGACAAGTTTTTACCGATTTCCAAAAAAGTATCCGCGCTCGATGAGGCTTAACTTTTTCGATCACCGAACTTTGTATTGGTCACCAAATCGTCAATTTTAGTCCGATTTGGCTCATTTTCTGTGGGCATGCTCCACTTGAGCCATAATTTGGGATAAAATAAAAAAATCTGGCACCGCGAACCATTTTGGACAAGTTTTTACCGATTTCCAAAAAAGTATCCGCGCTCGATGAGGCTTAACTTTTTCGATCACCGAACTTTGTTTTGGTCACCAAATCGTCAATTTTAGTCCGATTTGGCTCATTTTTTGTGGGCATGCTCCACTTGAGCCATAATTTGGGATAAAATAAAAAAATCTGGCACCGCGAACCATTTTGGACAAGTTTTTACCGATTTCCAAAAAAGTATCCGCGCTCGATGAGGCTTAACTTTTTCGATCACCGAACTTTGTTTTGGTCACCAAATCGTCAATTTTAGTCCGATTTGGCTCATTTTTTGTGGGCATGCTCCACTTGAGCCATAGTTTGGGATAAAATAAAAAAATCTGGCACCGCGAACCAGTTTGGACAAGTTTTTACCGATTTCCAAAAAAGTATCCGCGCTCGATGAGGCTTAACTTTTTCGATCACCGAACTTTGTTTTGGTCACCAAATCGTCAATTTTAGTCCGATTTGGCTCATTTTTTGTGGGCATGCTGCACTTGAGCCATAATTTGGGATAAAATAAAAAAAATCTGGCACCGCGAACCATTTTGGACAAGTTTTTACCGATTTCCAAAAAAGTATCCGCGCTCGATGAGGCTTAACTTTTTCGATCACCGAGGCTTTTTGAGGCTCTAAAATGTGTAAATATCGAATAAAAGTATTCTATGAGGTTTGAATACTCAAAAGAAAAAGCCTACAACACCTGGTGTTCCCAAGCGGTCACCCATCCAAGTACTAACCAGGCCCAATGTTGCTTAACTTCGGTGATCGGACGAGAACCGGTGCATTCAACATGGTATGGTCGTAGGCATTTGCGTAAGCGGGAGCGAATTTATATACAACAGTATTGTATTGTAGTCTCATATTCATATACAGGATCACTTTAACTCGCCGCCTTGCGGTTTGCAAAATAGTCACTTAATACATGCAATTTTAGCCACGGTTGTGTTATAATTTATGCAATTCGTAGCCATACAGTGTATTATGACAAACGCGCAAACTTTTTGCTTCCAACCATCCACAATACAGTGGAACGGCCGCAAAACAAAGCACAGATGAATTGGGTACGAGGAACCTGTATAACCGGACATTGAACCGGAAGTATGACTTCAGTGGGTTTAGGCCGGTAATTGGGAAAATCAGTAGCGAGTTGCTTTTAGCCTAATTGTTGTGATAAACTTATTAAATAGGTAAGTATTAACTCTATTTGATAAGTTTTATTTGAATGCACTCTGCGTTAGCGGAGTGCAGCCTAAAGAATGGAACTGAGCGATTTGCACTAACTTAAAAGTTAGTTTAATAAAGGGAAATTATACAATTAGTATTGATGTTTCCGAGACAATTCCAAATATCAAATATACATAATACGCAAGCAGGGGAACTATTATAATGGCCTTTACAAGTATATGGGGTGTGTTTGGAGCAATGGTTACTGCTGAAATTGTCATTTACAAAAAGTATCCGCGCTCGATGAGGCTTAACTTTTTCGATCACCGAGGCTTTTTGAGGCTCTAAAATGTGTAAATATCGAATAAAAGTATTCTATGAGGTTTGAATACTCAAAAGAAAAAGCCTACAACACCTGGTGTTCCCAAGCGGTCACCCATCCAAGTACTAACCAGGCCCAATGTTGCTTAACTTCGGTGATCGGACGAGAACCGGTGCATTCAACATGGTATGGTCGTAGGCATTTGCGTAAGCGGGAGCGAATTTATATACAACAGTATTGTATTGTAGTCTCATATTCATATACAGGATCACTTTAACTCGCCGCCTTGCGGTTTGCAAAATAGTCACTTAATACATGCAATTTTAGCCACGGTTGTGTTATAATTTATGCAATTCGTAGCCATACAGTGTATTATGACAAACGCGCAAACTTTTTGCTTCCAACCATCCACAATACAGTGGAACGGCCGCAAAACAAAGCACAGATGAATTGGGTACGAGGAACCTGTATAACCGGACATTGAACCGGAAGTATGACTTCAGTGGGTTTAGGCCGGTAATTGGGAAAATCAGTAGCGAGTTGCTTTTAGCCTAATTGTTGTGATAAACTTATTAAATAGGTAAGTATTAACTCTATTTGATAAGTTTTATTTGAATGCACTCTGCGTTAGCGGAGTGCAGCCTAAAGAATGGAACTGAGCGATTTGCACTAACTTAAAAGTTAGTTTAATAAAGGGAAATTATACAATTAGTATTGATGTTTCCGAGACAATTCCAAATATCAAATATACATAATACGCAAGCAGGGGAACTATTATAATGGCCTTTACAAGTATATGGGGTGTGTTTGGAGCAATGGTTACTGCTGAAATTGTCATTTACAAAAAGTATCCGCGCTCGATGAGGCTTAACTTTTTCGATCACCGAACTTTGTATTGGTCACCAAATCGTCAATTTTAGTCCGATTTGGCTCATTTTTTGTGGGCATGCTCCACTTGAGCCATAATTTGTGATAAAATAAAAAAATCTGGCACCGCGAACCATTTTGGACAAGTTTTTACCGATTTCCAAAAAAGTATCAGCGCTCGATGAGGCTTAACTTTTTCGATCACCGAACTTTGTTTTGGTCACCAAATCGTCAATTTTAGTCCGATTTGGCTCATTTTTTGTGGGCATGCTGCACTTGAGCCATAATTTGGGATAAAATAAAAAAAACTGGCACCGCGAACCATTTTGGACAAGTTTTTACCGATTTCCAAAAAAGTATCCGCGCTCGATGAGGCTTAACTTTTTCGATCACCGAACTTTGTTTTGGTCACCAAATCGTCAATTTTAGTCCGATTTGGCTCATTTTTTGTGGGCATGCTGCACTTGAGCCATAATTTGGGATAAAATAAAAAAATCTGGCACCGCGAACCATTTTGGACAAGTTTTTACCGATTTCCAAAAAAGTATCCGCGCTCGATGAGGCTTAACTTTTTCGATCACCGAACTTTGTTTTGGTCACCAAATCGTCAATTTTAGTCCGATTTGGCTCATTTTTTGTGGGCATGCTCCACTTGAGCCATAGTTTGGGATAAAATAAAAAAAGCTGGCACCGCGAACCATTTTGGACAAGTTTTTACCGATTTCCAAAAAAGTATCCGCGCTCGATGAGGCTTAACTTTTTCGATCACCGAACTTTGTTCTGGTCACCAAATCGTCAATTTTAGTCCGATTTGGCTCATTTTTTGTGGGCATGCTCCACTTGAGCCATAATTTGGGATAAAATAAAAAAAACTGGCACCGCGAACCATTTTGGACAAGTTTTTACCGATTTCCAAAAAAGTATCCGCGCTCGATGAGGCTTAACTTTTTCGATCACCGAGGCTTTTTGAGGCTCTAAAATGTGTAAATATCGAATAAAAGTATTCTATGAGGTTTGAATACTCAAAAGAAAAAGCCTACAACACCTGGTGTTCCCAAGCGGTCACCCATCCAAGTACTAACCAGGCCCAATGTTGCTTAACTTCGGTGATCGGACGAGAACCGGTGCATTCAACATGGTATGGTCGTAGGCATTTGCGTAAGCGGGAGCGAATTTATATACAACAGTATTGTATTGTAGTCTCATATTCATATACAGGATCACTTTAACTCGCCGCCTTGCGGTTTGCAAAATAGTCACTTAATACATGCAATTTTAGCCACGGTTGTGTTATAATTTATGCAATTCGTAGCCATACAGTGTATTATGACAAACGCGCAAACTTTTTGCTTCCAACCATCCACAATACAGTGGAACGGCCGCAAAACAAAGCACAGATGAATTGGGTACGAGGAACCTGTATAACCGGACATTGAACCGGAAGTATGACTTCAGTGGGTTTAGGCCGGTAATTGGGAAAATCAGTAGCGAGTTGCTTTTAGCCTAATTGTTGTGATAAACTTATTAAATAGGTAAGTATTAACTCTATTTGATAAGTTTTATTTGAATGCACTCTGCGTTAGCGGAGTGCAGCCTAAAGAATGGAACTGAGCGATTTGCACTAACTTAAAAGTTAGTTTAATAAAGGGAAATTATACAATTAGTATTGATGTTTCCGAGACAGTTCCAAATATCAAATATACATAATACGCAAGCAGGGGAACTATTATAATGGCCTTTACAAGTATATGGGGTGTGTTTGGAGCAATGGTTACTGCTGAAATTGTCATTTACAAAAAGTATCCGCGCTCGATGAGGCTTAACTTTTTCGATCACCGAACTTTGTATTGGTCACCAAATCGTCAATTTTAGTCCGATTTGGCTCATTTTTTGTGGGCATGCTCCACTTGAGCCATAATTTGGGATAAAATAAAAAAATCTGGCACCGCGAACCA
Source organism: Convolutriloba macropyga (assembly GCF_964194025.1). Lineage (NCBI taxonomy): Eukaryota > Metazoa > Xenacoelomorpha > Acoela > Convolutidae > Convolutriloba > Convolutriloba macropyga. The sequence goes on along the minus strand of NC_134476.1, from coordinate 23,556,184 downwards.
TTTTGGACAAGTTTTTACCGATTTCCAAAAAAGTATCCGCGCTCGATGAGGCTTAACTTTTTCGATCACCGAACTTTGTTTTGGTCACCAAATCGTCAATTTTAGTCCGATTTGGCTCATTTTTTGTGGGCATGCTGCACTTGAGCCATAATTTGGGATAAAATAAAAAAAACTGGCACCGCGAACCATTTTGGACAAGTTTTTACCGATTTCCAAAAAAGTATCCGCGCTCGATGAGGCTTAACTTTTTCGATCACCGAACTTTGTTTTGGTCACCAAATCGTCAATTTTAGTCCGATTTGGCTCATTTTTTGTGGGCATGCTGCACTTGAGCCATAATTTGGGATAAAATAAAAAAATCTGGCACCGCGAACCATTTTGGACAAGTTTTTACCGATTTCCAAAAAAGTATCCGCGCTCGATGAGGCTTAACTTTTTCGATCACCGAACTTTGTTTTGGTCACCAAATCGTCAATTTTAGTCCGATTTGGCTCATTTTTTGTGGGCATGCTCCACTTGAGCCATAGTTTGGGATAAAATAAAAAAAACTGGCACCGCGAACCATTTTGGACAAGTTTTTACCGATTTCCAAAAAAGTATCCGCGCTCGATGAGGCTTAACTTTTTCGATCACCGAACTTTGTTCTGGTCACCAAATCGTCAATTTTAGTCCGATTTGGCTCATTTTTTGTGGGCATGCTCCACTTGAGCCATAGTTTGGGATAAAATAAAAAAAAACTGGCACCGCGAACCATTTTGGACAAGTTTTTACCGATTTCCAAAAAAGTATCCGCGCTCGATGAGGCTTAACTTTTTCGATCACCGAACTTTGTTTTGGTCACCAAATCGTCAATTTTAGTCCGATTTGGCTCATTTTTTGTGGGCATGCTGCACTTGAGCCATAATTTGGGATAAAATAAAAAAATCTGGCACCGCGAACCATTTTGGACAAGTTTTTACCGATTTCCAAAAAAGTATCCGCGCTCGATGAGGCTTAACTTTTTCGATCACCGAACTTTGTTTTGGTCACCAAATCGTCAATTTTAGTCCGATTTGGCTCATTTTTTGTGGGCATGCTCCACTTGAGCCATAGTTTGGGATAAAATAAAAAAAAACTGGCACCGCGAACCATTTTGGACAAGTTTTTACCGATTTCCAAAAAAGTATCCGCGCTCGATGAGGCTTAACTTTTTCGATCACCGAACTTTGTTCTGGTCACCAAATCGTCAATTTTAGTCCGATTTGGCTCATTTTTTGTGGGCATGCTCCACTTGAGCCATAGTTTGGGATAAAATAAAAAAAAACTGGCACCGCGAACCATTTTGGACAAGTTTTTACCGATTTCCAAAAAAGTATCCGCGCTCGATGAGGCTTAACTTTTTCGATCACCGAGGCTTTTTGAGGCTCTAAAATGTGTAAATATCGAATAAAAGTATTCTATGAGGTTTGAATACTCAAAAGAAAAAGCCTACAACACCTGGTGTTCCCAAGCGGTCACCCATCCAAGTACTAACCAGGCCCAATGTTGCTTAACTTCGGTGATCGGACGAGAACCGGTGCATTCAACATGGTATGGTCGTAGGCATTTGCGTAAGCGGGAGCGAATTTATATACAACAGTATTGTATTGTAGTCTCATATTCATATACAGGATCACTTTAACTCGCCGCCTTGCGGTTTGCAAAATAGTCACTTAATACATGCAATTTTAGCCACGGTTGTGTTATAATTTATGCAATTCGTAGCCATACAGTGTATTATGACAAACGCGCAAACTTTTTGCTTCCAACCATCCACAATACAGTGGAACGGCCGCAAAACAAAGCACAGATGAATTGGGTACGAGGAACCTGTATAACCGGACATTGAACCGGAAGTATGACTTCAGTGGGTTTAGGCCGGTAATTGGGAAAATCAGTAGCGAGTTGCTTTTAGCCTAATTGTTGTGATAAACTTATTAAATAGGTAAGTATTAACTCTATTTGATAAGTTTTATTTGAATGCACTCTGCGTTAGCGGAGTGCAGCCTAAAGAATGGAACTGAGCGATTTGCACTAACTTAAAAGTTAGTTTAATTAAGGGAAATTATACAATTAGTATTGATGTTTCCGAGACAGTTCCAAATATCAAATATGCATAATACGCAAGCAGGGGAACTATTATAATGGCCTTTACAAGTATATGGGGTGTGTTTGGAGCAATGGTTACTGCTGAAATTGTCATTTACAAAAAGTATCCGCGCTCGATGAGGCTTAACTTTTTCGATCACCGAACTTTGTATTGGTCACCAAATCGTCAATTTTAGTCCGATTTGGCTCATTTTTTGTGGGCATGCTCCACTTGAGCCATAATTTGGGATAAAATAAAAAAATCTGGCACCGCGAACCATTTTGGACAAGTTTTTACCGATTTCCAAAAAAGTATCCGCGCTCGATGAGGCTTAACTTTTTCGATCACCGAACTTTGTTTTGGTCACCAAATCGTCAATTTTAGTCCGATTTGGCTCATTTTTTGTGGGCATGCTGCACTTGAGCCATAATTTGGGATAAAATAAAAAAATCTGGCACCGCGAACCATTTTGGACAAGTTTTTACCGATTTCCAAAAAAGTATCCGCGCTCGATGAGGCTTAACTTTTTCGATCACCGAACTTTGTTTTGGTCACCAAATCGTCAATTTTAGTCCGATTTGGCTCATTTTTTGTGGGCATGCTCCACTTGAGCCATAGTTTGGGATAAAAAAAAAAAAACTGGCACCGCGAACCATTTTGGACAAGTTTTTACCGATTTCCAAAAAAGTATCCGCGCTCGATGAGGCTTAACTTTTTCGATCACCGAACTTTGTTCTGGTCACCAAATCGTCAATTTTAGTCCGATTTGGCTCATTTTTTGTGGGCATGCTCCACTTGAGCCATAATTTGGGATAAAATAAAAAAATCTGGCACCGCGAACCATTTTGGACAAGTTTTTACCGATTTCCAAAAAAGTATCCGCGCTCGATGAGGCTTAACTTTTTCGATCACCGAACTTTGTTTTGGTCACCAAATCGTCAATTTTAGTCCGATTTGGCTCATTTTTTGTGGGCATGCTGCACTTGAGCCATAATTTGGGATAAAATAAAAAAATCTGGCACCGCGAACCATTTTGGACAAGTTTTTACCGATTTCCAAAAAAGTATCCGCGCTCGATGAGGCTTAACTTTTTCGATCACCGAACTTTGTTTTGGTCACCAAATCGTCAATTTTAGTCCGATTTGGCTCATTTTTTGTGGGCATGCTCCACTTGAGCCATAGTTTGGGATAAAAAAAAAAAAACTGGCACCGCGAACCATTTTGGACAAGTTTTTACCGATTTCCAAAAAAGTATCCGCGCTCGATGAGGCTTAACTTTTTCGATCACCGAACTTTGTTCTGGTCACCAAATCGTCAATTTTAGTCCGATTTGGCTCATTTTTTGTGGGCATGCTCCACTTGAGCCATAATTTGGGATAAAATAAAAAAATCTGGCACCGCGAACCATTTTGGACAAGTTTTTACCGATTTCCAAAAAAGTATCCGCGCTCGATGAGGCTTAACTTTTTCGATCACCGAACTTTGTTTTGGTCACCAAATCGTCAATTTTAGTCCGATTTGGCTCATTTTTTGTGGGCATGCTCCACTTGAGCCATAGTTTGGGATAAAATAAAAAAAACTGGCACCGCGAACCATTTTGGACAAGTTTTTACCGATTTCCAAAAAAGTATCCGCGCTCGATGAGGCTTAACTTTTTCGATCACCGAACTTTGTTTTGGTCACCAAATCGTCAATTTTAGTCCGATTTGGCTCATTTTTTGAGGGCATGCTCCACTTGAGCCATAGTTTGGGATAAAATAAAAAAAACTGGCACCGCGAACCATTTTGGACAAGTTTTTACCGATTTCCAAAAAAGTATCCGCGCTCGATGAGGCTTAACTTTTTCGATCACCGAGGCTTTTTGAGGCTCTAAAATGTGTAAATATCGAATAAAAGTATTCTATGAGGTTTGAATACTCAAAAGAAAAAGCCTACAACACCTGGTGTTCCCAAGCGGTCACCCATCCAAGTACTAACCAGGCCCAATGTTGCTTAACTTCGGTGATCGGACGAGAACCGGTGCATTCAACATGGTATGGTCGTAGGCATTTGCGTAAGCGGGAGCGAATTTATATACAACAGTATTGTATTGTAGTCTCATATTCATATACAGGATCACTTTAACTCGCCGCCTTGCGGTTTGCAAAATAGTCACTTAATACATGCAATTTTAGCCACGGTTGTGTTATAATTTATGCAATTCGTAGCCATACAGTGTATTATGACAAACGCGCAAACTTTTTGCTTCCAACCATCCACAATACAGTGGAACGGCCGCAAAACAAAGCACAGATGAATTGGGTACGAGGAACCTGTATAACCGGACATTGAACCGGAAGTATGACTTCAGTGGGTTTAGGCCGGTACTTGGGAAAATCAGTAGCGAGTTGCTTTTAGCCTAATTGTTGTGATTATAGCCTAATTTAGCCTAATTGTTGTGAACGAAACAAGCGAAAACGAATTACGCGAATGGTCATTCAAGTCCGCTAGCGGAGAAAGGCGATTTGAATGGTTAGATATACCTTTCAACGCTCACACGCCAGCGCTGCATAGCTGCACGTTTTGTGAAGCAGAGAATAAACCGCACATAGGTCACGATATAGCTTGGTGCAGACTAAACAAATCCAAAAAAGCGGCTAACCAAGAGACAAAACAACGCACAAAATCAAATGAACAAAATTCGCCAAGGCGAGAATTGAACCACCAAAGTACCACAAGCCAAAGAGTACCAAGCCGAGAATCGAACCAGCGCGAGCAGAGATCACCAAGCCGGGAATCGAACCCCTGCGAAGAGTCCCCCCAAAATCCCCTCACAATTGACGAAAGCGAAGCCTTCAGCACTCCTGAGGCCGAGTTTTGGAAGCAAGCGGCGACCGGACGACGAGGAGCAAAAAGAGACAACAACCACATCTCACCTATAGAGGCTCCTAGCAGATACGAGGTTCTGCGGAAACCTAGTAAACCTGATAAGAATATAAACGAAAGAGCTAAGCAAACTGAGCAAGACCATCCATCAATTTCATAAGATAACCTCACCTATATTTTATTTATGTTGAAATTATGGCTAGCTTTATTTCGTTTAATTGTCGGGGTTTAGGATCCCACTTAAAATTGTTAGAGCTTCTTTCCCAATTTAAGAACAAAATAAAAGAAAACAAATGTGTAATCGCACTTCAGGAAACAAAAATAGAAAGACTAAGTTCGAAACATCAAGCCGTTCTAACTCGTTACAAAATGCAATTCATTATTGAACCATCGGTCAATAAATCGGGTGGGCTCCTTTTACTTGTACCATATAATTGGACAATTGAACTAATAGGAAAAAACGCTTCATTTATCTTAATAAAGCATAATTTAACAAAAGAAGTTTTTGGAACAATATACCTGAACCCTTCACACCTAAGTACAGATATAATTTTATCCTTTGCCCAAATTGTCGAAAATTTTGCGAACGACTTCACAATATGGATAGGAGGAGACTTTAATGCAATTGATCCAATTGATGCTACATCTAAGGTTAGGGCGGGAGACAGAAGACTGAAAAGACATCAACAAATTAGCGATAGCTTTAATTCAATGGGATGCTTTGATGTTTTCAAACAACACAAAAAAAGACTTAAAACACATTTTGAAAAGAAAACTAATGAAGAATCTCGCATTGACTACATATTCAGTAACGAAATCGATTTAGTTGAAAGCGTCGCAACCATTAAAACACTTATAAGCGATCATTACATTCTACAATTAGACACATTCACAGAAAACCAAGATCCATGTTACGTACAAAAGCGCTGGAAGTTAGGATACAACATTATCAATGATCCCAAAAATTCTCAAGAGATTTTCAGATTAATTACAAATGTTGTGCAAAATTTCAATGAAAGAGGACTAACAAACAATTATGATATCTTCAAAGCTAAGCTAAGAGATTGTCTAAGGTATCTTGACCTAAGAGATGAAAAAAAGAGAAGAGATTTATTGAAACAAAGCTTTGAGAATGATAACACGCGAACAGCCCAAACCGAACGCTTGAAGGCGTCATTTCATTCAATAAAAAACTTCTATCTAGATCTGAATTGTGGAGACCCAAAGGCTCTCAAAAATCTCTTAAAGGACTTTAACAAAAATAAGAGCATTTCCGCAATTATAAATAGTAACGGTGAAGTAACAGAGGATATAGATGAAATAATAGACTCATTTACAGAATACTATAGTAACCTATATGGGAAAGAAGCTCAAAAGTCTGATAAGATAGAGATGCAAAACAAAATCATCAAACACTTTTCTAAAACTAATAACAAACTAATCGTGAAAGCGAAAAAGCATTTCAAGTCAGATGAATTTAAAGAACAAGAGGTTAGATCTGCTATTCAGAAACTTAATAGCCACAGCGCACCGGGATCTGATGGTTTTACATCTGACTTATACAAAAGAAACATTGACCTCTTTGCTCCAGAACTCACTAAGCTCTTTAACTCAATAGCTGAAAAAGAAAAAGTGCCTGGTTCGTTTTGCATCTCTATTATAAAGATGCTACCTAAACTTAACTCACTGTGTACTGTTGACAACTTCAGACCGATAAGCTTGCTTAATACCGATCTTAAAATTTTATCACATGTTCTAGCGTCTAGACTCAGAAAGCCTTTGAATACTCTTATAAAGAAACACCAATTTGCTTACCTCCCAAACCGCAGTATCAATACGGCTATCCTGCTAGCTCGTCTGGCTAAGGAAAAGTTAGGCAGATCAAACTGCATGATCTCTATTGATTTCAGTAAAGCGTTCGATAGACTTGGCAGAGATTACTTTTTGAAACTATTAAATGAGATAGGCTGCCCTCTCATACTGACGAAAACAATTGAAAGCTTGTATAGAGAGACTAAAGCATGTATTGAAGTCAATGATCAGCTCTCAAGTTTCATTCAAATTGAGAACGGTATTAAGCAAGGTTGTCCACTTTCTGCTCTCCTCTTCATTCTAGGTATAGAGCCGCTTCTTCAATCTATGCGTAGAAACACTAAGATAAAAACAAATCAAAAGTTAAAGCTAATTGCATACGCTGATGACATCACAGTTTTTACCCAAACTGCGTGCATAAAACAAGTTTTAGATGAAGTTGAGAGTTTCAACTACGCATCTGGACTTCAACTCAATTTACAAAAAACCAAAGTGCTTATGAAAGGCGAAAACGATCTAACCATAACAAAGGTAGATGAATTAAAAATTTTAGGAATAGTGATTAAATTAAATGAAAACAAAGCTCATGCAAAAGCAAACTTAAGAAGAATTGCCTCTGAAAGCTCAAAATATAGCCTAAAATCGATGACATTACGTGCCAGATGCATTAATATTTCAACGTTTGTGCGAAGTAAGCTGATTTACCAGTTTCGACACATAGACCTTAAAAAGACATTCATAGACGAAGTAGAAATGATGATGATTCATTCCTTGTGGAATAAACAAAAACATTCTCTGAACAAAAATCTGCTTTATTATTCTACTAAGAAAGGCGGCGTTGGTTTTAACAATTTGAAAACACAAATATTGGCCTGTAAACTGATAGATCTGGCGAAAACAGCTAAAACTATTAACAATATAGCAACGATTCTCAAATCCAAACTTTACAAAGATTTTCTAAAATTTGCAAAAGAGATAGGGCTTTCCAAGATGTCAATTACAAAGGATAGCTGCACTATAGATTATTTGAATAAGACTATCGACATTACAAACATGTCGCAGGCAAAACTCCATCATATTTTAACAGCGCACTCAGAAGTTAATGGGAGAATTGAGGAAAGAATTCGAGCCTTTTGTGACTCAATAGATCAGGAGTTTTCAAATACATTGCTTACCTTCGTGAAAAACATTTGGAAAATAAAAACATTGACACCGCTAGATAAAAACGTCCTCTATCTGCTATTTTTGAACAGTTACTCGGAGAAACCAAAAAAATGGTTGAACAAAATTACAACCCACCCATTATGCTACTCGTGTGAAAAAGAATTTGAAACGTTTAAACACCTATTCTACGAATGTTCAACTGATGAAACGATTAGATCAAAACTACCCATGACTGATATAAACAAGCTAATTGAAGATAGAAATACGCTAGGTCTAAAATTCTTATTTGCTAAATTAATTTCATCCTGGGCAGAAGAGGAGAGTAGTTATATGACTAAACTGTACTTTATTGTAAATATTGATTAATTATTTATAAACTGTATACTGCATTGTTAATATGATTAACTTGTAATAAATTTTTGAAGCCTAATTGTTGTGATAAACTTATTAAATAGGTAAGTATTAACTCTATTTGATAAGTTTTATTTGCATGCACTCTGCGTTAGCGGACTGCAGCCTAAAGAATGGAACTGAGCGATTTGCACTAACTTAAAAGTTAGTTTAATTAAGGGAAATTATACAATTAGTATTGATGTTTCCGAGACAGTTCCAAATATCAAATATGCATAATACGCAAGCAGGGGAACTATTATAATGGCCTTTACAAGTATATGGGGTGTGTTTGGAGCAATGGTTACTGCTGAAATTGTCATTTACAAAAAGTATCCGCGCTCGATGAGGCTTAACTTTTTCGATCACCGAACTTTGTATTGGTCACCAAATCGTCAATTTTAGTCCGATTTGGCTCATTTTTTGTGGGCATGCTCCACTTGAGCCATAATTTGGGATAAAATAAAAAAATCTGGCACCGCGAACCATTTTGGACAAGTTTTTACCGATTTCCAAAAAAGTATCCGCGCTCGATGAGGCTTAACTTTTTCGATCACCGAACTTTGTTTTGGTCACCAAATCGTCAATTTTAGTCCGATTTGGCTCATTTTTTGTGGGCATGCTGCACTTGAGCCATAATTTGGGATAAAATAAAAAAAACTGGCACCGCGAACCATTTTGGACAAGTTTTTACCGATTTCCAAAAAAGTATCCGCGCTCGATGAGGCTTAACTTTTTCGATCACCGAACTTTGTTTTGGTCACCAAATCGTCAATTTTAGTCCGATTTGGCTCATTTTTTGTGGGCATGCTGCACTTGAGCCATAATTTGGGATAAAATAAAAAAATCTGGCACCGCGAACCATTTTGGACAAGTTTTTACCGATTTCCAAAAAAGTATCCGCGCTCGATGAGGCTTAACTTTTTCGATCACCGAACTTTGTTTTGGTCACCAAATCGTCAATTTTAGTCCGATTTGGCTCATTTTTTGTGGGCATGCTCCACTTGAGCCATAGTTTGGGATAAAATAAAAAAAACTGGCACCGCGAACCATTTTGGACAAGTTTTTACCGATTTCCAAAAAAGTATCCGCGCTCGATGAGGCTTAACTTTTTCGATCACCGAACTTTGTTGTGGTCACCAAATCGTCAATTTTAGTCCGATTTGGCTCATTTTTGTGGGCATGCTCCACTTGAGCCATAATTTGGGATAAAATAAAAAAAAACTGGCACCGCGAACCATTTTGGACAAGTTTTTACCGATTTCCAAAAAAGTATCCGCGCTCGATGAGGCTTAACTTTTTCGATCACCGAACTTTGTTTTGGTCACCAAATCGTCAATTTTAGTCCGATTTGGCTCATTTTTTGAGGGCATGCTCCACTTGAGCCATAGTTTGGGATAAAATAAAAAAAAACTGGCACCGCGAACCATTTTGGACAAGTTTTTACCGATTTCCAAAAAAGTATCCGCGCTCGATGAGGCTTAACTTTTTCGATCACCGAGGCTTTTTGAGGCTCTAAAATGTGTAAATATCGAATAAAAGTATTCTATGAGGTTTGAATACTCAAAAGAAAAAGCCTACAACACCTGGTGTTCCCAAGCGGTCACCCATCCAAGTACTAACCAGGCCCAATGTTGCTTAACTTCGGTGATCGGACGAGAACCGGTGCATTCAACATGGTATGGTCGTAGGCATTTGCGTAAGCGGGAGCGAATTTATATACAACAGTATTGTATTGTAGTCTCATATTCATATACAGGATCACTTTAACTCGCCGCCTTGCGGTTTGCAAAATAGTCACTTAATACATGCAATTTTAGCCACGGTTGTGTTATAATTTATGCAATTCGTAGCCATACAGTGTATTATGACAAACGCGCAAACTTTTTGCTTCCAACCATCCACAATACAGTGGAACGGCCGCAAAACAAAGCACAGATGAATTGGGTACGAGGAACCTGTATAACCGGACATTGAACCGGAAGTATGACTTCAGTGGGTTTAGGCCGGTAATTGGGAAAATCAGTAGCGAGTTGCTTTTAGCCTAATTGTTGTGATAAACTTATTAAATAGGTAAGTATTAACTCTATTTGATAAGTTTTATTTGAATGCACTCTGCGTTAGCGGAGTGCAGCCTAAAGAATGGAACTGAGCGATTTGCACTAACTTAAAAGTTAGTTTAATAAAGGGAAATTATACAATTAGTATTGATGTTTCCGAGACAGTTCCAAATATCAAATATACATAATACGCAAGCAGGGGAACTATTATAATGGCCTTTACAAGTATATGGGGTGTGTTTGGAGCAATGGTTACTGCTGAAATTGTCATTTACAAAAAGTATCCGCGCTCGATGAGGCTTAACTTTTTCGATCACCGAACTTTGTATTGGTCACCAAATCGTCAATTTTAGTCCGATTTGGCTCATTTTTTGTGGGCATGCTCCACTTGAGCCATAGTTTGGGATAAAATAAAAAAAAACTGGCACCGCGGACCATTTTGGACAAGTTTTTACCGATTTCCAAAAAAGTATCCGCGCTCGATGAGGCTTAACTTTTTCGATCACCGAACTTTGTTTTGGTCACCAAATCGTCAATTTTAGTCCGATTTGGCTCATTTTTTGAGGGCATGCTCCACTTGAGCCATAGTTTGGGATAAAATAAAAAAAAACTGGCACCGCGAACCATTTTGGACAAGTTTTTACCGATTTCCAAAAAAGTATCCGCGCTCGATGAGGCTTAACTTTTTCGATCACCGAGGCTTTTTGAGGCTCTAAAATGTGTAAATATCGAATAAAAGTATTCTATGAGGTTTGAATACTCAAAAGAAAAAGCCTACAACACCTGGTGTTCCCAAGCGGTCACCCATCCAAGTACTAACCAGGCCCAATGTTGCTTAACTTCGGTGATCGGACGAGAACCGGTGCATTCAACATGGTATGGTCGTAGGCATTTGCGTAAGCGGGAGCGAATTTATATACAACAGTATTGTATTGTAGTCTCATATTCATATACAGGATCACTTTAACTCGCCGCCTTGCGGTTTGCAAAATAGTCACTTAATACATGCAATTTTAGCCACGGTTGTGTTATAATTTATGCAATTCGTAGCCATACAGTGTATTATGACAAACGCGCAAACTTTTTGCTTCCAACCATCCACAATACAGTGGAACGGCCGCAAAACAAAGCACAGATGAATTGGGTACGAGGAACCTGTATAACCGGACATTGAACCGGAAGTATGACTTCAGTGGGTTTAGGCCGGTAATTGGGAAAATCAGTAGCGAGTTGCTTTTAGCCTAATTGTTGTGATAAACTTATTAAATAGGTAAGTATTAACTCTATTTGATAAGTTTTATTTGAATGCACTCTGCGTTAGCGGAGTGCAGCCTAAAGAATGGAACTGAGCGATTTGCACTAACTTAAAAGTTAGTTTAATAAAGGGAAATTATACAATTAGTATTGATGTTTCCGAGACAATTCCAAATATCAAATATACATAATACGCAAGCAGGGGAACTATTATAATGGCCTTTACAAGTATATGGGGTGTGTTTGGAGCAATGGTTACTGCTGAAATTGTCATTTACAAAAAGTATCCGCGCTCGATGAGGCTTAACTTTTTCGATCACCGAACTTTGTATTGGTCACCAAATCGTCAATTTTAGTCCGATTTGGCTCATTTTTTGTGGGCATGCTCCACTTGAGCCATAATTTGGGATAAAATAAAAAAATCTGGCACCGCGAACCATTTTGGACAAGTTTTTACCGATTTCCAAAAAAGTATCCGCGCTCGATGAGGCTTAACTTTTTCGATCACCGAACTTTGTTTTGGTCACCAAATCGTCAATTTTAGTCCGATTTGGCTCATTTTTTGAGGGCATGCTCCACTTGAGCCATAGTTTGGGATAAAATAAAAAAAAACTGGCACCGCGAACCATTTTGGACAAGTTTTTACCGATTTCCAAAAAAGTATCCGCGCTCGATGAGGCTTAACTTTTTCGATCACCGAGGCTTTTTGAGGCTCTAAAATGTGTAAATATCGAATAAAAGTATTCTATGAGGTTTGAATACTCAAAAGAAAAAGCCTACAACACCTGGTGTTCCCAAGCGGTCACCCATCCAAGTACTAACCAGGCCCAATGTTGCTTAACTTCGGTGATCGGACGAGAACCGGTGCATTCAACATGGTATGGTCGTAGGCATTTGCGTAAGCGGGAGCGAATTTATATACAACAGTATTGTATTGTAGTCTCATATTCATATACAGGATCACTTTAACTCGCCGCCTTGCGGTTTGCAAAATAGTCACTTAATACATGCAATTTTAGCCACGGTTGTGTTATAATTTATGCAATTCGTAGCCATACAGTGTATTATGACAAACGCGCAAACTTTTTGCTTCCAACCATCCACAATACAGTGGAACGGCCGCAAAACAAAGCACAGATGAATTGGGTACGAGGAACCTGTATAACCGGACATTGAACCGGAAGTATGACTTCAGTGGGTTTAGGCCGGTAATTGGGAAAATCAGTAGCGAGTTGCTTTTAGCCTAATTGTTGTGATAAACTTATTAAATAGGTAAGTATTAACTCTATTTGATAAGTTTTATTTGAATGCACTCTGCGTTAGCGGAGTGCAGCCTAAAGAATGGAACTGAGCGATTTGCACTAACTTAAAAGTTAGTTTAATAAAGGGAAATTATACAATTAGTATTGATGTTTCCGAGACAATTCCAAATATCAAATATACATAATACGCAAGCAGGGGAACTATTATAATGGCCTTTACAAGTATATGGGGTGTGTTTGGAGCAATGGTTACTGCTGAAATTGTCATTTACAAAAAGTATCCGCGCTCGATGAGGCTTAACTTTTTCGATCACCGAACTTTGTATTGGTCACCAAATCGTCAATTTTAGTCCGATTTGGCTCATTTTTTGAGGGCATGCTCCACTTGAGCCATAGTTTGGGATAAAATAAAAAAAAACTGGCACCGCGAACCATTTTGGACAAGTTTTTACCGATTTCCAAAAAAGTATCCGCGCTCGATGAGGCTTAACTTTTTCGATCACCGAACTTTGTTTTGGTCACCAAATCGTCAATTTTAGTCCGATTTGGCTCATTTTTTGAGGGCATGCTCCACTTGAGCCATAGTTTGGGATAAAATAAAAAAAAACTGGCACCGCGAACCATTTTGGACAAGTTTTTACCGATTTCCAAAAAAGTATCCGCGCTCGATGAGGCTTAACTTTTTCGATCACCGAGGCTTTTTGAGGCTCTAAAATGTGTAAATATCGAATAAAAGTATTCTATGAGGTTTGAATACTCAAAAGAAAAAGCCTACAACACCTGGTGTTCCCAAGCGGTCGCCCATCCAAGTACTAACCAGGCCCAATGTTGCTTAACTTCGGTGATCGGACGAGAACCGGTGCATTCAACATGGTATGGTCGTAGGCATTTGCGTAAGCGGGAGCGAATTTATATACAACAGTATTGTATTGTAGTCTCATATTCATATACAGGATCACTTTAACTCGCCGCCTTGCGGTTTGCAAAATAGTCACTTAATACATGCAATTTTAGCCACGGTTGTGTTATAATTTATGCAATTCGTAGCCATACAGTGTATTATGACAAACGCGCAAACTTTTTGCTTCCAACCATCCACAATACAGTGGAACGGCCGCAAAACAAAGCACAGATGAATTGGGTACGAGGAACCTGTATAACCGGACATTGAACCGGAAGTATGACTTCAGTGGGTTTAGGCCGGTAATTGGGAAAATCAGTAGCGAGTTGCTTTTAGCCTAATTGTTGTGATAAACTTATTAAATAGGTAAGTATTAACTCTATTTGATAAGTTTTATTTGAATGCACTCTGCGTTAGCGGAGTGCAGCCTAAAGAATGGAACTGAGCGATTTGCACTAACTTAAAAGTTAGTTTAATAAAGGGAAATTATACAATTAGTATTGATGTTTCCGAGACAGTTCCAAATATCAAATATACATAATACGCAAGCAGGGGAACTATTATAATGGCCTTTACAAGTATATGGGGTGTGTTTGGAGCAATGGTTACTGCTGAAATTGTCATTTACAAAAAGTATCCGCGCTCGATGAGGCTTAACTTTTTCGATCACCGAACTTTGTATTGGTCACCAAATCGTCAATTTTAGTCCGATTTGGCTCATTTTTTGTGGGCATGCTCCACTTGAGCCATAGTTTGGGATAAAATAAAAAAAAACTGGCACCGCGGACCATTTTGGACAAGTTTTTACCGATTTCCAAAAAAGTATCCGCGCTCGATGAGGCTTAACTTTTTCGATCACCGAGGCTTTTTGAGGCTCTAAAATGTGTAAATATCGAATAAAAGTATTCTATGAGGTTTGAATACTCAAAAGAAAAAGCCTACAACACCTGGTGTTCCCAAGCGGTCACCCATCCAAGTACTAACCAGGCCCAATGTTGCTTAACTTCGGTGATCGGACGAGAACCGGTGCATTCAACATGGTATGGTCGTAGGCATTTGCGTAAGCGGGAGCGAATTTATATACAACAGTATTGTATTGTAGTCTCATATTCATATACAGGATCACTTTAACTCGCCGCCTTGCGGTTTGCAAAATAGTCACTTAATACATGCAATTTTAGCCACGGTTGTGTTATAATTTATGCAATTCGTAGCCATACAGTGTATTATGACAAACGCGCAAACTTTTTGCTTCCAACCATCCACAATACAGTGGAACGGCCGCAAAACAAAGCACAGATGAATTGGGTACGAGGAACCTGTATAACCGGACATTGAACCGGAAGTATGACTTCAGTGGGTTTAGGCCGGTAATTGGGAAAATCAGTAGCGAGTTGCTTTTAGCCTAATTGTTGTGATAAACTTATTAAATAGGTAAGTATTAACTCTATTTGATAAGTTTTATTTGAATGCACTCTGCGTTAGCGGAGTGCAGCCTAAAGAATGGAACTGAGCGATTTGCACTAACTTAAAAGTTAGTTTAATAAAGGGAAATTATACAATTAGTATTGATGTTTCCGAGACAGTTCCAAATATCAAATATACATAATACGCAAGCAGGGGAACTATTATAATGGCCTTTACAAGTATATGGGGTGTGTTTGGAGCAATGGTTACTGCTGAAATTGTCATTTACAAAAAGTATCCGCGCTCGATGAGGCTTAACTTTTTCGATCACCGAACTTTGTATTGGTCACCAAATCGTCAATTTTAGTCCGATTTGGCTCATTTTTTGTGGGCATGCTCCACTTGAGCCATAATTTGGGATAAAATAAAAAAATCTGGCACCGCGAACCATTTTGGACAAGTTTTTACCGATTTCCAAAAAAGTATCCGCGCTCGATGAGGCTTAACTTTTTCGATCACCGAACTTTGTTTTGGTCACCAAATCGTCAATTTTAGTCCGATTTGGCTCATTTTTTGAGGGCATGCTCCACTTGAGCCATAGTTTGGGATAAAATAAAAAAAAACTGGCACCGCGAACCATTTTGGACAAGTTTTTACCGATTTCCAAAAAAGTATCCGCGCTCGATGAGGCTTAACTTTTTCGATCACCGAGGCTTTTTGAGGCTCTAAAATGTGTAAATATCGAATAAAAGTATTCTATGAGGTTTGAATACTCAAAAGAAAAAGCCTACAACACCTGGTGTTCCCAAGCGGTCACCCATCCAAGTACTAACCAGGCCCAATGTTGCTTAACTTCGGTGATCGGACGAGAACCGGTGCATTCAACATGGTATGGTCGTAGGCATTTGCGTAAGCGGGAGCGAATTTATATACAACAGTATTGTATTGTAGTCTCATATTCATATACAGGATCACTTTAACTCGCCGCCTTGCGGTTTGCAAAATAGTCACTTAATACATGCAATTTTAGCCACGGTTGTGTTATAATTTATGCAATTCGTAGCCATACAGTGTATTATGACAAACGCGCAAACTTTTTGCTTCCAACCATCCACAATACAGTGGAACGGCCGCAAAACAAAGCACAGATGAATTGGGTACGAGGAACCTGTATAACCGGACATTGAACCGGAAGTATGACTTCAGTGGGTTTAGGCCGGTAATTGGGAAAATCAGTAGCGAGTTGCTTTTAGCCTAATTGTTGTGATAAACTTATTAAATAGGTAAGTATTAACTCTATTTGATAAGTTTTATTTGAATGCACTCTGCGTTAGCGGAGTGCAGCCTAAAGAATGGAACTGAGCGATTTGCACTAACTTAAAAGTTAGTTTAATAAAGGGAAATTATACAATTAGTATTGATGTTTCCGAGACAGTTCCAAATATCAAATATACATAATACGCAAGCAGGGGAACTATTATAATGGCCTTTACAAGTATATGGGGTGTGTTTGGAGCAATGGTTACTGCTGAAATTGTCATTTACAAAAAGTATCCGCGCTCGATGAGGCTTAACTTTTTCGATCACCGAACTTTGTATTGGTCACCAAATCGTCAATTTTAGTCCGATTTGGCTCATTTTTTGTGGGCATGCTCCACTTGAGCCATAATTTGGGATAAAATAAAAAAATCTGGCACCGCGAACCATTTTGGACAAGTTTTTACCGATTTCCAAAAAAGTATCCGCGCTCGATGAGGCTTAACTTTTTCGATCACCGAACTTTGTTTTGGTCACCAAATCGTCAATTTTAGTCCGATTTGGCTCATTTTTTGAGGGCATGCTCCACTTGAGCCATAGTTTGGGATAAAATAAAAAAAAACTGGCACCGCGAACCATTTTGGACAAGTTTTTACCGATTTCCAAAAAAGTATCCGCGCTCGATGAGGCTTAACTTTTTCGATCACCGAGGCTTTTTGAGGCTCTAAAATGTGTAAATATCGAATAAAAGTATTCTATGAGGTTTGAATACTCAAAAGAAAAAGCCTACAACACCTGGTGTTCCCAAGCGGTCACCCATCCAAGTACTAACCAGGCCCAATGTTGCTTAACTTCGGTGATCGGACGAGAACCGGTGCATTCAACATGGTATGGTCGTAGGCATTTGCGTAAGCGGGAGCGAATTTATATACAACAGTATTGTATTGTAGTCTCATATTCATATACAGGATCACTTTAACTCGCCGCCTTGCGGTTTGCAAAATAGTCACTTAATACATGCAATTTTAGCCACGGTTGTGTTATAATTTATGCAATTCGTAGCCATACAGTGTATTATGACAAACGCGCAAACTTTTTGCTTCCAACCATCCACAATACAGTGGAACGGCCGCAAAACAAAGCACAGATGAATTGGGTACGAGGAACCTGTATAACCGGACATTGAACCGGAAGTATGACTTCAGTGGGTTTAGGCCGGTAATTGGGAAAATCAGTAGCGAGTTGCTTTTAGCCTAATTGTTGTGATAAACTTATTAAATAGGTAAGTATTAACTCTATTTGATAAGTTTTATTTGAATGCACTCTGCGTTAGCGGAGTGCAGCCTAAAGAATGGAACTGAGCGATTTGCACTAACTTAAAAGTTAGTTTAATAAAGGGAAATTATACAATTAGTATTGATGTTTCCGAGACAATTCCAAATATCAAATATACATAATACGCAAGCAGGGGAACTATTATAATGGCCTTTACAAGTATATGGGGTGTGTTTGGAGCAATGGTTACTGCTGAAATTGTCATTTACAAAAAGTATCCGCGCTCGATGAGGCTTAACTTTTTCGATCACCGAACTTTGTATTGGTCACCAAATCGTCAATTTTAGTCCGATTTGGCTCATTTTTTGTGGGCATGCTCCACTTGAGCCATAATTTGGGATAAAATAAAAAAATCTGGCACCGCGAACCATTTTGGACAAGTTTTTACCGATTTCCAAAAAAGTATCCGCGCTCGATGAGGCTTAACTTTTTCGATCACCGAACTTTGTTTTGGTCACCAAATCGTCAATTTTAGTCCGATTTGGCTCATTTTTTGTGGGCATGCTGCACTTGAGCCATAATTTGGGATAAAATAAAAAAAACTGGCACCGCGAACCATTTTGGACAAGTTTTTACCGATTTCCAAAAAAGTATCCGCGCTCGATGAGGCTTAACTTTTTCGATCACCGAACTTTGTTTTGGTCACCAAATCGTCAATTTTAGTCCGATTTGGCTCATTTTTTGTGGGCATGCTCCACTTGAGCCATAATTTGGGATAAAATAAAAAAATCTGGCACCGCGAACCATTTTGGACAAGTTTTTACCGATTTCCAAAAAAGTATCCGCGCTCGATGAGGCTTAACTTTTTCGATCACCGAACTTTGTTTTGGTCACCAAATCGTCAATTTTAGTCCGATTTGGCTCATTTTTTGTGGGCATGCTCCACTTGAGCCATAGTTTGGGATAAAATAAAAAAAAACTGGCACCGCGAACCATTTTGGACAAGTTTTTACCGATTTCCAAAAAAGTATCCGCGCTCGATGAGGCTTAACTTTTTCGATCACCGAACTTTGTTCTGGTCACCAAATCGTCAATTTTAGTCCGATTTGGCTCATTTTTTGTGGGCATGCTCCACTTGAGCCATAGTTTGGGATAAAATAAAAAAAACTGGCACCGCGAACCATTTTGGACAAGTTTTTACCGATTTCCAAAAAAGTATCCGCGCTCGATGAGGCTTAACTTTTTCGATCACCGAGGCTTTTTGAGGCTCTAAAATGTGTAAATATCGAATAAAAGTATTCTATGAGGTTTGAATACTCAAAAGAAAAAGCCTACAACACCTGGTGTTCCCAAGCGGTCACCCATCCAAGTACTAACCAGGCCCAATGTTGCTTAACTTCGGTGATCGGACGAGAACCGGTGCATTCAACATGGTATGGTCGTAGGCATTTGCGTAAGCGGGAGCGAATTTATATACAACAGTATTGTATTGTAGTCTCATATTCATATACAGGATCACTTTAACTCGCCGCCTTGCGGTTTGCAAAATAGTCACTTAATACATGCAATTTTAGCCACGGTTGTGTTATAATTTATGCAATTCGTAGCCATACAGTGTATTATGACAAACGCGCAAACTTTTTGCTTCCAACCATCCACAATACAGTGGAACGGCCGCAAAACAAAGCACAGATGAATTGGGTACGAGGAACCTGTATAACCGGACATTGAACCGGAAGTATGACTTCAGTGGGTTTAGGCCGGTAATTGGGAAAATCAGTAGCGAGTTGCTTTTAGCCTAATTGTTGTGATAAACTTATTAAATAGGTAAGTATTAACTCTATTTGATAAGTTTTATTTGAATGCACTCTGCGTTAGCGGAGTGCAGCCTAAAGAATGGAACTGAGCGATTTGCACTAACTTAAAAGTTAGTTTAATAAAGGGAAATTATACAATTAGTATTGATGTTTCCGAGACAATTCCAAATATCAAATATACATAATACGCAAGCAGGGGAACTATTATAATGGCCTTTACAAGTATATGGGGTGTGTTTGGAGCAATGGTTACTGCTGAAATTGTCATTTACAAAAAGTATCCGCGCTCGATGAGGCTTAACTTTTTCGATCACCGAACTTTGTATTGGTCACCAAATCGTCAATTTTAGTCCGATTTGGCTCATTTTTTGTGGGCATGCTCCACTTGAGCCATAATTTGGGATAAAATAAAAAAATCTGGCACCGCGAACCATTTTGGACAAGTTTTTACCGATTTCCAAAAAAGTATCCGCGCTCGATGAGGCTTAACTTTTTCGATCACCGAACTTTGTTTTGGTCACCAAATCGTCAATTTTAGTCCGATTTGGCTCATTTTTTGTGGGCATGCTCCACTTGAGCCATAGTTTGGGATAAAATAAAAAAATCTGGCACCGCGAACCATTTTGGACAAGTTTTTACCGATTTCCAAAAAAGTATCCGCGCTCGATGAGGCTTAACTTTTTCGATCACCGAACTTTGTTTTGGTCACCAAATCGTCAATTTTAGTCCGATTTGGCTCATTTTTTGTGGGCATGCTCCACTTGAGCCATAGCTTGGGATAAAATAAAAAAAACTGGCACCGCGAACCATTTTGGACAAGTTTTTACCGATTTCCAAAAAAGTATCCGCGCTCGATGAGGCTTAACTTTTTCGATCACCGAACTTTGTTTTGGTCACCAAATCGTCAATTTTAGTCCGATTTGGCTCATTTTTTGTGGGCATGCTCCACTTGAGCCATAGTTTGGGATAAAATAAAAAAATCTGGCACCGCGAACCATTTTGGACAAGTTTTTACCGATTTCCAAAAAAGTATCCGCGCTCGATGAGGCTTAACTTTTTCGATCACCGAACTTTGTTTTGGTCACCAAATCGTCAATTTTAGTCCGATTTGGCTCATTTTTTGTGGGCATGCTCCACTTGAGCCATAGTTTGGGATAAAATAAAAAAAACTGGCACCGCGAACCATTTTGGACAAGTTTTTACCGATTTCCAAAAAAGTATCCGCGCTCGATGAGGCTTAACTTTTTCGATCACCGAACTTTGTTTTGGTCACCAAATCGTCAATTTTAGTCCGATTTGGCTCATTTTTTGTGGGCATGCTCCACTTGAGCCATAGTTTGGGATAAAATAAAAAAAACTGGCACCGCGAACCATTTTGGACAAGTTTTTACCGATTTCCAAAAAAGTATCCGCGCTCGATGAGGCTTAACTTTTTCGATCACCGAGGCTTTTTGAGGCTCTAAAATGTGTAAATATCGAATAAAAGTATTCTATGAGGTTTGAATACTCAAAAGAAAAAGCCTACAACACCTGGTGTTCCCAAGCGGTCACCCATCCAAGTACTAACCAGGCCCAATGTTGCTTAACTTCGGTGATCGGACGAGAACCGGTGCATTCAACATGGTATGGTCGTAGGCATTTGCGTAAGCGGGAGCGAATTTATATACAACAGTATTGTATTGTAGTCTCATATTCATATACAGGATCACTTTAACTCGCCGCCTTGCGGTTTGCAAAATAGTCACTTAATACATGCAATTTTAGCCACGGTTGTGTTATAATTTATGCAATTCGTAGCCATACAGTGTATTATGACAAACGCGCAAACTTTTTGCTTCCAACCATCCACAATACAGTGGAACGGCCGCAAAACAAAGCACAGATGAATTGGGTACGAGGAACCTGTATAACCGGACATTGAACCGGAAGTATGACTTCAGTGGGTTTAGGCCGGTAATTGGGAAAATCAGTAGCGAGTTGCTTTTAGCCTAATTGTTGTGATAAACTCATTAAATAGGTAAGTATTAACTCTATTTGATAAGTTTTATTTGAATGCACTCTGCGTTAGCGGAGTGCAGCCTAAAGAATGGAACTGAGCGATTTGCACTAACTTAAAAGTTAGTTTAATAAAGGGAAATTATACAATTAGTATTGATGTTTCCGAGACAATTCCAAATATCAAATATACATAATACGCAAGCAGGGGAACTATTATAATGGCCTTTACAAGTATATGGGGTGTGTTTGGAGCAATGGTTACTGCTGAAATTGTCATTTACAAAAAGTATCCGCGCTCGATGAGGCTTAACTTTTTCGATCACCGAACTTTGTATTGGTCACCAAATCGTCAATTTTAGTCCGATTTGGCTCATTTTTTGTGGGCATGCTCCACTTGAGCCATAATTTGGGATAAAATAAAAAAATCTGGCACCGCGAACCATTTTGGACAAGTTTTTACCGATTTCCAAAAAAGTATCCGCGCTCGATGAGGCTTAACTTTTTCGATCACCGAACTTTGTTTTGGTCACCAAATCGTCAATTTTAGTCCGATTTGGCTCATTTTTTGTGGGCATGCTGCACTTGAGCCATAATTTGGGATAAAATAAAAAAAACTGGCACCGCGAACCATTTTGGACAAGTTTTTACCGATTTCCAAAAAAGTATCCGCGCTCGATGAGGCTTAACTTTTTCGATCACCGAACTTTGTTTTGGTCACCAAATCGTCAATTTTAGTCCGATTTGGCTCATTTTTTGTGGGCATGCTCCACTTGAGCCATAATTTGGGATAAAATAAAAAAATCTGGCACCGCGAACCATTTTGGACAAGTTTTTACCGATTTCCAAAAAAGTATCCGCGCTCGATGAGGCTTAACTTTTTCGATCACCGAACTTTGTTTTGGTCACCAAATCGTCAATTTTAGTCCGATTTGGCTCATTTTTTGTGGGCATGCTCCACTTGAGCCATAGTTTGGGATAAAATAAAAAAAAACTGGCACCGCGAACCATTTTGGACAAGTTTTTACCGATTTCCAAAAAAGTATCCGCGCTCGATGAGGCTTAACTTTTTCGATCACCGAACTTTGTTCTGGTCACCAAATCGTCAATTTTAGTCCGATTTGGCTCATTTTTTGTGGGCATGCTCCACTTGAGCCATAGTTTGGGATAAAATAAAAAAAACTGGCACCGCGAACCATTTTGGACAAGTTTTTACCGATTTCCAAAAAAGTATCCGCGCTCGATGAGGCTTAACTTTTTCGATCACCGAGGCTTTTTGAGGCTCTAAAATGTGTAAATATCGAATAAAAGTATTCTATGAGGTTTGAATACTCAAAAGAAAAAGCCTACAACACCTGGTGTTCCCAAGCGGTCACCCATCCAAGTACTAACCAGGCCCAATGTTGCTTAACTTCGGTGATCGGACGAGAACCGGTGCATTCAACATGGTATGGTCGTAGGCATTTGCGTAAGCGGGAGCGAATTTATATACAACAGTATTGTATTGTAGTCTCATATTCATATACAGGATCACTTTAACTCGCCGCCTTGCGGTTTGCAAAATAGTCACTTAATACATGCAATTTTAGCCACGGTTGTGTTATAATTTATGCAATTCGTAGCCATACAGTGTATTATGACAAACGCGCAAACTTTTTGCTTCCAACCATCCACAATACAGTGGAACGGCCGCAAAACAAAGCACAGATGAATTGGGTACGAGGAACCTGTATAACCGGACATTGAACCGGAAGTATGACTTCAGTGGGTTTAGGCCGGTAATTGGGAAAATCAGTAGCGAGTTGCTTTTAGCCTAATTGTTGTGATAAACTTATTAAATAGGTAAGTATTAACTCTATTTGATAAGTTTTATTTGAATGCACTCTGCGTTAGCGGAGTGCAGCCTAAAGAATGGAACTGAGCGATTTGCACTAACTTAAAAGTTAGTTTAATAAAGGGAAATTATACAATTAGTATTGATGTTTCCGAGACAATTCCAAATATCAAATATACATAATACGCAAGCAGGGGAACTATTATAATGGCCTTTACAAGTATATGGGGTGTGTTTGGAGCAATGGTTACTGCTGAAATTGTCATTTACAAAAAGTATCCGCGCTCGATGAGGCTTAACTTTTTCGATCACCGAACTTTGTATTGGTCACCAAATCGTCAATTTTAGTCCGATTTGGCTCATTTTTTGTGGGCATGCTCCACTTGAGCCATAATTTGGGATAAAATAAAAAAATCTGGCACCGCGAACCATTTTGGACAAGTTTTTACCGATTTCCAAAAAAGTATCCGCGCTCGATGAGGCTTAACTTTTTCGATCACCGAACTTTGTTTTGGTCACCAAATCGTCAATTTTAGTCCGATTTGGCTCATTTTTTGTGGGCATGCTCCACTTGAGCCATAGTTTGGGATAAAATAAAAAAATCTGGCACCGCGAACCATTTTGGACAAGTTTTTACCGATTTCCAAAAAAGTATCCGCGCTCGATGAGGCTTAACTTTTTCGATCACCGAACTTTGTTTTGGTCACCAAATCGTCAATTTTAGTCCGATTTGGCTCATTTTTTGTGGGCATGCTCCACTTGAGCCATAGCTTGGGATAAAATAAAAAAAACTGGCACCGCGAACCATTTTGGACAAGTTTTTACCGATTTCCAAAAAAGTATCCGCGCTCGATGAGGCTTAACTTTTTCGATCACCGAACTTTGTTTTGGTCACCAAATCGTCAATTTTAGTCCGATTTGGCTCATTTTTTGTGGGCATGCTCCACTTGAGCCATAGTTTGGGATAAAATAAAAAAATCTGGCACCGCGAACCATTTTGGACAAGTTTTTACCGATTTCCAAAAAAGTATCCGCGCTCGATGAGGCTTAACTTTTTCGATCACCGAACTTTGTTTTGGTCACCAAATCGTCAATTTTAGTCCGATTTGGCTCATTTTTTGTGGGCATGCTCCACTTGAGCCATAGTTTGGGATAAAATAAAAAAAACTGGCACCGCGAACCATTTTGGACAAGTTTTTACCGATTTCCAAAAAAGTATCCGCGCTCGATGAGGCTTAACTTTTTCGATCACCGAACTTTGTTTTGGTCACCAAATCGTCAATTTTAGTCCGATTTGGCTCATTTTTTGTGGGCATGCTCCACTTGAGCCATAGTTTGGGATAAAATAAAAAAAACTGGCACCGCGAACCATTTTGGACAAGTTTTTACCGATTTCCAAAAAAGTATCCGCGCTCGATGAGGCTTAACTTTTTCGATCACCGAGGCTTTTTGAGGCTCTAAAATGTGTAAATATCGAATAAAAGTATTCTATGAGGTTTGAATACTCAAAAGAAAAAGCCTACAACACCTGGTGTTCCCAAGCGGTCACCCATCCAAGTACTAACCAGGCCCAATGTTGCTTAACTTCGGTGATCGGACGAGAACCGGTGCATTCAACATGGTATGGTCGTAGGCATTTGCGTAAGCGGGAGCGAATTTATATACAACAGTATTGTATTGTAGTCTCATATTCATATACAGGATCACTTTAACTCGCCGCCTTGCGGTTTGCAAAATAGTCACTTAATACATGCAATTTTAGCCACGGTTGTGTTATAATTTATGCAATTCGTAGCCATACAGTGTATTATGACAAACGCGCAAACTTTTTGCTTCCAACCATCCACAATACAGTGGAACGGCCGCAAAACAAAGCACAGATGAATTGGGTACGAGGAACCTGTATAACCGGACATTGAACCGGAAGTATGACTTCAGTGGGTTTAGGTTGGTAATTGGGAAAATCAGTAGCCAGTTGCTTTTAGCCTAATTGTTGTGATAAACTTATTAAATAGGTAAGTATTAACTCTATTTGATAAGTTTTATTTGAATGCACTCTGCGTTAGCGGAGTGCAGCCTAAAGAATGGAACTGAGCGATTTGCACTAACTTAAAAGTTAGTTTAATAAAGGGAAATTATACAATTAGTATTGATGTTTCCGAGACAATTCCAAATATCAAATATACATAATACGCAAGCAGGGGAACTATTATAATGGCCTTTACAAGTATATGGGGTGTGTTTGGAGCAATGGTTACTGCTGAAATTGTCATTTACAAAAAGTATCCGCGCTCGATGAGGCTTAACTTTTTCGATCACCGAACTTTGTTTTGGTCACCAAATCGTCAATTTTAGTCCGATTTGGCTCATTTTTTGTGGGCATGCTCCACTTGAGCCATAGTTTGGGATAAAATAAAAAAATCTGGCACCGCGAACCATTTTGGACAAGTTTTTACCGATTTCCAAAAAAGTATCCGCGCTCGATGAGGCTTAACTTTTTCGATCACCGAACTTTGTTTTGGTCACCAAATCGTCAATTTTAGTCCGATTTGGCTCATTTTTTGTGGGCATGCTCCACTTGAGCCATAGTTTGGGATAAAATAAAAAAATCTGGCACCGCGAACCATTTTGGACAAGTTTTTACCGATTTCCAAAAAAGTATCCGCGCTCGATGAGGCTTAACTTTTTCGATCACCGAACTTTGTTTTGGTCACCAAATCGTCAATTTTAGTCCGATTTGGCTCATTTTTTGTGGGCATGCTCCACTTGAGCCATAGTTTGGGATAAAATAAAAAAATCTGGCACCGCGAACCATTTTGGACAAGTTTTTACCGATTTCCAAAAAAGTATCCGCGCTCGATGAGGCTTAACTTTTTCGATCACCGAACTTTGTTTTGGTCACCAAATCGTCAATTTTAGTCCGATTTGGCTCATTTTTTGTGGGCATGCTCCACTTGAGCCATAGTTTGGGATAAAATAAAAAAATCTGGCACCGCGAACCATTTTGGACAAGTTTTTACCGATTTCCAAAAAAGTATCCGCGCTCGATGAGGCTTAACTTTTTCGATCACCGAACTTTGTTTTGGTCACCAAATCGTCAATTTTAGTCCGATTTGGCTCATTTTTTGTGGGCATGCTCCACTTGAGCCATAGCTTGGGATAAAATAAAAAAAACTGGCACCGCGAACCATTTTGGACAAGTTTTTACCGATTTCCAAAAAAGTATCCGCGCTCGATGAGGCTTAACTTTTTCGATCACCGAACTTTGTTTTGGTCACCAAATCGTCAATTTTAGTCCGATTTGGCTCATTTTTTGTGGGCATGCTCCACTTGAGCCATAGTTTGGGATAAAATAAAAAAATCTGGCACCGCGAACCATTTTGGACAAGTTTTTACCGATTTCCAAAAAAGTATCCGCGCTCGATGAGGCTTAACTTTTTCGATCACCGAACTTTGTTTTGGTCACCAAATCGTCAATTTTAGTCCGATTTGGCTCATTTTTTGTGGGCATGCTCCACTTGAGCCATAGTTTGGGATAAAATAAAAAAATCTGGCACCGCGAACCATTTTGGACAAGTTTTTACCGATTTCCAAAAAAGTATCCGCGCTCGATGAGGCTTAACTTTTTCGATCACCGAACTTTGTTTTGGTCACCAAATCGTCAATTTTAGTCCGATTTGGCTCATTTTTTGTGGGCATGCTCCACTTGAGCCATAGTTTGGGATAAAATAAAAAAATCTGGCACCGCGAACCATTTTGGACAAGTTTTTACCGATTTCCAAAAAAGTATCCGCGCTCGATGAGGCTTAACTTTTTCGATCACCGAACTTTGTTTTGGTCACCAAATCGTCAATTTTAGTCCGATTTGGCTCATTTTTTGTGGGCATGCTCCACTTGAGCCATAGCTTGGGATAAAATAAAAAAAACTGGCACCGCGAACCATTTTGGACAAGTTTTTACCGATTTCCAAAAAAGTATCCGCGCTCGATGAGGCTTAACTTTTTCGATCACCGAACTTTGTTTTGGTCACCAAATCGTCAATTTTAGTCCGATTTGGCTCATTTTTTGTGGGCATGCTCCACTTGAGCCATAGTTTGGGATAAAATAAAAAAATCTGGCACCGCGAACCATTTTGGACAAGTTTTTACCGATTTCCAAAAAAGTATCCGCGCTCGATGAGGCTTAACTTTTTCGATCACCGAACTTTGTTTTGGTCACCAAATCGTCAATTTTAGTCCGATTTGGCTCATTTTTTGTGGGCATGCTCCACTTGAGCCATAGCTTGGGATAAAATAAAAAAAACTGGCACCGCGAACCATTTTGGACAAGTTTTTACCGATTTCCAAAAAAGTATCCGCGCTCGATGAGGCTTAACTTTTTCGATCACCGAACTTTGTTTTGGTCACCAAATCGTCAATTTTAGTCCGATTTGGCTCATTTTTTGTGGGCATGCTCCACTTGAGCCATAGTTTGGGATAAAATAAAAAAATCTGGCACCGCGAACCATTTTGGACAAGTTTTTACCGATTTCCAAAAAAGTATCCGCGCTCGATGAGGCTTAACTTTTTCGATCACCGAACTTTGTTTTGGTCACCAAATCGTCAATTTTAGTCCGATTTGGCTCATTTTTTGTGGGCATGCTCCACTTGAGCCATAGCTTGGGATAAAATAAAAAAAACTGGCACCGCGAACCATTTTGGACAAGTTTTTACCGATTTCCAAAAAAGTATCCGCGCTCGATGAGGCTTAACTTTTTCGATCACCGAACTTTGTTTTGGTCACCAAATCGTCAATTTTAGTCCGATTTGGCTCATTTTTTGTGGGCATGCTCCACTTGAGCCATAGTTTGGGATAAAATAAAAAAATCTGGCACCGCGAACCATTTTGGACAAGTTTTTACCGATTTCCAAAAAAGTATCCGCGCTCGATGAGGCTTAACTTTTTCGATCACCGAACTTTGTTTTGGTCACCAAATCGTCAATTTTAGTCCGATTTGGCTCATTTTTTGTGGGCATGCTCCACTTGAGCCATAGCTTGGGATAAAATAAAAAAAACTGGCACCGCGAACCATTTTGGACAAGTTTTTACCGATTTCCAAAAAAGTATCCGCGCTCGATGAGGCTTAACTTTTTCGATCACCGAACTTTGTTTTGGTCACCAAATCGTCAATTTTAGTCCGATTTGGCTCATTTTTTGTGGGCATGCTCCACTTGAGCCATAGTTTGGGATAAAATAAAAAAATCTGGCACCGCGAACCATTTTGGACAAGTTTTTACCGATTTCCAAAAAAGTATCCGCGCTCGATGAGGCTTAACTTTTTCGATCACCGAACTTTGTTTTGGTCACCAAATCGTCAATTTTAGTCCGATTTGGCTCATTTTTTGTGGGCATGCTCCACTTGAGCCATAGCTTGGCATAAAATAAAAAAAACTGGCACCGCGAACCATTTTGGACAAGTTTTTACCGATTTCCAAAAAAGTATCCGCGCTCGATGAGGCTTAACTTTTTCGATCACCGAACTTTGTTTTGGTCACCAAATCGTCAATTTTAGTCCGATTTGGCTCATTTTTTGTGGGCATGCTCCACTTGAGCCATAGTTTGGGATAAAATAAAAAAATCTGGCACCGCGAACCATTTTGGACAAGTTTTTACCGATTTCCAAAAAAGTATCCGCGCTCGATGAGGCTTAACTTTTTCGATCACCGAACTTTGTTTTGGTCACCAAATCGTCAATTTTAGTCCGATTTGGCTCATTTTTTGTGGGCATGCTCCACTTGAGCCATAGTTTGGGATAAAATAAAAAAATCTGGCACCGCGAACCATTTTGGACAAGTTTTTACCGATTTCCAAAAAAGTATCCGCGCTCGATGAGGCTTAACTTTTTCGATCACCGAACTTTGTTTTGGTCACCAAATCGTCAATTTTAGTCCGATTTGGCTCATTTTTTGTGGGCATGCTCCACTTGAGCCATAGCTTGGGATAAAATAAAAAAAACTGGCACCGCGAACCATTTTGGACAAGTTTTTACCGATTTCCAAAAAAGTATCCGCGCTCGATGAGGCTTAACTTTTTCGATCACCGAACTTTGTTTTGGTCACCAAATCGTCAATTTTAGTCCGATTTGGCTCATTTTTTGTGGGCATGCTCCACTTGAGCCATAGTTTGGGATAAAATAAAAAAATCTGGCACCGCGAACCATTTTGGACAAGTTTTTACCGATTTCCAAAAAAGTATCCGCGCTCGATGAGGCTTAACTTTTTCGATCACCGAACTTTGTTTTGGTCACCAAATCGTCAATTTTAGTCCGATTTGGCTCATTTTTTGTGGGCATGCTCCACTTGAGCCATAGTTTGGGATAAAATAAAAAAATCTGGCACCGCGAACCATTTTGGACAAGTTTTTACCGATTTCCAAAAAAGTATCCGCGCTCGATGAGGCTTAACTTTTTCGATCACCGAACTTTGTTTTGGTCACCAAATCGTCAATTTTAGTCCGATTTGGCTCATTTTTTGTGGGCATGCTCCACTTGAGCCATAGTTTGGGATAAAATAAAAAAATCTGGCACCGCGAACCATTTTGGACAAGTTTTTACCGATTTCCAAAAAAGTATCCGCGCTCGATGAGGCTTAACTTTTTCGATCACCGAACTTTGTTTTGGTCACCAAATCGTCAATTTTAGTCCGATTTGGCTCATTTTTTGTGGGCATGCTCCACTTGAGCCATAGCTTGGGATAAAATAAAAAAAACTGGCACCGCGAACCATTTTGGACAAGTTTTTACCGATTTCCAAAAAAGTATCCGCGCTCGATGAGGCTTAACTTTTTCGATCACCGAACTTTGTTTTGGTCACCAAATCGTCAATTTTAGTCCGATTTGGCTCATTTTTTGTGGGCATGCTCCACTTGAGCCATAGTTTGGGATAAAATAAAAAAATCTGGCACCGCGAACCATTTTGGACAAGTTTTTACCGATTTCCAAAAAAGTATCCGCGCTCGATGAGGCTTAACTTTTTCGATCACCGAACTTTGTTTTGGTCACCAAATCGTCAATTTTAGTCCGATTTGGCTCATTTTTTGTGGGCATGCTCCACTTGAGCCATAGCTTGGGATAAAATAAAAAAAACTGGCACCGCGAACCATTTTGGACAAGTTTTTACCGATTTCCAAAAAAGTATCCGCGCTCGATGAGGCTTAACTTTTTCGATCACCGAACTTTGTTTTGGTCACCAAATCGTCAATTTTAGTCCGATTTGGCTCATTTTTTGTGGGCATGCTCCACTTGAGCCATAGTTTGGGATAAAATAAAAAAATCTGGCACCGCGAACCATTTTGGACAAGTTTTTACCGATTTCCAAAAAAGTATCCGCGCTCGATGAGGCTTAACTTTTTCGATCACCGAACTTTGTTTTGGTCACCAAATCGTCAATTTTAGTCCGATTTGGCTCATTTTTTGTGGGCATGCTCCACTTGAGCCATAGCTTGGGATAAAATAAAAAAAACTGGCACCGCGAACCATTTTGGACAAGTTTTTACCGATTTCCAAAAAAGTATCCGCGCTCGATGAGGCTTAACTTTTTCGATCACCGAACTTTGTTTTGGTCACCAAATCGTCAATTTTAGTCCGATTTGGCTCATTTTTTGTGGGCATGCTCCACTTGAGCCATAGTTTGGGATAAAATAAAAAAATCTGGCACCGCGAACCATTTTGGACAAGTTTTTACCGATTTCCAAAAAAGTATCCGCGCTCGATGAGGCTTAACTTTTTCGATCACCGAACTTTGTTTTGGTCACCAAATCGTCAATTTTAGTCCGATTTGGCTCATTTTTTGTGGGCATGCTCCACTTGAGCCATAGCTTGGGATAAAATAAAAAAAACTGGCACCGCGAACCATTTTGGACAAGTTTTTACCGATTTCCAAAAAAGTATCCGCGCTCGATGAGGCTTAACTTTTTCGATCACCGAACTTTGTTTTGGTCACCAAATCGTCAATTTTAGTCCGATTTGGCTCATTTTTTGTGGGCATGCTCCACTTGAGCCATAGTTTGGGATAAAATAAAAAAATCTGGCACCGCGAACCATTTTGGACAAGTTTTTACCGATTTCCAAAAAAGTATCCGCGCTCGATGAGGCTTAACTTTTTCGATCACCGAACTTTGTTTTGGTCACCAAATCGTCAATTTTAGTCCGATTTGGCTCATTTTTTGTGGGCATGCTCCACTTGAGCCATAGCTTGGGATAAAATAAAAAAAACTGGCACCGCGAACCATTTTGGACAAGTTTTTACCGATTTCCAAAAAAGTATCCGCGCTCGATGAGGCTTAACTTTTTCGATCACCGAACTTTGTTTTGGTCACCAAATCGTCAATTTTAGTCCGATTTGGCTCATTTTTTGTGGGCATGCTCCACTTGAGCCATAGTTTGGGATAAAATAAAAAAAACTGGCACCGCGAACCATTTTGGACAAGTTTTTACCGATTTCCAAAAAAGTATCCGCGCTCGATGAGGCTTAACTTTTTCGATCACCGAGGCTTTTTGAGGCTCTAAAATGTGTAAATATCGAATAAAAGTATTCTATGAGGTTTGAATACTCAAAAGAAAAAGCCTACAACACCTGGTGTTCCCAAGCGGTCACCCATCCAAGTACTAACCAGGCCCAATGTTGCTTAACTTCGGTGATCGGACGAGAACCGGTGCATTCAACATGGTATGGTCGTAGGCATTTGCGTAAGCGGGAGCGAATTTATATACAACAGTATTGTATTGTAGTCTCATATTCATATACAGGATCACTTTAACTCGCCGCCTTGCGGTTTGCAAAATAGTCACTTAATACATGCAATTTTAGCCACGGTTGTGTTATAATTTATGCAATTCGTAGCCATACAGTGTATTATGACAAACGCGCAAACTTTTTGCTTCCAACCATCCACAATACAGTGGAACGGCCGCAAAACAAAGCACAGATGAATTGGGTACGAGGAACCTGTATAACCGGACATTGAACCGGAAGTATGACTTCAGTGGGTTTAGGTTGGTAATTGGGAAAATCAGTAGCCAGTTGCTTTTAGCCTAATTGTTGTGATAAACTTATTAAATAGGTAAGTATTAACTCTATTTGATAAGTTTTATTTGAATGCACTCTGCGTTAGCGGAGTGCAGCCTAAAGAATGGAACTGAGCGATTTGCACTAACTTAAAAGTTAGTTTAATAAAGGGAAATTATACAATTAGTATTGATGTTTCCGAGACAGTTCCAAATATCAAATATGCATAACACGCAAGCAGGGGAACTATTATAATGGCCTTTACAAGTATATGGGGTGTGTTTGGAGCAATGGTTACTGCTGAAATTGTCATTTACAAAAAGTATCCGCGCTCGATGAGGCTTAACTTTTTCGATCACCGAACTTTGTTTTGGTCACCAAATCGTCAATTTTAGTCCGATTTGGCTCATTTTTTGTGGGCATGCTCCACTTGAGCCATAATTTGGGATAAAATAAAAAAATCTGGCACCGCGAACCATTTTGGACAAGTTTTTACCGATTTCCAAAAAAGTATCCGCGCTCGATGAGGCTTAACTTTTTCGATCACCGAACTTTGTTTTGGTCACCAAATCGTCAATTTTAGTCCGATTTGGCTCATTTTTTGTGGGCATGCTCCACTTGAGCCATAGCTTGGGATAAAATAAAAAAAACTGGCACCGCGAACCATTTTGGACAAGTTTTTACCGATTTCCAAAAAAGTATCCGCGCTCGATGAGGCTTAACTTTTTCGATCACCGAACTTTGTTTTGGTCACCAAATCGTCAATTTTAGTCCGATTTGGCTCATTTTTTGTGGGCATGCTCCACTTGAGCCATAATTTGGGATAAAATAAAAAAATCTGGCACCGCGAACCATTTTGGACAAGTTTTTACCGATTTCCAAAAAAGTATCCGCGCTCGATGAGGCTTAACTTTTTCGATCACCGAACTTTGTTTTGGTCACCAAATCGTCAATTTTAGTCCGATTTGGCTCATTTTTTGTGGGCATGCTCCACTTGAGCCATAGCTTGGGATAAAATAAAAAAAACTGGCACCGCGAACCATTTTGGACAAGTTTTTACCGATTTCCAAAAAAGTATCCGCGCTCGATGAGGCTTAACTTTTTCGATCACCGAACTTTGTTTTGGTCACCAAATCGTCAATTTTAGTCCGATTTGGCTCATTTTTTGTGGGCATGCTCCACTTGAGCCATAGTTTGGGATAAAATAAAAAAATCTGGCACCGCGAACCATTTTGGACAAGTTTTTACCGATTTCCAAAAAAGTATCCGCGCTCGATGAGGCTTAACTTTTTCGATCACCGAACTTTGTTTTGGTCACCAAATCGTCAATTTTAGTCCGATTTGGCTCATTTTTTGTGGGCATGCTCCACTTGAGCCATAGTTTGGGATAAAATAAAAAAATCTGGCACCGCGAACCATTTTGGACAAGTTTTTACCGATTTCCAAAAAAGTATCCGCGCTCGATGAGGCTTAACTTTTTCGATCACCGAACTTTGTTTTGGTCACCAAATCGTCAATTTTAGTCCGATTTGGCTCATTTTTTGTGGGCATGCTCCACTTGAGCCATAGTTTGGGATAAAATAAAAAAATCTGGCACCGCGAACCATTTTGGACAAGTTTTTACCGATTTCCAAAAAAGTATCCGCGCTCGATGAGGCTTAACTTTTTCGATCACCGAACTTTGTTTTGGTCACCAAATCGTCAATTTTAGTCCGATTTGGCTCATTTTTTGTGGGCATGCTCCACTTGAGCCATAGCTTGGGATAAAATAAAAAAAACTGGCACCGCGAACCATTTTGGACAAGTTTTTACCGATTTCCAAAAAAGTATCCGCGCTCGATGAGGCTTAACTTTTTCGATCACCGAACTTTGTTTTGGTCACCAAATCGTCAATTTTAGTCCGATTTGGCTCATTTTTTGTGGGCATGCTCCACTTGAGCCATAGTTTGGGATAAAATAAAAAAATCTGGCACCGCGAACCATTTTGGACAAGTTTTTACCGATTTCCAAAAAAGTATCCGCGCTCGATGAGGCTTAACTTTTTCGATCACCGAACTTTGTTTTGGTCACCAAATCGTCAATTTTAGTCCGATTTGGCTCATTTTTTGTGGGCATGCTCCACTTGAGCCATAGCTTGGGATAAAATAAAAAAAACTGGCACCGCGAACCATTTTGGACAAGTTTTTACCGATTTCCAAAAAAGTATCCGCGCTCGATGAGGCTTAACTTTTTCGATCACCGAACTTTGTTTTGGTCACCAAATCGTCAATTTTAGTCCGATTTGGCTCATTTTTTGTGGGCATGCTCCACTTGAGCCATAGTTTGGGATAAAATAAAAAAATCTGGCACCGCGAACCATTTTGGACAAGTTTTTACCGATTTCCAAAAAAGTATCCGCGCTCGATGAGGCTTAACTTTTTCGATCACCGAACTTTGTTTTGGTCACCAAATCGTCAATTTTAGTCCGATTTGGCTCATTTTTTGTGGGCATGCTCCACTTGAGCCATAGCTTGGGATAAAATAAAAAAAACTGGCACCGCGAACCATTTTGGACAAGTTTTTACCGATTTCCAAAAAAGTATCCGCGCTCGATGAGGCTTAACTTTTTCGATCACCGAACTTTGTTTTGGTCACCAAATCGTCAATTTTAGTCCGATTTGGCTCATTTTTTGTGGGCATGCTCCACTTGAGCCATAGTTTGGGATAAAATAAAAAAATCTGGCACCGCGAACCATTTTGGACAAGTTTTTACCGATTTCCAAAAAAGTATCCGCGCTCGATGAGGCTTAACTTTTTCGATCACCGAACTTTGTTTTGGTCACCAAATCGTCAATTTTAGTCCGATTTGGCTCATTTTTTGTGGGCATGCTCCACTTGAGCCATAGCTTGGGATAAAATAAAAAAAACTGGCACCGCGAACCATTTTGGACAAGTTTTTACCGATTTCCAAAAAAGTATCCGCGCTCGATGAGGCTTAACTTTTTCGATCACCGAACTTTGTTTTGGTCACCAAATCGTCAATTTTAGTCCGATTTGGCTCATTTTTTGTGGGCATGCTCCACTTGAGCCATAGTTTGGGATAAAATAAAAAAATCTGGCACCGCGAACCATTTTGGACAAGTTTTTACCGATTTCCAAAAAAGTATCCGCGCTCGATGAGGCTTAACTTTTTCGATCACCGAACTTTGTTTTGGTCACCAAATCGTCAATTTTAGTCCGATTTGGCTCATTTTTTGTGGGCATGCTCCACTTGAGCCATAGCTTGGGATAAAATAAAAAAAACTGGCACCGCGAACCATTTTGGACAAGTTTTTACCGATTTCCAAAAAAGTATCCGCGCTCGATGAGGCTTAACTTTTTCGATCACCGAACTTTGTTTTGGTCACCAAATCGTCAATTTTAGTCCGATTTGGCTCATTTTTTGTGGGCATGCTCCACTTGAGCCATAGTTTGGGATAAAATAAAAAAATCTGGCACCGCGAACCATTTTGGACAAGTTTTTACCGATTTCCAAAAAAGTATCCGCGCTCGATGAGGCTTAACTTTTTCGATCACCGAACTTTGTTTTGGTCACCAAATCGTCAATTTTAGTCCGATTTGGCTCATTTTTTGTGGGCATGCTCCACTTGAGCCATAGCTTGGGATAAAATAAAAAAAACTGGCACCGCGAACCATTTTGGACAAGTTTTTACCGATTTCCAAAAAAGTATCCGCGCTCGATGAGGCTTAACTTTTTCGATCACCGAACTTTGTTTTGGTCACCAAATCGTCAATTTTAGTCCGATTTGGCTCATTTTTTGTGGGCATGCTCCACTTGAGCCATAGTTTGGGATAAAATAAAAAAATCTGGCACCGCGAACCATTTTGGACAAGTTTTTACCGATTTCCAAAAAAGTATCCGCGCTCGATGAGGCTTAACTTTTTCGATCACCGAACTTTGTTTTGGTCACCAAATCGTCAATTTTAGTCCGATTTGGCTCATTTTTTGTGGGCATGCTCCACTTGAGCCATAGCTTGGGATAAAATAAAAAAAACTGGCACCGCGAACCATTTTGGACAAGTTTTTACCGATTTCCAAAAAAGTATCCGCGCTCGATGAGGCTTAACTTTTTCGATCACCGAACTTTGTTTTGGTCACCAAATCGTCAATTTTAGTCCGATTTGGCTCATTTTTTGTGGGCATGCTCCACTTGAGCCATAGTTTGGGATAAAATAAAAAAATCTGGCACCGCGAACCATTTTGGACAAGTTTTTACCGATTTCCAAAAAAGTATCCGCGCTCGATGAGGCTT
The DNA here is from genome assembly GCF_964194025.1 of Convolutriloba macropyga. Classification (NCBI taxonomy): domain Eukaryota; kingdom Metazoa; phylum Xenacoelomorpha; order Acoela; family Convolutidae; genus Convolutriloba; species Convolutriloba macropyga. The sequence continues at coordinate 23,519,449 of NC_134476.1, read as the reverse complement.
AACTTTTTCGATCACCGAACTTTGTTTTGGTCACCAAATCGTCAATTTTAGTCCGATTTGGCTCATTTTTTGTGGGCATGCTCCACTTGAGCCATAGCTTGGGATAAAATAAAAAAAACTGGCACCGCGAACCATTTTGGACAAGTTTTTACCGATTTCCAAAAAAGTATCCGCGCTCGATGAGGCTTAACTTTTTCGATCACCGAACTTTGTTTTGGTCACCAAATCGTCAATTTTAGTCCGATTTGGCTCATTTTTTGTGGGCATGCTCCACTTGAGCCATAGTTTGGGATAAAATAAAAAAAACTGGCACCGCGAACCATTTTGGACAAGTTTTTACCGATTTCCAAAAAAGTATCCGCGCTCGATGAGGCTTAACTTTTTCGATCACCGAGGCTTTTTGAGGCTCTAAAATGTGTAAATATCGAATAAAAGTATTCTATGAGGTTTGAATACTCAAAAGAAAAAGCCTACAACACCTGGTGTTCCCAAGCGGTCACCCATCCAAGTACTAACCAGGCCCAATGTTGCTTAACTTCGGTGATCGGACGAGAACCGGTGCATTCAACATGGTATGGTCGTAGGCATTTGCGTAAGCGGGAGCGAATTTATATACAACAGTATTGTATTGTAGTCTCATATTCATATACAGGATCACTTTAACTCGCCGCCTTGCGGTTTGCAAAATAGTCACTTAATACATGCAATTTTAGCCACGGTTGTGTTATAATTTATGCAATTCGTAGCCATACAGTGTATTATGACAAACGCGCAAACTTTTTGCTTCCAACCATCCACAATACAGTGGAACGGCCGCAAAACAAAGCACAGATGAATTGGGTACGAGGAACCTGTATAACCGGACATTGAACCGGAAGTATGACTTCAGTGGGTTTAGGTTGGTAATTGGGAAAATCAGTAGCCAGTTGCTTTTAGCCTAATTGTTGTGATAAACTTATTAAATAGGTAAGTATTAACTCTATTTGATAAGTTTTATTTGAATGCACTCTGCGTTAGCGGAGTGCAGCCTAAAGAATGGAACTGAGCGATTTGCACTAACTTAAAAGTTAGTTTAATAAAAGGAAATTATACAATTAGTATTGATGTTTCTGAGACAGTTCCAAATATCAAATATACATAATACGCAAGCAGGGGAACTATTATAATGGCCTTTACAAGTATATGGGGTGTGTTTGGAGCAATGGTTACTGCTGAAATTGTCATTTACAAAAAGTATCCGCGCTCGATGAGGCTTAACTTTTTCGATCACCGAACTTTGTTTTGGTCACCAAATCGTCAATTTTAGTCCGATTTGGCTCATTTTTTGTGGGCATGCTCCACTTGAGCCATAGTTTGGGATAAAATAAAAAAATCTGGCACCGCGAACCATTTTGGACAAGTTTTTACCGATTTCCAAAAAAGTATCCGCGCTCGATGAGGCTTAACTTTTTCGATCACCGAACTTTGTTTTGGTCACCAAATCGTCAATTTTAGTCCGATTTGGCTCATTTTTTGTGGGCATGCTCCACTTGAGCCATAGCTTGGGATAAAATAAAAAAAACTGGCACCGCGAACCATTTTGGACAAGTTTTTACCGATTTCCAAAAAAGTATCCGCGCTCGATGAGGCTTAACTTTTTCGATCACCGAACTTTGTTTTGGTCACCAAATCGTCAATTTTAGTCCGATTTGGCTCATTTTTTGTGGGCATGCTCCACTTGAGCCATAGTTTGGGATAAAATAAAAAAATCTGGCACCGCGAACCATTTTGGACAAGTTTTTACCGATTTCCAAAAAAGTATCCGCGCTCGATGAGGCTTAACTTTTTCGATCACCGAACTTTGTTTTGGTCACCAAATCGTCAATTTTAGTCCGATTTGGCTCATTTTTTGTGGGCATGCTCCACTTGAGCCATAGCTTGGGATAAAATAAAAAAAACTGGCACCGCGAACCATTTTGGACAAGTTTTTACCGATTTCCAAAAAAGTATCCGCGCTCGATGAGGCTTAACTTTTTCGATCACCGAACTTTGTTTTGGTCACCAAATCGTCAATTTTAGTCCGATTTGGCTCATTTTTTGTGGGCATGCTCCACTTGAGCCATAGTTTGGGATAAAATAAAAAAAACTGGCACCGCGAACCATTTTGGACAAGTTTTTACCGATTTCCAAAAAAGTATCCGCGCTCGATGAGGCTTAACTTTTTCGATCACCGAGGCTTTTTGAGGCTCTAAAATGTGTAAATATCGAATAAAAGTATTCTATGAGGTTTGAATACTCAAAAGAAAAAGCCTACAACACCTGGTGTTCCCAAGCGGTCACCCATCCAAGTACTAACCAGGCCCAATGTTGCTTAACTTCGGTGATCGGACGAGAACCGGTGCATTCAACATGGTATGGTCGTAGGCATTTGCGTAAGCGGGAGCGAATTTATATACAACAGTATTGTATTGTAGTCTCATATTCATATACAGGATCACTTTAACTCGCCGCCTTGCGGTTTGCAAAATAGTCACTTAATACATGCAATTTTAGCCACGGTTGTGTTATAATTTATGCAATTCGTAGCCATACAGTGTATTATGACAAACGCGCAAACTTTTTGCTTCCAACCATCCACAATACAGTGGAACGGCCGCAAAACAAAGCACAGATGAATTGGGTACGAGGAACCTGTATAACCGGACATTGAACCGGAAGTATGACTTCAGTGGGTTTAGGTTGGTAATTGGGAAAATCAGTAGCCAGTTGCTTTTAGCCTAATTGTTGTGATAAACTTATTAAATAGGTAAGTATTAACTCTATTTGATAAGTTTTATTTGAATGCACTCTGCGTTAGCGGAGTGCAGCCTAAAGAATGGAACTGAGCGATTTGCACTAACTTAAAAGTTAGTTTAATAAAGGGAAATTATACAATTAGTATTGATGTTTCCGAGACAGTTCCAAATATCAAATATGCATAACACGCAAGCAGGGGAACTATTATAATGGCCTTTACAAGTATATGGGGTGTGTTTGGAGCAATGGTTACTGCTGAAATTGTCATTTACAAAAAGTATCCGCGCTCGATGAGGCTTAACTTTTTCGATCACCGAACTTTGTTTTGGTCACCAAATCGTCAATTTTAGTCCGATTTGGCTCATTTTTTGTGGGCATGCTCCACTTGAGCCATAATTTGGGATAAAATAAAAAAATCTGGCACCGCGAACCATTTTGGACAAGTTTTTACCGATTTCCAAAAAAGTATCCGCGCTCGATGAGGCTTAACTTTTTCGATCACCGAACTTTGTTTTGGTCACCAAATCGTCAATTTTAGTCCGATTTGGCTCATTTTTTGTGGGCATGCTCCACTTGAGCCATAGCTTGGGATAAAATAAAAAAAACTGGCACCGCGAACCATTTTGGACAAGTTTTTACCGATTTCCAAAAAAGTATCCGCGCTCGATGAGGCTTAACTTTTTCGATCACCGAACTTTGTTTTGGTCACCAAATCGTCAATTTTAGTCCGATTTGGCTCATTTTTTGTGGGCATGCTCCACTTGAGCCATAATTTGGGATAAAATAAAAAAATCTGGCACCGCGAACCATTTTGGACAAGTTTTTACCGATTTCCAAAAAAGTATCCGCGCTCGATGAGGCTTAACTTTTTCGATCACCGAACTTTGTTTTGGTCACCAAATCGTCAATTTTAGTCCGATTTGGCTCATTTTTTGTGGGCATGCTCCACTTGAGCCATAGCTTGGGATAAAATAAAAAAAACTGGCACCGCGAACCATTTTGGACAAGTTTTTACCGATTTCCAAAAAAGTATCCGCGCTCGATGAGGCTTAACTTTTTCGATCACCGAACTTTGTTTTGGTCACCAAATCGTCAATTTTAGTCCGATTTGGCTCATTTTTTGTGGGCATGCTCCACTTGAGCCATAGTTTGGGATAAAATAAAAAAAACTGGCACCGCGAACCATTTTGGACAAGTTTTTACCGATTTCCAAAAAAGTATCCGCGCTCGATGAGGCTTAACTTTTTCGATCACCGAGGCTTTTTGAGGCTCTAAAATGTGTAAATATCGAATAAAAGTATTCTATGAGGTTTGAATACTCAAAAGAAAAAGCCTACAACACCTGGTGTTCCCAAGCGGTCACCCATCCAAGTACTAACCAGGCCCAATGTTGCTTAACTTCGGTGATCGGACGAGAACCGGTGCATTCAACATGGTATGGTCGTAGGCATTTGCGTAAGCGGGAGCGAATTTATATACAACAGTATTGTATTGTAGTCTCATATTCATATACAGGATCACTTTAACTCGCCGCCTTGCGGTTTGCAAAATAGTCACTTAATACATGCAATTTTAGCCACGGTTGTGTTATAATTTATGCAATTCGTAGCCATACAGTGTATTATGACAAACGCGCAAACTTTTTGCTTCCAACCATCCACAATACAGTGGAACGGCCGCAAAACAAAGCACAGATGAATTGGGTACGAGGAACCTGTATAACCGGACATTGAACCGGAAGTATGACTTCAGTGGGTTTAGGTTGGTAATTGGGAAAATCAGTAGCCAGTTGCTTTTAGCCTAATTGTTGTGATAAACTTATTAAATAGGTAAGTATTAACTCTATTTGATAAGTTTTATTTGAATGCACTCTGCGTTAGCGGAGTGCAGCCTAAAGAATGGAACTGAGCGATTTGCACTAACTTAAAAGTTAGTTTAATAAAGGGAAATTATACAATTAGTATTGATGTTTCCGAGACAGTTCCAAATATCAAATATGCATAACACGCAAGCAGGGGAACTATTATAATGGCCTTTACAAGTATATGGGGTGTGTTTGGAGCAATGGTTACTGCTGAAATTGTCATTTACAAAAAGTATCCGCGCTCGATGAGGCTTAACTTTTTCGATCACCGAACTTTGTTTTGGTCACCAAATCGTCAATTTTAGTCCGATTTGGCTCATTTTTTGTGGGCATGCTCCACTTGAGCCATAATTTGGGATAAAATAAAAAAATCTGGCACCGCGAACCATTTTGGACAAGTTTTTACCGATTTCCAAAAAAGTATCCGCGCTCGATGAGGCTTAACTTTTTCGATCACCGAACTTTGTTTTGGTCACCAAATCGTCAATTTTAGTCCGATTTGGCTCATTTTTTGTGGGCATGCTCCACTTGAGCCATAGCTTGGGATAAAATAAAAAAAACTGGCACCGCGAACCATTTTGGACAAGTTTTTACCGATTTCCAAAAAAGTATCCGCGCTCGATGAGGCTTAACTTTTTCGATCACCGAACTTTGTTTTGGTCACCAAATCGTCAATTTTAGTCCGATTTGGCTCATTTTTTGTGGGCATGCTCCACTTGAGCCATAATTTGGGATAAAATAAAAAAATCTGGCACCGCGAACCATTTTGGACAAGTTTTTACCGATTTCCAAAAAAGTATCCGCGCTCGATGAGGCTTAACTTTTTCGATCACCGAACTTTGTTTTGGTCACCAAATCGTCAATTTTAGTCCGATTTGGCTCATTTTTTGTGGGCATGCTCCACTTGAGCCATAGCTTGGGATAAAATAAAAAAAACTGGCACCGCGAACCATTTTGGACAAGTTTTTACCGATTTCCAAAAAAGTATCCGCGCTCGATGAGGCTTAACTTTTTCGATCACCGAACTTTGTTTTGGTCACCAAATCGTCAATTTTAGTCCGATTTGGCTCATTTTTTGTGGGCATGCTCCACTTGAGCCATAGTTTGGGATAAAATAAAAAAATCTGGCACCGCGAACCATTTTGGACAAGTTTTTACCGATTTCCAAAAAAGTATCCGCGCTCGATGAGGCTTAACTTTTTCGATCACCGAACTTTGTTTTGGTCACCAAATCGTCAATTTTAGTCCGATTTGGCTCATTTTTTGTGGGCATGCTCCACTTGAGCCATAGCTTGGGATAAAATAAAAAAAACTGGCACCGCGAACCATTTTGGACAAGTTTTTACCGATTTCCAAAAAAGTATCCGCGCTCGATGAGGCTTAACTTTTTCGATCACCGAACTTTGTTTTGGTCACCAAATCGTCAATTTTAGTCCGATTTGGCTCATTTTTTGTGGGCATGCTCCACTTGAGCCATAGTTTGGGATAAAATAAAAAAATCTGGCACCGCGAACCATTTTGGACAAGTTTTTACCGATTTCCAAAAAAGTATCCGCGCTCGATGAGGCTTAACTTTTTCGATCACCGAACTTTGTTTTGGTCACCAAATCGTCAATTTTAGTCCGATTTGGCTCATTTTTTGTGGGCATGCTCCACTTGAGCCATAGCTTGGGATAAAATAAAAAAAACTGGCACCGCGAACCATTTTGGACAAGTTTTTACCGATTTCCAAAAAAGTATCCGCGCTCGATGAGGCTTAACTTTTTCGATCACCGAACTTTGTTTTGGTCACCAAATCGTCAATTTTAGTCCGATTTGGCTCATTTTTTGTGGGCATGCTCCACTTGAGCCATAGTTTGGGATAAAATAAAAAAAACTGGCACCGCGAACCATTTTGGACAAGTTTTTACCGATTTCCAAAAAAGTATCCGCGCTCGATGAGGCTTAACTTTTTCGATCACCGAGGCTTTTTGAGGCTCTAAAATGTGTAAATATCGAATAAAAGTATTCTATGAGGTTTGAATACTCAAAAGAAAAAGCCTACAACACCTGGTGTTCCCAAGCGGTCACCCATCCAAGTACTAACCAGGCCCAATGTTGCTTAACTTCGGTGATCGGACGAGAACCGGTGCATTCAACATGGTATGGTCGTAGGCATTTGCGTAAGCGGGAGCGAATTTATATACAACAGTATTGTATTGTAGTCTCATATTCATATACAGGATCACTTTAACTCGCCGCCTTGCGGTTTGCAAAATAGTCACTTAATACATGCAATTTTAGCCACGGTTGTGTTATAATTTATGCAATTCGTAGCCATACAGTGTATTATGACAAACGCGCAAACTTTTTGCTTCCAACCATCCACAATACAGTGGAACGGCCGCAAAACAAAGCACAGATGAATTGGGTACGAGGAACCTGTATAACCGGACATTGAACCGGAAGTATGACTTCAGTGGGTTTAGGTTGGTAATTGGGAAAATCAGTAGCCAGTTGCTTTTAGCCTAATTGTTGTGATAAACTTATTAAATAGGTAAGTATTAACTCTATTTGATAAGTTTTATTTGAATGCACTCTGCGTTAGCGGAGTGCAGCCTAAAGAATGGAACTGAGCGATTTGCACTAACTTAAAAGTTAGTTTAATAAAGGGAAATTATACAATTAGTATTGATGTTTCCGAGACAGTTCCAAATATCAAATATGCATAACACGCAAGCAGGGGAACTATTATAATGGCCTTTACAAGTATATGGGGTGTGTTTGGAGCAATGGTTACTGCTGAAATTGTCATTTACAAAAAGTATCCGCGCTCGATGAGGCTTAACTTTTTCGATCACCGAACTTTGTTTTGGTCACCAAATCGTCAATTTTAGTCCGATTTGGCTCATTTTTTGTGGGCATGCTCCACTTGAGCCATAATTTGGGATAAAATAAAAAAATCTGGCACCGCGAACCATTTTGGACAAGTTTTTACCGATTTCCAAAAAAGTATCCGCGCTCGATGAGGCTTAACTTTTTCGATCACCGAACTTTGTTTTGGTCACCAAATCGTCAATTTTAGTCCGATTTGGCTCATTTTTTGTGGGCATGCTCCACTTGAGCCATAGCTTGGGATAAAATAAAAAAAACTGGCACCGCGAACCATTTTGGACAAGTTTTTACCGATTTCCAAAAAAGTATCCGCGCTCGATGAGGCTTAACTTTTTCGATCACCGAACTTTGTTTTGGTCACCAAATCGTCAATTTTAGTCCGATTTGGCTCATTTTTTGTGGGCATGCTCCACTTGAGCCATAATTTGGGATAAAATAAAAAAATCTGGCACCGCGAACCATTTTGGACAAGTTTTTACCGATTTCCAAAAAAGTATCCGCGCTCGATGAGGCTTAACTTTTTCGATCACCGAACTTTGTTTTGGTCACCAAATCGTCAATTTTAGTCCGATTTGGCTCATTTTTTGTGGGCATGCTCCACTTGAGCCATAGCTTGGGATAAAATAAAAAAAACTGGCACCGCGAACCATTTTGGACAAGTTTTTACCGATTTCCAAAAAAGTATCCGCGCTCGATGAGGCTTAACTTTTTCGATCACCGAACTTTGTTTTGGTCACCAAATCGTCAATTTTAGTCCGATTTGGCTCATTTTTTGTGGGCATGCTCCACTTGAGCCATAGTTTGGGATAAAATAAAAAAAACTGGCACCGCGAACCATTTTGGACAAGTTTTTACCGATTTCCAAAAAAGTATCCGCGCTCGATGAGGCTTAACTTTTTCGATCACCGAGGCTTTTTGAGGCTCTAAAATGTGTAAATATCGAATAAAAGTATTCTATGAGGTTTGAATACTCAAAAGAAAAAGCCTACAACACCTGGTGTTCCCAAGCGGTCACCCATCCAAGTACTAACCAGGCCCAATGTTGCTTAACTTCGGTGATCGGACGAGAACCGGTGCATTCAACATGGTATGGTCGTAGGCATTTGCGTAAGCGGGAGCGAATTTATATACAACAGTATTGTATTGTAGTCTCATATTCATATACAGGATCACTTTAACTCGCCGCCTTGCGGTTTGCAAAATAGTCACTTAATACATGCAATTTTAGCCACGGTTGTGTTATAATTTATGCAATTCGTAGCCATACAGTGTATTATGACAAACGCGCAAACTTTTTGCTTCCAACCATCCACAATACAGTGGAACGGCCGCAAAACAAAGCACAGATGAATTGGGTACGAGGAACCTGTATAACCGGACATTGAACCGGAAGTATGACTTCAGTGGGTTTAGGTTGGTAATTGGGAAAATCAGTAGCCAGTTGCTTTTAGCCTAATTGTTGTGATAAACTTATTAAATAGGTAAGTATTAACTCTATTTGATAAGTTTTATTTGAATGCACTCTGCGTTAGCGGAGTGCAGCCTAAAGAATGGAACTGAGCGATTTGCACTAACTTAAAAGTTAGTTTAATAAAGGGAAATTATACAATTAGTATTGATGTTTCCGAGACAGTTCCAAATATCAAATATGCATAACACGCAAGCAGGGGAACTATTATAATGGCCTTTACAAGTATATGGGGTGTGTTTGGAGCAATGGTTACTGCTGAAATTGTCATTTACAAAAAGTATCCGCGCTCGATGAGGCTTAACTTTTTCGATCACCGAACTTTGTTTTGGTCACCAAATCGTCAATTTTAGTCCGATTTGGCTCATTTTTTGTGGGCATGCTCCACTTGAGCCATAATTTGGGATAAAATAAAAAAATCTGGCACCGCGAACCATTTTGGACAAGTTTTTACCGATTTCCAAAAAAGTATCCGCGCTCGATGAGGCTTAACTTTTTCGATCACCGAACTTTGTTTTGGTCACCAAATCGTCAATTTTAGTCCGATTTGGCTCATTTTTTGTGGGCATGCTCCACTTGAGCCATAGCTTGGGATAAAATAAAAAAAACTGGCACCGCGAACCATTTTGGACAAGTTTTTACCGATTTCCAAAAAAGTATCCGCGCTCGATGAGGCTTAACTTTTTCGATCACCGAACTTTGTTTTGGTCACCAAATCGTCAATTTTAGTCCGATTTGGCTCATTTTTTGTGGGCATGCTCCACTTGAGCCATAATTTGGGATAAAATAAAAAAATCTGGCACCGCGAACCATTTTGGACAAGTTTTTACCGATTTCCAAAAAAGTATCCGCGCTCGATGAGGCTTAACTTTTTCGATCACCGAACTTTGTTTTGGTCACCAAATCGTCAATTTTAGTCCGATTTGGCTCATTTTTTGTGGGCATGCTCCACTTGAGCCATAGCTTGGGATAAAATAAAAAAAACTGGCACCGCGAACCATTTTGGACAAGTTTTTACCGATTTCCAAAAAAGTATCCGCGCTCGATGAGGCTTAACTTTTTCGATCACCGAACTTTGTTTTGGTCACCAAATCGTCAATTTTAGTCCGATTTGGCTCATTTTTTGTGGGCATGCTCCACTTGAGCCATAGTTTGGGATAAAATAAAAAAAACTGGCACCGCGAACCATTTTGGACAAGTTTTTACCGATTTCCAAAAAAGTATCCGCGCTCGATGAGGCTTAACTTTTTCGATCACCGAGGCTTTTTGAGGCTCTAAAATGTGTAAATATCGAATAAAAGTATTCTATGAGGTTTGAATACTCAAAAGAAAAAGCCTACAACACCTGGTGTTCCCAAGCGGTCACCCATCCAAGTACTAACCAGGCCCAATGTTGCTTAACTTCGGTGATCGGACGAGAACCGGTGCATTCAACATGGTATGGTCGTAGGCATTTGCGTAAGCGGGAGCGAATTTATATACAACAGTATTGTATTGTAGTCTCATATTCATATACAGGATCACTTTAACTCGCCGCCTTGCGGTTTGCAAAATAGTCACTTAATACATGCAATTTTAGCCACGGTTGTGTTATAATTTATGCAATTCGTAGCCATACAGTGTATTATGACAAACGCGCAAACTTTTTGCTTCCAACCATCCACAATACAGTGGAACGGCCGCAAAACAAAGCACAGATGAATTGGGTACGAGGAACCTGTATAACCGGACATTGAACCGGAAGTATGACTTCAGTGGGTTTAGGTTGGTAATTGGGAAAATCAGTAGCCAGTTGCTTTTAGCCTAATTGTTGTGATAAACTTATTAAATAGGTAAGTATTAACTCTATTTGATAAGTTTTATTTGAATGCACTCTGCGTTAGCGGAGTGCAGCCTAAAGAATGGAACTGAGCGATTTGCACTAACTTAAAAGTTAGTTTAATAAAGGGAAATTATACAATTAGTATTGATGTTTCCGAGACAGTTCCAAATATCAAATATGCATAACACGCAAGCAGGGGAACTATTATAATGGCCTTTACAAGTATATGGGGTGTGTTTGGAGCAATGGTTACTGCTGAAATTGTCATTTACAAAAAGTATCCGCGCTCGATGAGGCTTAACTTTTTCGATCACCGAACTTTGTTTTGGTCACCAAATCGTCAATTTTAGTCCGATTTGGCTCATTTTTTGTGGGCATGCTCCACTTGAGCCATAATTTGGGATAAAATAAAAAAATCTGGCACCGCGAACCATTTTGGACAAGTTTTTACCGATTTCCAAAAAAGTATCCGCGCTCGATGAGGCTTAACTTTTTCGATCACCGAACTTTGTTTTGGTCACCAAATCGTCAATTTTAGTCCGATTTGGCTCATTTTTTGTGGGCATGCTCCACTTGAGCCATAGCTTGGGATAAAATAAAAAAAACTGGCACCGCGAACCATTTTGGACAAGTTTTTACCGATTTCCAAAAAAGTATCCGCGCTCGATGAGGCTTAACTTTTTCGATCACCGAACTTTGTTTTGGTCACCAAATCGTCAATTTTAGTCCGATTTGGCTCATTTTTTGTGGGCATGCTCCACTTGAGCCATAATTTGGGATAAAATAAAAAAATCTGGCACCGCGAACCATTTTGGACAAGTTTTTACCGATTTCCAAAAAAGTATCCGCGCTCGATGAGGCTTAACTTTTTCGATCACCGAACTTTGTTTTGGTCACCAAATCGTCAATTTTAGTCCGATTTGGCTCATTTTTTGTGGGCATGCTCCACTTGAGCCATAGCTTGGGATAAAATAAAAAAAACTGGCACCGCGAACCATTTTGGACAAGTTTTTACCGATTTCCAAAAAAGTATCCGCGCTCGATGAGGCTTAACTTTTTCGATCACCGAACTTTGTTTTGGTCACCAAATCGTCAATTTTAGTCCGATTTGGCTCATTTTTTGTGGGCATGCTCCACTTGAGCCATAGTTTGGGATAAAATAAAAAAAACTGGCACCGCGAACCATTTTGGACAAGTTTTTACCGATTTCCAAAAAAGTATCCGCGCTCGATGAGGCTTAACTTTTTCGATCACCGAGGCTTTTTGAGGCTCTAAAATGTGTAAATATCGAATAAAAGTATTCTATGAGGTTTGAATACTCAAAAGAAAAAGCCTACAACACCTGGTGTTCCCAAGCGGTCACCCATCCAAGTACTAACCAGGCCCAATGTTGCTTAACTTCGGTGATCGGACGAGAACCGGTGCATTCAACATGGTATGGTCGTAGGCATTTGCGTAAGCGGGAGCGAATTTATATACAACAGTATTGTATTGTAGTCTCATATTCATATACAGGATCACTTTAACTCGCCGCCTTGCGGTTTGCAAAATAGTCACTTAATACATGCAATTTTAGCCACGGTTGTGTTATAATTTATGCAATTCGTAGCCATACAGTGTATTATGACAAACGCGCAAACTTTTTGCTTCCAACCATCCACAATACAGTGGAACGGCCGCAAAACAAAGCACAGATGAATTGGGTACGAGGAACCTGTATAACCGGACATTGAACCGGAAGTATGACTTCAGTGGGTTTAGGTTGGTAATTGGGAAAATCAGTAGCCAGTTGCTTTTAGCCTAATTGTTGTGATAAACTTATTAAATAGGTAAGTATTAACTCTATTTGATAAGTTTTATTTGAATGCACTCTGCGTTAGCGGAGTGCAGCCTAAAGAATGGAACTGAGCGATTTGCACTAACTTAAAAGTTAGTTTAATAAAGGGAAATTATACAATTAGTATTGATGTTTCCGAGACAGTTCCAAATATCAAATATGCATAACACGCAAGCAGGGGAACTATTATAATGGCCTTTACAAGTATATGGGGTGTGTTTGGAGCAATGGTTACTGCTGAAATTGTCATTTACAAAAAGTATCCGCGCTCGATGAGGCTTAACTTTTTCGATCACCGAACTTTGTTTTGGTCACCAAATCGTCAATTTTAGTCCGATTTGGCTCATTTTTTGTGGGCATGCTCCACTTGAGCCATAATTTGGGATAAAATAAAAAAATCTGGCACCGCGAACCATTTTGGACAAGTTTTTACCGATTTCCAAAAAAGTATCCGCGCTCGATGAGGCTTAACTTTTTCGATCACCGAACTTTGTTTTGGTCACCAAATCGTCAATTTTAGTCCGATTTGGCTCATTTTTTGTGGGCATGCTCCACTTGAGCCATAGCTTGGGATAAAATAAAAAAAACTGGCACCGCGAACCATTTTGGACAAGTTTTTACCGATTTCCAAAAAAGTATCCGCGCTCGATGAGGCTTAACTTTTTCGATCACCGAACTTTGTTTTGGTCACCAAATCGTCAATTTTAGTCCGATTTGGCTCATTTTTTGTGGGCATGCTCCACTTGAGCCATAATTTGGGATAAAATAAAAAAATCTGGCACCGCGAACCATTTTGGACAAGTTTTTACCGATTTCCAAAAAAGTATCCGCGCTCGATGAGGCTTAACTTTTTCGATCACCGAACTTTGTTTTGGTCACCAAATCGTCAATTTTAGTCCGATTTGGCTCATTTTTTGTGGGCATGCTCCACTTGAGCCATAGCTTGGGATAAAATAAAAAAAACTGGCACCGCGAACCATTTTGGACAAGTTTTTACCGATTTCCAAAAAAGTATCCGCGCTCGATGAGGCTTAACTTTTTCGATCACCGAACTTTGTTTTGGTCACCAAATCGTCAATTTTAGTCCGATTTGGCTCATTTTTTGTGGGCATGCTCCACTTGAGCCATAGTTTGGGATAAAATAAAAAAAACTGGCACCGCGAACCATTTTGGACAAGTTTTTACCGATTTCCAAAAAAGTATCCGCGCTCGATGAGGCTTAACTTTTTCGATCACCGAGGCTTTTTGAGGCTCTAAAATGTGTAAATATCGAATAAAAGTATTCTATGAGGTTTGAATACTCAAAAGAAAAAGCCTACAACACCTGGTGTTCCCAAGCGGTCACCCATCCAAGTACTAACCAGGCCCAATGTTGCTTAACTTCGGTGATCGGACGAGAACCGGTGCATTCAACATGGTATGGTCGTAGGCATTTGCGTAAGCGGGAGCGAATTTATATACAACAGTATTGTATTGTAGTCTCATATTCATATACAGGATCACTTTAACTCGCCGCCTTGCGGTTTGCAAAATAGTCACTTAATACATGCAATTTTAGCCACGGTTGTGTTATAATTTATGCAATTCGTAGCCATACAGTGTATTATGACAAACGCGCAAACTTTTTGCTTCCAACCATCCACAATACAGTGGAACGGCCGCAAAACAAAGCACAGATGAATTGGGTACGAGGAACCTGTATAACCGGACATTGAACCGGAAGTATGACTTCAGTGGGTTTAGGTTGGTAATTGGGAAAATCAGTAGCCAGTTGCTTTTAGCCTAATTGTTGTGATAAACTTATTAAATAGGTAAGTATTAACTCTATTTGATAAGTTTTATTTGAATGCACTCTGCGTTAGCGGAGTGCAGCCTAAAGAATGGAACTGAGCGATTTGCACTAACTTAAAAGTTAGTTTAATAAAGGGAAATTATACAATTAGTATTGATGTTTCCGAGACAGTTCCAAATATCAAATATGCATAACACGCAAGCAGGGGAACTATTATAATGGCCTTTACAAGTATATGGGGTGTGTTTGGAGCAATGGTTACTGCTGAAATTGTCATTTACAAAAAGTATCCGCGCTCGATGAGGCTTAACTTTTTCGATCACCGAACTTTGTTTTGGTCACCAAATCGTCAATTTTAGTCCGATTTGGCTCATTTTTTGTGGGCATGCTCCACTTGAGCCATAATTTGGGATAAAATAAAAAAATCTGGCACCGCGAACCATTTTGGACAAGTTTTTACCGATTTCCAAAAAAGTATCCGCGCTCGATGAGGCTTAACTTTTTCGATCACCGAACTTTGTTTTGGTCACCAAATCGTCAATTTTAGTCCGATTTGGCTCATTTTTTGTGGGCATGCTCCACTTGAGCCATAGCTTGGGATAAAATAAAAAAAACTGGCACCGCGAACCATTTTGGACAAGTTTTTACCGATTTCCAAAAAAGTATCCGCGCTCGATGAGGCTTAACTTTTTCGATCACCGAACTTTGTTTTGGTCACCAAATCGTCAATTTTAGTCCGATTTGGCTCATTTTTTGTGGGCATGCTCCACTTGAGCCATAGTTTGGGATAAAATAAAAAAAACTGGCACCGCGAACCATTTTGGACAAGTTTTTACCGATTTCCAAAAAAGTATCCGCGCTCGATGAGGCTTAACTTTTTCGATCACCGAGGCTTTTTGAGGCTCTAAAATGTGTAAATATCGAATAAAAGTATTCTATGAGGTTTGAATACTCAAAAGAAAAAGCCTACAACACCTGGTGTTCCCAAGCGGTCACCCATCCAAGTACTAACCAGGCCCAATGTTGCTTAACTTCGGTGATCGGACGAGAACCGGTGCATTCAACATGGTATGGTCGTAGGCATTTGCGTAAGCGGGAGCGAATTTATATACAACAGTATTGTATTGTAGTCTCATATTCATATACAGGATCACTTTAACTCGCCGCCTTGCGGTTTGCAAAATAGTCACTTAATACATGCAATTTTAGCCACGGTTGTGTTATAATTTATGCAATTCGTAGCCATACAGTGTATTATGACAAACGCGCAAACTTTTTGCTTCCAACCATCCACAATACAGTGGAACGGCCGCAAAACAAAGCACAGATGAATTGGGTACGAGGAACCTGTATAACCGGACATTGAACCGGAAGTATGACTTCAGTGGGTTTAGGTTGGTAATTGGGAAAATCAGTAGCCAGTTGCTTTTAGCCTAATTGTTGTGATAAACTTATTAAATAGGTAAGTATTAACTCTATTTGATAAGTTTTATTTGAATGCACTCTGCGTTAGCGGAGTGCAGCCTAAAGAATGGAACTGAGCGATTTGCACTAACTTAAAAGTTAGTTTAATAAAGGGAAATTATACAATTAGTATTGATGTTTCCGAGACAGTTCCAAATATCAAATATGCATAACACGCAAGCAGGGGAACTATTATAATGGCCTTTACAAGTATATGGGGTGTGTTTGGAGCAATGGTTACTGCTGAAATTGTCATTTACAAAAAGTATCCGCGCTCGATGAGGCTTAACTTTTTCGATCACCGAACTTTGTTTTGGTCACCAAATCGTCAATTTTAGTCCGATTTGGCTCATTTTTTGTGGGCATGCTCCACTTGAGCCATAATTTGGGATAAAATAAAAAAATCTGGCACCGCGAACCATTTTGGACAAGTTTTTACCGATTTCCAAAAAAGTATCCGCGCTCGATGAGGCTTAACTTTTTCGATCACCGAACTTTGTTTTGGTCACCAAATCGTCAATTTTAGTCCGATTTGGCTCATTTTTTGTGGGCATGCTCCACTTGAGCCATAGCTTGGGATAAAATAAAAAAAACTGGCACCGCGAACCATTTTGGACAAGTTTTTACCGATTTCCAAAAAAGTATCCGCGCTCGATGAGGCTTAACTTTTTCGATCACCGAACTTTGTTTTGGTCACCAAATCGTCAATTTTAGTCCGATTTGGCTCATTTTTTGTGGGCATGCTCCACTTGAGCCATAATTTGGGATAAAATAAAAAAATCTGGCACCGCGAACCATTTTGGACAAGTTTTTACCGATTTCCAAAAAAGTATCCGCGCTCGATGAGGCTTAACTTTTTCGATCACCGAACTTTGTTTTGGTCACCAAATCGTCAATTTTAGTCCGATTTGGCTCATTTTTTGTGGGCATGCTCCACTTGAGCCATAGCTTGGGATAAAATAAAAAAAACTGGCACCGCGAACCATTTTGGACAAGTTTTTACCGATTTCCAAAAAAGTATCCGCGCTCGATGAGGCTTAACTTTTTCGATCACCGAACTTTGTTTTGGTCACCAAATCGTCAATTTTAGTCCGATTTGGCTCATTTTTTGTGGGCATGCTCCACTTGAGCCATAGTTTGGGATAAAATAAAAAAAACTGGCACCGCGAACCATTTTGGACAAGTTTTTACCGATTTCCAAAAAAGTATCCGCGCTCGATGAGGCTTAACTTTTTCGATCACCGAGGCTTTTTGAGGCTCTAAAATGTGTAAATATCGAATAAAAGTATTCTATGAGGTTTGAATACTCAAAAGAAAAAGCCTACAACACCTGGTGTTCCCAAGCGGTCACCCATCCAAGTACTAACCAGGCCCAATGTTGCTTAACTTCGGTGATCGGACGAGAACCGGTGCATTCAACATGGTATGGTCGTAGGCATTTGCGTAAGCGGGAGCGAATTTATATACAACAGTATTGTATTGTAGTCTCATATTCATATACAGGATCACTTTAACTCGCCGCCTTGCGGTTTGCAAAATAGTCACTTAATACATGCAATTTTAGCCACGGTTGTGTTATAATTTATGCAATTCGTAGCCATACAGTGTATTATGACAAACGCGCAAACTTTTTGCTTCCAACCATCCACAATACAGTGGAACGGCCGCAAAACAAAGCACAGATGAATTGGGTACGAGGAACCTGTATAACCGGACATTGAACCGGAAGTATGACTTCAGTGGGTTTAGGTTGGTAATTGGGAAAATCAGTAGCCAGTTGCTTTTAGCCTAATTGTTGTGATAAACTTATTAAATAGGTAAGTATTAACTCTATTTGATAAGTTTTATTTGAATGCACTCTGCGTTAGCGGAGTGCAGCCTAAAGAATGGAACTGAGCGATTTGCACTAACTTAAAAGTTAGTTTAATAAAGGGAAATTATACAATTAGTATTGATGTTTCCGAGACAGTTCCAAATATCAAATATGCATAACACGCAAGCAGGGGAACTATTATAATGGCCTTTACAAGTATATGGGGTGTGTTTGGAGCAATGGTTACTGCTGAAATTGTCATTTACAAAAAGTATCCGCGCTCGATGAGGCTTAACTTTTTCGATCACCGAACTTTGTTTTGGTCACCAAATCGTCAATTTTAGTCCGATTTGGCTCATTTTTTGTGGGCATGCTCCACTTGAGCCATAATTTGGGATAAAATAAAAAAATCTGGCACCGCGAACCATTTTGGACAAGTTTTTACCGATTTCCAAAAAAGTATCCGCGCTCGATGAGGCTTAACTTTTTCGATCACCGAACTTTGTTTTGGTCACCAAATCGTCAATTTTAGTCCGATTTGGCTCATTTTTTGTGGGCATGCTCCACTTGAGCCATAGCTTGGGATAAAATAAAAAAAACTGGCACCGCGAACCATTTTGGACAAGTTTTTACCGATTTCCAAAAAAGTATCCGCGCTCGATGAGGCTTAACTTTTTCGATCACCGAACTTTGTTTTGGTCACCAAATCGTCAATTTTAGTCCGATTTGGCTCATTTTTTGTGGGCATGCTCCACTTGAGCCATAATTTGGGATAAAATAAAAAAATCTGGCACCGCGAACCATTTTGGACAAGTTTTTACCGATTTCCAAAAAAGTATCCGCGCTCGATGAGGCTTAACTTTTTCGATCACCGAACTTTGTTTTGGTCACCAAATCGTCAATTTTAGTCCGATTTGGCTCATTTTTTGTGGGCATGCTCCACTTGAGCCATAGCTTGGGATAAAATAAAAAAAACTGGCACCGCGAACCATTTTGGACAAGTTTTTACCGATTTCCAAAAAAGTATCCGCGCTCGATGAGGCTTAACTTTTTCGATCACCGAACTTTGTTTTGGTCACCAAATCGTCAATTTTAGTCCGATTTGGCTCATTTTTTGTGGGCATGCTCCACTTGAGCCATAATTTGGGATAAAATAAAAAAATCTGGCACCGCGAACCATTTTGGACAAGTTTTTACCGATTTCCAAAAAAGTATCCGCGCTCGATGAGGCTTAACTTTTTCGATCACCGAACTTTGTTTTGGTCACCAAATCGTCAATTTTAGTCCGATTTGGCTCATTTTTTGTGGGCATGCTCCACTTGAGCCATAGCTTGGGATAAAATAAAAAAAACTGGCACCGCGAACCATTTTGGACAAGTTTTTACCGATTTCCAAAAAAGTATCCGCGCTCGATGAGGCTTAACTTTTTCGATCACCGAACTTTGTTTTGGTCACCAAATCGTCAATTTTAGTCCGATTTGGCTCATTTTTTGTGGGCATGCTCCACTTGAGCCATAGTTTGGGATAAAATAAAAAAAACTGGCACCGCGAACCATTTTGGACAAGTTTTTACCGATTTCCAAAAAAGTATCCGCGCTCGATGAGGCTTAACTTTTTCGATCACCGAGGCTTTTTGAGGCTCTAAAATGTGTAAATATCGAATAAAAGTATTCTATGAGGTTTGAATACTCAAAAGAAAAAGCCTACAACACCTGGTGTTCCCAAGCGGTCACCCATCCAAGTACTAACCAGGCCCAATGTTGCTTAACTTCGGTGATCGGACGAGAACCGGTGCATTCAACATGGTATGGTCGTAGGCATTTGCGTAAGCGGGAGCGAATTTATATACAACAGTATTGTATTGTAGTCTCATATTCATATACAGGATCACTTTAACTCGCCGCCTTGCGGTTTGCAAAATAGTCACTTAATACATGCAATTTTAGCCACGGTTGTGTTATAATTTATGCAATTCGTAGCCATACAGTGTATTATGACAAACGCGCAAACTTTTTGCTTCCAACCATCCACAATACAGTGGAACGGCCGCAAAACAAAGCACAGATGAATTGGGTACGAGGAACCTGTATAACCGGACATTGAACCGGAAGTATGACTTCAGTGGGTTTAGGTTGGTAATTGGGAAAATCAGTAGCCAGTTGCTTTTAGCCTAATTGTTGTGATAAACTTATTAAATAGGTAAGTATTAACTCTATTTGATAAGTTTTATTTGAATGCACTCTGCGTTAGCGGAGTGCAGCCTAAAGAATGGAACTGAGCGATTTGCACTAACTTAAAAGTTAGTTTAATAAAGGGAAATTATACAATTAGTATTGATGTTTCCGAGACAGTTCCAAATATCAAATATGCATAACACGCAAGCAGGGGAACTATTATAATGGCCTTTACAAGTATATGGGGTGTGTTTGGAGCAATGGTTACTGCTGAAATTGTCATTTACAAAAAGTATCCGCGCTCGATGAGGCTTAACTTTTTCGATCACCGAACTTTGTTTTGGTCACCAAATCGTCAATTTTAGTCCGATTTGGCTCATTTTTTGTGGGCATGCTCCACTTGAGCCATAATTTGGGATAAAATAAAAAAATCTGGCACCGCGAACCATTTTGGACAAGTTTTTACCGATTTCCAAAAAAGTATCCGCGCTCGATGAGGCTTAACTTTTTCGATCACCGAACTTTGTTTTGGTCACCAAATCGTCAATTTTAGTCCGATTTGGCTCATTTTTTGTGGGCATGCTCCACTTGAGCCATAATTTGGGATAAAATAAAAAAATCTGGCACCGCGAACCATTTTGGACAAGTTTTTACCGATTTCCAAAAAAGTATCCGCGCTCGATGAGGCTTAACTTTTTCGATCACCGAACTTTGTTTTGGTCACCAAATCGTCAATTTTAGTCCGATTTGGCTCATTTTTTGTGGGCATGCTCCACTTGAGCCATAGCTTGGGATAAAATAAAAAAAACTGGCACCGCGAACCATTTTGGACAAGTTTTTACCGATTTCCAAAAAAGTATCCGCGCTCGATGAGGCTTAACTTTTTCGATCACCGAACTTTGTTTTGGTCACCAAATCGTCAATTTTAGTCCGATTTGGCTCATTTTTTGTGGGCATGCTCCACTTGAGCCATAATTTGGGATAAAATAAAAAAATCTGGCACCGCGAACCATTTTGGACAAGTTTTTACCGATTTCCAAAAAAGTATCCGCGCTCGATGAGGCTTAACTTTTTCGATCACCGAACTTTGTTTTGGTCACCAAATCGTCAATTTTAGTCCGATTTGGCTCATTTTTTGTGGGCATGCTCCACTTGAGCCATAATTTGGGATAAAATAAAAAAATCTGGCACCGCGAACCATTTTGGACAAGTTTTTACCGATTTCCAAAAAAGTATCCGCGCTCGATGAGGCTTAACTTTTTCGATCACCGAACTTTGTTTTGGTCACCAAATCGTCAATTTTAGTCCGATTTGGCTCATTTTTTGTGGGCATGCTCCACTTGAGCCATAATTTGGGATAAAATAAAAAAATCTGGCACCGCGAACCATTTTGGACAAGTTTTTACCGATTTCCAAAAAAGTATCCGCGCTCGATGAGGCTTAACTTTTTCGATCACCGAACTTTGTTTTGGTCACCAAATCGTCAATTTTAGTCCGATTTGGCTCATTTTTTGTGGGCATGCTCCACTTGAGCCATAGCTTGGGATAAAATAAAAAAAACTGGCACCGCGAACCATTTTGGACAAGTTTTTACCGATTTCCAAAAAAGTATCCGCGCTCGATGAGGCTTAACTTTTTCGATCACCGAACTTTGTTTTGGTCACCAAATCGTCAATTTTAGTCCGATTTGGCTCATTTTTTGTGGGCATGCTCCACTTGAGCCATAATTTGGGATAAAATAAAAAAATCTGGCACCGCGAACCATTTTGGACAAGTTTTTACCGATTTCCAAAAAAGTATCCGCGCTCGATGAGGCTTAACTTTTTCGATCACCGAACTTTGTTTTGGTCACCAAATCGTCAATTTTAGTCCGATTTGGCTCATTTTTTGTGGGCATGCTCCACTTGAGCCATAGCTTGGGATAAAATAAAAAAAACTGGCACCGCGAACCATTTTGGACAAGTTTTTACCGATTTCCAAAAAAGTATCCGCGCTCGATGAGGCTTAACTTTTTCGATCACCGAACTTTGTTTTGGTCACCAAATCGTCAATTTTAGTCCGATTTGGCTCATTTTTTGTGGGCATGCTCCACTTGAGCCATAGTTTGGGATAAAATAAAAAAAACTGGCACCGCGAACCATTTTGGACAAGTTTTTACCGATTTCCAAAAAAGTATCCGCGCTCGATGAGGCTTAACTTTTTCGATCACCGAGGCTTTTTGAGGCTCTAAAATGTGTAAATATCGAATAAAAGTATTCTATGAGGTTTGAATACTCAAAAGAAAAAGCCTACAACACCTGGTGTTCCCAAGCGGTCACCCATCCAAGTACTAACCAGGCCCAATGTTGCTTAACTTCGGTGATCGGACGAGAACCGGTGCATTCAACATGGTATGGTCGTAGGCATTTGCGTAAGCGGGAGCGAATTTATATACAACAGTATTGTATTGTAGTCTCATATTCATATACAGGATCACTTTAACTCGCCGCCTTGCGGTTTGCAAAATAGTCACTTAATACATGCAATTTTAGCCACGGTTGTGTTATAATTTATGCAATTCGTAGCCATACAGTGTATTATGACAAACGCGCAAACTTTTTGCTTCCAACCATCCACAATACAGTGGAACGGCCGCAAAACAAAGCACAGATGAATTGGGTACGAGGAACCTGTATAACCGGACATTGAACCGGAAGTATGACTTCAGTGGGTTTAGGTTGGTAATTGGGAAAATCAGTAGCCAGTTGCTTTTAGCCTAATTGTTGTGATAAACTTATTAAATAGGTAAGTATTAACTCTATTTGATAAGTTTTATTTGAATGCACTCTGCGTTAGCGGAGTGCAGCCTAAAGAATGGAACTGAGCGATTTGCACTAACTTTAAAAGTTAGTTTAATAAAGGGAAATTATACAATTAGTATTGATGTTTCCGAGACAGTTCCAAATATCAAATATGCATAACACGCAAGCAGGGGAACTATTATAATGGCCTTTACAAGTATATGGGGTGTGTTTGGAGCAATGGTTACTGCTGAAATTGTCATTTACAAAAAGTATCCGCGCTCGATGAGGCTTAACTTTTTCGATCACCGAACTTTGTTTTGGTCACCAAATCGTCAATTTTAGTCCGATTTGGCTCATTTTTTGTGGGCATGCTCCACTTGAGCCATAATTTGGGATAAAATAAAAAAATCTGGCACCGCGAACCATTTTGGACAAGTTTTTACCGATTTCCAAAAAAGTATCCGCGCTCGATGAGGCTTAACTTTTTCGATCACCGAACTTTGTTTTGGTCACCAAATCGTCAATTTTAGTCCGATTTGGCTCATTTTTTGTGGGCATGCTCCACTTGAGCCATAGCTTGGGATAAAATAAAAAAAACTGGCACCGCGAACCATTTTGGACAAGTTTTTACCGATTTCCAAAAAAGTATCCGCGCTCGATGAGGCTTAACTTTTTCGATCACCGAACTTTGTTTTGGTCACCAAATCGTCAATTTTAGTCCGATTTGGCTCATTTTTTGTGGGCATGCTCCACTTGAGCCATAGCTTGGGATAAAATAAAAAAAACTGGCACCGCGAACCATTTTGGACAAGTTTTTACCGATTTCCAAAAAAGTATCCGCGCTCGATGAGGCTTAACTTTTTCGATCACCGAACTTTGTTTTGGTCACCAAATCGTCAATTTTAGTCCGATTTGGCTCATTTTTTGTGGGCATGCTCCACTTGAGCCATAATTTGGGATAAAATAAAAAAATCTGGCACCGCGAACCATTTTGGACAAGTTTTTACCGATTTCCAAAAAAGTATCCGCGCTCGATGAGGCTTAACTTTTTCGATCACCGAACTTTGTTTTGGTCACCAAATCGTCAATTTTAGTCCGATTTGGCTCATTTTTTGTGGGCATGCTCCACTTGAGCCATAATTTGGGATAAAATAAAAAAATCTGGCACCGCGAACCATTTTGGACAAGTTTTTACCGATTTCCAAAAAAGTATCCGCGCTCGATGAGGCTTAACTTTTTCGATCACCGAACTTTGTTTTGGTCACCAAATCGTCAATTTTAGTCCGATTTGGCTCATTTTTTGTGGGCATGCTCCACTTGAGCCATAATTTGGGATAAAATAAAAAAATCTGGCACCGCGAACCATTTTGGACAAGTTTTTACCGATTTCCAAAAAAGTATCCGCGCTCGATGAGGCTTAACTTTTTCGATCACCGAACTTTGTTTTGGTCACCAAATCGTCAATTTTAGTCCGATTTGGCTCATTTTTTGTGGGCATGCTCCACTTGAGCCATAGCTTGGGATAAAATAAAAAAAACTGGCACCGCGAACCATTTTGGACAAGTTTTTACCGATTTCCAAAAAAGTATCCGCGCTCGATGAGGCTTAACTTTTTCGATCACCGAACTTTGTTTTGGTCACCAAATCGTCAATTTTAGTCCGATTTGGCTCATTTTTTGTGGGCATGCTCCACTTGAGCCATAATTTGGGATAAAATAAAAAAATCTGGCACCGCGAACCATTTTGGACAAGTTTTTACCGATTTCCAAAAAAGTATCCGCGCTCGATGAGGCTTAACTTTTTCGATCACCGAACTTTGTTTTGGTCACCAAATCGTCAATTTTAGTCCGATTTGGCTCATTTTTTGTGGGCATGCTCCACTTGAGCCATAGCTTGGGATAAAATAAAAAAAACTGGCACCGCGAACCATTTTGGACAAGTTTTTACCGATTTCCAAAAAAGTATCCGCGCTCGATGAGGCTTAACTTTTTCGATCACCGAACTTTGTTTTGGTCACCAAATCGTCAATTTTAGTCCGATTTGGCTCATTTTTTGTGGGCATGCTCCACTTGAGCCATAGTTTGGGATAAAATAAAAAAAACTGGCACCGCGAACCATTTTGGACAAGTTTTTACCGATTTCCAAAAAAGTATCCGCGCTCGATGAGGCTTAACTTTTTCGATCACCGAGGCTTTTTGAGGCTCTAAAATGTGTAAATATCGAATAAAAGTATTCTATGAGGTTTGAATACTCAAAAGAAAAAGCCTACAACACCTGGTGTTCCCAAGCGGTCACCCATCCAAGTACTAACCAGGCCCAATGTTGCTTAACTTCGGTGATCGGACGAGAACCGGTGCATTCAACATGGTATGGTCGTAGGCATTTGCGTAAGCGGGAGCGAATTTATATACAACAGTATTGTATTGTAGTCTCATATTCATATACAGGATCACTTTAACTCGCCGCCTTGCGGTTTGCAAAATAGTCACTTAATACATGCAATTTTAGCCACGGTTGTGTTATAATTTATGCAATTCGTAGCCATACAGTGTATTATGACAAACGCGCAAACTTTTTGCTTCCAACCATCCACAATACAGTGGAACGGCCGCAAAACAAAGCACAGATGAATTGGGTACGAGGAACCTGTATAACCGGACATTGAACCGGAAGTATGACTTCAGTGGGTTTAGGTTGGTAATTGGGAAAATCAGTAGCCAGTTGCTTTTAGCCTAATTGTTGTGATAAACTTATTAAATAGGTAAGTATTAACTCTATTTGATAAGTTTTATTTGAATGCACTCTGCGTTAGCGGAGTGCAGCCTAAAGAATGGAACTGAGCGATTTGCACTAACTTAAAAGTTAGTTTAATAAAGGGAAATTATACAATTAGTATTGATGTTTCCGAGACAGTTCCAAATATCAAATATGCATAACACGCAAGCAGGGGAACTATTATAATGGCCTTTACAAGTATATGGGGTGTGTTTGGAGCAATGGTTACTGCTGAAATTGTCATTTACAAAAAGTATCCGCGCTCGATGAGGCTTAACTTTTTCGATCACCGAACTTTGTTTTGGTCACCAAATCGTCAATTTTAGTCCGATTTGGCTCATTTTTTGTGGGCATGCTCCACTTGAGCCATAATTTGGGATAAAATAAAAAAATCTGGCACCGCGAACCATTTTGGACAAGTTTTTACCGATTTCCAAAAAAGTATCCGCGCTCGATGAGGCTTAACTTTTTCGATCACCGAACTTTGTTTTGGTCACCAAATCGTCAATTTTAGTCCGATTTGGCTCATTTTTTGTGGGCATGCTCCACTTGAGCCATAGCTTGGGATAAAATAAAAAAAACTGGCACCGCGAACCATTTTGGACAAGTTTTTACCGATTTCCAAAAAAGTATCCGCGCTCGATGAGGCTTAACTTTTTCGATCACCGAACTTTGTTTTGGTCACCAAATCGTCAATTTTAGTCCGATTTGGCTCATTTTTTGTGGGCATGCTCCACTTGAGCCATAGTTTGGGATAAAATAAAAAAAACTGGCACCGCGAACCATTTTGGACAAGTTTTTACCGATTTCCAAAAAAGTATCCGCGCTCGATGAGGCTTAACTTTTTCGATCACCGAGGCTTTTTGAGGCTCTAAAATGTGTAAATATCGAATAAAAGTATTCTATGAGGTTTGAATACTCAAAAGAAAAAGCCTACAACACCTGGTGTTCCCAAGCGGTCACCCATCCAAGTACTAACCAGGCCCAATGTTGCTTAACTTCGGTGATCGGACGAGAACCGGTGCATTCAACATGGTATGGTCGTAGGCATTTGCGTAAGCGGGAGCGAATTTATATACAACAGTATTGTATTGTAGTCTCATATTCATATACAGGATCACTTTAACTCGCCGCCTTGCGGTTTGCAAAATAGTCACTTAATACATGCAATTTTAGCCACGGTTGTGTTATAATTTATGCAATTCGTAGCCATACAGTGTATTATGACAAACGCGCAAACTTTTTGCTTCCAACCATCCACAATACAGTGGAACGGCCGCAAAACAAAGCACAGATGAATTGGGTACGAGGAACCTGTATAACCGGACATTGAACCGGAAGTATGACTTCAGTGGGTTTAGGTTGGTAATTGGGAAAATCAGTAGCCAGTTGCTTTTAGCCTAATTGTTGTGATAAACTTATTAAATAGGTAAGTATTAACTCTATTTGATAAGTTTTATTTGAATGCACTCTGCGTTAGCGGAGTGCAGCCTAAAGAATGGAACTGAGCGATTTGCACTAACTTAAAAGTTAGTTTAATAAAGGGAAATTATACAATTAGTATTGATGTTTCCGAGACAGTTCCAAATATCAAATATGCATAACACGCAAGCAGGGGAACTATTATAATGGCCTTTACAAGTATATGGGGTGTGTTTGGAGCAATGGTTACTGCTGAAATTGTCATTTACAAAAAGTATCCGCGCTCGATGAGGCTTAACTTTTTCGATCACCGAACTTTGTATTGGTCACCAAATCGTCAATTTTAGTCCGATTTGGCTCATTTTTTGTGGGCATGCTCCACTTGAGCCATAATTTGGGATAAAATAAAAAAATCTGGCACCGCGAACCATTTTGGACAAGTTTTTACCGATTTCCAAAAAAGTATCCGCGCTCGATGAGGCTTAACTTTTTCGATCACCGAACTTTGTTTTGGTCACCAAATCGTCAATTTTAGTCCGATTTGGCTCATTTTTTGTGGGCATGCTCCACTTGAGCCATAGCTTGGGATAAAATAAAAAAAACTGGCACCGCGAACCATTTTGGACAAGTTTTTACCGATTTCCAAAAAAGTATCCGCGCTCGATGAGGCTTAACTTTTTCGATCACCGAACTTTGTTTTGGTCACCAAATCGTCAATTTTAGTCCGATTTGGCTCATTTTTTGTGGGCATGCTCCACTTGAGCCATAGTTTGGGATAAAATAAAAAAAACTGGCACCGCGAACCATTTTGGACAAGTTTTTACCGATTTCCAAAAAAGTATCCGCGCTCGATGAGGCTTAACTTTTTCGATCACCGAGGCTTTTTGAGGCTCTAAAATGTGTAAATATCGAATAAAAGTATTCTATGAGGTTTGAATACTCAAAAGAAAAAGCCTACAACACCTGGTGTTCCCAAGCGGTCACCCATCCAAGTACTAACCAGGCCCAATGTTGCTTAACTTCGGTGATCGGACGAGAACCGGTGCATTCAACATGGTATGGTCGTAGGCATTTGCGTAAGCGGGAGCGAATTTATATACAACAGTATTGTATTGTAGTCTCATATTCATATACAGGATCACTTTAACTCGCCGCCTTGCGGTTTGCAAAATAGTCACTTAATACATGCAATTTTAGCCACGGTTGTGTTATAATTTATGCAATTCGTAGCCATACAGTGTATTATGACAAACGCGCAAACTTTTTGCTTCCAACCATCCACAATACAGTGGAACGGCCGCAAAACAAAGCACAGATGAATTGGGTACGAGGAACCTGTATAACCGGACATTGAACCGGAAGTATGACTTCAGTGGGTTTAGGTTGGTAATTGGGAAAATCAGTAGCCAGTTGCTTTTAGCCTAATTGTTGTGATAAACTTATTAAATAGGTAAGTATTAACTCTATTTGATAAGTTTTATTTGAATGCACTCTGCGTTAGCGGAGTGCAGCCTAAAGAATGGAACTGAGCGATTTGCACTAACTTAAAAGTTAGTTTAATAAAGGGAAATTATACAATTAGTATTGATGTTTCCGAGACAGTTCCAAATATCAAATATGCATAACACGCAAGCAGGGGAACTATTATAATGGCCTTTACAAGTATATGGGGTGTGTTTGGAGCAATGGTTACTGCTGAAATTGTCATTTACAAAAAGTATCCGCGCTCGATGAGGCTTAACTTTTTCGATCACCGAACTTTGTATTGGTCACCAAATCGTCAATTTTAGTCCGATTTGGCTCATTTTTTGTGGGCATGCTCCACTTGAGCCATAATTTGGGATAAAATAAAAAAATCTGGCACCGCGAACCATTTTGGACAAGTTTTTACCGATTTCCAAAAAAGTATCCGCGCTCGATGAGGCTTAACTTTTTCGATCACCGAACTTTGTTTTGGTCACCAAATCGTCAATTTTAGTCCGATTTGGCTCATTTTTTGTGGGCATGCTCCACTTGAGCCATAGCTTGGGATAAAATAAAAAAAACTGGCACCGCGAACCATTTTGGACAAGTTTTTACCGATTTCCAAAAAAGTATCCGCGCTCGATGAGGCTTAACTTTTTCGATCACCGAACTTTGTTTTGGTCACCAAATCGTCAATTTTAGTCCGATTTGGCTCATTTTTTGTGGGCATGCTCCACTTGAGCCATAGTTTGGGATAAAATAAAAAAAACTGGCACCGCGAACCATTTTGGACAAGTTTTTACCGATTTCCAAAAAAGTATCCGCGCTCGATGAGGCTTAACTTTTTCGATCACCGAGGCTTTTTGAGGCTCTAAAATGTGTAAATATCGAATAAAAGTATTCTATGAGGTTTGAATACTCAAAAGAAAAAGCCTACAACACCTGGTGTTCCCAAGCGGTCACCCATCCAAGTACTAACCAGGCCCAATGTTGCTTAACTTCGGTGATCGGACGAGAACCGGTGCATTCAACATGGTATGGTCGTAGGCATTTGCGTAAGCGGGAGCGAATTTATATACAACAGTATTGTATTGTAGTCTCATATTCATATACAGGATCACTTTAACTCGCCGCCTTGCGGTTTGCAAAATAGTCACTTAATACATGCAATTTTAGCCACGGTTGTGTTATAATTTATGCAATTCGTAGCCATACAGTGTATTATGACAAACGCGCAAACTTTTTGCTTCCAACCATCCACAATACAGTGGAACGGCCGCAAAACAAAGCACAGATGAATTGGGTACGAGGAACCTGTATAACCGGACATTGAACCGGAAGTATGACTTCAGTGGGTTTAGGTTGGTAATTGGGAAAATCAGTAGCCAGTTGCTTTTAGCCTAATTGTTGTGATAAACTTATTAAATAGGTAAGTATTAACTCTATTTGATAAGTTTTATTTGAATGCACTCTGCGTTAGCGGAGTGCAGCCTAAAGAATGGAACTGAGCGATTTGCACTAACTTAAAAGTTAGTTTAATAAAGGGAAATTATACAATTAGTATTGATGTTTCCGAGACAGTTCCAAATATCAAATATGCATAACACGCAAGCAGGGGAACTATTATAATGGCCTTTACAAGTATATGGGGTGTGTTTGGAGCAATGGTTACTGCTGAAATTGTCATTTACAAAAAGTATCCGCGCTCGATGAGGCTTAACTTTTTCGATCACCGAACTTTGTATTGGTCACCAAATCGTCAATTTTAGTCCGATTTGGCTCATTTTTTGTGGGCATGCTCCACTTGAGCCATAATTTGGGATAAAATAAAAAAATCTGGCACCGCGAACCATTTTGGACAAGTTTTTACCGATTTCCAAAAAAGTATCCGCGCTCGATGAGGCTTAACTTTTTCGATCACCGAACTTTGTTTTGGTCACCAAATCGTCAATTTTAGTCCGATTTGGCTCATTTTTTGTGGGCATGCTCCACTTGAGCCATAGCTTGGGATAAAATAAAAAAAACTGGCACCGCGAACCATTTTGGACAAGTTTTTACCGATTTCCAAAAAAGTATCCGCGCTCGATGAGGCTTAACTTTTTCGATCACCGAACTTTGTTTTGGTCACCAAATCGTCAATTTTAGTCCGATTTGGCTCATTTTTTGTGGGCATGCTCCACTTGAGCCATAGTTTGGGATAAAATAAAAAAAACTGGCACCGCGAACCATTTTGGACAAGTTTTTACCGATTTCCAAAAAAGTATCCGCGCTCGATGAGGCTTAACTTTTTCGATCACCGAGGCTTTTTGAGGCTCTAAAATGTGTAAATATCGAATAAAAGTATTCTATGAGGTTTGAATACTCAAAAGAAAAAGCCTACAACACCTGGTGTTCCCAAGCGGTCACCCATCCAAGTACTAACCAGGCCCAATGTTGCTTAACTTCGGTGATCGGACGAGAACCGGTGCATTCAACATGGTATGGTCGTAGGCATTTGCGTAAGCGGGAGCGAATTTATATACAACAGTATTGTATTGTAGTCTCATATTCATATACAGGATCACTTTAACTCGCCGCCTTGCGGTTTGCAAAATAGTCACTTAATACATGCAATTTTAGCCACGGTTGTGTTATAATTTATGCAATTCGTAGCCATACAGTGTATTATGACAAACGCGCAAACTTTTTGCTTCCAACCATCCACAATACAGTGGAACGGCCGCAAAACAAAGCACAGATGAATTGGGTACGAGGAACCTGTATAACCGGACATTGAACCGGAAGTATGACTTCAGTGGGTTTAGGTTGGTAATTGGGAAAATCAGTAGCCAGTTGCTTTTAGCCTAATTGTTGTGATAAACTTATTAAATAGGTAAGTATTAACTCTATTTGATAAGTTTTATTTGAATGCACTCTGCGTTAGCGGAGTGCAGCCTAAAGAATGGAACTGAGCGATTTGCACTAACTTAAAAGTTAGTTTAATAAAGGGAAATTATACAATTAGTATTGATGTTTCCGAGACAGTTCCAAATATCAAATATGCATAACACGCAAGCAGGGGAACTATTATAATGGCCTTTACAAGTATATGGGGTGTGTTTGGAGCAATGGTTACTGCTGAAATTGTCATTTACAAAAAGTATCCGCGCTCGATGAGGCTTAACTTTTTCGATCACCGAACTTTGTATTGGTCACCAAATCGTCAATTTTAGTCCGATTTGGCTCATTTTTTGTGGGCATGCTCCACTTGAGCCATAATTTGGGATAAAATAAAAAAATCTGGCACCGCGAACCATTTTGGACAAGTTTTTACCGATTTCCAAAAAAGTATCCGCGCTCGATGAGGCTTAACTTTTTCGATCACCGAACTTTGTTTTGGTCACCAAATCGTCAATTTTAGTCCGATTTGGCTCATTTTTTGTGGGCATGCTCCACTTGAGCCATAGCTTGGGATAAAATAAAAAAAACTGGCACCGCGAACCATTTTGGACAAGTTTTTACCGATTTCCAAAAAAGTATCCGCGCTCGATGAGGCTTAACTTTTTCGATCACCGAACTTTGTTTTGGTCACCAAATCGTCAATTTTAGTCCGATTTGGCTCATTTTTTGTGGGCATGCTCCACTTGAGCCATAGTTTGGGATAAAATAAAAAAAACTGGCACCGCGAACCATTTTGGACAAGTTTTTACCGATTTCCAAAAAAGTATCCGCGCTCGATGAGGCTTAACTTTTTCGATCACCGAGGCTTTTTGAGGCTCTAAAATGTGTAAATATCGAATAAAAGTATTCTATGAGGTTTGAATACTCAAAAGAAAAAGCCTACAACACCTGGTGTTCCCAAGCGGTCACCCATCCAAGTACTAACCAGGCCCAATGTTGCTTAACTTCGGTGATCGGACGAGAACCGGTGCATTCAACATGGTATGGTCGTAGGCATTTGCGTAAGCGGGAGCGAATTTATATACAACAGTATTGTATTGTAGTCTCATATTCATATACAGGATCACTTTAACTCGCCGCCTTGCGGTTTGCAAAATAGTCACTTAATACATGCAATTTTAGCCACGGTTGTGTTATAATTTATGCAATTCGTAGCCATACAGTGTATTATGACAAACGCGCAAACTTTTTGCTTCCAACCATCCACAATACAGTGGAACGGCCGCAAAACAAAGCACAGATGAATTGGGTACGAGGAACCTGTATAACCGGACATTGAACCGGAAGTATGACTTCAGTGGGTTTAGGTTGGTAATTGGGAAAATCAGTAGCCAGTTGCTTTTAGCCTAATTGTTGTGATAAACTTATTAAATAGGTAAGTATTAACTCTATTTGATAAGTTTTATTTGAATGCACTCTGCGTTAGCGGAGTGCAGCCTAAAGAATGGAACTGAGCGATTTGCACTAACTTAAAAGTTAGTTTAATAAAGGGAAATTATACAATTAGTATTGATGTTTCCGAGACAGTTCCAAATATCAAATATGCATAACACGCAAGCAGGGGAACTATTATAATGGCCTTTACAAGTATATGGGGTGTGTTTGGAGCAATGGTTACTGCTGAAATTGTCATTTACAAAAAGTATCCGCGCTCGATGAGGCTTAACTTTTTCGATCACCGAACTTTGTTTTGGTCACCAAATCGTCAATTTTAGTCCGATTTGGCTCATTTTTTGTGGGCATGCTCCACTTGAGCCATAATTTGGGATAAAATAAAAAAATCTGGCACCGCGAACCATTTTGGACAAGTTTTTACCGATTTCCAAAAAAGTATCCGCGCTCGATGAGGCTTAACTTTTTCGATCACCGAACTTTGTTTTGGTCACCAAATCGTCAATTTTAGTCCGATTTGGCTCATTTTTTGTGGGCATGCTCCACTTGAGCCATAGCTTGGGATAAAATAAAAAAAACTGGCACCGCGAACCATTTTGGACAAGTTTTTACCGATTTCCAAAAAAGTATCCGCGCTCGATGAGGCTTAACTTTTTCGATCACCGAACTTTGTTTTGGTCACCAAATCGTCAATTTTAGTCCGATTTGGCTCATTTTTTGTGGGCATGCTCCACTTGAGCCATAGTTTGGGATAAAATAAAAAAAACTGGCACCGCGAACCATTTTGGACAAGTTTTTACCGATTTCCAAAAAAGTATCCGCGCTCGATGAGGCTTAACTTTTTCGATCACCGAGGCTTTTTGAGGCTCTAAAATGTGTAAATATCGAATAAAAGTATTCTATGAGGTTTGAATACTCAAAAGAAAAAGCCTACAACACCTGGTGTTCCCAAGCGGTCACCCATCCAAGTACTAACCAGGCCCAATGTTGCTTAACTTCGGTGATCGGACGAGAACCGGTGCATTCAACATGGTATGGTCGTAGGCATTTGCGTAAGCGGGAGCGAATTTATATACAACAGTATTGTATTGTAGTCTCATATTCATATACAGGATCACTTTAACTCGCCGCCTTGCGGTTTGCAAAATAGTCACTTAATACATGCAATTTTAGCCACGGTTGTGTTATAATTTATGCAATTCGTAGCCATACAGTGTATTATGACAAACGCGCAAACTTTTTGCTTCCAACCATCCACAATACAGTGGAACGGCCGCAAAACAAAGCACAGATGAATTGGGTACGAGGAACCTGTATAACCGGACATTGAACCGGAAGTATGACTTCAGTGGGTTTAGGTTGGTAATTGGGAAAATCAGTAGCCAGTTGCTTTTAGCCTAATTGTTGTGATAAACTTATTAAATAGGTAAGTATTAACTCTATTTGATAAGTTTTATTTGAATGCACTCTGCGTTAGCGGAGTGCAGCCTAAAGAATGGAACTGAGCGATTTGCACTAACTTAAAAGTTAGTTTAATAAAGGGAAATTATACAATTAGTATTGATGTTTCCGAGACAGTTCCAAATATCAAATATGCATAACACGCAAGCAGGGGAACTATTATAATGGCCTTTACAAGTATATGGGGTGTGTTTGGAGCAATGGTTACTGCTGAAATTGTCATTTACAAAAAGTATCCGCGCTCGATGAGGCTTAACTTTTTCGATCACCGAACTTTGTATTGGTCACCAAATCGTCAATTTTAGTCCGATTTGGCTCATTTTTTGTGGGCATGCTCCACTTGAGCCATAATTTGGGATAAAATAAAAAAATCTGGCACCGCGAACCATTTTGGACAAGTTTTTACCGATTTCCAAAAAAGTATCCGCGCTCGATGAGGCTTAACTTTTTCGATCACCGAACTTTGTTTTGGTCACCAAATCGTCAATTTTAGTCCGATTTGGCTCATTTTTTGTGGGCATGCTCCACTTGAGCCATAGCTTGGGATAAAATAAAAAAAACTGGCACCGCGAACCATTTTGGACAAGTTTTTACCGATTTCCAAAAAAGTATCCGCGCTCGATGAGGCTTAACTTTTTCGATCACCGAACTTTGTTTTGGTCACCAAATCGTCAATTTTAGTCCGATTTGGCTCATTTTTTGTGGGCATGCTCCACTTGAGCCATAGTTTGGGATAAAATAAAAAAAACTGGCACCGCGAACCATTTTGGACAAGTTTTTACCGATTTCCAAAAAAGTATCCGCGCTCGATGAGGCTTAACTTTTTCGATCACCGAGGCTTTTTGAGGCTCTAAAATGTGTAAATATCGAATAAAAGTATTCTATGAGGTTTGAATACTCAAAAGAAAAAGCCTACAACACCTGGTGTTCCCAAGCGGTCACCCATCCAAGTACTAACCAGGCCCAATGTTGCTTAACTTCGGTGATCGGACGAGAACCGGTGCATTCAACATGGTATGGTCGTAGGCATTTGCGTAAGCGGGAGCGAATTTATATACAACAGTATTGTATTGTAGTCTCATATTCAAATACAGGATCACTTTAACTCGCCGCCTTGCGGTTTGCAAAATAGTCACTTAATACATGCAATTTTAGCCACGGTTGTGTTATAATTTATGCAATTCGTAGCCATACAGTGTATTATGACAAACGCGCAAACTTTTTGCTTCCAACCATCCACAATACAGTGGAACGGCCGCAAAACAAAGCACAGATGAATTGGGTACGAGGAACCTGTATAACCGGACATTGAACCGGAAGTATGACTTCAGTGGGTTTAGGTTGGTAATTGGGAAAATCAGTAGCCAGTTGCTTTTAGCCTAATTGTTGTGATAAACTTATTAAATAGGTAAGTATTAACTCTATTTGATAAGTTTTATTTGAATGCACTCTGCGTTAGCGGAGTGCAGCCTAAAGAATGGAACTGAGCGATTTGCACTAACTTAAAAGTTAGTTTAATAAAGGGAAATTATACAATTAGTATTGATGTTTCCGAGACAGTTCCAAATATCAAATATGCATAACACGCAAGCAGGGGAACTATTATAATGGCCTTTACAAGTATATGGGGTGTGTTTGGAGCAATGGTTACTGCTGAAATTGTCATTTACAAAAAGTATCCGCGCTCGATGAGGCTTAACTTTTTCGATCACCGAACTTTGTATTGGTCACCAAATCGTCAATTTTAGTCCGATTTGGCTCATTTTTTGTGGGCATGCTCCACTTGAGCCATAATTTGGGATAAAATAAAAAAATCTGGCACCGCGAACCATTTTGGACAAGTTTTTACCGATTTCCAAAAAAGTATCCGCGCTCGATGAGGCTTAACTTTTTCGATCACCGAACTTTGTTTTGGTCACCAAATCGTCAATTTTAGTCCGATTTGGCTCATTTTTTGTGGGCATGCTCCACTTGAGCCATAGCTTGGGATAAAATAAAAAAAACTGGCACCGCGAACCATTTTGGACAAGTTTTTACCGATTTCCAAAAAAGTATCCGCGCTCGATGAGGCTTAACTTTTTCGATCACCGAACTTTGTTTTGGTCACCAAATCGTCAATTTTAGTCCGATTTGGCTCATTTTTTGTGGGCATGCTCCACTTGAGCCATAGTTTGGGATAAAATAAAAAAAACTGGCACCGCGAACCATTTTGGACAAGTTTTTACCGATTTCCAAAAAAGTATCCGCGCTCGATGAGGCTTAACTTTTTCGATCACCGAGGCTTTTTGAGGCTCTAAAATGTGTAAATATCGAATAAAAGTATTCTATGAGGTTTGAATACTCAAAAGAAAAAGCCTACAACACCTGGTGTTCCCAAGCGGTCACCCATCCAAGTACTAACCAGGCCCAATGTTGCTTAACTTCGGTGATCGGACGAGAACCGGTGCATTCAACATGGTATGGTCGTAGGCATTTGCGTAAGCGGGAGCGAATTTATATACAACAGTATTGTATTGTAGTCTCATATTCATATACAGGATCACTTTAACTCGCCGCCTTGCGGTTTGCAAAATAGTCACTTAATACATGCAATTTTAGCCACGGTTGTGTTATAATTTATGCAATTCGTAGCCATACAGTGTATTATGACAAACGCGCAAACTTTTTGCTTCCAACCATCCACAATACAGTGGAACGGCCGCAAAACAAAGCACAGATGAATTGGGTACGAGGAACCTGTATAACCGGACATTGAACCGGAAGTATGACTTCAGTGGGTTTAGGCCGGTAATTGGGAAAATCAGTAGCCAGTTGCTTTTAGCCTAATTGTTGTGATAAACTTATTAAATAGGTAAGTATTAACTCTATTTGATAAGTTTTATTTGAATGCACTCTGCGTTAGCGGAGTGCAGCCTAAAGAATGGAACTGAGCGATTTGCACTAACTTAAAAGTTAGTTTAATAAAGGGAAATTATACAATTAGTATTGATGTTTCCGAGACAATTCCAAATATCAAATATACATAATACGCAAGCAGGGGAACTATTATAATGGCCTTTACAAGTATATGGGGTGTGTTTGGAGCAATGGTTACTGCTGAAATTGTCATTTACAAAAAGTATCCGCGCTCGATGAGGCTTAACTTTTTCGATCACCGAACTTTGTTTTGGTCACCAAATCGTCAATTTTAGTCCGATTTGGCTCATTTTTTGTGGGCATGCTCCACTTGAGCCATAATTTGGGATAAAATAAAAAAATCTGGCACCGCGAACCATTTTGGACAAGTTTTTACCGATTTCCAAAAAAGTATCCGCGCTCGATGAGGCTTAACTTTTTCGATCACCGAACTTTGTTTTGGTCACCAAATCGTCAATTTTAGTCCGATTTGGCTCATTTTTTGTGGGCATGCTCCACTTGAGCCATAGCTTGGGATAAAATAAAAAAAACTGGCACCGCGAACCATTTTGGACAAGTTTTTACCGATTTCCAAAAAAGTATCCGCGCTCGATGAGGCTTAACTTTTTCGATCACCGAACTTTGTTTTGGTCACCAAATCGTCAATTTTAGTCCGATTTGGCTCATTTTTTGTGGGCATGCTCCACTTGAGCCATAGCTTGGGATAAAATAAAAAAAACTGGCACCGCGAACCATTTTGGACAAGTTTTTACCGATTTCCAAAAAAGTATCCGCGCTCGATGAGGCTTAACTTTTTCGATCACCGAACTTTGTTTTGGTCACCAAATCGTCAATTTTAGTCCGATTTGGCTCATTTTTTGTGGGCATGCTCCACTTGAGCCATAGTTTGGGATAAAATAAAAAAATCTGGCACCGCGAACCATTTTGGACAAGTTTTTACCGATTTCCAAAAAAGTATCCGCGCTCGATGAGGCTTAACTTTTTCGATCACCGAACTTTGTTTTGGTCACCAAATCGTCAATTTTAGTCCGATTTGGCTCATTTTTTGTGGGCATGCTCCACTTGAGCCATAGTTTGGGATAAAATAAAAAAAACTGGCACCGCGAACCATTTTGGACAAGTTTTTACCGATTTCCAAAAAAGTATCCGCGCTCGATGAGGCTTAACTTTTTCGATCACCGAGGCTTTTTGAGGCTCTAAAATGTGTAAATATCGAATAAAAGTATTCTATGAGGTTTGAATACTCAAAAGAAAAAGCCTACAACACCTGGTGTTCCCAAGCGGTCACCCATCCAAGTACTAACCAGGCCCAATGTTGCTTAACTTCGGTGATCGGACGAGAACCGGTGCATTCAACATGGTATGGTCGTAGGCATTTGCGTAAGCGGGAGCGAATTTATATACAACAGTATTGTATTGTAGTCTCATATTCATATACAGGATCACTTTAACTCGCCGCCTTGCGGTTTGCAAAATAGTCACTTAATACATGCAATTTTAGCCACGGTTGTGTTATAATTTATGCAATTCGTAGCCATACAGTGTATTATGACAAACGCGCAAACTTTTTGCTTCCAACCATCCACAATACAGTGGAACGGCCGCAAAACAAAGCACAGATGAATTGGGTACGAGGAACCTGTATAACCGGACATTGAACCGGAAGTATGACTTCAGTGGGTTTAGGTTGGTAATTGGGAAAATCAGTAGCCAGTTGCTTTTAGCCTAATTGTTGTGATAAACTTATTAAATAGGTAAGTATTAACTCTATTTGATAAGTTTTATTTGAATGCACTCTGCGTTAGCGGAGTGCAGCCTAAAGAATGGAACTGAGCGATTTGCACTAACTTAAAAGTTAGTTTAATAAAGGGAAATTATACAATTAGTATTGATGTTTCCGAGACAGTTCCAAATATCAAATATGCATAACACGCAAGCAGGGGAACTATTATAATGGCCTTTACAAGTATATGGGGTGTGTTTGGAGCAATGGTTACTGCTGAAATTGTCATTTAC
Source organism: Convolutriloba macropyga (assembly GCF_964194025.1). Taxonomy (NCBI): domain Eukaryota; kingdom Metazoa; phylum Xenacoelomorpha; order Acoela; family Convolutidae; genus Convolutriloba; species Convolutriloba macropyga. The sequence goes on along the minus strand of NC_134476.1, from coordinate 23,480,397 downwards.
AAAAAGTATCCGCGCTCGATGAGGCTTAACTTTTTCGATCACCGAACTTTGTATTGGTCACCAAATCGTCAATTTTAGTCCGATTTGGCTCATTTTTTGTGGGCATGCTCCACTTGAGCCATAGCTTGGGATAAAATAAAAAAAACTGGCACCGCGAACCATTTTGGACAAGTTTTTACCGATTTCCAAAAAAGTATCCGCGCTCGATGAGGCTTAACTTTTTCGATCACCGAACTTTGTTTTGGTCACCAAATCGTCAATTTTAGTCCGATTTGGCTCATTTTTTGTGGGCATGCTCCACTTGAGCCATAGCTTGGGATAAAATAAAAAAAACTGGCACCGCGAACCATTTTGGACAAGTTTTTACCGATTTCCAAAAAAGTATCCGCGCTCGATGAGGCTTAACTTTTTCGATCACCGAACTTTGTTTTGGTCACCAAATCGTCAATTTTAGTCCGATTTGGCTCATTTTTTGTGGGCATGCTCCACTTGAGCCATAGCTTGGGATAAAATAAAAAAAACTGGCACCGCGAACCATTTTGGACAAGTTTTTACCGATTTCCAAAAAAGTATCCGCGCTCGATGAGGCTTAACTTTTTCGATCACCGAACTTTGTTTTGGTCACCAAATCGTCAATTTTAGTCCGATTTGGCTCATTTTTTGTGGGCATGCTCCACTTGAGCCATAGTTTGGGATAAAATAAAAAAAACTGGCACCGCGAACCATTTTGGACAAGTTTTTACCGATTTCCAAAAAAGTATCCGCGCTCGATGAGGCTTAACTTTTTCGATCACCGAGGCTTTTTGAGGCTCTAAAATGTGTAAATATCGAATAAAAGTATTCTATGAGGTTTGAATACTCAAAAGAAAAAGCCTACAACACCTGGTGTTCCCAAGCGGTCACCCATCCAAGTACTAACCAGGCCCAATGTTGCTTAACTTCGGTGATCGGACGAGAACCGGTGCATTCAACATGGTATGGTCGTAGGCATTTGCGTAAGCGGGAGCGAATTTATATACAACAGTATTGTATTGTAGTCTCATATTCATATACAGGATCACTTTAACTCGCCGCCTTGCGGTTTGCAAAATAGTCACTTAATACATGCAATTTTAGCCACGGTTGTGTTATAATTTATGCAATTCGTAGCCATACAGTGTATTATGACAAACGCGCAAACTTTTTGCTTCCAACCATCCACAATACAGTGGAACGGCCGCAAAACAAAGCACAGATGAATTGGGTACGAGGAACCTGTATAACCGGACATTGAACCGGAAGTATGACTTCAGTGGGTTTAGGTTGGTAATTGGGAAAATCAGTAGCCAGTTGCTTTTAGCCTAATTGTTGTGATAAACTTATTAAATAGGTAAGTATTAACTCTATTTGATAAGTTTTATTTGAATGCACTCTGCGTTAGCGGAGTGCAGCCTAAAGAATGGAACTGAGCGATTTGCACTAACTTAAAAGTTAGTTTAATAAAGGGAAATTATACAATTAGTATTGATGTTTCCGAGACAGTTCCAAATATCAAATATGCATAACACGCAAGCAGGGGAACTATTATAATGGCCTTTACAAGTATATGGGGTGTGTTTGGAGCAATGGTTACTGCTGAAATTGTCATTTACAAAAAGTATCCGCGCTCGATGAGGCTTAACTTTTTCGATCACCGAACTTTGTATTGGTCACCAAATCGTCAATTTTAGTCCGATTTGGCTCATTTTTTGTGGGCATGCTCCACTTGAGCCATAATTTGGGATAAAATAAAAAAATCTGGCACCGCGAACCATTTTGGACAAGTTTTTACCGATTTCCAAAAAAGTATCCGCGCTCGATGAGGCTTAACTTTTTCGATCACCGAACTTTGTTTTGGTCACCAAATCGTCAATTTTAGTCCGATTTGGCTCATTTTTTGTGGGCATGCTCCACTTGAGCCATAGCTTGGGATAAAATAAAAAAAACTGGCACCGCGAACCATTTTGGACAAGTTTTTACCGATTTCCAAAAAAGTATCCGCGCTCGATGAGGCTTAACTTTTTCGATCACCGAACTTTGTTTTGGTCACCAAATCGTCAATTTTAGTCCGATTTGGCTCATTTTTTGTGGGCATGCTCCACTTGAGCCATAGTTTGGGATAAAATAAAAAAAACTGGCACCGCGAACCATTTTGGACAAGTTTTTACCGATTTCCAAAAAAGTATCCAAAAAATTTAGTTTAATAAAGGGAAATTATACAATTAGTATTGATGTTTCCGAGACAGTTCCAAATATCAAATATGCATAACACGCAAGCAGGGGAACTATTATAATGGCCTTTACAAGTATATGGGGTGTGTTTGGAGCAATGGTTACTGCTGAAATTGTCATTTACAAAAAGTATCCGCGCTCGATGAGGCTTAACTTTTTCGATCACCGAACTTTGTATTGGTCACCAAATCGTCAATTTTAGTCCGATTTGGCTCATTTTTTGTGGGCATGCTCCACTTGAGCCATAATTTGGGATAAAATAAAAAAATCTGGCACCGCGAACCATTTTGGACAAGTTTTTACCGATTTCCAAAAAAGTATCCGCGCTCGATGAGGCTTAACTTTTTCGATCACCGAACTTTGTTTTGGTCACCAAATCGTCAATTTTAGTCCGATTTGGCTCATTTTTTGTGGGCATGCTCCACTTGAGCCATAGCTTGGGATAAAATAAAAAAAACTGGCACCGCGAACCATTTTGGACAAGTTTTTACCGATTTCCAAAAAAGTATCCGCGCTCGATGAGGCTTAACTTTTTCGATCACCGAACTTTGTTTTGGTCACCAAATCGTCAATTTTAGTCCGATTTGGCTCATTTTTTGTGGGCATGCTCCACTTGAGCCATAGTTTGGGATAAAATAAAAAAAACTGGCACCGCGAACCATTTTGGACAAGTTTTTACCGATTTCCAAAAAAGTATCCGCGCTCGATGAGGCTTAACTTTTTCGATCACCGAGGCTTTTTGAGGCTCTAAAATGTGTAAATATCGAATAAAAGTATTCTATGAGGTTTGAATACTCAAAAGAAAAAGCCTACAACACCTGGTGTTCCCAAGCGGTCACCCATCCAAGTACTAACCAGGCCCAATGTTGCTTAACTTCGGTGATCGGACGAGAACCGGTGCATTCAACATGGTATGGTCGTAGGCATTTGCGTAAGCGGGAGCGAATTTATATACAACAGTATTGTATTGTAGTCTCATATTCATATACAGGATCACTTTAACTCGCCGCCTTGCGGTTTGCAAAATAGTCACTTAATACATGCAATTTTAGCCACGGTTGTGTTATAATTTATGCAATTCGTAGCCATACAGTGTATTATGACAAACGCGCAAACTTTTTGCTTCCAACCATCCACAATACAGTGGAACGGCCGCAAAACAAAGCACAGATGAATTGGGTACGAGGAACCTGTATAACCGGACATTGAACCGGAAGTATGACTTCAGTGGGTTTAGGCCGGTAATTGGGAAAATCAGTAGCCAGTTGCTTTTAGCCTAATTGTTGTGATAAACTTATTAAATAGGTAAGTATTAACTCTATTTGATAAGTTTTATTTGAATGCACTCTGCGTTAGCGGAGTGCAGCCTAAAGAATGGAACTGAGCGATTTGCACTAACTTAAAAGTTAGTTTAATAAAGGGAAATTATACAATTAGTATTGATGTTTCCGAGACAATTCCAAATATCAAATATACATAATACGCAAGCAGGGGAACTATTATAATGGCCTTTACAAGTATATGGGGTGTGTTTGGAGCAATGGTTACTGCTGAAATTGTCATTTACAAAAAGTATCCGCGCTCGATGAGGCTTAACTTTTTCGATCACCGAACTTTGTTTTGGTCACCAAATCGTCAATTTTAGTCCGATTTGGCTCATTTTTTGTGGGCATGCTCCACTTGAGCCATAATTTGGGATAAAATAAAAAAATCTGGCACCGCGAACCATTTTGGACAAGTTTTTACCGATTTCCAAAAAAGTATCCGCGCTCGATGAGGCTTAACTTTTTCGATCACCGAACTTTGTTTTGGTCACCAAATCGTCAATTTTAGTCCGATTTGGCTCATTTTTTGTGGGCATGCTCCACTTGAGCCATAGCTTGGGATAAAATAAAAAAAACTGGCACCGCGAACCATTTTGGACAAGTTTTTACCGATTTCCAAAAAAGTATCCGCGCTCGATGAGGCTTAACTTTTTCGATCACCGAACTTTGTTTTGGTCACCAAATCGTCAATTTTAGTCCGATTTGGCTCATTTTTTGTGGGCATGCTCCACTTGAGCCATAGCTTGGGATAAAATAAAAAAAACTGGCACCGCGAACCATTTTGGACAAGTTTTTACCGATTTCCAAAAAAGTATCCGCGCTCGATGAGGCTTAACTTTTTCGATCACCGAACTTTGTTTTGGTCACCAAATCGTCAATTTTAGTCCGATTTGGCTCATTTTTTGTGGGCATGCTCCACTTGAGCCATAGTTTGGGATAAAATAAAAAAAACTGGCACCGCGAACCATTTTGGACAAGTTTTTACCGATTTCCAAAAAAGTATCCGCGCTCGATGAGGCTTAACTTTTTCGATCACCGAGGCTTTTTGAGGCTCTAAAATGTGTAAATATCGAATAAAAGTATTCTATGAGGTTTGAATACTCAAAAGAAAAAGCCTACAACACCTGGTGTTCCCAAGCGGTCACCCATCCAAGTACTAACCAGGCCCAATGTTGCTTAACTTCGGTGATCGGACGAGAACCGGTGCATTCAACATGGTATGGTCGTAGGCATTTGCGTAAGCGGGAGCGAATTTATATACAACAGTATTGTATTGTAGTCTCATATTCATATACAGGATCACTTTAACTCGCCGCCTTGCGGTTTGCAAAATAGTCACTTAATACATGCAATTTTAGCCACGGTTGTGTTATAATTTATGCAATTCGTAGCCATACAGTGTATTATGACAAACGCGCAAACTTTTTGCTTCCAACCATCCACAATACAGTGGAACGGCCGCAAAACAAAGCACAGATGAATTGGGTACGAGGAACCTGTATAACCGGACATTGAACCGGAAGTATGACTTCAGTGGGTTTAGGTTGGTAATTGGGAAAATCAGTAGCCAGTTGCTTTTAGCCTAATTGTTGTGATAAACTTATTAAATAGGTAAGTATTAACTCTATTTGATAAGTTTTATTTGAATGCACTCTGCGTTAGCGGAGTGCAGCCTAAAGAATGGAACTGAGCGATTTGCACTAACTTAAAAGTTAGTTTAATAAAGGGAAATTATACAATTAGTATTGATGTTTCCGAGACAATTCCAAATATCAAATATACATAATACGCAAGCAGGGGAACTATTATAATGGCCTTTACAAGTATATGGGGTGTGTTTGGAGCAATGGTTACTGCTGAAATTGTCATTTACAAAAAGTATCCGCGCTCGATGAGGCTTAACTTTTTCGATCACCGAACTTTGTATTGGTCACCAAATCGTCAATTTTAGTCCGATTTGGCTCATTTTTTGTGGGCATGCTCCACTTGAGCCATAGCTTGGGATAAAATAAAAAAAACTGGCACCGCGAACCATTTTGGACAAGTTTTTACCGATTTCCAAAAAAGTATCCGCGCTCGATGAGGCTTAACTTTTTCGATCACCGAACTTTGTTTTGGTCACCAAATCGTCAATTTTAGTCCGATTTGGCTCATTTTTTGTGGGCATGCTCCACTTGAGCCATAGCTTGGGATAAAATAAAAAAAACTGGCACCGCGAACCATTTTGGACAAGTTTTTACCGATTTCCAAAAAAGTATCCGCGCTCGATGAGGCTTAACTTTTTCGATCACCGAACTTTGTTTTGGTCACCAAATCGTCAATTTTAGTCCGATTTGGCTCATTTTTTGTGGGCATGCTCCACTTGAGCCATAGCTTGGGATAAAATAAAAAAAACTGGCACCGCGAACCATTTTGGACAAGTTTTTACCGATTTCCAAAAAAGTATCCGCGCTCGATGAGGCTTAACTTTTTCGATCACCGAGGCTTTTTGAGGCTCTAAAATGTGTAAATATCGAATAAAAGTATTCTATGAGGTTTGAATACTCAAAAGAAAAAGCCTACAACACCTGGTGTTCCCAAGCGGTCACCCATCCAAGTACTAACCAGGCCCAATGTTGCTTAACTTCGGTGATCGGACGAGAACCGGTGCATTCAACATGGTATGGTCGTAGGCATTTGCGTAAGCGGGAGCGAATTTATATACAACAGTATTGTATTGTAGTCTCATATTCATATACAGGATCACTTTAACTCGCCGCCTTGCGGTTTGCAAAATAGTCACTTAATACATGCAATTTTAGCCACGGTTGTGTTATAATTTATGCAATTCGTAGCCATACAGTGTATTATGACAAACGCGCAAACTTTTTGCTTCCAACCATCCACAATACAGTGGAACGGCCGCAAAACAAAGCACAGATGAATTGGGTACGAGGAACCTGTATAACCGGACATTGAACCGGAAGTATGACTTCAGTGGGTTTAGGTTGGTAATTGGGAAAATCAGTAGCCAGTTGCTTTTAGCCTAATTGTTGTGATAAACTTATTAAATAGGTAAGTATTAACTCTATTTGATAAGTTTTATTTGAATGCACTCTGCGTTAGCGGAGTGCAGCCTAAAGAATGGAACTGAGCGATTTGCACTAACTTAAAAGTTAGTTTAATAAAGGGAAATTATACAATTAGTATTGATGTTTCCGAGACAATTCCAAATATCAAATATACATAATACGCAAGCAGGGGAACTATTATAATGGCCTTTACAAGTATATGGGGTGTGTTTGGAGCAATGGTTACTGCTGAAATTGTCATTTACAAAAAGTATCCGCGCTCGATGAGGCTTAACTTTTTCGATCACCGAACTTTGTATTGGTCACCAAATCGTCAATTTTAGTCCGATTTGGCTCATTTTTTGTGGGCATGCTCCACTTGAGCCATAGCTTGGGATAAAATAAAAAAAACTGGCACCGCGAACCATTTTGGACAAGTTTTTACCGATTTCCAAAAAAGTATCCGCGCTCGATGAGGCTTAACTTTTTCGATCACCGAACTTTGTTTTGGTCACCAAATCGTCAATTTTAGTCCGATTTGGCTCATTTTTTGTGGGCATGCTCCACTTGAGCCATAGCTTGGGATAAAATAAAAAAAACTGGCACCGCGAACCATTTTGGACAAGTTTTTACCGATTTCCAAAAAAGTATCCGCGCTCGATGAGGCTTAACTTTTTCGATCACCGAACTTTGTTTTGGTCACCAAATCGTCAATTTTAGTCCGATTTGGCTCATTTTTTGTGGGCATGCTCCACTTGAGCCATAGCTTGGGATAAAATAAAAAAAACTGGCACCGCGAACCATTTTGGACAAGTTTTTACCGATTTCCAAAAAAGTATCCGCGCTCGATGAGGCTTAACTTTTTCGATCACCGAGGCTTTTTGAGGCTCTAAAATGTGTAAATATCGAATAAAAGTATTCTATGAGGTTTGAATACTCAAAAGAAAAAGCCTACAACACCTGGTGTTCCCAAGCGGTCACCCATCCAAGTACTAACCAGGCCCAATGTTGCTTAACTTCGGTGATCGGACGAGAACCGGTGCATTCAACATGGTATGGTCGTAGGCATTTGCGTAAGCGGGAGCGAATTTATATACAACAGTATTGTATTGTAGTCTCATATTCATATACAGGATCACTTTAACTCGCCGCCTTGCGGTTTGCAAAATAGTCACTTAATACATGCAATTTTAGCCACGGTTGTGTTATAATTTATGCAATTCGTAGCCATACAGTGTATTATGACAAACGCGCAAACTTTTTGCTTCCAACCATCCACAATACAGTGGAACGGCCGCAAAACAAAGCACAGATGAATTGGGTACGAGGAACCTGTATAACCGGACATTGAACCGGAAGTATGACTTCAGTGGGTTTAGGTTGGTAATTGGGAAAATCAGTAGCCAGTTGCTTTTAGCCTAATTGTTGTGATAAACTTATTAAATAGGTAAGTATTAACTCTATTTGATAAGTTTTATTTGAATGCACTCTGCGTTAGCGGAGTGCAGCCTAAAGAATGGAACTGAGCGATTTGCACTAACTTAAAAGTTAGTTTAATAAAGGGAAATTATACAATTAGTATTGATGTTTCCGAGACAATTCCAAATATCAAATATACATAATACGCAAGCAGGGGAACTATTATAATGGCCTTTACAAGTATATGGGGTGTGTTTGGAGCAATGGTTACTGCTGAAATTGTCATTTACAAAAAGTATCCGCGCTCGATGAGGCTTAACTTTTTCGATCACCGAACTTTGTTTTGGTCACCAAATCGTCAATTTTAGTCCGATTTGGCTCATTTTTTGTGGGCATGCTCCACTTGAGCCATAATTTGGGATAAAATAAAAAAATCTGGCACCGCGAACCATTTTGGACAAGTTTTTACCGATTTCCAAAAAAGTATCCGCGCTCGATGAGGCTTAACTTTTTCGATCACCGAACTTTGTTTTGGTCACCAAATCGTCAATTTTAGTCCGATTTGGCTCATTTTTTGTGGGCATGCTCCACTTGAGCCATAGCTTGGGATAAAATAAAAAAAACTGGCACCGCGAACCATTTTGGACAAGTTTTTACCGATTTCCAAAAAAGTATCCGCGCTCGATGAGGCTTAACTTTTTCGATCACCGAACTTTGTTTTGGTCACCAAATCGTCAATTTTAGTCCGATTTGGCTCATTTTTTGTGGGCATGCTCCACTTGAGCCATAATTTGGGATAAAATAAAAAAATCTGGCACCGCGAACCATTTTGGACAAGTTTCTACCGATTTCCAAAAAAGTATCCGCGCTCGATGAGGCTTAACTTTTTCGATCACCGAACTTTGTTTTGGTCACCAAATCGTCAATTTTAGTCCGATTTGGCTCATTTTTTGTGGGCATGCTCCACTTGAGCCATAGCTTGGGATAAAATAAAAAAACTGGCACCGCGAACCATTTTGGACAAGTTTTTACCGATTTCCAAAAAAGTATCCGCGCTCGATGAGGCTTAACTTTTTCGATCACCGAACTTTGTTTTGGTCACCAAATCGTCAATTTTAGTCCGATTTGGCTCATTTTTTGTGGGCATGCTCCACTTGAGCCATAGCTTGGGATAAAATAAAAAAAACTGGCACCGCAAACCATTTTGGACAAGTTTTTACCGATTTCCAAAAAAGTATCCGCGCTCGATGAGGCTTAACTTTTTCGATCACCGAACTTTGTTTTGGTCACCAAATCGTCAATTTTAGTCCGATTTGGCTCATTTTTTGTGGGCATGCTCCACTTGAGCCATAATTTGGGATAAAATAAAAAAATCTGGCACCGCGAACCATTTTGGACAAGTTTTTACCGATTTCCAAAAAAGTATCCGCGCTCGATGAGGCTTAACTTTTTCGATCACCGAACTTTGTTTTGGTCACCAAATCGTCAATTTTAGTCCGATTTGGCTCATTTTTTGTGGGCATGCTCCACTTGAGCCATAATTTGGGATAAAATAAAAAAACTGGCACCGCGAACCATTTTGGACAAGTTTTTACCGATTTCCAAAAAAGTATCCGCGCTCGATGAGGCTTAACTTTTTCGATCACCGAACTTTGTTTTGGTCACCAAATCGTCAATTTTAGTCCGATTTGGCTCATTTTTTGTGGGCATGCTCCACTTGAGCCATAGCTTGGGATAAAATAAAAAAAACTGGCACCGCAAACCATTTTGGACAAGTTTTTACCGATTTCCAAAAAAGTATCCGCGCTCGATGAGGCTTAACTTTTTCGATCACCGAACTTTGTTTTGGTCACCAAATCGTCAATTTTAGTCCGATTTGGCTCATTTTTTGTGGGCATGCTCCACTTGAGCCATAGTTTGGGATAAAATAAAAAAAACTGGCACCGCGAACCATTTTGGACAAGTTTTTACCGATTTCCAAAAAAGTATCCGCGCTCGATGAGGCTTAACTTTTTCGATCACCGAGGCTTTTTGAGGCTCTAAAATGTGTAAATATCGAATAAAAGTATTCTATGAGGTTTGAATACTCAAAAGAAAAAGCCTACAACACCTGGTGTTCCCAAGCGGTCACCCATCCAAGTACTAACCAGGCCCAATGTTGCTTAACTTCGGTGATCGGACGAGAACCGGTGCATTCAACATGGTATGGTCGTAGGCATTTGCGTAAGCGGGAGCGAATTTATATACAACAGTATTGTATTGTAGTCTCATATTCATATACAGGATCACTTTAACTCGCCGCCTTGCGGTTTGCAAAATAGTCACTTAATACATGCAATTTTAGCCACGGTTGTGTTATAATTTATGCAATTCGTAGCCATACAGTGTATTATGACAAACGCGCAAACTTTTTGCTTCCAACCATCCACAATACAGTGGAACGGCCGCAAAACAAAGCACAGATGAATTGGGTACGAGGAACCTGTATAACCGGACATTGAACCGGAAGTATGACTTCAGTGGGTTTAGGTTGGTAATTGGGAAAATCAGTAGCCAGTTGCTTTTAGCCTAATTGTTGTGATAAACTTATTAAATAGGTAAGTATTAACTCTATTTGATAAGTTTTATTTGAATGCACTCTGCGTTAGCGGAGTGCAGCCTAAAGAATGGAACTGAGCGATTTGCACTAACTTAAAAGTTAGTTTAATAAAGGGAAATTATACAATTAGTATTGATGTTTCCGAGACAATTCCAAATATCAAATATACATAATACGCAAGCAGGGGAACTATTATAATGGCCTTTACAAGTATATGGGGTGTGTTTGGAGCAATGGTTACTGCTGAAATTGTCATTTACAAAAAGTATCCGCGCTCGATGAGGCTTAACTTTTTCGATCACCGAACTTTGTATTGGTCACCAAATCGTCAATTTTAGTCCGATTTGGCTCATTTTTTGTGGGCATGCTCCACTTGAGCCATAATTTGGGATAAAATAAAAAAATCTGGCACCGCGAACCATTTTGGACAAGTTTTTACCGATTTCCAAAAAAGTATCCGCGCTCGATGAGGCTTAACTTTTTCGATCACCGAACTTTGTTTTGGTCACCAAATCGTCAATTTTAGTCCGATTTGGCTCATTTTTTGTGGGCATGCTCCACTTGAGCCATAGTTTGGGATAAAATAAAAAAAACTGGCACCGCGAACCATTTTGGACAAGTTTTTACCGATTTCCAAAAAAGTATCCGCGCTCGATGAGGCTTAACTTTTTCGATCACCGAGGCTTTTTGAGGCTCTAAAATGTGTAAATATCGAATAAAAGTATTCTATGAGGTTTGAATACTCAAAAGAAAAAGCCTACAACACCTGGTGTTCCCAAGCGGTCACCCATCCAAGTACTAACCAGGCCCAATGTTGCTTAACTTCGGTGATCGGACGAGAACCGGTGCATTCAACATGGTATGGTCGTAGGCATTTGCGTAAGCGGGAGCGAATTTATATACAACAGTATTGTATTGTAGTCTCATATTCATATACAGGATCACTTTAACTCGCCGCCTTGCGGTTTGCAAAATAGTCACTTAATACATGCAATTTTAGCCACGGTTGTGTTATAATTTATGCAATTCGTAGCCATACAGTGTATTATGACAAACGCGCAAACTTTTTGCTTCCAACCATCCACAATACAGTGGAACGGCCGCAAAACAAAGCACAGATGAATTGGGTACGAGGAACCTGTATAACCGGACATTGAACCGGAAGTATGACTTCAGTGGGTTTAGGCCGGTAATTGGGAAAATCAGTAGCGAGTTGCTTTTAGCCTAATTGTTGTGATAAACTTATTAAATAGGTAAGTATTAACTCTATTTGATAAGTTTTATTTGAATGCACTCTGCGTTAGCGGAGTGCAGCCTAAAGAATGGAACTGAGCGATTTGCACTAACTTAAAAGTTAGTTTAATAAAGGGAAATTATACAATTAGTATTGATGTTTCCGAGACAATTCCAAATATCAAATATACATAATACGCAAGCAGGGGAACTATTATAATGGCCTTTACAAGTATATGGGGTGTGTTTGGAGCAATGGTTACTGCTGAAATTGTCATTTACAAAAAGTATCCGCGCTCGATGAGGCTTAACTTTTTCGATCACCGAACTTTGTATTGGTCACCAAATCGTCAATTTTAGTCCGATTTGGCTCATTTTTTGTGGGCATGCTCCACTTGAGCCATAATTTGGGATAAAATAAAAAAATCTGGCACCGCGAACCATTTTGGACAAGTTTTTACCGATTTCCAAAAAAGTATCCGCGCTCGATGAGGCTTAACTTTTTCGATCACCGAACTTTGTTTTGGTCACCAAATCGTCAATTTTAGTCCGATTTGGCTCATTTTTTGTGGGCATGCTCCACTTGAGCCATAGTTTGGGATAAAATAAAAAAAACTGGCACCGCGAACCATTTTGGACAAGTTTTTACCGATTTCCAAAAAAGTATCCGCGCTCGATGAGGCTTAACTTTTTCGATCACCGAGGCTTTTTGAGGCTCTAAAATGTGTAAATATCGAATAAAAGTATTCTATGAGGTTTGAATACTCAAAAGAAAAAGCCTACAACACCTGGTGTTCCCAAGCGGTCACCCATCCAAGTACTAACCAGGCCCAATGTTGCTTAACTTCGGTGATCGGACGAGAACCGGTGCATTCAACATGGTATGGTCGTAGGCATTTGCGTAAGCGGGAGCGAATTTATATACAACAGTATTGTATTGTAGTCTCATATTCATATACAGGATCACTTTAACTCGCCGCCTTGCGGTTTGCAAAATAGTCACTTAATACATGCAATTTTAGCCACGGTTGTGTTATAATTTATGCAATTCGTAGCCATACAGTGTATTATGACAAACGCGCAAACTTTTTGCTTCCAACCATCCACAATACAGTGGAACGGCCGCAAAACAAAGCACAGATGAATTGGGTACGAGGAACCTGTATAACCGGACATTGAACCGGAAGTATGACTTCAGTGGGTTTAGGCCGGTAATTGGGAAAATCAGTAGCGAGTTGCTTTTAGCCTAATTGTTGTGATAAACTTATTAAATAGGTAAGTATTAACTCTATTTGATAAGTTTTATTTGAATGCACTCTGCGTTAGCGGAGTGCAGCCTAAAGAATGGAACTGAGCGATTTGCACTAACTTAAAAGTTAGTTTAATAAAGGGAAATTATACAATTAGTATTGATGTTTCCGAGACAATTCCAAATATCAAATATACATAATACGCAAGCAGGGGAACTATTATAATGGCCTTTACAAGTATATGGGGTGTGTTTGGAGCAATGGTTACTGCTGAAATTGTCATTTACAAAAAGTATCCGCGCTCGATGAGGCTTAACTTTTTCGATCACCGAACTTTGTATTGGTCACCAAATCGTCAATTTTAGTCCGATTTGGCTCATTTTTTGTGGGCATGCTCCACTTGAGCCATAATTTGGGATAAAATAAAAAAATCTGGCACCGCGAACCATTTTGGACAAGTTTTTACCGATTTCCAAAAAAGTATCCGCGCTCGATGAGGCTTAACTTTTTCGATCACCGAACTTTGTTTTGGTCACCAAATCGTCAATTTTAGTCCGATTTGGCTCATTTTTTGTGGGCATGCTCCACTTGAGCCATAGCTTGGGATAAAATAAAAAAAACTGGCACCGCGAACCATTTTGGACAAGTTTTTACCGATTTCCAAAAAAGTATCCGCGCTCGATGAGGCTTAACTTTTTCGATCACCGAACTTTGTTTTGGTCACCAAATCGTCAATTTTAGTCCGATTTGGCTCATTTTTTGTGGGCATGCTCCACTTGAGCCATAGCTTGGGATAAAATAAAAAAAACTGGCACCGCGAACCATTTTGGACAAGTTTTTACCGATTTCCAAAAAAGTATCCGCGCTCGATGAGGCTTAACTTTTTCGATCACCGAACTTTGTTTTGGTCACCAAATCGTCAATTTTAGTCCGATTTGGCTCATTTTTTGTGGGCATGCTCCACTTGAGCCATAGTTTGGGATAAAATAAAAAAAACTGGCACCGCGAACCATTTTGGACAAGTTTTTACCGATTTCCAAAAAAGTATCCGCGCTCGATGAGGCTTAACTTTTTCGATCACCGAGGCTTTTTGAGGCTCTAAAATGTGTAAATATCGAATAAAAGTATTCTATGAGGTTTGAATACTCAAAAGAAAAAGCCTACAACACCTGGTGTTCCCAAGCGGTCACCCATCCAAGTACTAACCAGGCCCAATGTTGCTTAACTTCGGTGATCGGACGAGAACCGGTGCATTCAACATGGTATGGTCGTAGGCATTTGCGTAAGCGGGAGCGAATTTATATACAACAGTATTGTATTGTAGTCTCATATTCATATACAGGATCACTTTAACTCGCCGCCTTGCGGTTTGCAAAATAGTCACTTAATACATGCAATTTTAGCCACGGTTGTGTTATAATTTATGCAATTCGTAGCCATACAGTGTATTATGACAAACGCGCAAACTTTTTGCTTCCAACCATCCACAATACAGTGGAACGGCCGCAAAACAAAGCACAGATGAATTGGGTACGAGGAACCTGTATAACCGGACATTGAACCGGAAGTATGACTTCAGTGGGTTTAGGCCGGTAATTGGGAAAATCAGTAGCGAGTTGCTTTTAGCCTAATTGTTGTGATAAACTTATTAAATAGGTAAGTATTAACTCTATTTGATAAGTTTTATTTGAATGCACTCTGCGTTAGCGGAGTGCAGCCTAAAGAATGGAACTGAGCGATTTGCACTAACTTAAAAGTTAGTTTAATAAAGGGAAATTATACAATTAGTATTGATGTTTCCGAGACAATTCCAAATATCAAATATACATAATACGCAAGCAGGGGAACTATTATAATGGCCTTTACAAGTATATGGGGTGTGTTTGGAGCAATGGTTACTGCTGAAATTGTCATTTACAAAAAGTATCCGCGCTCGATGAGGCTTAACTTTTTCGATCACCGAACTTTGTTTTGGTCACCAAATCGTCAATTTTAGTCCGATTTGGCTCATTTTTTGTGGGCATGCTCCACTTGAGCCATAGCTTGGGATAAAATAAAAAAAACTGGCACCGCGAACCATTTTGGACAAGTTTTTACCGATTTCCAAAAAAGTATCCGCGCTCGATGAGGCTTAACTTTTTCGATCACCGAACTTTGTTTTGGTCACCAAATCGTCAATTTTAGTCCGATTTGGCTCATTTTTTGTGGGCATGCTCCACTTGAGCCATAGCTTGGGATAAAATAAAAAAAACTGGCACCGCGAACCATTTTGGACAAGTTTTTACCGATTTCCAAAAAAGTATCCGCGCTCGATGAGGCTTAACTTTTTCGATCACCGAACTTTGTTTTGGTCACCAAATCGTCAATTTTAGTCCGATTTGGCTCATTTTTTGTGGGCATGCTCCACTTGAGCCATAGTTTGTATAACTTGGACCTGTATAACTTTTTCGATCACCGAACTTTGTTTTGGTCACCAAATCGTCAATTTTAGTCCGATTTGGCTCATTTTTTGTGGGCATGCTCCACTTGAGCCATAGTTTGGGATAAAATAAAAAAAACTGGCACCGCGAACCATTTTGGACAAGTTTTTACCGATTTCCAAAAAAGTATCCGCGCTCGATGAGGCTTAACTTTTTCGATCACCGAGGCTTTTTGAGGCTCTAAAATGTGTAAATATCGAATAAAAGTATTCTATGAGGTTTGAATACTCAAAAGAAAAAGCCTACAACACCTGGTGTTCCCAAGCGGTCACCCATCCAAGTACTAACCAGGCCCAATGTTGCTTAACTTCGGTGATCGGACGAGAACCGGTGCATTCAACATGGTATGGTCGTAGGCATTTGCGTAAGCGGGAGCGAATTTATATACAACAGTATCGTATTGTAGTCTCATATTCATATACAGGATCACTTTAACTCGCCGCCTTGCGGTTTGCAAAATAGTCACTTAATACATGCAATTTTAGCCACGGTTGTGTTATAATTTATGCAATTCGTAGCCATACAGTGTATTATGACAAACGCGCAAACTTTTTGCTTCCAACCATCCACAATACAGTGGAACGGCCGCAAAACAAAGCACAGATGAATTGGGTACGAGGAACCTGTATAACCGGACATTGAACCGGAAGTATGACTTCAGTGGGTTTAGGCCGGTAATTGGGAAAATCAGTAGCGAGTTGCTTTTAGCCTAATTGTTGTGATAAACTTATTAAATAGGTAAGTATTAACTCTATTTGATAAGTTTTATTTGAATGCACTCTGCGTTAGCGGAGTGCAGCCTAAAGAATGGAACTGAGCGATTTGCACTAACTTAAAAGTTAGTTTAATAAAGGGAAATTATACAATTAGTATTGATGTTTCCGAGACAATTCCAAATATCAAATATACATAATACGCAAGCAGGGGAACTATTATAATGGCCTTTACAAGTATATGGGGTGTGTTTGGAGCAATGGTTACTGCTGAAATTGTCATTTACAAAAAGTATCCGCGCTCGATGAGGCTTAACTTTTTCGATCACCGAACTTTGTATTGGTCACCAAATCGTCAATTTTAGTCCGATTTGGCTCATTTTTTGTGGGCATGCTCCACTTGAGCCATAATTTGGGATAAAATAAAAAAATCTGGCACCGCGAACCATTTTGGACAAGTTTTTACCGATTTCCAAAAAAGTATCCGCGCTCGATGAGGCTTAACTTTTTCGATCACCGAACTTTGTTTTGGTCACCAAATCGTCAATTTTAGTCCGATTTGGCTCATTTTTTGTGGGCATGCTCCACTTGAGCCATAGCTTGGGATAAAATAAAAAAAACTGGCACCGCGAACCATTTTGGACAAGTTTTTACCGATTTCCAAAAAAGTATCCGCGCTCGATGAGGCTTAACTTTTTCGATCACCGAACTTTGTTTTGGTCACCAAATCGTCAATTTTAGTCCGATTTGGCTCATTTTTTGTGGGCATGCTCCACTTGAGCCATAGCTTGGGATAAAATAAAAAAAACTGGCACCGCGAACCATTTTGGACAAGTTTTTACCGATTTCCAAAAAAGTATCCGCGCTCGATGAGGCTTAACTTTTTCGATCACCGAACTTTGTTTTGGTCACCAAATCGTCAATTTTAGTCCGATTTGGCTCATTTTTTGTGGGCATGCTCCACTTGAGCCATAGTTTGGGATAAAATAAAAAAAACTGGCACCGCGAACCATTTTGGACAAGTTTTTACCGATTTCCAAAAAAGTATCCGCGCTCGATGAGGCTTAACTTTTTCGATCACCGAGGCTTTTTGAGGCTCTAAAATGTGTAAATATCGAATAAAAGTATTCTATGAGGTTTGAATACTCAAAAGAAAAAGCCTACAACACCTGGTGTTCCCAAGCGGTCACCCATCCAAGTACTAACCAGGCCCAATGTTGCTTAACTTCGGTGATCGGACGAGAACCGGTGCATTCAACATGGTATGGTCGTAGGCATTTGCGTAAGCGGGAGCGAATTTATATACAACAGTATTGTATTGTAGTCTCATATTCATATACAGGATCACTTTAACTCGCCGCCTTGCGGTTTGCAAAATAGTCACTTAATACATGCAATTTTAGCCACGGTTGTGTTATAATTTATGCAATTCGTAGCCATACAGTGTATTATGACAAACGCGCAAACTTTTTGCTTCCAACCATCCACAATACAGTGGAACGGCCGCAAAACAAAGCACAGATGAATTGGGTACGAGGAACCTGTATAACCGGACATTGAACCGGAAGTATGACTTTAGTGGGTTTAGGCCGGTAATTGGGAAAATCAGTAGCGAGTTGCTTTTAGCCTAATTGTTGTGATAAACTTATTAAATAGGTAAGTATTAACTCTATTTGATAAGTTTTATTTGAATGAACTCTGCGTTAGCGGAGTGCAGCCTAAAGAATGGAACTGAGCGATTTGCACTAACTTAAAAGTTAGTTTAATAAAGGGAAATTATACAATTAGTATTGATGTTTCCGAGACAGTTCCAAATATCAAATATACATAATACGCAAGCAGGGGAACTATTATAATGGCCTTTACAAGTATATGGGGTGTGTTTGGAGCAATGGTTACTGCTGAAATTGTCATTTACAAAAAGTATCCGCGCTCGATGAGGCTTAACTTTTTCGATCACCGAACTTTGTTTTGGTCACCAAATCGTCAATTTTAGTCCGATTTGGCTCATTTTTTGTGGGCATGCTCCACTTGAGCCATAGCTTGGGATAAAATAAAAAAAACTGGCACCGCGAACCATTTTGGACAAGTTTTTACCGATTTCCAAAAAAGTATCCGCGCTCGATGAGGCTTAACTTTTTCGATCACCGAACTTTGTTTTGGTCACCAAATCGTCAATTTTAGTCCGATTTGGCTCATTTTTTGTGGGCATGCTCCACTTGAGCCATAGCTTGGGATAAAATAAAAAAAACTGGCACCGCGAACCATTTTGGACAAGTTTTTACCGATTTCCAAAAAAGTATCCGCGCTCGATGAGGCTTAACTTTTTCGATCACCGAACTTTGTTTTGGTCACCAAATCGTCAATTTTAGTCCGATTTGGCTCATTTTTTGTGGGCATGCTCCACTTGAGCCATAGTTTGGGATAAAATAAAAAAAACTGGCACCGCGAACCATTTTGGACAAGTTTTTACCGATTTCCAAAAAAGTATCCGCGCTCGATGAGGCTTAACTTTTTCGATCACCGAGGCTTTTTGAGGCTCTAAAATGTGTAAATATCGAATAAAAGTATTCTATGAGGTTTGAATACTCAAAAGAAAAAGCCTACAACACCTGGTGTTCCCAAGCGGTCACCCATCCAAGTACTAACCAGGCCCAATGTTGCTTAACTTCGGTGATCGGACGAGAACCGGTGCATTCAACATGGTATGGTCGTAGGCATTTGCGTAAGCGGGAGCGAATTTATATACAACAGTATTGTATTGTAGTCTCATATTCATATACAGGATCACTTTAACTCGCCGCCTTGCGGTTTGCAAAATAGTCACTTAATACATGCAATTTTAGCCACGGTTGTGTTATAATTTATGCAATTCGTAGCCATACAGTGTATTATGACAAACGCGCAAACTTTTTGCTTCCAACCATCCACAATACAGTGGAACGGCCGCAAAACAAAGCACAGATGAATTGGGTACGAGGAACCTGTATAACCGGACATTGAACCGGAAGTATGACTTTAGTGGGTTTAGGCCGGTAATTGGGAAAATCAGTAGCGAGTTGCTTTTAGCCTAATTGTTGTGATAAACTTATTAAATAGGTAAGTATTAACTCTATTTGATAAGTTTTATTTGAATGAACTCTGCGTTAGCGGAGTGCAGCCTAAAGAATGGAACTGAGCGATTTGCACTAACTTAAAAGTTAGTTTAATAAAGGGAAATTATACAATTAGTATTGATGTTTCCGAGACAGTTCCAAATATCAAATATACATAATACGCAAGCAGGGGAACTATTATAATGGCCTTTACAAGTATATGGGGTGTGTTTGGAGCAATGGTTACTGCTGAAATTGTCATTTACAAAAAGTATCCGCGCTCGATGAGGCTTAACTTTTTCGATCACCGAACTTTGTTTTGGTCACCAAATCGTCAATTTTAGTCCGATTTGGCTCATTTTTTGTGGGCATGCTCCACTTGAGCCATAGCTTGGGATAAAATAAAAAAAACTGGCACCGCGAACCATTTTGGACAAGTTTTTACCGATTTCCAAAAAAGTATCCGCGCTCGATGAGGCTTAACTTTTTCGATCACCGAACTTTGTTTTGGTCACCAAATCGTCAATTTTAGTCCGATTTGGCTCATTTTTTGTGGGCATGCTCCACTTGAGCCATAGCTTGGGATAAAATAAAAAAAACTGGCACCGCGAACCATTTTGGACAAGTTTTTACCGATTTCCAAAAAAGTATCCGCGCTCGATGAGGCTTAACTTTTTCGATCACCGAACTTTGTTTTGGTCACCAAATCGTCAATTTTAGTCCGATTTGGCTCATTTTTTGTGGGCATGCTCCACTTGAGCCATAGTTTGGGATAAAATAAAAAAAACTGGCACCGCGAACCATTTTGGACAAGTTTTTACCGATTTCCAAAAAAGTATCCGCGCTCGATGAGGCTTAACTTTTTCGATCACCGAGGCTTTTTGAGGCTCTAAAATGTGTAAATATCGAATAAAAGTATTCTATGAGGTTTGAATACTCAAAAGAAAAAGCCTACAACACCTGGTGTTCCCAAGCGGTCACCCATCCAAGTACTAACCAGGCCCAATGTTGCTTAACTTCGGTGATCGGACGAGAACCGGTGCATTCAACATGGTATGGTCGTAGGCATTTGCGTAAGCGGGAGCGAATTTATATACAACAGTATTGTATTGTAGTCTCATATTCATATACAGGATCACTTTAACTCGCCGCCTTGCGGTTTGCAAAATAGTCACTTAATACATGCAATTTTAGCCACGGTTGTGTTATAATTTATGCAATTCGTAGCCATACAGTGTATTATGACAAACGCGCAAACTTTTTGCTTCCAACCATCCACAATACAGTGGAACGGCCGCAAAACAAAGCACAGATGAATTGGGTACGAGGAACCTGTATAACCGGACATTGAACCGGAAGTATGACTTCAGTGGGTTTAGGCCGGTAATTGGGAAAATCAGTAGCGAGTTGCTTTTAGCCTAATTGTTGTGATAAACTTATTAAATAGGTAAGTATTAACTCTATTTGATAAGTTTTATTTGAATGCACTCTGCGTTAGCGGAGTGCAGCCTAAAGAATGGAACTGAGCGATTTGCACTAACTTAAAAGTTAGTTTAATAAAGGGAAATTATACAATTAGTATTGATGTTTCCGAGACAATTCCAAATATCAAATATACATAATACGCAAGCAGGGGAACTATTATAATGGCCTTTACAAGTATATGGGGTGTGTTTGGAGCAATGGTTACTGCTGAAATTGTCATTTACAAAAAGTATCCGCGCTCGATGAGGCTTAACTTTTTCGATCACCGAACTTTGTATTGGTCACCAAATCGTCAATTTTAGTCCGATTTGGCTCATTTTTTGTGGGCATGCTCCACTTGAGCCATAATTTGGGATAAAATAAAAAAATCTGGCACCGCGAACCATTTTGGACAAGTTTTTACCGATTTCCAAAAAAGTATCCGCGCTCGATGAGGCTTAACTTTTTCGATCACCGAACTTTGTTTTGGTCACCAAATCGTCAATTTTAGTCCGATTTGGCTCATTTTTTGTGGGCATGCTCCACTTGAGCCATAGCTTGGGATAAAATAAAAAAAACTGGCACCGCGAACCATTTTGGACAAGTTTTTACCGATTTCCAAAAAAGTATCCGCGCTCGATGAGGCTTAACTTTTTCGATCACCGAACTTTGTTTTGGTCACCAAATCGTCAATTTTAGTCCGATTTGGCTCATTTTTTGTGGGCATGCTCCACTTGAGCCATAGCTTGGGATAAAATAAAAAAAACTGGCACCGCGAACCATTTTGGACAAGTTTTTACCGATTTCCAAAAAAGTATCCGCGCTCGATGAGGCTTAACTTTTTCGATCACCGAACTTTGTTTTGGTCACCAAATCGTCAATTTTAGTCCGATTTGGCTCATTTTTTGTGGGCATGCTCCACTTGAGCCATAGTTTGGGATAAAATAAAAAAAACTGGCACCGCGAACCATTTTGGACAAGTTTTTACCGATTTCCAAAAAAGTATCCGCGCTCGATGAGGCTTAACTTTTTCGATCACCGAACTTTGTTTTGGTCACCAAATCGTCAATTTTAGTCCGATTTGGCTCATTTTTTGTGGGCATGCTCCACTTGAGCCATAGTTTGGGATAAAATAAAAAAAACTGGCACCGCGAACCATTTTGGACAAGTTTTTACCGATTTCCAAAAAAGTATCCGCGCTCGATGAGGCTTAACTTTTTCGATCACCGAGGCTTTTTGAGGCTCTAAAATGTGTAAATATCGAATAAAAGTATTCTATGAGGTTTGAATACTCAAAAGAAAAAGCCTACAACACCTGGTGTTCCCAAGCGGTCACCCATCCAAGTACTAACCAGGCCCAATGTTGCTTAACTTCGGTGATCGGACGAGAACCGGTGCATTCAACATGGTATGGTCGTAGGCATTTGCGTAAGCGGGAGCGAATTTATATACAACAGTATTGTATTGTAGTCTCATATTCATATACAGGATCACTTTAACTCGCCGCCTTGCGGTTTGCAAAATAGTCACTTAATACATGCAATTTTAGCCACGGTTGTGTTATAATTTATGCAATTCGTAGCCATACAGTGTATTATGACAAACGCGCAAACTTTTTGCTTCCAACCATCCACAATACAGTGGAACGGCCGCAAAACAAAGCACAGATGAATTGGGTACGAGGAACCTGTATAACCGGACATTGAACCGGAAGTATGACTTCAGTGGGTTTAGGCCGGTAATTGGGAAAATCAGTAGCCAGTTGCTTTTAGCCTAATTGTTGTGATAAACTTATTAAATAGGTAAGTATTAACTCTATTTGATAAGTTTTATTTGAATGCACTCTGCGTTAGCGGAGTGCAGCCTAAAGAATGGAACTGAGCGATTTGCACTAACTTAAAAGTTAGTTTAATAAAGGGAAATTATACAATTAGTATTGATGTTTCCGAGACAATTCCAAATATCAAATATACATAATACGCAAGCAGGGGAACTATTATAATGGCCTTTACAAGTATATGGGGTGTGTTTGGAGCAATGGTTACTGCTGAAATTGTCATTTACAAAAAGTATCCGCGCTCGATGAGGCTTAACTTTTTCGATCACCGAACTTTGTTTTGGTCACCAAATCGTCAATTTTAGTCCGATTTGGCTCATTTTTTGTGGGCATGCTCCACTTGAGCCATAATTTGGGATAAAATAAAAAAATCTGGCACCGCGAACCATTTTGGACAAGTTTTTACCGATTTCCAAAAAAGTATCCGCGCTCGATGAGGCTTAACTTTTTCGATCACCGAACTTTGTTTTGGTCACCAAATCGTCAATTTTAGTCCGATTTGGCTCATTTTTTGTGGGCATGCTCCACTTGAGCCATAGCTTGGGATAAAATAAAAAAAACTGGCACCGCGAACCATTTTGGACAAGTTTTTACCGATTTCCAAAAAAGTATCCGCGCTCGATGAGGCTTAACTTTTTCGATCACCGAACTTTGTTTTGGTCACCAAATCGTCAATTTTAGTCCGATTTGGCTCATTTTTTGTGGGCATGCTCCACTTGAGCCATAGCTTGGGATAAAATAAAAAAAACTGGCACCGCGAACCATTTTGGACAAGTTTTTACCGATTTCCAAAAAAGTATCCGCGCTCGATGAGGCTTAACTTTTTCGATCACCGAACTTTGTTTTGGTCACCAAATCGTCAATTTTAGTCCGATTTGGCTCATTTTTTGTGGGCATGCTCCACTTGAGCCATAGCTTGGGATAAAATAAAAAAAACTGGCACCGCGAACCATTTTGGACAAGTTTTTACCGATTTCCAAAAAAGTATCCGCGCTCGATGAGGCTTAACTTTTTCGATCACCGAACTTTGTTTTGGTCACCAAATCGTCAATTTTAGTCCGATTTGGCTCATTTTTTGTGGGCATGCTCCACTTGAGCCATAGTTTGGGATAAAATAAAAAAAACTGGCACCGCGAACCATTTTGGACAAGTTTTTACCGATTTCCAAAAAAGTATCCGCGCTCGATGAGGCTTAACTTTTTCGATCACCGAACTTTGTTTTGGTCACCAAATCGTCAATTTTAGTCCGATTTGGCTCATTTTTTGTGGGCATGCTCCACTTGAGCCATAGTTTGGGATAAAATAAAAAAAACTGGCACCGCGAACCATTTTGGACAAGTTTTTACCGATTTCCAAAAAAGTATCCGCGCTCGATGAGGCTTAACTTTTTCGATCACCGAGGCTTTTTGAGGCTCTAAAATGTGTAAATATCGAATAAAAGTATTCTATGAGGTTTGAATACTCAAAAGAAAAAGCCTACAACACCTGGTGTTCCCAAGCGGTCACCCATCCAAGTACTAACCAGGCCCAATGTTGCTTAACTTCGGTGATCGGACGAGAACCGGTGCATTCAACATGGTATGGTCGTAGGCATTTGCGTAAGCGGGAGCGAATTTATATACAACAGTATTGTATTGTAGTCTCATATTCATATACAGGATCACTTTAACTCGCCGCCTTGCGGTTTGCAAAATAGTCACTTAATACATGCAATTTTAGCCACGGTTGTGTTATAATTTATGCAATTCGTAGCCATACAGTGTATTATGACAAACGCGCAAACTTTTTGCTTCCAACCATCCACAATACAGTGGAACGGCCGCAAAACAAAGCACAGATGAATTGGGTACGAGGAACCTGTATAACCGGACATTGAACCGGAAGTATGACTTCAGTGGGTTTAGGCCGGTAATTGGGAAAATCAGTAGCCAGTTGCTTTTAGCCTAATTGTTGTGATAAACTTATTAAATAGGTAAGTATTAACTCTATTTGATAAGTTTTATTTGAATGCACTCTGCGTTAGCGGAGTGCAGCCTAAAGAATGGAACTGAGCGATTTGCACTAACTTAAAAGTTAGTTTAATAAAGGGAAATTATACAATTAGTATTGATGTTTCCGAGACAATTCCAAATATCAAATATACATAATACGCAAGCAGGGGAACTATTATAATGGCCTTTACAAGTATATGGGGTGTGTTTGGAGCAATGGTTACTGCTGAAATTGTCATTTACAAAAAGTATCCGCGCTCGATGAGGCTTAACTTTTTCGATCACCGAACTTTGTTTTGGTCACCAAATCGTCAATTTTAGTCCGATTTGGCTCATTTTTTGTGGGCATGCTCCACTTGAGCCATAATTTGGGATAAAATAAAAAAATCTGGCACCGCGAACCATTTTGGACAAGTTTTTACCGATTTCCAAAAAAGTATCCGCGCTCGATGAGGCTTAACTTTTTCGATCACCGAACTTTGTTTTGGTCACCAAATCGTCAATTTTAGTCCGATTTGGCTCATTTTTTGTGGGCATGCTCCACTTGAGCCATAGCTTGGGATAAAATAAAAAAAACTGGCACCGCGAACCATTTTGGACAAGTTTTTACCGATTTCCAAAAAAGTATCCGCGCTCGATGAGGCTTAACTTTTTCGATCACCGAACTTTGTTTTGGTCACCAAATCGTCAATTTTAGTCCGATTTGGCTCATTTTTTGTGGGCATGCTCCACTTGAGCCATAGCTTGGGATAAAATAAAAAAAACTGGCACCGCGAACCATTTTGGACAAGTTTTTACCGATTTCCAAAAAAGTATCCGCGCTCGATGAGGCTTAACTTTTTCGATCACCGAACTTTGTTTTGGTCACCAAATCGTCAATTTTAGTCCGATTTGGCTCATTTTTTGTGGGCATGCTCCACTTGAGCCATAGTTTGGGATAAAATAAAAAAAACTGGCACCGCGAACCATTTTGGACAAGTTTTTACCGATTTCCAAAAAAGTATCCGCGCTCGATGAGGCTTAACTTTTTCGATCACCGAGGCTTTTTGAGGCTCTAAAATGTGTAAATATCGAATAAAAGTATTCTATGAGGTTTGAATACTCAAAAGAAAAAGCCTACAACACCTGGTGTTCCCAAGCGGTCACCCATCCAAGTACTAACCAGGCCCAATGTTGCTTAACTTCGGTGATCGGACGAGAACCGGTGCATTCAACATGGTATGGTCGTAGGCATTTGCGTAAGCGGGAGCGAATTTATATACAACAGTATTGTATTGTAGTCTCATATTCATATACAGGATCACTTTAACTCGCCGCCTTGCGGTTTGCAAAATAGTCACTTAATACATGCAATTTTAGCCACGGTTGTGTTATAATTTATGCAATTCGTAGCCATACAGTGTATTATGACAAACGCGCAAACTTTTTGCTTCCAACCATCCACAATACAGTGGAACGGCCGCAAAACAAAGCACAGATGAATTGGGTACGAGGAACCTGTATAACCGGACATTGAACCGGAAGTATGACTTCAGTGGGTTTAGGCCGGTAATTGGGAAAATCAGTAGCGAGTTGCTTTTAGCCTAATTGTTGTGATAAACTTATTAAATAGGTAAGTATTAACTCTATTTGATAAGTTTTATTTGAATGCACTGTGCGTTAGCGGAGTGCAGCCTAAAGAATGGAACTGAGCGATTTGCACTAACTTAAAAGTTAGTTTAATAAAGGGAAATTATACAATTAGTATTGATGTTTCCGAGACAATTCCAAATATCAAATATACATAATACGCAAGCAGGGGAACTATTATAATGGCCTTTACAAGTATATGGGGTGTGTTTGGAGCAATGGTTACTGCTGAAATTGTCATTTACAAAAAGTATCCGCGCTCGATGAGGCTTAACTTTTTCGATCACCGAACTTTGTTTTGGTCACCAAATCGTCAATTTTAGTCCGATTTGGCTCATTTTTTGTGGGCATGCTCCACTTGAGCCATAATTTGGGATAAAATAAAAAAATCTGGCACCGCGAACCATTTTGGACAAGTTTTTACCGATTTCCAAAAAAGTATCCGCGCTCGATGAGGCTTAACTTTTTCGATCACCGAACTTTGTTTTGGTCACCAAATCGTCAATTTTAGTCCGATTTGGCTCATTTTTTGTGGGCATGCTCCACTTGAGCCATAGCTTGGGATAAAATAAAAAAAACTGGCACCGCGAACCATTTTGGACAAGTTTTTACCGATTTCCAAAAAAGTATCCGCGCTCGATGAGGCTTAACTTTTTCGATCACCGAACTTTGTTTTGGTCACCAAATCGTCAATTTTAGTCCGATTTGGCTCATTTTTTGTGGGCATGCTCCACTTGAGCCATAGCTTGGGATAAAATAAAAAAAACTGGCACCGCGAACCATTTTGGACAAGTTTTTACCGATTTCCAAAAAAGTATCCGCGCTCGATGAGGCTTAACTTTTTCGATCACCGAACTTTGTTTTGGTCACCAAATCGTCAATTTTAGTCCGATTTGGCTCATTTTTTGTGGGCATGCTCCACTTGAGCCATAGTTTGGGATAAAATAAAAAAAACTGGCACCGCGAACCATTTTGGACAAGTTTTTACCGATTTCCAAAAAAGTATCCGCGCTCGATGAGGCTTAACTTTTTCGATCACCGAGGCTTTTTGAGGCTCTAAAATGTGTAAATATCGAATAAAAGTATTCTATGAGGTTTGAATACTCAAAAGAAAAAGCCTACAACACCTGGTGTTCCCAAGCGGTCACCCATCCAAGTACTAACCAGGCCCAATGTTGCTTAACTTCGGTGATCGGACGAGAACCGGTGCATTCAACATGGTATGGTCGTAGGCATTTGCGTAAGCGGGAGCGAATTTATATACAACAGTATTGTATTGTAGTCTCATATTCATATACAGGATCACTTTAACTCGCCGCCTTGCGGTTTGCAAAATAGTCACTTAATACATGCAATTTTAGCCACGGTTGTGTTATAATTTATGCAATTCGTAGCCATACAGTGTATTATGACAAACGCGCAAACTTTTTGCTTCCAACCATCCACAATACAGTGGAACGGCCGCAAAACAAAGCACAGATGAATTGGGTACGAGGAACCTGTATAACCGGACATTGAACCGGAAGTATGACTTCAGTGGGTTTAGGCCGGTAATTGGGAAAATCAGTAGCGAGTTGCTTTTAGCCTAATTGTTGTGATAAACTTATTAAATAGGTAAGTATTAACTCTATTTGATAAGTTTTATTTGAATGCACTCTGCGTTAGCGGAGTGCAGCCTAAAGAATGGAACTGAGCGATTTGCACTAACTTAAAAGTTAGTTTAATAAAGGGAAATTATACAATTAGTATTGATGTTTCCGAGACAGTTCCAAATATCAAATATGCATAACACGCAAGCAGGGGAACTATTATAATGGCCTTTACAAGTATATGGGGTGTGTTTGGAGCAATGGTTACTGCTGAAATTGTCATTTACAAAAAGTATCCGCGCTCGATGAGGCTTAACTTTTTCGATCACCGAACTTTGTATTGGTCACCAAATCGTCAATTTTAGTCCGATTTGGCTCATTTTTTGTGGGCATGCTCCACTTGAGCCATAATTTGGGATAAAATAAAAAAATCTGGCACCGCGAACCATTTTGGACAAGTTTTTACCGATTTCCAAAAAAGTATCCGCGCTCGATGAGGCTTAACTTTTTCGATCACCGAACTTTGTTTTGGTCACCAAATCGTCAATTTTAGTCCGATTTGGCTCATTTTTTGTGGGCATGCTCCACTTGAGCCATAGCTTGGGATAAAATAAAAAAAACTGGCACCGCGAACCATTTTGGACAAGTTTTTACCGATTTCCAAAAAAGTATCCGCGCTCGATGAGGCTTAACTTTTTCGATCACCGAACTTTGTTTTGGTCACCAAATCGTCAATTTTAGTCCGATTTGGCTCATTTTTTGTGGGCATGCTCCACTTGAGCCATAGCTTGGGATAAAATAAAAAAAACTGGCACCGCGAACCATTTTGGACAAGTTTTTACCGATTTCCAAAAAAGTATCCGCGCTCGATGAGGCTTAACTTTTTCGATCACCGAACTTTGTTTTGGTCACCAAATCGTCAATTTTAGTCCGATTTGGCTCATTTTTTGTGGGCATGCTCCACTTGAGCCATAGCTTGGGATAAAATAAAAAAAACTGGCACCGCGAACCATTTTGGACAAGTTTTTACCGATTTCCAAAAAAGTATCCGCGCTCGATGAGGCTTAACTTTTTCGATCACCGAACTTTGTTTTGGTCACCAAATCGTCAATTTTAGTCCGATTTGGCTCATTTTTTGTGGGCATGCTCCACTTGAGCCATAGCTTGGGATAAAATAAAAAAAACTGGCACCGCGAACCATTTTGGACAAGTTTTTACCGATTTCCAAAAAAGTATCCGCGCTCGATGAGGCTTAACTTTTTCGATCACCGAACTTTGTTTTGGTCACCAAATCGTCAATTTTAGTCCGATTTGGCTCATTTTTTGTGGGCATGCTCCACTTGAGCCATAGCTTGGGATAAAATAAAAAAAACTGGCACCGCGAACCATTTTGGACAAGTTTTTACCGATTTCCAAAAAAGTATCCGCGCTCGATGAGGCTTAACTTTTTCGATCACCGAACTTTGTTTTGGTCACCAAATCGTCAATTTTAGTCCGATTTGGCTCATTTTTTGTGGGCATGCTCCACTTGAGCCATAGCTTGAGATAAAATAAAAAAAACTGGCACCGCGAACCATTTTGGACAAGTTTTTACCGATTTCCAAAAAAGTATCCGCGCTCGATGAGGCTTAACTTTTTCGATCACCGAACTTTGTTTTGGTCACCAAATCGTCAATTTTAGTCCGATTTGGCTCATTTTTTGTGGGCATGCTCCACTTGAGCCATAGCTTGGGATAAAATAAAAAAAACTGGCACCGCGAACCATTTTGGACAAGTTTTTACCGATTTCCAAAAAAGTATCCGCGCTCGATGAGGCTTAACTTTTTCGATCACCGAACTTTGTTTTGGTCACCAAATCGTCAATTTTAGTCCGATTTGGCTCATTTTTTGTGGGCATGCTCCACTTGAGCCATAATTTGGGATAAAATAAAAAAATCTGGCACCGCGAACCATTTTGGACAAGTTTTTACCGATTTCCAAAAAAGTATCCGCGCTCGATGAGGCTTAACTTTTTCGATCACCGAACTTTGTTTTGGTCACCAAATCGTCAATTTTAGTCCGATTTGGCTCATTTTTTGTGGGCATGCTCCACTTGAGCCATAGCTTGGGATAAAATAAAAAAAACTGGCACCGCGAACCATTTTGGACAAGTTTTTACCGATTTCCAAAAAAGTATCCGCGCTCGATGAGGCTTAACTTTTTCGATCACCGAACTTTGTTTTGGTCACCAAATCGTCAATTTTAGTCCGATTTGGCTCATTTTTTGTGGGCATGCTCCACTTGAGCCATAGCTTGGGATAAAATAAAAAAAACTGGCACCGCGAACCATTTTGGACAAGTTTTTACCGATTTCCAAAAAAGTATCCGCGCTCGATGAGGCTTAACTTTTTCGATCACCGAACTTTGTTTTGGTCACCAAATCGTCAATTTTAGTCCGATTTGGCTCATTTTTTGTGGGCATGCTCCACTTGAGCCATAGCTTGGGATAAAATAAAAAAAACTGGCACCGCGAACCATTTTGGACAAGTTTTTACCGATTTCCAAAAAAGTATCCGCGCTCGATGAGGCTTAACTTTTTCGATCACCGAACTTTGTTTTGGTCACCAAATCGTCAATTTTAGTCCGATTTGGCTCATTTTTTGTGGGCATGCTCCACTTGAGCCATAGCTTGGGATAAAATAAAAAAAACTGGCACCGCGAACCATTTTGGACAAGTTTTTACCGATTTCCAAAAAAGTATCCGCGCTCGATGAGGCTTAACTTTTTCGATCACCGAACTTTGTTTTGGTCACCAAATCGTCAATTTTAGTCCGATTTGGCTCATTTTTTGTGGGCATGCTCCACTTGAGCCATAGCTTGGGATAAAATAAAAAAAACTGGCACCGCGAACCATTTTGGACAAGTTTTTACCGATTTCCAAAAAAGTATCCGCGCTCGATGAGGCTTAACTTTTTCGATCACCGAACTTTGTTTTGGTCACCAAATCGTCAATTTTAGTCCGATTTGGCTCATTTTTTGTGGGCATGCTCCACTTGAGCCATAGCTTGAGATAAAATAAAAAAAACTGGCACCGCGAACCATTTTGGACAAGTTTTTACCGATTTCCAAAAAAGTATCCGCGCTCGATGAGGCTTAACTTTTTCGATCACCGAACTTTGTTTTGGTCACCAAATCGTCAATTTTAGTCCGATTTGGCTCATTTTTTGTGGGCATGCTCCACTTGAGCCATAGCTTGGGATAAAATAAAAAAAACTGGCACCGCGAACCATTTTGGACAAGTTTTTACCGATTTCCAAAAAAGTATCCGCGCTCGATGAGGCTTAACTTTTTCGATCACCGAACTTTGTTTTGGTCACCAAATCGTCAATTTTAGTCCGATTTGGCTCATTTTTTGTGGGCATGCTCCACTTGAGCCATAGCTTGGGATAAAATAAAAAAAACTGGCACCGCGAACCATTTTGGACAAGTTTTTACCGATTTCCAAAAAAGTATCCGCGCTCGATGAGGCTTAACTTTTTCGATCACCGAACTTTGTTTTGGTCACCAAATCGTCAATTTTAGTCCGATTTGGCTCATTTTTTGTGGGCATGCTCCACTTGAGCCATAGCTTGAGATAAAATAAAAAAAACTGGCACCGCGAACCATTTTGGACAAGTTTTTACCGATTTCCAAAAAAGTATCCGCGCTCGATGAGGCTTAACTTTTTCGATCACCGAACTTTGTTTTGGTCACCAAATCGTCAATTTTAGTCCGATTTGGCTCATTTTTTGTGGGCATGCTCCACTTGAGCCATAGCTTGGGATAAAATAAAAAAAACTGGCACCGCGAACCATTTTGGACAAGTTTTTACCGATTTCCAAAAAAGTATCCGCGCTCGATGAGGCTTAACTTTTTCGATCACCGAACTTTGTTTTGGTCACCAAATCGTCAATTTTAGTCCGATTTGGCTCATTTTTTGTGGGCATGCTCCACTTGAGCCATAATTTGGGATAAAATAAAAAAATCTGGCACCGCGAACCATTTTGGACAAGTTTTTACCGATTTCCAAAAAAGTATCCGCGCTCGATGAGGCTTAACTTTTTCGATCACCGAACTTTGTTTTGGTCACCAAATCGTCAATTTTAGTCCGATTTGGCTCATTTTTTGTGGGCATGCTCCACTTGAGCCATAGCTTGGGATAAAATAAAAAAAACTGGCACCGCGAACCATTTTGGACAAGTTTTTACCGATTTCCAAAAAAGTATCCGCGCTCGATGAGGCTTAACTTTTTCGATCACCGAACTTTGTTTTGGTCACCAAATCGTCAATTTTAGTCCGATTTGGCTCATTTTTTGTGGGCATGCTCCACTTGAGCCATAGCTTGGGATAAAATAAAAAAAACTGGCACCGCGAACCATTTTGGACAAGTTTTTACCGATTTCCAAAAAAGTATCCGCGCTCGATGAGGCTTAACTTTTTCGATCACCGAACTTTGTTTTGGTCACCAAATCGTCAATTTTAGTCCGATTTGGCTCATTTTTTGTGGGCATGCTCCACTTGAGCCATAGCTTGGGATAAAATAAAAAAAACTGGCACCGCGAACCATTTTGGACAAGTTTTTACCGATTTCCAAAAAAGTATCCGCGCTCGATGAGGCTTAACTTTTTCGATCACCGAACTTTGTTTTGGTCACCAAATCGTCAATTTTAGTCCGATTTGGCTCATTTTTTGTGGGCATGCTCCACTTGAGCCATAGCTTGGGATAAAATAAAAAAAACTGGCACCGCGAACCATTTTGGACAAGTTTTTACCGATTTCCAAAAAAGTATCCGCGCTCGATGAGGCTTAACTTTTTCGATCACCGAACTTTGTTTTGGTCACCAAATCGTCAATTTTAGTCCGATTTGGCTCATTTTTTGTGGGCATGCTCCACTTGAGCCATAGCTTGGGATAAAATAAAAAAAACTGGCACCGCGAACCATTTTGGACAAGTTTTTACCGATTTCCAAAAAAGTATCCGCGCTCGATGAGGCTTAACTTTTTCGATCACCGAACTTTGTTTTGGTCACCAAATCGTCAATTTTAGTCCGATTTGGCTCATTTTTTGTGGGCATGCTCCACTTGAGCCATAGCTTGAGATAAAATAAAAAAAACTGGCACCGCGAACCATTTTGGACAAGTTTTTACCGATTTCCAAAAAAGTATCCGCGCTCGATGAGGCTTAACTTTTTCGATCACCGAACTTTGTTTTGGTCACCAAATCGTCAATTTTAGTCCGATTTGGCTCATTTTTTGTGGGCATGCTCCACTTGAGCCATAGCTTGGGATAAAATAAAAAAAACTGGCACCGCGAACCATTTTGGACAAGTTTTTACCGATTTCCAAAAAAGTATCCGCGCTCGATGAGGCTTAACTTTTTCGATCACCGAACTTTGTTTTGGTCACCAAATCGTCAATTTTAGTCCGATTTGGCTCATTTTTTGTGGGCATGCTCCACTTGAGCCATAGCTTGGGATAAAATAAAAAAAACTGGCACCGCGAACCATTTTGGACAAGTTTTTACCGATTTCCAAAAAAGTATCCGCGCTCGATGAGGCTTAACTTTTTCGATCACCGAACTTTGTTTTGGTCACCAAATCGTCAATTTTAGTCCGATTTGGCTCATTTTTTGTGGGCATGCTCCACTTGAGCCATAGCTTGGGATAAAATAAAAAAAACTGGCACCGCGAACCATTTTGGACAAGTTTTTACCGATTTCCAAAAAAGTATCCGCGCTCGATGAGGCTTAACTTTTTCGATCACCGAACTTTGTTTTGGTCACCAAATCGTCAATTTTAGTCCGATTTGGCTCATTTTTTGTGGGCATGCTCCACTTGAGCCATAGCTTGGGATAAAATAAAAAAAACTGGCACCGCGAACCATTTTGGACAAGTTTTTACCGATTTCCAAAAAAGTATCCGCGCTCGATGAGGCTTAACTTTTTCGATCACCGAACTTTGTTTTGGTCACCAAATCGTCAATTTTAGTCCGATTTGGCTCATTTTTTGTGGGCATGCTCCACTTGAGCCATAGCTTGGGATAAAATAAAAAAAACTGGCACCGCGAACCATTTTGGACAAGTTTTTACCGATTTCCAAAAAAGTATCCGCGCTCGATGAGGCTTAACTTTTTCGATCACCGAACTTTGTTTTGGTCACCAAATCGTCAATTTTAGTCCGATTTGGCTCATTTTTTGTGGGCATGCTCCACTTGAGCCATAGCTTGAGATAAAATAAAAAAAACTGGCACCGCGAACCATTTTGGACAAGTTTTTACCGATTTCCAAAAAAGTATCCGCGCTCGATGAGGCTTAACTTTTTCGATCACCGAACTTTGTTTTGGTCACCAAATCGTCAATTTTAGTCCGATTTGGCTCATTTTTTGTGGGCATGCTCCACTTGAGCCATAGCTTGGGATAAAATAAAAAAAACTGGCACCGCGAACCATTTTGGACAAGTTTTTACCGATTTCCAAAAAAGTATCCGCGCTCGATGAGGCTTAACTTTTTCGATCACCGAACTTTGTTTTGGTCACCAAATCGTCTATTTTAGTCCGATTTGGCTCATTTTTTGTGGGCATGCTCCACTTGAGCCATAGTTTGGGATAAAATAAAAAAAACTGGCACCGCGAACCATTTTGGACAAGTTTTTACCGATTTCCAAAAAAGTATCCGCGCTCGATGAGGCTTAACTTTTTCGATCACCGAGGCTTTTTGAGGCTCTAAAATGTGTAAATATCGAATAAAAGTATTCTATGAGGTTTGAATACTCAAAAGAAAAAGCCTACAACACCTGGTGTTCCCAAGCGGTCACCCATCCAAGTACTAACCAGGCCCAATGTTGCTTAACTTCGGTGATCGGACGAGAACCGGTGCATTCAACATGGTATGGTCGTAGGCATTTGCGTAAGCGGGAGCGAATTTATATACAACAGTATTGTATTGTAGTCTCATATTCAT
The DNA here is from genome assembly GCF_964194025.1 of Convolutriloba macropyga. NCBI lineage: Eukaryota > Metazoa > Xenacoelomorpha > Acoela > Convolutidae > Convolutriloba > Convolutriloba macropyga. The sequence goes on along the minus strand of NC_134476.1, from coordinate 23,445,497 downwards.
ATACAGGATCACTTTAACTCGCCGCCTTGCGGTTTGCAAAATAGTCACTTAATACATGCAATTTTAGCCACGGTTGTGTTATAATTTATGCAATTCGTAGCCATACAGTGTATTATGACAAACGCGCAAACTTTTTGCTTCCAACCATCCACAATACAGTGGAACGGCCGCAAAACAAAGCACAGATGAATTGGGTACGAGGAACCTGTATAACCGGACATTGAACCGGAAGTATGACTTCAGTGGGTTTAGGCCGGTAATTGGGAAAATCAGTAGCGAGTTGCTTTTAGCCTAATTGTTGTGATAAACTTATTAAATAGGTAAGTATTAACTCTATTTGATAAGTTTTATTTGAATGCACTCTGCGTTAGCGGAGTGCAGCCTAAAGAATGGAACTGAGCGATTTGCACTAACTTAAAAGTTAGTTTAATAAAGGGAAATTATACAATTAGTATTGATGTTTCCGAGACAATTCCAAATATCAAATATACATAATACGCAAGCAGGGGAACTATTATAATGGCCTTTACAAGTATATGGGGTGTGTTTGGAGCAATGGTTACTGCTGAAATTGTCATTTACAAAAAGTATCCGCGCTCGATGAGGCTTAACTTTTTCGATCACCGAACTTTGTTTTGGTCACCAAATCGTCAATTTTAGTCCGATTTGGCTCATTTTTTGTGGGCATGCTCCACTTGAGCCATAATTTGGGATAAAATAAAAAAAACTGGCACCGCGAACCATTTTGGACAAGTTTTTACCGATTTCCAAAAAAGTATCCGCGCTCGATGAGGCTTAACTTTTTCGATCACCGAGGCTTTTTGAGGCTCTAAAATGTGTAAATATCGAATAAAAGTATTCTATGAGGTTTGAATACTCAAAAGAAAAAGCCTACAACACCTGGTGTTCCCAAGCGGTCACCCATCCAAGTACTAACCAGGCCCAATGTTGCTTAACTTCGGTGATCGGACGAGAACCGGTGCATTCAACATGGTATGGTCGTAGGCATTTGCGTAAGCGGGAGCGAATTTATATACAACAGTATTGTATTGTAGTCTCATATTCATATACAGGATCACTTTAACTCGCCGCCTTGCGGTTTGCAAAATAGTCACTTAATACATGCAATTTTAGCCACGGTTGTGTTATAATTTATGCAATTCGTAGCCATACAGTGTATTATGACAAACGCGCAAACTTTTTGCTTCCAACCATCCACAATACAGTGGAACGGCCGCAAAACAAAGCACAGATGAATTGGGTACGAGGAACCTGTATAACCGGACATTGAACCGGAAGTATGACTTCAGTGGGTTTAGGCCGGTAATTGGGAAAATCAGTAGCGAGTTGCTTTTAGCCTAATTGTTGTGATAAACTTATTAAATAGGTAAGTATTAACTCTATTTGATAAGTTTTATTTGAATGCACTCTGCGTTAGCGGAGTGCAGCCTAAAGAATGGAACTGAGCGATTTGCACTAACTTAAAAGTTAGTTTAATAAAGGGAAATTATACAATTAGTATTGATGTTTCCGAGACAATTCCAAATATCAAATATACATAATACGCAAGCAGGGGAACTATTATAATGGCCTTTACAAGTATATGGGGTGTGTTTGGAGCAATGGTTACTGCTGAAATTGTCATTTACAAAAAGTATCCGCGCTCGATGAGGCTTAACTTTTTCGATCACCGAACTTTGTATTGGTCACCAAATCGTCAATTTTAGTCCGATTTGGCTCATTTTTTGTGGGCATGCTCCACTTGAGCCATAATTTGGGATAAAATAAAAAAATCTGGCACCGCGAACCATTTTGGACAAGTTTTTACCGATTTCCAAAAAAGTATCCGCGCTCGATGAGGCTTAACTTTTTCGATCACCGAACTTTGTTTTGGTCACCAAATCGTCAATTTTAGTCCGATTTGGCTCATTTTTTGTGGGCATGCTCCACTTGAGCCATAGCTTGGGATAAAATAAAAAAAACTGGCACCGCGAACCATTTTGGACAAGTTTTTACCGATTTCCAAAAAAGTATCCGCGCTCGATGAGGCTTAACTTTTTCGATCACCGAACTTTGTTTTGGTCACCAAATCGTCAATTTTAGTCCGATTTGGCTCATTTTTTGTGGGCATGCTCCACTTGAGCCATAGCTTGGGATAAAATAAAAAAAACTGGCACCGCGAACCATTTTGGACAAGTTTTTACCGATTTCCAAAAAAGTATCCGCGCTCGATGAGGCTTAACTTTTTCGATCACCGAACTTTGTTTTGGTCACCAAATCGTCAATTTTAGTCCGATTTGGCTCATTTTTTGTGGGCATGCTCCACTTGAGCCATAGTTTGGGATAAAATAAAAAAAACTGGCACCGCGAACCATTTTGGACAAGTTTTTACCGATTTCCAAAAAAGTATCCGCGCTCGATGAGGCTTAACTTTTTCGATCACCGAGGCTTTTTGAGGCTCTAAAATGTGTAAATATCGAATAAAAGTATTCTATGAGGTTTGAATACTCAAAAGAAAAAGCCTACAACACCTGGTGTTCCCAAGCGGTCACCCATCCAAGTACTAACCAGGCCCAATGTTGCTTAACTTCGGTGATCGGACGAGAACCGGTGCATTCAACATGGTATGGTCGTAGGCATTTGCGTAAGCGGGAGCGAATTTATATACAACAGTATTGTATTGTAGTCTCATATTCATATACAGGATCACTTTAACTCGCCGCCTTGCGGTTTGCAAAATAGTCACTTAATACATGCAATTTTAGCCACGGTTGTGTTATAATTTATGCAATTCGTAGCCATACAGTGTATTATGACAAACGCGCAAACTTTTTGCTTCCAACCATCCACAATACAGTGGAACGGCCGCAAAACAAAGCACAGATGAATTGGGTACGAGGAACCTGTATAACCGGACATTGAACCGGAAGTATGACTTCAGTGGGTTTAGGCCGGTAATTGGGAAAATCAGTAGCGAGTTGCTTTTAGCCTAATTGTTGTGATAAACTTATTAAATAGGTAAGTATTAACTCTATTTGATAAGTTTTATTTGAATGCACTCTGCGTTAGCGGAGTGCAGCCTAAAGAATGGAACTGAGCGATTTGCACTAACTTAAAAGTTAGTTTAATAAAGGGAAATTATACAATTAGTATTGATGTTTCCGAGACAATTCCAAATATCAAATATACATAATACGCAAGCAGGGGAACTATTATAATGGCCTTTACAAGTATATGGGGTGTGTTTGGAGCAATGGTTACTGCTGAAATTGTCATTTACAAAAAGTATCCGCGCTCGATGAGGCTTAACTTTTTCGATCACCGAACTTTGTATTGGTCACCAAATCGTCAATTTTAGTCCGATTTGGCTCATTTTTTGTGGGCATGCTCCACTTGAGCCATAATTTGGGATAAAATAAAAAAATCTGGCACCGCGAACCATTTTGGACAAGTTTTTACCGATTTCCAAAAAAGTATCCGCGCTCGATGAGGCTTAACTTTTTCGATCACCGAACTTTGTTTTGGTCACCAAATCGTCAATTTTAGTCCGATTTGGCTCATTTTTTGTGGGCATGCTCCACTTGAGCCATAGCTTGGGATAAAATAAAAAAAACTGGCACCGCGAACCATTTTGGACAAGTTTTTACCGATTTCCAAAAAAGTATCCGCGCTCGATGAGGCTTAACTTTTTCGATCACCGAACTTTGTTTTGGTCACCAAATCGTCAATTTTAGTCCGATTTGGCTCATTTTTTGTGGGCATGCTCCACTTGAGCCATAGCTTGGGATAAAATAAAAAAAACTGGCACCGCGAACCATTTTGGACAAGTTTTTACCGATTTCCAAAAAAGTATCCGCGCTCGATGAGGCTTAACTTTTTCGATCACCGAACTTTGTTTTGGTCACCAAATCGTCAATTTTAGTCCGATTTGGCTCATTTTTTGTGGGCATGCTCCACTTGAGCCATAGTTTGGGATAAAATAAAAAAAACTGGCACCGCGAACCATTTTGGACAAGTTTTTACCGATTTCCAAAAAAGTATCCGCGCTCGATGAGGCTTAACTTTTTCGATCACCGAGGCTTTTTGAGGCTCTAAAATGTGTAAATATCGAATAAAAGTATTCTATGAGGTTTGAATACTCAAAAGAAAAAGCCTACAACACCTGGTGTTCCCAAGCGGTCACCCATCCAAGTACTAACCAGGCCCAATGTTGCTTAACTTCGGTGATCGGACGAGAACCGGTGCATTCAACATGGTATGGTCGTAGGCATTTGCGTAAGCGGGAGCGAATTTATATACAACAGTATTGTATTGTAGTCTCATATTCATATACAGGATCACTTTAACTCGCCGCCTTGCGGTTTGCAAAATAGTCACTTAATACATGCAATTTTAGCCACGGTTGTGTTATAATTTATGCAATTCGTAGCCATACAGTGTATTATGACAAACGCGCAAACTTTTTGCTTCCAACCATCCACAATACAGTGGAACGGCCGCAAAACAAAGCACAGATGAATTGGGTACGAGGAACCTGTATAACCGGACATTGAACCGGAAGTATGACTTCAGTGGGTTTAGGCCGGTAATTGGGAAAATCAGTAGCGAGTTGCTTTTAGCCTAATTGTTGTGATAAACTTATTAAATAGGTAAGTATTAACTCTATTTGATAAGTTTTATTTGAATGCACTCTGCGTTAGCGGAGTGCAGCCTAAAGAATGGAACTGAGCGATTTGCACTAACTTAAAAGTTAGTTTAATAAAGGGAAATTATACAATTAGTATTGATGTTTCCGAGACAATTCCAAATATCAAATATACATAATACGCAAGCAGGGGAACTATTATAATGGCCTTTACAAGTATATGGGGTGTGTTTGGAGCAATGGTTACTGCTGAAATTGTCATTTACAAAAAGTATCCGCGCTCGATGAGGCTTAACTTTTTCGATCACCGAACTTTGTATTGGTCACCAAATCGTCAATTTTAGTCCGATTTGGCTCATTTTTTGTGGGCATGCTCCACTTGAGCCATAATTTGGGATAAAATAAAAAAATCTGGCACCGCGAACCATTTTGGACAAGTTTTTACCGATTTCCAAAAAAGTATCCGCGCTCGATGAGGCTTAACTTTTTCGATCACCGAACTTTGTTTTGGTCACCAAATCGTCAATTTTAGTCCGATTTGGCTCATTTTTTGTGGGCATGCTCCACTTGAGCCATAGCTTGGGATAAAATAAAAAAAACTGGCACCGCGAACCATTTTGGACAAGTTTTTACCGATTTCCAAAAAAGTATCCGCGCTCGATGAGGCTTAACTTTTTCGATCACCGACCTTTGTTTTGGTCACCAAATCGTCAATTTTAGTCCGATTTGGCTCATTTTTTGTGGGCATGCTCCACTTGAGCCATAGCTTGGGATAAAATAAAAAAAACTGGCACCGCGAACCATTTTGGACAAGTTTTTACCGATTTCCAAAAAAGTATCCGCGCTCGATGAGGCTTAACTTTTTCGATCACCGACCTTTGTTTTGGTCACCAAATCGTCAATTTTAGTCCGATTTGGCTCATTTTTTGTGGGCATGCTCCACTTGAGCCATAGCTTGGGATAAAATAAAAAAAACTGGCACCGCGAACCATTTTGGACAAGTTTTTACCGATTTCCAAAAAAGTATCCGCGCTCGATGAGGCTTAACTTTTTCGATCACCGAACTTTGTTTTGGTCACCAAATCGTCAATTTTAGTCCGATTTGGCTCATTTTTTGTGGGCATGCTCCACTTGAGCCATAGTTTGGGATAAAATAAAAAAAACTGGCACCGCGAACCATTTTGGACAAGTTTTTACCGATTTCCAAAAAAGTATCCGCGCTCGATGAGGCTTAACTTTTTCGATCACCGAGGCTTTTTGAGGCTCTAAAATGTGTAAATATCGAATAAAAGTATTCTATGAGGTTTGAATACTCAAAAGAAAAAGCCTACAACACCTGGTGTTCCCAAGCGGTCACCCATCCAAGTACTAACCAGGCCCAATGTTGCTTAACTTCGGTGATCGGACGAGAACCGGTGCATTCAACATGGTATGGTCGTAGGCATTTGCGTAAGCGGGAGCGAATTTATATACAACAGTATTGTATTGTAGTCTCATATTCATATACAGGATCACTTTAACTCGCCGCCTTGCGGTTTGCAAAATAGTCACTTAATACATGCAATTTTAGCCACGGTTGTGTTATAATTTATGCAATTCGTAGCCATACAGTGTATTATGACAAACGCGCAAACTTTTTGCTTCCAACCATCCACAATACAGTGGAACGGCCGCAAAACAAAGCACAGATGAATTGGGTACGAGGAACCTGTATAACCGGACATTGAAACGGAAGTATGACTTCAGTGGGTTTAGGCCGGTAATTGGGAAAATCAGTAGCGAGTTGCTTTTAGCCTAATTGTTGTGATAAACTTATTAAATAGGTAAGTATTAACTCTATTTGATAAGTTTTATTTGAATGCACTCTGCGTTAGCGGAGTGCAGCCTAAAGAATGGAACTGAGCGATTTGCACTAAGTTAAAAGTTAGTTTAATAAAGGGAAATTATACAATTAGTATTGATGTTTCCGAGACAGTTCCAAATATCAAATATGCATAACACGCAAGCAGGGGAACTATTATAATGGCCTTTACAAGTATATGGGGTGTGTTTGGAGCAATGGTTACCGCTGAAATTGTCATTTACAAAAAGTATCCGCGCTCGATGAGGCTTAACTTTTTCGATCACCGAACTTTGTTTTAGTCACCAAATCGTCAATTTTAGTCCGATTTGGCTCATTTTTTGTGGGCATGCTCCACTTGAGCCATAGCTTGGGATAAAATAAAAAAAACTGGCACCGCGAACCATTTTGGACAAGTTTTTACCGATTTCCAAAAAAGTATCCGCGCTCGATGAGGCTTAACTTTTTCGATCACCGACCTTTGTTTTGGTCACCAAATCGTCAATTTTAGTCCGATTTGGCTCATTTTTTGTGGGCATGCTCCACTTGAGCCATAGCTTGGGATAAAATAAAAAAAACTGGCACCGCGAACCATTTTGGACAAGTTTTTACCGATTTCCAAAAAAGTATCCGCGCTCGATGAGGCTTAACTTTTTCGATCACCGACCTTTGTTTTGGTCACCAAATCGTCAATTTTAGTCCGATTTGGCTCATTTTTTGTGGGCATGCTCCACTTGAGCCATAGCTTGGGATAAAATAAAAAAAACTGGCACCGCGAACCATTTTGGACAAGTTTTTACCGATTTCCAAAAAAGTATCCGCGCTCGATGAGGCTTAACTTTTTCGATCACCGAACTTTGTTTTGGTCACCAAATCGTCAATTTTAGTCCGATTTGGCTCATTTTTTGTGGGCATGCTCCACTTGAGCCATAGTTTGGGATAAAATAAAAAAAACTGGCACCGCGAACCATTTTGGACAAGTTTTTACCGATTTCCAAAAAAGTATCCGCGCTCGATGAGGCTTAACTTTTTCGATCACCGAGGCTTTTTGAGGCTCTAAAATGTGTAAATATCGAATAAAAGTATTCTATGAGGTTTGAATACTCAAAAGAAAAAGCCTACAACACCTGGTGTTCCCAAGCGGTCACCCATCCAAGTACTAACCAGGCCCAATGTTGCTTAACTTCGGTGATCGGACGAGAACCGGTGCATTCAACATGGTATGGTCGTAGGCATTTGCGTAAGCGGGAGCGAATTTATATACAACAGTATTGTATTGTAGTCTCATATTCATATACAGGATCACTTTAACTCGCCGCCTTGCGGTTTGCAAAATAGTCACTTAATACATGCAATTTTAGCCACGGTTGTGTTATAATTTATGCAATTCGTAGCCATACAGTGTATTATGACAAACGCGCAAACTTTTTGCTTCCAACCATCCACAATACAGTGGAACGGCCGCAAAACAAAGCACAGATGAATTGGGTACGAGGAACCTGTATAACCGGACATTGAACCGGAAGTATGACTTCAGTGGGTTTAGGCCGGTAATTGGGAAAATCAGTAGCGAGTTGCTTTTAGCCTAATTGTTGTGATAAACTTATTAAATAGGTAAGTATTAACTCTATTTGATAAGTTTTATTTGAATGCACTCTGCGTTAGCGGAGTGCAGCCTAAAGAATGGAACTGAGCGATTTGCACTAACTTAAAAGTTAGTTTAATAAAGGGAAATTATACAATTAGTATTGATGTTTCCGAGACAATTCCAAATATCAAATATACATAATACGCAAGCAGGGGAACTATTATAATGGCCTTTACAAGTATATGGGGTGTGTTTGGAGCAATGGTTACTGCTGAAATTGTCATTTACAAAAAGTATCCGCGCTCGATGAGGCTTAACTTTTTCGATCACCGAACTTTGTATTGGTCACCAAATCGTCAATTTTAGTCCGATTTGGCTCATTTTTTGTGGGCATGCTCCACTTGAGCCATAATTTGGGATAAAATAAAAAAATCTGGCACCGCGAACCATTTTGGACAAGTTTTTACCGATTTCCAAAAAAGTATCCGCGCTCGATGAGGCTTAACTTTTTCGATCACCGACCTTTGTTTTGGTCACCAAATCGTCAATTTTAGTCCGATTTGGCTCATTTTTTGTGGGCATGCTCCACTTGAGCCATAGCTTGGGATAAAATAAAAAAAACTGGCACCGCGAACCATTTTGGACAAGTTTTTACCGATTTCCAAAAAAGTATCCGCGCTCGATGAGGCTTAACTTTTTCGATCACCGACCTTTGTTTTGGTCACCAAATCGTCAATTTTAGTCCGATTTGGCTCATTTTTTGTGGGCATGCTCCACTTGAGCCATAGCTTGGGATAAAATAAAAAAAACTGGCACCGCGAACCATTTTGGACAAGTTTTTACCGATTTCCAAAAAAGTATCCGCGCTCGATGAGGCTTAACTTTTTCGATCACCGAACTTTGTTTTGGTCACCAAATCGTCAATTTTAGTCCGATTTGGCTCATTTTTTGTGGGCATGCTCCACTTGAGCCATAGTTTGGGATAAAATAAAAAAAACTGGCACCGCGAACCATTTTGGACAAGTTTTTACCGATTTCCAAAAAAGTATCCGCGCTCGATGAGGCTTAACTTTTTCGATCACCGAGGCTTTTTGAGGCTCTAAAATGTGTAAATATCGAATAAAAGTATTCTATGAGGTTTGAATACTCAAAAGAAAAAGCCTACAACACCTGGTGTTCCCAAGCGGTCACCCATCCAAGTACTAACCAGGCCCAATGTTGCTTAACTTCGGTGATCGGACGAGAACCGGTGCATTCAACATGGTATGGTCGTAGGCATTTGCGTAAGCGGGAGCGAATTTATATACAACAGTATTGTATTGTAGTCTCATATTCATATACAGGATCACTTTAACTCGCCGCCTTGCGGTTTGCAAAATAGTCACTTAATACATGCAATTTTAGCCACGGTTGTGTTATAATTTATGCAATTCGTAGCCATACAGTGTATTATGACAAACGCGCAAACTTTTTGCTTCCAACCATCCACAATACAGTGGAACGGCCGCAAAACAAAGCACAGATGAATTGGGTACGAGGAACCTGTATAACCGGACATTGAACCGGAAGTATGACTTCAGTGGGTTTAGGCCGGTAATTGGGAAAATCAGTAGCGAGTTGCTTTTAGCCTAATTGTTGTGATAAACTTATTAAATAGGTAAGTATTAACTCTATTTGATAAGTTTTATTTGAATGCACTCTGCGTTAGCGGAGTGCAGCCTAAAGAATGGAACTGAGCGATTTGCACTAACTTAAAAGTTAGTTTAATAAAGGGAAATTATACAATTAGTATTGATGTTTCCGAGACAATTCCAAATATCAAATATACATAATACGCAAGCAGGGGAACTATTATAATGGCCTTTACAAGTATATGGGGTGTGTTTGGAGCAATGGTTACTGCTGAAATTGTCATTTACAAAAAGTATCCGCGCTCGATGAGGCTTAACTTTTTCGATCACCGAACTTTGTTTTGGTCACCAAATCGTCAATTTTAGTCCGATTTGGCTCATTTTTTGTGGGCATGCTCCACTTGAGCCATAGTTTGGGATAAAATAAAAAAAACTGGCACCGCGAACCATTTTGGACAAGTTTTTACCGATTTCCAAAAAAGTATCCGCGCTCGATGAGGCTTAACTTTTTCGATCACCGAGGCTTTTTGAGGCTCTAAAATGTGTAAATATCGAATAAAAGTATTCTATGAGGTTTGAATACTCAAAAGAAAAAGCCTACAACACCTGGTGTTCCCAAGCGGTCACCCATCCAAGTACTAACCAGGCCCAATGTTGCTTAACTTCGGTGATCGGACGAGAACCGGTGCATTCAACATGGTATGGTCGTAGGCATTTGCGTAAGCGGGAGCGAATTTATATACAACAGTATTGTATTGTAGTCTCATATTCATATACAGGATCACTTTAACTCGCCGCCTTGCGGTTTGCAAAATAGTCACTTAATACATGCAATTTTAGCCACGGTTGTGTTATAATTTATGCAATTCGTAGCCATACAGTGTATTATGACAAACGCGCAAACTTTTTGCTTCCAACCATCCACAATACAGTGGAACGGCCGCAAAACAAAGCACAGATGAATTGGGTACGAGGAACCTGTATAACCGGACATTGAACCGGAAGTATGACTTCAGTGGGTTTAGGCCGGTAATTGGGAAAATCAGTAGCGAGTTGCTTTTAGCCTAATTGTTGTGATAAACTTATTAAATAGGTAAGTATTAACTCTATTTGATAAGTTTTATTTGAATGCACTCTGCGTTAGCGGAGTGCAGCCTAAAGAATGGAACTGAGCGATTTGCACTAACTTAAAAGTTAGTTTAATAAAGGGAAATTATACAATTAGTATTGATGTTTCCGAGACAATTCCAAATATCAAATATACATAATACGCAAGCAGGGGAACTATTATAATGGCCTTTACAAGTATATGGGGTGTGTTTGGAGCAATGGTTACTGCTGAAATTGTCATTTACAAAAAGTATCCGCGCTCGATGAGGCTTAACTTTTTCGATCACCGAACTTTGTATTGGTCACCAAATCGTCAATTTTAGTCCGATTTGGCTCATTTTTTGTGGGCATGCTCCACTTGAGCCATAATTTGGGATAAAATAAAAAAATCTGGCACCGCGAACCATTTTGGACAAGTTTTTACCGATTTCCAAAAAAGTATCCGCGCTCGATGAGGCTTAACTTTTTCGATCACCGAACTTTGTTTTGGTCACCAAATCGTCAATTTTAGTCCGATTTGGCTCATTTTTTGTGGGCATGCTCCACTTGAGCCATAGCTTGGGATAAAATAAAAAAAACTGGCACCGCGAACCATTTTGGACAAGTTTTTACCGATTTCCAAAAAAGTATCCGCGCTCGATGAGGCTTAACTTTTTCGATCACCGAACTTTGTTTTGGTCACCAAATCGTCAATTTTAGTCCGATTTGGCTCATTTTTTGTGGGCATGCTCCACTTGAGCCATAGCTTGGGATAAAATAAAAAAAACTGGCACCGCGAACCATTTTGGACAAGTTTTTACCGATTTCCAAAAAAGTATCCGCGCTCGATGAGGCTTAACTTTTTCGATCACCGAACTTTGTTTTGGTCACCAAATCGTCAATTTTAGTCCGATTTGGCTCATTTTTTGTGGGCATGCTCCACTTGAGCCATAGTTTGGGATAAAATAAAAAAAACTGGCACCGCGAACCATTTTGGACAAGTTTTTACCGATTTCCAAAAAAGTATCCGCGCTCGATGAGGCTTAACTTTTTCGATCACCGAGGCTTTTTGAGGCTCTAAAATGTGTAAATATCGAATAAAAGTATTCTATGAGGTTTGAATACTCAAAAGAAAAAGCCTACAACACCTGGTGTTCCCAAGCGGTCACCCATCCAAGTACTAACCAGGCCCAATGTTGCTTAACTTCGGTGATCGGACGAGAACCGGTGCATTCAACATGGTATGGTCGTAGGCATTTGCGTAAGCGGGAGCGAATTTATATACAACAGTATTGTATTGTAGTCTCATATTCATATACAGGATCACTTTAACTCGCCGCCTTGCGGTTTGCAAAATAGTCACTTAATACATGCAATTTTAGCCACGGTTGTGTTATAATTTATGCAATTCGTAGCCATACAGTGTATTATGACAAACGCGCAAACTTTTTGCTTCCAACCATCCACAATACAGTGGAACGGCCGCAAAACAAAGCACAGATGAATTGGGTACGAGGAACCTGTATAACCGGACATTGAACCGGAAGTATGACTTCAGTGGGTTTAGGCCGGTAATTGGGAAAATCAGTAGCGAGTTGCTTTTAGCCTAATTGTTGTGATAAACTTATTAAATAGGTAAGTATTAACTCTATTTGATAAGTTTTATTTGAATGCACTCTGCGTTAGCGGAGTGCAGCCTAAAGAATGGAACTGAGCGATTTGCACTAACTTAAAAGTTAGTTTAATAAAGGGAAATTATACAATTAGTATTGATGTTTCCGAGACAATTCCAAATATCAAATATACATAATACGCAAGCAGGGGAACTATTATAATGGCCTTTACAAGTATATGGGGTGTGTTTGGAGCAATGGTTACTGCTGAAATTGTCATTTACAAAAAGTATCCGCGCTCGATGAGGCTTAACTTTTTCGATCACCGAACTTTGTATTGGTCACCAAATCGTCAATTTTAGTCCGATTTGGCTCATTTTTTGTGGGCATGCTCCACTTGAGCCATAATTTGGGATAAAATAAAAAAATCTGGCACCGCGAACCATTTTGGACAAGTTTTTACCGATTTCCAAAAAAGTATCCGCGCTCGATGAGGCTTAACTTTTTCGATCACCGAACTTTGTTTTGGTCACCAAATCGTCAATTTTAGTCCGATTTGGCTCATTTTTTGTGGGCATGCTCCACTTGAGCCATAGCTTGGGATAAAATAAAAAAAACTGGCACCGCGAACCATTTTGGACAAGTTTTTACCGATTTCCAAAAAAGTATCCGCGCTCGATGAGGCTTAACTTTTTCGATCACCGAACTTTGTTTTGGTCACCAAATCGTCAATTTTAGTCCGATTTGGCTCATTTTTTGTGGGCATGCTCCACTTGAGCCATAGCTTGGGATAAAATAAAAAAAACTGGCACCGCGAACCATTTTGGACAAGTTTTTACCGATTTCCAAAAAAGTATCCGCGCTCGATGAGGCTTAACTTTTTCGATCACCGAACTTTGTTTTGGTCACCAAATCGTCAATTTTAGTCCGATTTGGCTCATTTTTTGTGGGCATGCTCCACTTGAGCCATAGTTTGGGATAAAATAAAAAAAACTGGCACCGCGAACCATTTTGGACAAGTTTTTACCGATTTCCAAAAAAGTATCCGCGCTCGATGAGGCTTAACTTTTTCGATCACCGAGGCTTTTTGAGGCTCTAAAATGTGTAAATATCGAATAAAAGTATTCTATGAGGTTTGAATACTCAAAAGAAAAAGCCTACAACACCTGGTGTTCCCAAGCGGTCACCCATCCAAGTACTAACCAGGCCCAATGTTGCTTAACTTCGGTGATCGGACGAGAACCGGTGCATTCAACATGGTATGGTCGTAGGCATTTGCGTAAGCGGGAGCGAATTTATATACAACAGTATTGTATTGTAGTCTCATATTCATATACAGGATCACTTTAACTCGCCGCCTTGCGGTTTGCAAAATAGTCACTTAATACATGCAATTTTAGCCACGGTTGTGTTATAATTTATGCAATTCGTAGCCATACAGTGTATTATGACAAACGCGCAAACTTTTTGCTTCCAACCATCCACAATACAGTGGAACGGCCGCAAAACAAAGCACAGATGAATTGGGTACGAGGAACCTGTATAACCGGACATTGAACCGGAAGTATGACTTCAGTGGGTTTAGGCCGGTAATTGGGAAAATCAGTAGCGAGTTGCTTTTAGCCTAATTGTTGTGATAAACTTATTAAATAGGTAAGTATTAACTCTATTTGATAAGTTTTATTTGAATGCACTCTGCGTTAGCGGAGTGCAGCCTAAAGAATGGAACTGAGCGATTTGCACTAACTTAAAAGTTAGTTTAATAAAGGGAAATTATACAATTAGTATTGATGTTTCCGAGACAATTCCAAATATCAAATATACATAATACGCAAGCAGGGGAACTATTATAATGGCCTTTACAAGTATATGGGGTGTGTTTGGAGCAATGGTTACTGCTGAAATTGTCATTTACAAAAAGTATCCGCGCTCGATGAGGCTTAACTTTTTCGATCACCGAACTTTGTATTGGTCACCAAATCGTCAATTTTAGTCCGATTTGGCTCATTTTTTGTGGGCATGCTCCACTTGAGCCATAATTTGGGATAAAATAAAAAAATCTGGCACCGCGAACCATTTTGGACAAGTTTTTACCGATTTCCAAAAAAGTATCCGCGCTCGATGAGGCTTAACTTTTTCGATCACCGAACTTTGTTTTGGTCACCAAATCGTCAATTTTAGTCCGATTTGGCTCATTTTTTGTGGGCATGCTCCACTTGAGCCATAGCTTGGGATAAAATAAAAAAAACTGGCACCGCGAACCATTTTGGACAAGTTTTTACCGATTTCCAAAAAAGTATCCGCGCTCGATGAGGCTTAACTTTTTCGATCACCGAACTTTGTTTTGGTCACCAAATCGTCAATTTTAGTCCGATTTGGCTCATTTTTTGTGGGCATGCTCCACTTGAGCCATAGCTTGGGATAAAATAAAAAAAACTGGCACCGCGAACCATTTTGGACAAGTTTTTACCGATTTCCAAAAAAGTATCCGCGCTCGATGAGGCTTAACTTTTTCGATCACCGAACTTTGTTTTGGTCACCAAATCGTCAATTTTAGTCCGATTTGGCTCATTTTTTGTGGGCATGCTCCACTTGAGCCATAGTTTGGGATAAAATAAAAAAAACTGGCACCGCGAACCATTTTGGACAAGTTTTTACCGATTTCCAAAAAAGTATCCGCGCTCGATGAGGCTTAACTTTTTCGATCACCGAGGCTTTTTGAGGCTCTAAAATGTGTAAATATCGAATAAAAGTATTCTATGAGGTTTGAATACTCAAAAGAAAAAGCCTACAACACCTGGTGTTCCCAAGCGGTCACCCATCCAAGTACTAACCAGGCCCAATGTTGCTTAACTTCGGTGATCGGACGAGAACCGGTGCATTCAACATGGTATGGTCGTAGGCATTTGCGTAAGCGGGAGCGAATTTATATACAACAGTATTGTATTGTAGTCTCATATTCATATACAGGATCACTTTAACTCGCCGCCTTGCGGTTTGCAAAATAGTCACTTAATACATGCAATTTTAGCCACGGTTGTGTTATAATTTATGCAATTCGTAGCCATACAGTGTATTATGACAAACGCGCAAACTTTTTGCTTCCAACCATCCACAATACAGTGGAACGGCCGCAAAACAAAGCACAGATGAATTGGGTACGAGGAACCTGTATAACCGGACATTGAACCGGAAGTATGACTTCAGTGGGTTTAGGCCGGTAATTGGGAAAATCAGTAGCGAGTTGCTTTTAGCCTAATTGTTGTGATAAACTTATTAAATAGGTAAGTATTAACTCTATTTGATAAGTTTTATTTGAATGCACTCTGCGTTAGCGGAGTGCAGCCTAAAGAATGGAACTGAGCGATTTGCACTAACTTAAAAGTTAGTTTAATAAAGGGAAATTATACAATTAGTATTGATGTTTCCGAGACAATTCCAAATATCAAATATACATAATACGCAAGCAGGGGAACTATTATAATGGCCTTTACAAGTATATGGGGTGTGTTTGGAGCAATGGTTACTGCTGAAATTGTCATTTACAAAAAGTATCCGCGCTCGATGAGGCTTAACTTTTTCGATCACCGAACTTTGTATTGGTCACCAAATCGTCAATTTTAGTCCGATTTGGCTCATTTTTTGTGGGCATGCTCCACTTGAGCCATAATTTGGGATAAAATAAAAAAATCTGGCACCGCGAACCATTTTGGACAAGTTTTTACCGATTTCCAAAAAAGTATCCGCGCTCGATGAGGCTTAACTTTTTCGATCACCGAACTTTGTTTTGGTCACCAAATCGTCAATTTTAGTCCGATTTGGCTCATTTTTTGTGGGCATGCTCCACTTGAGCCATAGCTTGGGATAAAATAAAAAAAACTGGCACCGCGAACCATTTTGGACAAGTTTTTACCGATTTCCAAAAAAGTATCCGCGCTCGATGAGGCTTAACTTTTTCGATCACCGAACTTTGTTTTGGTCACCAAATCGTCAATTTTAGTCCGATTTGGCTCATTTTTTGTGGGCATGCTCCACTTGAGCCATAGCTTGGGATAAAATAAAAAAAACTGGCACCGCGAACCATTTTGGACAAGTTTTTACCGATTTCCAAAAAAGTATCCGCGCTCGATGAGGCTTAACTTTTTCGATCACCGAACTTTGTTTTGGTCACCAAATCGTCAATTTTAGTCCGATTTGGCTCATTTTTTGTGGGCATGCTCCACTTGAGCCATAGTTTGGGATAAAATAAAAAAAACTGGCACCGCGAACCATTTTGGACAAGTTTTTACCGATTTCCAAAAAAGTATCCGCGCTCGATGAGGCTTAACTTTTTCGATCACCGAGGCTTTTTGAGGCTCTAAAATGTGTAAATATCGAATAAAAGTATTCTATGAGGTTTGAATACTCAAAAGAAAAAGCCTACAACACCTGGTGTTCCCAAGCGGTCACCCATCCAAGTACTAACCAGGCCCAATGTTGCTTAACTTCGGTGATCGGACGAGAACCGGTGCATTCAACATGGTATGGTCGTAGGCATTTGCGTAAGCGGGAGCGAATTTATATACAACAGTATTGTATTGTAGTCTCATATTCATATACAGGATCACTTTAACTCGCCGCCTTGCGGTTTGCAAAATAGTCACTTAATACATGCAATTTTAGCCACGGTTGTGTTATAATTTATGCAATTCGTAGCCATACAGTGTATTATGACAAACGCGCAAACTTTTTGCTTCCAACCATCCACAATACAGTGGAACGGCCGCAAAACAAAGCACAGATGAATTGGGTACGAGGAACCTGTATAACCGGACATTGAACCGGAAGTATGACTTCAGTGGGTTTAGGCCGGTAATTGGGAAAATCAGTAGCGAGTTGCTTTTAGCCTAATTGTTGTGATAAACTTATTAAATAGGTAAGTATTAACTCTATTTGATAAGTTTTATTTGAATGCACTCTGCGTTAGCGGAGTGCAGCCTAAAGAATGGAACTGAGCGATTTGCACTAACTTAAAAGTTAGTTTAATAAAGGGAAATTATACAATTAGTATTGATGTTTCCGAGACAATTCCAAATATCAAATATACATAATACGCAAGCAGGGGAACTATTATAATGGCCTTTACAAGTATATGGGGTGTGTTTGGAGCAATGGTTACTGCTGAAATTGTCATTTACAAAAAGTATCCGCGCTCGATGAGGCTTAACTTTTTCGATCACCGAACTTTGTATTGGTCACCAAATCGTCAATTTTAGTCCGATTTGGCTCATTTTTTGTGGGCATGCTCCACTTGAGCCATAATTTGGGATAAAATAAAAAAATCTGGCACCGCGAACCATTTTGGACAAGTTTTTACCGATTTCCAAAAAAGTATCCGCGCTCGATGAGGCTTAACTTTTTCGATCACCGAACTTTGTTTTGGTCACCAAATCGTCAATTTTAGTCCGATTTGGCTCATTTTTTGTGGGCATGCTCCACTTGAGCCATAGCTTGGGATAAAATAAAAAAAACTGGCACCGCGAACCATTTTGGACAAGTTTTTACCGATTTCCAAAAAAGTATCCGCGCTCGATGAGGCTTAACTTTTTCGATCACCGAACTTTGTTTTGGTCACCAAATCGTCAATTTTAGTCCGATTTGGCTCATTTTTTGTGGGCATGCTCCACTTGAGCCATAGCTTGGGATAAAATAAAAAAAACTGGCACCGCGAACCATTTTGGACAAGTTTTTACCGATTTCCAAAAAAGTATCCGCGCTCGATGAGGCTTAACTTTTTCGATCACCGAACTTTGTTTTGGTCACCAAATCGTCAATTTTAGTCCGATTTGGCTCATTTTTTGTGGGCATGCTCCACTTGAGCCATAGCTTGGGATAAAATAAAAAAAACTGGCACCGCGAACCATTTTGGACAAGTTTTTACCGATTTCCAAAAAAGTATCCGCGCTCGATGAGGCTTAACTTTTTCGATCACCGAACTTTGTTTTGGTCACCAAATCGTCAATTTTAGTCCGATTTGGCTCATTTTTTGTGGGCATGCTCCACTTGAGCCATAGTTTGGGATAAAATAAAAAAAACTGGCACCGCGAACCATTTTGGACAAGTTTTTACCGATTTCCAAAAAAGTATCCGCGCTCGATGAGGCTTAACTTTTTCGATCACCGAGGCTTTTTGAGGCTCTAAAATGTGTAAATATCGAATAAAAGTATTCTATGAGGTTTGAATACTCAAAAGAAAAAGCCTACAACACCTGGTGTTCCCAAGCGGTCACCCATCCAAGTACTAACCAGGCCCAATGTTGCTTAACTTCGGTGATCGGACGAGAACCGGTGCATTCAACATGGTATGGTCGTAGGCATTTGCGTAAGCGGGAGCGAATTTATATACAACAGTATTGTATTGTAGTCTCATATTCATATACAGGATCACTTTAACTCGCCGCCTTGCGGTTTGCAAAATAGTCACTTAATACATGCAATTTTAGCCACGGTTGTGTTATAATTTATGCAATTCGTAGCCATACAGTGTATTATGACAAACGCGCAAACTTTTTGCTTCCAACCATCCACAATACAGTGGAACGGCCGCAAAACAAAGCACAGATGAATTGGGTACGAGGAACCTGTATAACCGGACATTGAACCGGAAGTATGACTTCAGTGGGTTTAGGCCGGTAATTGGGAAAATCAGTAGCGAGTTGCTTTTAGCCTAATTGTTGTGATAAACTTATTAAATAGGTAAGTATTAACTCTATTTGATAAGTTTTATTTGAATGCACTCTGCGTTAGCGGAGTGCAGCCTAAAGAATGGAACTGAGCGATTTGCACTAACTTAAAAGTTAGTTTAATAAAGGGAAATTATACAATTAGTATTGATGTTTCCGAGACAATTCCAAATATCAAATATACATAATACGCAAGCAGGGGAACTATTATAATGGCCTTTACAAGTATATGGGGTGTGTTTGGAGCAATGGTTACTGCTGAAATTGTCATTTACAAAAAGTATCCGCGCTCGATGAGGCTTAACTTTTTCGATCACCGAACTTTGTATTGGTCACCAAATCGTCAATTTTAGTCCGATTTGGCTCATTTTTTGTGGGCATGCTCCACTTGAGCCATAATTTGGGATAAAATAAAAAAATCTGGCACCGCGAACCATTTTGGACAAGTTTTTACCGATTTCCAAAAAAGTATCCGCGCTCGATGAGGCTTAACTTTTTCGATCACCGAACTTTGTTTTGGTCACCAAATCGTCAATTTTAGTCCGATTTGGCTCATTTTTTGTGGGCATGCTCCACTTGAGCCATAGCTTGGGATAAAATAAAAAAAACTGGCACCGCGAACCATTTTGGACAAGTTTTTACCGATTTCCAAAAAAGTATCCGCGCTCGATGAGGCTTAACTTTTTCGATCACCGAACTTTGTTTTGGTCACCAAATCGTCAATTTTAGTCCGATTTGGCTCATTTTTTGTGGGCATGCTCCACTTGAGCCATAGCTTGGGATAAAATAAAAAAAACTGGCACCGCGAACCATTTTGGACAAGTTTTTACCGATTTCCAAAAAAGTATCCGCGCTCGATGAGGCTTAACTTTTTCGATCACCGAACTTTGTTTTGGTCACCAAATCGTCAATTTTAGTCCGATTTGGCTCATTTTTTGTGGGCATGCTCCACTTGAGCCATAGCTTGGGATAAAATAAAAAAAACTGGCACCGCGAACCATTTTGGACAAGTTTTTACCGATTTCCAAAAAAGTATCCGCGCTCGATGAGGCTTAACTTTTTCGATCACCGAACTTTGTTTTGGTCACCAAATCGTCAATTTTAGTCCGATTTGGCTCATTTTTTGTGGGCATGCTCCACTTGAGCCATAGTTTGGGATAAAATAAAAAAAACTGGCACCGCGAACCATTTTGGACAAGTTTTTACCGATTTCCAAAAAAGTATCCGCGCTCGATGAGGCTTAACTTTTTCGATCACCGAGGCTTTTTGAGGCTCTAAAATGTGTAAATATCGAATAAAAGTATTCTATGAGGTTTGAATACTCAAAAGAAAAAGCCTACAACACCTGGTGTTCCCAAGCGGTCACCCATCCAAGTACTAACCAGGCCCAATGTTGCTTAACTTCGGTGATCGGACGAGAACCGGTGCATTCAACATGGTATGGTCGTAGGCATTTGCGTAAGCGGGAGCGAATTTATATACAACAGTATTGTATTGTAGTCTCATATTCATATACAGGATCACTTTAACTCGCCGCCTTGCGGTTTGCAAAATAGTCACTTAATACATGCAATTTTAGCCACGGTTGTGTTATAATTTATGCAATTCGTAGCCATACAGTGTATTATGACAAACGCGCAAACTTTTTGCTTCCAACCATCCACAATACAGTGGAACGGCCGCAAAACAAAGCACAGATGAATTGGGTACGAGGAACCTGTATAACCGGACATTGAACCGGAAGTATGACTTCAGTGGGTTTAGGCCGGTAATTGGGAAAATCAGTAGCGAGTTGCTTTTAGCCTAATTGTTGTGATAAACTTATTAAATAGGTAAGTATTAACTCTATTTGATAAGTTTTATTTGAATGCACTCTGCGTTAGCGGAGTGCAGCCTAAAGAATGGAACTGAGCGATTTGCACTAACTTAAAAGTTAGTTTAATAAAGGGAAATTATACAATTAGTATTGATGTTTCCGAGACAATTCCAAATATCAAATATACATAATACGCAAGCAGGGGAACTATTATAATGGCCTTTACAAGTATATGGGGTGTGTTTGGAGCAATGGTTACTGCTGAAATTGTCATTTACAAAAAGTATCCGCGCTCGATGAGGCTTAACTTTTTCGATCACCGAACTTTGTTTTGGTCACCAAATCGTCAATTTTAGTCCGATTTGGCTCATTTTTTGTGGGCATGCTCCACTTGAGCCATAATTTGGGATAAAATAAAAAAATCTGGCACCGCGAACCATTTTGGACAAGTTTTTACCGATTTCCAAAAAAGTATCCGCGCTCGATGAGGCTTAACTTTTTCGATCACCGAACTTTGTTTTGGTCACCAAATCGTCAATTTTAGTCCGATTTGGCTCATTTTTTGTGGGCATGCTCCACTTGAGCCATAGCTTGGGATAAAATAAAAAAAACTGGCACCGCGAACCATTTTGGACAAGTTTTTACCGATTTCCAAAAAAGTATCCGCGCTCGATGAGGCTTAACTTTTTCGATCACCGAACTTTGTTTTGGTCACCAAATCGTCAATTTTAGTCCGATTTGGCTCATTTTTTGTGGGCATGCTCCACTTGAGCCATAGTTTGGGATAAAATAAAAAAAACTGGCACCGCGAACCATTTTGGACAAGTTTTTACCGATTTCCAAAAAAGTATCCGCGCTCGATGAGGCTTAACTTTTTCGATCACCGAGGCTTTTTGAGGCTCTAAAATGTGTAAATATCGAATAAAAGTATTCTATGAGGTTTGAATACTCAAAAGAAAAAGCCTACAACACCTGGTGTTCCCAAGCGGTCACCCATCCAAGTACTAACCAGGCCCAATGTTGCTTAACTTCGGTGATCGGACGAGAACCGGTGCATTCAACATGGTATGGTCGTAGGCATTTGCGTAAGCGGGAGCGAATTTATATACAACAGTATTGTATTGTAGTCTCATATTCATATACAGGATCACTTTAACTCGCCGCCTTGCGGTTTGCAAAATAGTCACTTAATACATGCAATTTTAGCCACGGTTGTGTTATAATTTATGCAATTCGTAGCCATACAGTGTATTATGACAAACGCGCAAACTTTTTGCTTCCAACCATCCACAATACAGTGGAACGGCCGCAAAACAAAGCACAGATGAATTGGGTACGAAGAACCTGTATAACCGGACATTGAACCGGAAGTATGACTTCAGTGGGTTTAGGCCGGTAATTGGGAAAATCAGTAGCCAGTTGCTTTTAGCCTAATTGTTGTGATAAACTTATTAAATAGGTAAGTATTAACTCTATTTGATAAGTTTTATTTGAATGCACTCTGCGTTAGCGGAGTGCAGCCTAAAGAATGGAACTGAGCGATTTGCACTAACTTAAAAGTTAGTTTAATAAAGGGAAATTATACAATTAGTATTGATGTTTCCGAGACAGTTCCAAATATCAAATATGCATAACACGCAAGCAGGGGAACTATTATAATGGCCTTTACAAGTATATGGGGTGTGTTTGGAGCAATGGTTACTGCTGAAATTGTCATTTACAAAAAGTATCCGCGCTCGATGAGGCTTAACTTTTTCGATCACCGAACTTTGTTTTGGTCACCAAATCGTCAATTTTAGTCCGATTTGGCTCATTTTTTGTGGGCATGCTCCACTTGAGCCATAATTTGGGATAAAATAAAAAAATCTGGCACCGCGAACCATTTTGGACAAGTTTTTACCGATTTCCAAAAAAGTATCCGCGCTCGATGAGGCTTAACTTTTTCGATCACCGAACTTTGTTTTGGTCACCAAATCGTCAATTTTAGTCCGATTTGGCTCATTTTTTGTGGGCATGCTCCACTTGAGCCATAGCTTGGGATAAAATAAAAAAAACTGGCACCGCGAACCATTTTGGACAAGTTTTTACCGATTTCCAAAAAAGTATCCGCGCTCGATGAGGCTTAACTTTTTCGATCACCGAACTTTGTTTTGGTCACCAAATCGTCAATTTTAGTCCGATTTGGCTCATTTTTTGTGGGCATGCTCCACTTGAGCCATAGTTTGGGATAAAATAAAAAAAACTGGCACCGCGAACCATTTTGGACAAGTTTTTACCGATTTCCAAAAAAGTATCCGCGCTCGATGAGGCTTAACTTTTTCGATCACCGAGGCTTTTTGAGGCTCTAAAATGTGTAAATATCGAATAAAAGTATTCTATGAGGTTTGAATACTCAAAAGAAAAAGCCTACAACACCTGGTGTTCCCAAGCGGTCACCCATCCAAGTACTAACCAGGCCCAATGTTGCTTAACTTCGGTGATCGGACGAGAACCGGTGCATTCAACATGGTATGGTCGTAGGCATTTGCGTAAGCGGGAGCGAATTTATATACAACAGTATTGTATTGTAGTCTCATATTCATATACAGGATCACTTTAACTCGCCGCCTTGCGGTTTGCAAAATAGTCACTTAATACATGCAATTTTAGCCACGGTTGTGTTATAATTTATGCAATTCGTAGCCATACAGTGTATTATGACAAACGCGCAAACTTTTTGCTTCCAACCATCCACAATACAGTGGAACGGCCGCAAAACAAAGCACAGATGAATTGGGTACGAAGAACCTGTATAACCGGACATTGAACCGGAAGTATGACTTCAGTGGGTTTAGGCCGGTAATTGGGAAAATCAGTAGCCAGTTGCTTTTAGCCTAATTGTTGTGATAAACTTATTAAATAGGTAAGTATTAACTCTATTTGATAAGTTTTATTTGAATGCACTCTGCGTTAGCGGAGTGCAGCCTAAAGAATGGAACTGAGCGATTTGCACTAACTTAAAAGTTAGTTTAATAAAGGGAAATTATACAATTAGTATTGATGTTTCCGAGACAGTTCCAAATATCAAATATGCATAACACGCAAGCAGGGGAACTATTATAATGGCCTTTACAAGTATATGGGGTGTGTTTGGAGCAATGGTTACTGCTGAAATTGTCATTTACAAAAAGTATCCGCGCTCGATGAGGCTTAACTTTTTCGATCACCGAACTTTGTTTTGGTCACCAAATCGTCAATTTTAGTCCGATTTGGCTCATTTTTTGTGGGCATGCTCCACTTGAGCCATAATTTGGGATAAAATAAAAAAATCTGGCACCGCGAACCATTTTGGACAAGTTTTTACCGATTTCCAAAAAAGTATCCGCGCTCGATGAGGCTTAACTTTTTCGATCACCGAACTTTGTTTTGGTCACCAAATCGTCAATTTTAGTCCGATTTGGCTCATTTTTTGTGGGCATGCTCCACTTGAGCCATAGCTTGGGATAAAATAAAAAAAACTGGCACCGCGAACCATTTTGGACAAGTTTTTACCGATTTCCAAAAAAGTATCCGCGCTCGATGAGGCTTAACTTTTTCGATCACCGAACTTTGTTTTGGTCACCAAATCGTCAATTTTAGTCCGATTTGGCTCATTTTTTGTGGGCATGCTCCACTTGAGCCATAGTTTGGGATAAAATAAAAAAAACTGGCACCGCGAACCATTTTGGACAAGTTTTTACCGATTTCCAAAAAAGTATCCGCGCTCGATGAGGCTTAACTTTTTCGATCACCGAGGCTTTTTGAGGCTCTAAAATGTGTAAATATCGAATAAAAGTATTCTATGAGGTTTGAATACTCAAAAGAAAAAGCCTACAACACCTGGTGTTCCCAAGCGGTCACCCATCCAAGTACTAACCAGGCCCAATGTTGCTTAACTTCGGTGATCGGACGAGAACCGGTGCATTCAACATGGTATGGTCGTAGGCATTTGCGTAAGCGGGAGCGAATTTATATACAACAGTATTGTATTGTAGTCTCATATTCATATACAGGATCACTTTAACTCGCCGCCTTGCGGTTTGCAAAATAGTCACTTAATACATGCAATTTTAGCCACGGTTGTGTTATAATTTATGCAATTCGTAGCCATACAGTGTATTATGACAAACGCGCAAACTTTTTGCTTCCAACCATCCACAATACAGTGGAACGGCCGCAAAACAAAGCACAGATGAATTGGGTACGAAGAACCTGTATAACCGGACATTGAACCGGAAGTATGACTTCAGTGGGTTTAGGCCGGTAATTGGGAAAATCAGTAGCCAGTTGCTTTTAGCCTAATTGTTGTGATAAACTTATTAAATAGGTAAGTATTAACTCTATTTGATAAGTTTTATTTGAATGCACTCTGCGTTAGCGGAGTGCAGCCTAAAGAATGGAACTGAGCGATTTGCACTAACTTAAAAGTTAGTTTAATAAAGGGAAATTATACAATTAGTATTGATGTTTCCGAGACAGTTCCAAATATCAAATATGCATAACACGCAAGCAGGGGAACTATTATAATGGCCTTTACAAGTATATGGGGTGTGTTTGGAGCAATGGTTACCGCTGAAATTGTCATTTACAAAAAGTATCCGCGCTCGATGAGGCTTAACTTTTTCGATCACCGAACTTTGTTTTAGTCACCAAATCGTCAATTTTAGTCCGATTTGGCTCATTTTTTGTGGGCATGCTCCACTTGAGCCATAATTTGGGATAAAATAAAAAAATCTGGCACCGCGAACCATTTTGGACAAGTTTTTACCGATTTCCAAAAAAGTATCCGCGCTCGATGAGGCTTAACTTTTTCGATCACCGAACTTTGTTTTGGTCACCAAATCGTCAATTTTAGTCCGATTTGGCTCATTTTTTGTGGGCATGCTCCACTTGAGCCATAGCTTGGGATAAAATAAAAAAAACTGGCACCGCGAACCATTTTGGACAAGTTTTTACCGATTTCCAAAAAAGTATCCGCGCTCGATGAGGCTTGACTTTTTCGATCACCGAACTTTGTTTTGGTCACCAAATCGTCAATTTTAGTCCGATTTGGCTCATTTTTTGTGGGCATGCTCCACTTGAGCCATAGTTTGGGATAAAATAAAAAAAACTGGCACCGCGAACCATTTTGGACAAGTTTTTACCGATTTCCAAAAAAGTATCCGCGCTCGATGAGGCTTAACTTTTTCGATCACCGAGGCTTTTTGAGGCTCTAAAATGTGTAAATATCGAATAAAAGTATTCTATGAGGTTTGAATACTCAAAAGAAAAAGCCTACAACACCTGGTGTTCCCAAGCGGTCACCCATCCAAGTACTAACCAGGCCCAATGTTGCTTAACTTCGGTGATCGGACGAGAACCGGTGCATTCAACATGGTATGGTCGTAGGCATTTGCGTAAGCGGGAGCGAATTTATATACAACAGTATTGTATTGTAGTCTCATATTCATATACAGGATCACTTTAACTCGCCGCCTTGCGGTTTGCAAAATAGTCACTTAATACATGCAATTTTAGCCACGGTTGTGTTATAATTTATGCAATTCGTAGCCATACAGTGTATTATGACAAACGCGCAAACTTTTTGCTTCCAACCATCCACAATACAGTGGAACGGCCGCAAAACAAAGCACAGATGAATTGGGTACGAAGAACCTGTATAACCGGACATTGAACCGGAAGTATGACTTCAGTGGGTTTAGGCCGGTAATTGGGAAAATCAGTAGCCAGTTGCTTTTAGCCTAATTGTTGTGATAAACTTATTAAATAGGTAAGTATTAACTCTATTTGATAAGTTTTATTTGAATGCACTCTGCGTTAGCGGAGTGCAGCCTAAAGAATGGAACTGAGCGATTTGCACTAACTTAAAAGTTAGTTTAATAAAGGGAAATTATACAATTAGTATTGATGTTTCCGAGACAATTCCAAATATCAAATATACATAATACGCAAGCAGGGGAACTATTATAATGGCCTTTACAAGTATATGGGGTGTGTTTGGAGCAATGGTTACTGCTGAAATTGTCATTTACAAAAAGTATCCGCGCTCGATGAGGCTTAACTTTTTCGATCACCGAACTTTGTATTGGTCACCAAATCGTCAATTTTAGTCCGATTTGGCTCATTTTTTGTGGGCATGCTCCACTTGAGCCATAATTTGGGATAAAATAAAAAAATCTGGCACCGCGAACCATTTTGGACAAGTTTTTACCGATTTCCAAAAAAGTATCCGCGCTCGATGAGGCTTAACTTTTTCGATCACCGAACTTTGTTTTGGTCACCAAATCGTCAATTTTAGTCCGATTTGGCTCATTTTTTGTGGGCATGCTCCACTTGAGCCATAGCTTGGGATAAAATAAAAAAAACTGGCACCGCGAACCATTTTGGACAAGTTTTTACCGATTTCCAAAAAAGTATCCGCGCTCGATGAGGCTTAACTTTTTCGATCACCGAACTTTGTTTTGGTCACCAAATCGTCAATTTTAGTCCGATTTGGCTCATTTTTTGTGGGCATGCTCCACTTGAGCCATAGCTTGGGATAAAATAAAAAAAACTGGCACCGCGAACCATTTTGGACAAGTTTTTACCGATTTCCAAAAAAGTATCCGCGCTCGATGAGGCTTAACTTTTTCGATCACCGAACTTTGTTTTGGTCACCAAATCGTCAATTTTAGTCCGATTTGGCTCATTTTTTGTGGGCATGCTCCACTTGAGCCATAGCTTGGGATAAAATAAAAAAAACTGGCACCGCGAACCATTTTGGACAAGTTTTTACCGATTTCCAAAAAAGTATCCGCGCTCGATGAGGCTTAACTTTTTCGATCACCGAACTTTGTTTTGGTCACCAAATCGTCAATTTTAGTCCGATTTGGCTCATTTTTTGTGGGCATGCTCCACTTGAGCCATAGTTTGGGATAAAATAAAAAAAACTGGCACCGCGAACCATTTTGGACAAGTTTTTACCGATTTCCAAAAAAGTATCCGCGCTCGATGAGGCTTAACTTTTTCGATCACCGAGGCTTTTTGAGGCTCTAAAATGTGTAAATATCGAATAAAAGTATTCTATGAGGTTTGAATACTCAAAAGAAAAAGCCTACAACACCTGGTGTTCCCAAGCGGTCACCCATCCAAGTACTAACCAGGCCCAATGTTGCTTAACTTCGGTGATCGGACGAGAACCGGTGCATTCAACATGGTATGGTCGTAGGCATTTGCGTAAGCGGGAGCGAATTTATATACAACAGTATTGTATTGTAGTCTCATATTCATATACAGGATCACTTTAACTCGCCGCCTTGCGGTTTGCAAAATAGTCACTTAATACATGCAATTTTAGCCACGGTTGTGTTATAATTTATGCAATTCGTAGCCATACAGTGTATTATGACAAACGCGCAAACTTTTTGCTTCCAACCATCCACAATACAGTGGAACGGCCGCAAAACAAAGCACAGATGAATTGGGTACGAGGAACCTGTATAACCGGACATTGAACCGGAAGTATGACTTCAGTGGGTTTAGGCCGGTAATTGGGAAAATCAGTAGCGAGTTGCTTTTAGCCTAATTGTTGTGATAAACTTATTAAATAGGTAAGTATTAACTCTATTTGATAAGTTTTATTTGAATGCACTCTGCGTTAGCGGAGTGCAGCCTAAAGAATGGAACTGAGCGATTTGCACTAACTTAAAAGTTAGTTTAATAAAGGGAAATTATACAATTAGTATTGATGTTTCCGAGACAATTCCAAATATCAAATATACATAATACGCAAGCAGGGGAACTATTATAATGGCCTTTACAAGTATATGGGGTGTGTTTGGAGCAATGGTTACTGCTGAAATTGTCATTTACAAAAAGTATCCGCGCTCGATGAGGCTTAACTTTTTCGATCACCGAACTTTGTTTTGGTCACCAAATCGTCAATTTTAGTCCGATTTGGCTCATTTTTTGTGGGCATGCTCCACTTGAGCCATAATTTGGGATAAAATAAAAAAATCTGGCACCGCGAACCATTTTGGACAAGTTTTTACCGATTTCCAAAAAAGTATCCGCGCTCGATGAGGCTTAACTTTTTCGATCACCGAACTTTGTTTTGGTCACCAAATCGTCAATTTTAGTCCGATTTGGCTCATTTTTTGTGGGCATGCTCCACTTGAGCCATAGCTTGGGATAAAATAAAAAAAACTGGCACCGCGAACCATTTTGGACAAGTTTTTACCGATTTCCAAAAAAGTATCCGCGCTCGATGAGGCTTAACTTTTTCGATCACCGAACTTTGTTTTGGTCACCAAATCGTCAATTTTAGTCCGATTTGGCTCATTTTTTGTGGGCATGCTCCACTTGAGCCATAGTTTGGGATAAAATAAAAAAAACTGGCACCGCGAACCATTTTGGACAAGTTTTTACCGATTTCCAAAAAAGTATCCGCGCTCGATGAGGCTTAACTTTTTCGATCACCGAGGCTTTTTGAGGCTCTAAAATGTGTAAATATCGAATAAAAGTATTCTATGAGGTTTGAATACTCAAAAGAAAAAGCCTACAACACCTGGTGTTCCCAAGCGGTCACCCATCCAAGTACTAACCAGGCCCAATGTTGCTTAACTTCGGTGATCGGACGAGAACCGGTGCATTCAACATGGTATGGTCGTAGGCATTTGCGTAAGCGGGAGCGAATTTATATACAACAGTATTGTATTGTAGTCTCATATTCATATACAGGATCACTTTAACTCGCCGCCTTGCGGTTTGCAAAATAGTCACTTAATACATGCAATTTTAGCCACGGTTGTGTTATAATTTATGCAATTCGTAGCCATACAGTGTATTATGACAAACGCGCAAACTTTTTGCTTCCAACCATCCACAATACAGTGGAACGGCCGCAAAACAAAGCACAGATGAATTGGGTACGAGGAACCTGTATAACCGGACATTGAACCGGAAGTATGACTTCAGTGGGTTTAGGCCGGTAATTGGGAAAATCAGTAGCCAGTTGCTTTTAGCCTAATTGTTGTGATAAACTTATTAAATAGGTAAGTATTAACTCTATTTGATAAGTTTTATTTGAATGCACTCTGCGTTAGCGGAGTGCAGCCTAAAGAATGGAACTGAGCGATTTGCACTAACTTAAAAGTTAGTTTAATAAAGGGAAATTATACAATTAGTATTGATGTTTCCGAGACAGTTCCAAATATCAAATATGCATAACACGCAAGCAGGGGAACTATTATAATGGCCTTTACAAGTATATGGGGTGTGTTTGGAGCAATGGTTACTGCTGAAATTGTCATTTACAAAAAGTATCCGCGCTCGATGAGGCTTAACTTTTTCGATCACCGAACTTTGTTTTGGTCACCAAATCGTCAATTTTAGTCCGATTTGGCTCATTTTTTGTGGGCATGCTCCACTTGAGCCATAATTTGGGATAAAATAAAAAAATCTGGCACCGCGAACCATTTTGGACAAGTTTTTACCGATTTCCAAAAAAGTATCCGCGCTCGATGAGGCTTAACTTTTTCGATCACCGAACTTTGTTTTGGTCACCAAATCGTCAATTTTAGTCCGATTTGGCTCATTTTTTGTGGGCATGCTCCACTTGAGCCATAGCTTGGGATAAAATAAAAAAAACTGGCACCGCGAACCATTTTGGACAAGTTTTTACCGATTTCCAAAAAAGTATCCGCGCTCGATGAGGCTTAACTTTTTCGATCACCGAACTTTGTTTTGGTCACCAAATCGTCAATTTTAGTCCGATTTGGCTCATTTTTTGTGGGCATGCTCCACTTGAGCCATAGTTTGGGATAAAATAAAAAAAACTGGCACCGCGAACCATTTTGGACAAGTTTTTACCGATTTCCAAAAAAGTATCCGCGCTCGATGAGGCTTAACTTTTTCGATCACCGAGGCTTTTTGAGGCTCTAAAATGTGTAAATATCGAATAAAAGTATTCTATGAGGTTTGAATACTCAAAAGAAAAAGCCTACAACACCTGGTGTTCCCAAGCGGTCACCCATCCAAGTACTAACCAGGCCCAATGTTGCTTAACTTCGGTGATCGGACGAGAACCGGTGCATTCAACATGGTATGGTCGTAGGCATTTGCGTAAGCGGGAGCGAATTTATATACAACAGTATTGTATTGTAGTCTCATATTCATATACAGGATCACTTTAACTCGCCGCCTTGCGGTTTGCAAAATAGTCACTTAATACATGCAATTTTAGCCACGGTTGTGTTATAATTTATGCAATTCGTAGCCATACAGTGTATTATGACAAACGCGCAAACTTTTTGCTTCCAACCATCCACAATACAGTGGAACGGCCGCAAAACAAAGCACAGATGAATTGGGTACGAGGAACCTGTATAACCGGACATTGAACCGGAAGTATGACTTCAGTGGGTTTAGGCCGGTAATTGGGAAAATCAGTAGCCAGTTGCTTTTAGCCTAATTGTTGTGATAAACTTATTAAATAGGTAAGTATTAACTCTATTTGATAAGTTTTATTTGAATGCACTCTGCGTTAGCGGAGTGCAGCCTAAAGAATGGAACTGAGCGATTTGCACTAACTTAAAAGTTAGTTTAATAAAGGGAAATTATACAATTAGTATTGATGTTTCCGAGACAGTTCCAAATATCAAATATGCATAACACGCAAGCAGGGGAACTATTATAATGGCCTTTACAAGTATATGGGGTGTGTTTGGAGCAATGGTTACTGCTGAAATTGTCATTTACAAAAAGTATCCGCGCTCGATGAGGCTTAACTTTTTCGATCACCGAGGCTTTTTGAGGCTCTAAAATGTGTAAATATCGAATAAAAGTATTCTATGAGGTTTGAATACTCAAAAGAAAAAGCCTACAACACCTGGTGTTCCCAAGCGGTCACCCATCCAAGTACTAACCAGGCCCAATGTTGCTTAACTTCGGTGATCGGACGAGAACCGGTGCATTCAACATGGTATGGTCGTAGGCATTTGCGTAAGCGGGAGCGAATTTATATACAACAGTATTGTATTGTAGTCTCATATTCATATACAGGATCACTTTAACTCGCCGCCTTGCGGTTTGCAAAATAGTCACTTAATACATGCAATTTTAGCCACGGTTGTGTTATAATTTATGCAATTCGTAGCCATACAGTGTATTATGACAAACGCGCAAACTTTTTGCTTCCAACCATCCACAATACAGTGGAACGGCCGCAAAACAAAGCACAGATGAATTGGGTACGAGGAACCTGTATAACCGGACATTGAACCGGAAGTATGACTTCAGTGGGTTTAGGCCGGTAATTGGGAAAATCAGTAGCCAGTTGCTTTTAGCCTAATTGTTGTGATAAACTTATTAAATAGGTAAGTATTAACTCTATTTGATAAGTTTTATTTGAATGCACTCTGCGTTAGCGGAGTGCAGCCTAAAGAATGGAACTGAGCGATTTGCACTAACTTAAAAGTTAGTTTAATAAAGGGAAATTATACAATTAGTATTGATGTTTCCGAGACAGTTCCAAATATCAAATATGCATAACACGCAAGCAGGGGAACTATTATAATGGCCTTTACAAGTATATGGGGTGTGTTTGGAGCAATGGTTACTGCTGAAATTGTCATTTACAAAAAGTATCCGCGCTCGATGAGGCTTAACTTTTTCGATCACCGAACTTTGTTTTGGTCACCAAATCGTCAATTTTAGTCCGATTTGGCTCATTTTTTGTGGGCATGCTCCACTTGAGCCATAATTTGGGATAAAATAAAAAAATCTGGCACCGCGAACCATTTTGGACAAGTTTTTACCGATTTCCAAAAAAGTATCCGCGCTCGATGAGGCTTAACTTTTTCGATCACCGAACTTTGTTTTGGTCACCAAATCGTCAATTTTAGTCCGATTTGGCTCATTTTTTGTGGGCATGCTCCACTTGAGCCATAGTTTGGGATAAAATAAAAAAAACTGGCACCGCGAACCATTTTGGACAAGTTTTTACCGATTTCCAAAAAAGTATCCGCGCTCGATGAGGCTTAACTTTTTCGATCACCGAGGCTTTTTGAGGCTCTAAAATGTGTAAATATCGAATAAAAGTATTCTATGAGGTTTGAATACTCAAAAGAAAAAGCCTACAACACCTGGTGTTCCCAAGCGGTCACCCATCCAAGTACTAACCAGGCCCAATGTTGCTTAACTTCGGTGATCGGACGAGAACCGGTGCATTCAACATGGTATGGTCGTAGGCATTTGCGTAAGCGGGAGCGAATTTATATACAACAGTATTGTATTGTAGTCTCATATTCATATACAGGATCACTTTAACTCGCCGCCTTGCGGTTTGCAAAATAGTCACTTAATACATGCAATTTTAGCCACGGTTGTGTTATAATTTATGCAATTCGTAGCCATACAGTGTATTATGACAAACGCGCAAACTTTTTGCTTCCAACCATCCACAATACAGTGGAACGGCCGCAAAACAAAGCACAGATGAATTGGGTACGAGGAACCTGTATAACCGGACATTGAACCGGAAGTATGACTTCAGTGGGTTTAGGCCGGTAATTGGGAAAATCAGTAGCCAGTTGCTTTTAGCCTAATTGTTGTGATAAACTTATTAAATAGGTAAGTATTAACTCTATTTGATAAGTTTTATTTGAATGCACTCTGCGTTAGCGGAGTGCAGCCTAAAGAATGGAACTGAGCGATTTGCACTAACTTAAAAGTTAGTTTAATAAAGGGAAATTATACAATTAGTATTGATGTTTCCGAGACAGTTCCAAATATCAAATATGCATAACACGCAAGCAGGGGAACTATTATAATGGCCTTTACAAGTATATGGGGTGTGTTTGGAGCAATGGTTACTGCTGAAATTGTCATTTACAAAAAGTATCCGCGCTCGATGAGGCTTAACTTTTTCGATCACCGAACTTTGTTTTGGTCACCAAATCGTCAATTTTAGTCCGATTTGGCTCATTTTTTGTGGGCATGCTCCACTTGAGCCATAATTTGGGATAAAATAAAAAAATCTGGCACCGCGAACCATTTTGGACAAGTTTTTACCGATTTCCAAAAAAGTATCCGCGCTCGATGAGGCTTAACTTTTTCGATCACCGAACTTTGTTTTGGTCACCAAATCGTCAATTTTAGTCCGATTTGGCTCATTTTTTGTGGGCATGCTCCACTTGAGCCATAGCTTGGGATAAAATAAAAAAAACTGGCACCGCGAACCATTTTGGACAAGTTTTTACCGATTTCCAAAAAAGTATCCGCGCTCGATGAGGCTTAACTTTTTCGATCACCGAACTTTGTTTTGGTCACCAAATCGTCAATTTTAGTCCGATTTGGCTCATTTTTTGTGGGCATGCTCCACTTGAGCCATAGCTTGGGATAAAATAAAAAAAACTGGCACCGCGAACCATTTTGGACAAGTTTTTACCGATTTCCAAAAAAGTATCCGCGCTCGATGAGGCTTAACTTTTTCGATCACCGAACTTTGTTTTGGTCACCAAATCGTCAATTTTAGTCCGATTTGGCTCATTTTTTGTGGGCATGCTCCACTTGAGCCATAGTTTGGGATAAAATAAAAAAAACTGGCACCGCGAACCATTTTGGACAAGTTTTTACCGATTTCCAAAAAAGTATCCGCGCTCGATGAGGCTTAACTTTTTCGATCACCGAACTTTGTTTTGGTCACCAAATCGTCAATTTTAGTCCGATTTGGCTCATTTTTTGTGGGCATGCTCCACTTGAGCCATAGCTTGGGATAAAATAAAAAAAACTGGCACCGCGAACCATTTTGGACAAGTTTTTACCGATTTCCAAAAAAGTATCCGCGCTCGATGAGGCTTAACTTTTTCGATCACCGAACTTTGTTTTGGTCACCAAATCGTCAATTTTAGTCCGATTTGGCTCATTTTTTGTGGGCATGCTCCACTTGAGCCATAGTTTGGGATAAAATAAAAAAAACTGGCACCGCGAACCATTTTGGACAAGTTTTTACCGATTTCCAAAAAAGTATCCGCGCTCGATGAGGCTTAACTTTTTCGATCACCGAGGCTTTTTGAGGCTCTAAAATGTGTAAATATCGAATAAAAGTATTCTATGAGGTTTGAATACTCAAAAGAAAAAGCCTACAACACCTGGTGTTCCCAAGCGGTCACCCATCCAAGTACTAACCAGGCCCAATGTTGCTTAACTTCGGTGATCGGACGAGAACCGGTGCATTCAACATGGTATGGTCGTAGGCATTTGCGTAAGCGGGAGCGAATTTATATACAACAGTATTGTATTGTAGTCTCATATTCATATACAGGATCACTTTAACTCGCCGCCTTGCGGTTTGCAAAATAGTCACTTAATACATGCAATTTTAGCCACGGTTGTGTTATAATTTATGCAATTCGTAGCCATACAGTGTATTATGACAAACGCGCAAACTTTTTGCTTCCAACCATCCACAATACAGTGGAACGGCCGCAAAACAAAGCACAGATGAATTGGGTACGAAGAACCTGTATAACCGGACATTGAACCGGAAGTATGACTTCAGTGGGTTTAGGCCGGTAATTGGGAAAATCAGTAGCCAGTTGCTTTTAGCCTAATTGTTGTGATAAACTTATTAAATAGGTAAGTATTAACTCTATTTGATAAGTTTTATTTGAATGCACTCTGCGTTAGCGGAGTGCAGCCTAAAGAATGGAACTGAGCGATTTGCACTAACTTAAAAGTTAGTTTAATAAAGGGAAATTATACAATTAGTATTGATGTTTCCGAGACAGTTCCAAATATCAAATATGCATAACACGCAAGCAGGGGAACTATTATAATGGCCTTTACAAGTATATGGGGTGTGTTTGGAGCAATGGTTACTGCTGAAATTGTCATTTACAAAAAGTATCCGCGCTCGATGAGGCTTAACTTTTTCGATCACCGAACTTTGTTTTGGTCACCAAATCGTCAATTTTAGTCCGATTTGGCTCATTTTTTGTGGGCATGCTCCACTTGAGCCATAATTTGGGATAAAATAAAAAAATCTGGCACCGCGAACCATTTTGGACAAGTTTTTACCGATTTCCAAAAAAGTATCCGCGCTCGATGAGGCTTAACTTTTTCGATCACCGAACTTTGTTTTGGTCACCAAATCGTCAATTTTAGTCCGATTTGGCTCATTTTTTGTGGGCATGCTCCACTTGAGCCATAGCTTGGGATAAAATAAAAAAAACTGGCACCGCGAACCATTTTGGACAAGTTTTTACCGATTTCCAAAAAAGTATCCGCGCTCGATGAGGCTTAACTTTTTCGATCACCGAACTTTGTTTTGGTCACCAAATCGTCAATTTTAGTCCGATTTGGCTCATTTTTTGTGGGCATGCTCCACTTGAGCCATAGTTTGGGATAAAATAAAAAAAACTGGCACCGCGAACCATTTTGGACAAGTTTTTACCGATTTCCAAAAAAGTATCCGCGCTCGATGAGGCTTAACTTTTTCGATCACCGAGGCTTTTTGAGGCTCTAAAATGTGTAAATATCGAATAAAAGTATTCTATGAGGTTTGAATACTCAAAAGAAAAAGCCTACAACACCTGGTGTTCCCAAGCGGTCACCCATCCAAGTACTAACCAGGCCCAATGTTGCTTAACTTCGGTGATCGGACGAGAACCGGTGCATTCAACATGGTATGGTCGTAGGCATTTGCGTAAGCGGGAGCGAATTTATATACAACAGTATTGTATTGTAGTCTCATATTCATATACAGGATCACTTTAACTCGCCGCCTTGCGGTTTGCAAAATAGTCACTTAATACATGCAATTTTAGCCACGGTTGTGTTATAATTTATGCAATTCGTAGCCATACAGTGTATTATGACAAACGCGCAAACTTTTTGCTTCCAACCATCCACAATACAGTGGAACGGCCGCAAAACAAAGCACAGATGAATTGGGTACGAAGAACCTGTATAACCGGACATTGAACCGGAAGTATGACTTCAGTGGGTTTAGGCCGGTAATTGGGAAAATCAGTAGCCAGTTGCTTTTAGCCTAATTGTTGTGATAAACTTATTAAATAGGTAAGTATTAACTCTATTTGATAAGTTTTATTTGAATGCACTCTGCGTTAGCGGAGTGCAGCCTAAAGAATGGAACTGAGCGATTTGCACTAACTTAAAAGTTAGTTTAATAAAGGGAAATTATACAATTAGTATTGATGTTTCCGAGACAGTTCCAAATATCAAATATGCATAACACGCAAGCAGGGGAACTATTATAATGGCCTTTACAAGTATATGGGGTGTGTTTGGAGCAATGGTTACTGCTGAAATTGTCATTTACAAAAAGTATCCGCGCTCGATGAGGCTTAACTTTTTCGATCACCGAACTTTGTTTTGGTCACCAAATCGTCAATTTTAGTCCGATTTGGCTCATTTTTTGTGGGCATGCTCCACTTGAGCCATAATTTGGGATAAAATAAAAAAATCTGGCACCGCGAACCATTTTGGACAAGTTTTTACCGATTTCCAAAAAAGTATCCGCGCTCGATGAGGCTTAACTTTTTCGATCACCGAACTTTGTTTTGGTCACCAAATCGTCAATTTTAGTCCGATTTGGCTCATTTTTTGTGGGCATGCTCCACTTGAGCCATAGCTTGGGATAAAATAAAAAAAACTGGCACCGCGAACCATTTTGGACAAGTTTTTACCGATTTCCAAAAAAGTATCCGCGCTCGATGAGGCTTAACTTTTTCGATCACCGAACTTTGTTTTGGTCACCAAATCGTCAATTTTAGTCCGATTTGGCTCATTTTTTGTGGGCATGCTCCACTTGAGCCATAGTTTGGGATAAAATAAAAAAAACTGGCACCGCGAACCATTTTGGACAAGTTTTTACCGATTTCCAAAAAAGTATCCGCGCTCGATGAGGCTTAACTTTTTCGATCACCGAGGCTTTTTGAGGCTCTAAAATGTGTAAATATCGAATAAAAGTATTCTATGAGGTTTGAATACTCAAAAGAAAAAGCCTACAACACCTGGTGTTCCCAAGCGGTCACCCATCCAAGTACTAACCAGGCCCAATGTTGCTTAACTTCGGTGATCGGACGAGAACCGGTGCATTCAACATGGTATGGTCGTAGGCATTTGCGTAAGCGGGAGCGAATTTATATACAACAGTATTGTATTGTAGTCTCATATTCATATACAGGATCACTTTAACTCGCCGCCTTGCGGTTTGCAAAATAGTCACTTAATACATGCAATTTTAGCCACGGTTGTGTTATAATTTATGCAATTCGTAGCCATACAGTGTATTATGACAAACGCGCAAACTTTTTGCTTCCAACCATCCACAATACAGTGGAACGGCCGCAAAACAAAGCACAGATGAATTGGGTACGAAGAACCTGTATAACCGGACATTGAACCGGAAGTATGACTTCAGTGGGTTTAGGCCGGTAATTGGGAAAATCAGTAGCCAGTTGCTTTTAGCCTAATTGTTGTGATAAACTTATTAAATAGGTAAGTATTAACTCTATTTGATAAGTTTTATTTGAATGCACTCTGCGTTAGCGGAGTGCAGCCTAAAGAATGGAACTGAGCGATTTGCACTAACTTAAAAGTTAGTTTAATAAAGGGAAATTATACAATTAGTATTGATGTTTCCGAGACAGTTCCAAATATCAAATATGCATAACACGCAAGCAGGGGAACTATTATAATGGCCTTTACAAGTATATGGGGTGTGTTTGGAGCAATGGTTACCGCTGAAATTGTCATTTACAAAAAGTATCCGCGCTCGATGAGGCTTAACTTTTTCGATCACCGAACTTTGTTTTAGTCACCAAATCGTCAATTTTAGTCCGATTTGGCTCATTTTTTGTGGGCATGCTCCACTTGAGCCATAATTTGGGATAAAATAAAAAAATCTGGCACCGCGAACCATTTTGGACAAGTTTTTACCGATTTCCAAAAAAGTATCCGCGCTCGATGAGGCTTAACTTTTTCGATCACCGAACTTTGTTTTGGTCACCAAATCGTCAATTTTAGTCCGATTTGGCTCATTTTTTGTGGGCATGCTCCACTTGAGCCATAGCTTGGGATAAAATAAAAAAAACTGGCACCGCGAACCATTTTGGACAAGTTTTTACCGATTTCCAAAAAAGTATCCGCGCTCGATGAGGCTTGACTTTTTCGATCACCGAACTTTGTTTTGGTCACCAAATCGTCAATTTTAGTCCGATTTGGCTCATTTTTTGTGGGCATGCTCCACTTGAGCCATAGTTTGGGATAAAATAAAAAAAACTGGCACCGCGAACCATTTTGGACAAGTTTTTACCGATTTCCAAAAAAGTATCCGCGCTCGATGAGGCTTAACTTTTTCGATCACCGAGGCTTTTTGAGGCTCTAAAATGTGTAAATATCGAATAAAAGTATTCTATGAGGTTTGAATACTCAAAAGAAAAAGCCTACAACACCTGGTGTTCCCAAGCGGTCACCCATCCAAGTACTAACCAGGCCCAATGTTGCTTAACTTCGGTGATCGGACGAGAACCGGTGCATTCAACATGGTATGGTCGTAGGCATTTGCGTAAGCGGGAGCGAATTTATATACAACAGTATTGTATTGTAGTCTCATATTCATATACAGGATCACTTTAACTCGCCGCCTTGCGGTTTGCAAAATAGTCACTTAATACATGCAATTTTAGCCACGGTTGTGTTATAATTTATGCAATTCGTAGCCATACAGTGTATTATGACAAACGCGCAAACTTTTTGCTTCCAACCATCCACAATACAGTGGAACGGCCGCAAAACAAAGCACAGATGAATTGGGTACGAAGAACCTGTATAACCGGACATTGAACCGGAAGTATGACTTCAGTGGGTTTAGGCCGGTAATTGGGAAAATCAGTAGCCAGTTGCTTTTAGCCTAATTGTTGTGATAAACTTATTAAATAGGTAAGTATTAACTCTATTTGATAAGTTTTATTTGAATGCACTCTGCGTTAGCGGAGTGCAGCCTAAAGAATGGAACTGAGCGATTTGCACTAACTTAAAAGTTAGTTTAATAAAGGGAAATTATACAATTAGTATTGATGTTTCCGAGACAGTTCCAAATATCAAATATGCATAACACGCAAGCAGGGGAACTATTATAATGGCCTTTACAAGTATATGGGGTGTGTTTGGAGCAATGGTTACTGCTGAAATTGTCATTTACAAAAAGTATCCGCGCTCGATGAGGCTTAACTTTTTCGATCACCGAACTTTGTTTTGGTCACCAAATCGTCAATTTTAGTCCGATTTGGCTCATTTTTTGTGGGCATGCTCCACTTGAGCCATAATTTGGGATAAAATAAAAAAATCTGGCACCGCGAACCATTTTGGACAAGTTTTTACCGATTTCCAAAAAAGTATCCGCGCTCGATGAGGCTTAACTTTTTCGATCACCGAACTTTGTTTTGGTCACCAAATCGTCAATTTTAGTCCGATTTGGCTCATTTTTTGTGGGCATGCTCCACTTGAGCCATAGCTTGGGATAAAATAAAAAAAACTGGCACCGCGAACCATTTTGGACAAGTTTTTACCGATTTCCAAAAAAGTATCCGCGCTCGATGAGGCTTAACTTTTTCGATCACCGAACTTTGTTTTGGTCACCAAATCGTCAATTTTAGTCCGATTTGGCTCATTTTTTGTGGGCATGCTCCACTTGAGCCATAGTTTGGGATAAAATAAAAAAAACTGGCACCGCGAACCATTTTGGACAAGTTTTTACCGATTTCCAAAAAAGTATCCGCGCTCGATGAGGCTTAACTTTTTCGATCACCGAGGCTTTTTGAGGCTCTAAAATGTGTAAATATCGAATAAAAGTATTCTATGAGGTTTGAATACTCAAAAGAAAAAGCCTACAACACCTGGTGTTCCCAAGCGGTCACCCATCCAAGTACTAACCAGGCCCAATGTTGCTTAACTTCGGTGATCGGACGAGAACCGGTGCATTCAACATGGTATGGTCGTAGGCATTTGCGTAAGCGGGAGCGAATTTATATACAACAGTATTGTATTGTAGTCTCATATTCATATACAGGATCACTTTAACTCGCCGCCTTGCGGTTTGCAAAATAGTCACTTAATACATGCAATTTTAGCCACGGTTGTGTTATAATTTATGCAATTCGTAGCCATACAGTGTATTATGACAAACGCGCAAACTTTTTGCTTCCAACCATCCACAATACAGTGGAACGGCCGCAAAACAAAGCACAGATGAATTGGGTACGAAGAACCTGTATAACCGGACATTGAACCGGAAGTATGACTTCAGTGGGTTTAGGCCGGTAATTGGGAAAATCAGTAGCCAGTTGCTTTT
This sequence comes from Convolutriloba macropyga, assembly GCF_964194025.1. Classification (NCBI taxonomy): domain Eukaryota; kingdom Metazoa; phylum Xenacoelomorpha; order Acoela; family Convolutidae; genus Convolutriloba; species Convolutriloba macropyga. The sequence goes on along the minus strand of NC_134476.1, from coordinate 23,404,180 downwards.
AGCCTAATTGTTGTGATAAACTTATTAAATAGGTAAGTATTAACTCTATTTGATAAGTTTTATTTGAATGCACTCTGCGTTAGCGGAGTGCAGCCTAAAGAATGGAACTGAGCGATTTGCACTAACTTAAAAGTTAGTTTAATAAAGGGAAATTATACAATTAGTATTGATGTTTCCGAGACAGTTCCAAATATCAAATATGCATAACACGCAAGCAGGGGAACTATTATAATGGCCTTTACAAGTATATGGGGTGTGTTTGGAGCAATGGTTACCGCTGAAATTGTCATTTACAAAAAGTATCCGCGCTCGATGAGGCTTAACTTTTTCGATCACCGAACTTTGTTTTAGTCACCAAATCGTCAATTTTAGTCCGATTTGGCTCATTTTTTGTGGGCATGCTCCACTTGAGCCATAATTTGGGATAAAATAAAAAAATCTGGCACCGCGAACCATTTTGGACAAGTTTTTACCGATTTCCAAAAAAGTATCCGCGCTCGATGAGGCTTAACTTTTTCGATCACCGAACTTTGTTTTGGTCACCAAATCGTCAATTTTAGTCCGATTTGGCTCATTTTTTGTGGGCATGCTCCACTTGAGCCATAGCTTGGGATAAAATAAAAAAAACTGGCACCGCGAACCATTTTGGACAAGTTTTTACCGATTTCCAAAAAAGTATCCGCGCTCGATGAGGCTTGACTTTTTCGATCACCGAACTTTGTTTTGGTCACCAAATCGTCAATTTTAGTCCGATTTGGCTCATTTTTTGTGGGCATGCTCCACTTGAGCCATAGTTTGGGATAAAATAAAAAAAACTGGCACCGCGAACCATTTTGGACAAGTTTTTACCGATTTCCAAAAAAGTATCCGCGCTCGATGAGGCTTAACTTTTTCGATCACCGAGGCTTTTTGAGGCTCTAAAATGTGTAAATATCGAATAAAAGTATTCTATGAGGTTTGAATACTCAAAAGAAAAAGCCTACAACACCTGGTGTTCCCAAGCGGTCACCCATCCAAGTACTAACCAGGCCCAATGTTGCTTAACTTCGGTGATCGGACGAGAACCGGTGCATTCAACATGGTATGGTCGTAGGCATTTGCGTAAGCGGGAGCGAATTTATATACAACAGTATTGTATTGTAGTCTCATATTCATATACAGGATCACTTTAACTCGCCGCCTTGCGGTTTGCAAAATAGTCACTTAATACATGCAATTTTAGCCACGGTTGTGTTATAATTTATGCAATTCGTAGCCATACAGTGTATTATGACAAACGCGCAAACTTTTTGCTTCCAACCATCCACAATACAGTGGAACGGCCGCAAAACAAAGCACAGATGAATTGGGTACGAGGAACCTGTATAACCGGACATTGAACCGGAAGTATGACTTCAGTGGGTTTAGGCCGGTAATTGGGAAAATCAGTAGCGAGTTGCTTTTAGCCTAATTGTTGTGATAAACTTATTAAATAGGTAAGTATTAACTCTATTTGATAAGTTTTATTTGAATGCACTCTGCGTTAGCGGAGTGCAGCCTAAAGAATGGAACTGAGCGATTTGCACTAACTTAAAAGTTAGTTTAATAAAGGGAAATTATACAATTAGTATTGATGTTTCCGAGACAATTCCAAATATCAAATATACATAATACGCAAGCAGGGGAACTATTATAATGGCCTTTACAAGTATATGGGGTGTGTTTGGAGCAATGGTTACTGCTGAAATTGTCATTTACAAAAAGTATCCGCGCTCGATGAGGCTTAACTTTTTCGATCACCGAACTTTGTTTTAGTCACCAAATCGTCAATTTTAGTCCGATTTGGCTCATTTTTTGTGGGCATGCTCCACTTGAGCCATAATTTGGGATAAAATAAAAAAATCTGGCACCGCGAACCATTTTGGACAAGTTTTTACCGATTTCCAAAAAAGTATCCGCGCTCGATGAGGCTTAACTTTTTCGATCACCGAACTTTGTTTTGGTCACCAAATCGTCAATTTTAGTCCGATTTGGCTCATTTTTTGTGGGCATGCTCCACTTGAGCCATAGCTTGGGATAAAATAAAAAAAACTGGCACCGCGAACCATTTTGGACAAGTTTTTACCGATTTCCAAAAAAGTATCCGCGCTCGATGAGGCTTAACTTTTTCGATCACCGAACTTTGTTTTGGTCACCAAATCGTCAATTTTAGTCCGATTTGGCTCATTTTTTGTGGGCATGCTCCACTTGAGCCATAGTTTGGGATAAAATAAAAAAAACTGGCACCGCGAACCATTTTGGACAAGTTTTTACCGATTTCCAAAAAAGTATCCGCGCTCGATGAGGCTTAACTTTTTCGATCACCGAGGCTTTTTGAGGCTCTAAAATGTGTAAATATCGAATAAAAGTATTCTATGAGGTTTGAATACTCAAAAGAAAAAGCCTACAACACCTGGTGTTCCCAAGCGGTCACCCATCCAAGTACTAACCAGGCCCAATGTTGCTTAACTTCGGTGATCGGACGAGAACCGGTGCATTCAACATGGTATGGTCGTAGGCATTTGCGTAAGCGGGAGCGAATTTATATACAACAGTATTGTATTGTAGTCTCATATTCATATACAGGATCACTTTAACTCGCCGCCTTGCGGTTTGCAAAATAGTCACTTAATACATGCAATTTTAGCCACGGTTGTGTTATAATTTATGCAATTCGTAGCCATACAGTGTATTATGACAAACGCGCAAACTTTTTGCTTCCAACCATCCACAATACAGTGGAACGGCCGCAAAACAAAGCACAGATGAATTGGGTACGAGGAACCTGTATAACCGGACATTGAACCGGAAGTATGACTTCAGTGGGTTTAGGCCGGTAATTGGGAAAATCAGTAGCGAGTTGCTTTTAGCCTAATTGTTGTGATAAACTTATTAAATAGGTAAGTATTAACTCTATTTGATAAGTTTTATTTGAATGCACTCTGCGTTAGCGGAGTGCAGCCTAAAGAATGGAACTGAGCGATTTGCACTAACTTAAAAGTTAGTTTAATAAAGGGAAATTATACAATTAGTATTGATGTTTCCGAGACAATTCCAAATATCAAATATACATAATACGCAAGCAAGGGAACTATTATAATGGCCTTTACAAGTATATGGGGTGTGTTTGGAGCAATGGTTACTGCTGAAATTGTCATTTACAAAAAGTATCCGCGCTCGATGAGGCTTAACTTTTTCGATCACCGAACTTTGTATTGGTCACCAAATCGTCAATTTTAGTCCGATTTGGCTCATTTTTTGTGGGCATGCTCCACTTGAGCCATAATTTGGGATAAAATAAAAAAATCTGGCACCGCGAACCATTTTGGACAAGTTTTTACCGATTTCCAAAAAAGTATCCGCGCTCGATGAGGCTTAACTTTTTCGATCACCGAACTTTGTTTTGGTCACCAAATCGTCAATTTTAGTCCGATTTGGCTCATTTTTTGTGGGCATGCTCCACTTGAGCCATAGCTTGGGATAAAATAAAAAAAACTGGCACCGCGAACCATTTTGGACAAGTTTTTACCGATTTCCAAAAAAGTATCCGCGCTCGATGAGGCTTAACTTTTTCGATCACCGAACTTTGTTTTGGTCACCAAATCGTCAATTTTAGTCCGATTTGGCTCATTTTTTGTGGGCATGCTCCACTTGAGCCATAGCTTGGGATAAAATAAAAAAAACTGGCACCGCGAACCATTTTGGACAAGTTTTTACCGATTTCCAAAAAAGTATCCGCGCTCGATGAGGCTTAACTTTTTCGATCACCGAACTTTGTTTTGGTCACCAAATCGTCAATTTTAGTCCGATTTGGCTCATTTTTTGTGGGCATGCTCCACTTGAGCCATAGCTTGGGATAAAATAAAAAAAACTGGCACCGCGAACCATTTTGGACAAGTTTTTACCGATTTCCAAAAAAGTATCCGCGCTCGATGAGGCTTAACTTTTTCGATCACCGAACTTTGTTTTGGTCACCAAATCGTCAATTTTAGTCCGATTTGGCTCATTTTTTGTGGGCATGCTCCACTTGAGCCATAGCTTGGGATAAAATAAAAAAAACTGGCACCGCGAACCATTTTGGACAAGTTTTTACCGATTTCCAAAAAAGTATCCGCGCTCGATGAGGCTTAACTTTTTCGATCACCGAACTTTGTTTTGGTCACCAAATCGTCAATTTTAGTCCGATTTGGCTCATTTTTTGTGGGCATGCTCCACTTGAGCCATAGTTTGGGATAAAATAAAAAAACTGGCACCGCGAACCATTTTGGACAAGTTTTTACCGATTTCCAAAAAAGTATCCGCGCTCGATGAGGCTTAACTTTTTCGATCACCGAGGCTTTTTGAGGCTCTAAAATGTGTAAATATCGAATAAAAGTATTCTATGAGGTTTGAATACTCAAAAGAAAAAGCCTACAACACCTGGTGTTCCCAAGCGGTCACCCATCCAAGTACTAACCAGGCCCAATGTTGCTTAACTTCGGTGATCGGACGAGAACCGGTGCATTCAACATGGTATGGTCGTAGGCATTTGCGTAAGCGGGAGCGAATTTATATACAACAGTATTGTATTGTAGTCTCATATTCATATACAGGATCACTTTAACTCGCCGCCTTGCGGTTTGCAAAATAGTCACTTAATACATGCAATTTTAGCCACGGTTGTGTTATAATTTATGCAATTCGTAGCCATACAGTGTATTATGACAAACGCGCAAACTTTTTGCTTCCAACCATCCACAATACAGTGGAACGGCCGCAAAACAAAGCACAGATGAATTGGGTACGAGGAACCTGTATAACCGGACATTGAACCGGAAGTATGACTTCAGTGGGTTTAGGCCGGTAATTGGGAAAATCAGTAGCGAGTTGCTTTTAGCCTAATTGTTGTGATAAACTTATTAAATAGGTAAGTATTAACTCTATTTGATAAGTTTTATTTGAATGCACTCTGCGTTAGCGGAGTGCAGCCTAAAGAATGGAACTGAGCGATTTGCACTAACTTAAAAGTTAGTTTAATAAAGGGAAATTATACAATTAGTATTGATGTTTCCGAGACAATTCCAAATATCAAATATACATAATACGCAAGCAGGGGAACTATTATAATGGCCTTTACAAGTATATGGGGTGTGTTTGGAGCAATGGTTACTGCTGAAATTGTCATTTACAAAAAGTATCCGCGCTCGATGAGGCTTAACTTTTTCGATCACCGAACTTTGTATTGGTCACCAAATCGTCAATTTTAGTCCGATTTGGCTCATTTTTTGTGGGCATGCTCCACTTGAGCCATAATTTGGGATAAAATAAAAAAATCTGGCACCGCGAACCATTTTGGACAAGTTTTTACCGATTTCCAAAAAAGTATCCGCGCTCGATGAGGCTTAACTTTTTCGATCACCGAACTTTGTTTTGGTCACCAAATCGTCAATTTTAGTCCGATTTGGCTCATTTTTTGTGGGCATGCTCCACTTGAGCCATAGCTTGGGATAAAATAAAAAAAACTGGCACCGCGAACCATTTTGGACAAGTTTTTACCGATTTCCAAAAAAGTATCCGCGCTCGATGAGGCTTAACTTTTTCGATCACCGAACTTTGTTTTGGTCACCAAATCGTCAATTTTAGTCCGATTTGGCTCATTTTTTGTGGGCATGCTCCACTTGAGCCATAGCTTGGGATAAAATAAAAAAAACTGGCACCGCGAACCATTTTGGACAAGTTTTTACCGATTTCCAAAAAAGTATCCGCGCTCGATGAGGCTTAACTTTTTCGATCACCGAACTTTGTTTTGGTCACCAAATCGTCAATTTTAGTCCGATTTGGCTCATTTTTTGTGGGCATGCTCCACTTGAGCCATAGTTTGGGATAAAATAAAAAAAACTGGCACCGCGAACCATTTTGGACAAGTTTTTACCGATTTCCAAAAAAGTATCCGCGCTCGATGAGGCTTAACTTTTTCGATCACCGAGGCTTTTTGAGGCTCTAAAATGTGTAAATATCGAATAAAAGTATTCTATGAGGTTTGAATACTCAAAAGAAAAAGCCTACAACACCTGGTGTTCCCAAGCGGTCACCCATCCAAGTACTAACCAGGCCCAATGTTGCTTAACTTCGGTGATCGGACGAGAACCGGTGCATTCAACATGGTATGGTCGTAGGCATTTGCGTAAGCGGGAGCGAATTTATATACAACAGTATTGTATTGTAGTCTCATATTCATATACAGGATCACTTTAACTCGCCGCCTTGCGGTTTGCAAAATAGTCACTTAATACATGCAATTTTAGCCACGGTTGTGTTATAATTTATGCAATTCGTAGCCATACAGTGTATTATGACAAACGCGCAAACTTAAAAGTTAGTTTAATAAAGGGAAATTATACAATTAGTATTGATGTTTCCGAGACAGTTCCAAATATCAAATATGCATAACACGCAAGCAGGGGAACTATTATAATGGCCTTTACAAGTATATGGGGTGTGTTTGGAGCAATGGTTACCGCTGAAATTGTCATTTACAAAAAGTATCCGCGCTCGATGAGGCTTAACTTTTTCGATCACCGAACTTTGTATTGGTCACCAAATCGTCAATTTTAGTCCGATTTGGCTCATTTTTTGTGGGCATGCTCCACTTGAGCCATAATTTGGGATAAAATAAAAAAATCTGGCACCGCGAACCATTTTGGACAAGTTTTTACCGATTTCCAAAAAAGTATCCGCGCTCGATGAGGCTTAACTTTTTCGATCACCGAACTTTGTTTTGGTCACCAAATCGTCAATTTTAGTCCGATTTGGCTCATTTTTTGTGGGCATGCTCCACTTGAGCCATAGTTTGGGATAAAATAAAAAAAACTGGCACCGCGAACCATTTTGGACAAGTTTTTACCGATTTCCAAAAAAGTATCCGCGCTCGATGAGGCTTAACTTTTTCGATCACCGAACTTTGTTTTGGTCACCAAATCGTCAATTTTAGTCCGATTTGGCTCATTTTTTGTGGGCATGCTCCACTTGAGCCATAATTTGGGATAAAATAAAAAAATCTGGCACCGCGAACCATTTTGGACAAGTTTTTACCGATTTCCAAAAAAGTATCCGCGCTCGATGAGGCTTAACTTTTTCGATCACCGAACTTTGTTTTGGTCACCAAATCGTCAATTTTAGTCCGATTTGGCTCATTTTTTGTGGGCATGCTCCACTTGAGCCATAGTTTGGGATAAAATAAAAAAAACTGGCACCGCGAACCATTTTGGACAAGTTTTTACCGATTTCCAAAAAAGTATCCGCGCTCGATGAGGCTTAACTTTTTCGATCACCGAACTTTGTTTTGGTCACCAAATCGTCAATTTTAGTCCGATTTGGCTCATTTTTTGTGGGCATGCTCCACTTGAGCCATAATTTGGGATAAAATAAAAAAATCTGGCACCGCGAACCATTTTGGACAAGTTTTTGGGATAAAATAAAGTTTGGGATAGTTTGGGATAAAATAAAAAAAACTGGCACCGCGAACCATTTTGGACAAGTTTTTACCGATTTCCAAAAAAGTATCCGCGCTCGATGAGGCTTAACTTTTTCGATCACCGAACTTTGTTTTGGTCACCAAATCGTCAATTTTAGTCCGATTTGGCTCATTTTTTGTGGGCATGCTCCACTTGAGCCATAGTTTGGGATAAAATAAAAAAAACTGGCACCGCGAACCATTTTGGACAAGTTTTTACCGATTTCCAAAAAAGTATCCGCGCTCGATGAGGCTTAACTTTTTCGATCACCGAACTTTGTATTGGTCACCAAATCGTCAATTTTAGTCCGATTTGGCTCATTTTTTGTGGGCATGCTCCACTTGAGCCATAATTTGGGATAAAATAAAAAAATCTGGCACCGCGAACCATTTTGGACAAGTTTTTACCGATTTCCAAAAAAGTATCCGCGCTCGATGAGGCTTAACTTTTTCGATCACCGAACTTTGTTTTGGTCACCAAATCGTCAATTTTAGTCCGATTTGGCTCATTTTTTGTGGGCATGCTCCACTTGAGCCATAGTTTGGGATAAAATAAAAAAAACTGGCACCGCGAACCATTTTGGACAAGTTTTTACCGATTTCCAAAAAAGTATCCGCGCTCGATGAGGCTTAACTTCTTCGATCACCGAACTTTGTTTTGGTCACCAAATCGTCAATTTTAGTCCGATTTGGCTCATTTTTTGTGGGCATGCTCCACTTGAGCCATAGTTTGGGATAAAATAAAAAAAACTGGCACCGCGAACCATTTTGGACAAGTTTTTACCGATTTCCAAAAAAGTATCCGCGCTCGATGAGGCTTAACTTTTTCGATCACCGAGGCTTTTTGAGGCTCTAAAATGTGTAAATATCGAATAAAAGTATTCTATGAGGTTTGAATACTCAAAAGAAAAAGCCTACAACACCTGGTGTTCCCAAGCGGTCACCCATCCAAGTACTAACCAGGCCCAATGTTGCTTAACTTCGGTGATCGGACGAGAACCGGTGCATTCAACATGGTATGGTCGTAGGCATTTGCGTAAGCGGGAGCGAATTTATATACAACAGTATTGTATTGTAGTCTCATATTCATATACAGGATCACTTTAACTCGCCGCCTTGCGGTTTGCAAAATAGTCACTTAATACATGCAATTTTAGCCACGGTTGTGTTATAATTTATGCAATTCGTAGCCATACAGTGTATTATGACAAACGCGCAAACTTTTTGCTTCCAACCATCCACAATACAGTGGAACGGCCGCAAAACAAAGCACAGATGAATTGGGTACGAGGAACCTGTATAACCGGACATTGAACCGGAAGTATGACTTCAGTGGGTTTAGGCCGGTAATTGGGAAAATCAGTAGCGAGTTGCTTTTAGCCTAATTGTTGTGATAAACTTATTAAATAGGTAAGTATTAACTCTATTTGATAAGTTTTATTTGAATGCACTCTGCGTTAGCGGAGTGCAGCCTAAAGAATGGAACTGAGCGATTTGCACTAACTTAAAAGTTAGTTTAATAAAGGGAAATTATACAATTAGTATTGATGTTTCCGAGACAATTCCAAATATCAAATATACATAATACGCAAGCAGGGGAACTATTATAATGGCCTTTACAAGTATATGGGTTGTGTTTGGAGCAATGGTTACTGCTGAAATTGTCATTTACAAAAAGTATCCGCGCTCGATGAGGCTTAACTTTTTCGATCACCGAACTTTGTATTGGTCACCAAATCGTCAATTTTAGTCCGATTTGGCTCATTTTTTGTGGGCATGCTCCACTTGAGCCATAATTTGGGATAAAATAAAAAAATCTGGCACCGCGAACCATTTTGGACAAGTTTTTACCGATTTCCAAAAAAGTATCCGCGCTCGATGAGGCTTAACTTTTTCGATCACCGAACTTTGTTTTGGTCACCAAATCGTCAATTTTAGTCCGATTTGGCTCATTTTTTGTGGGCATGCTCCACTTGAGCCATAGCTTGGGATAAAATAAAAAAAACTGGCACCGCGAACCATTTTGGACAAGTTTTTACCGATTTCCAAAAAAGTATCCGCGCTCGATGAGGCTTAACTTTTTCGATCACCGAACTTTGTTTTAGTCACCAAATCGTCAATTTTAGTCCGATTTGGCTCATTTTTTGTGGGCATGCTCCACTTGAGCCATAGTTTGGGATAAAATAAAAAAATCTGGCACCGCGAACCATTTTGGACAAGTTTTTACCGATTTCCAAAAAAGTATCCGCGCTCGATGAGGCTTAACTTTTTCGATCACCGAACTTTGTTTTGGTCACCAAATCGTCAATTTTAGTCCGATTTGGCTCATTTTTTGTGGGCATGCTCCACTTGAGCCATAGCTTGGGATAAAATAAAAAAAACTGGCACCGCGAACCATTTTGGACAAGTTTTTACCGATTTCCAAAAAAGTATCCGCGCTCGATGAGGCTTAACTTTTTCGATCACCGAACTTTGTTTTAGTCACCAAATCGTCAATTTTAGTCCGATTTGGCTCATTTTTTGTGGGCATGCTCCACTTGAGCCATAGTTTGGGATAAAATAAAAAAATCTGGCACCGCGAACCATTTTGGACAAGTTTTTACCGATTTCCAAAAAAGTATCCGCGCTCGATGAGGCTTAACTTTTTCGATCACCGAACTTTGTTTTGGTCACCAAATCGTCAATTTTAGTCCGATTTGGCTCATTTTTTGTGGGCATGCTCCACTTGAGCCATAGTTTGGGATAAAATAAAAAAATCTGGCACCGCGAACCATTTTGGACAAGTTTTTACCGATTTCCAAAAAAGTATCCGCGCTCGATGAGGCTTAACTTTTTCGATCACCGAACTTTGTTTTGGTCACCAAATCGTCAATTTTAGTCCGATTTGGCTCATTTTTTGTGGGCATGCTCCACTTGAGCCATAGCTTGGGATAAAATAAAAAAATCTGGCACCGCGAACCATTTTGGACAAGTTTTTACCGATTTCCAAAAAAGTATCCGCGCTCGATGAGGCTTAACTTTTTCGATCACCGAACTTTGTTTTGGTCACCAAATCGTCAATTTTAGTCCGATTTGGCTCATTTTTTGTGGGCATGCTCCACTTGAGCCATAGCTTGGGATAAAATAAAAAAAACTGGCACCGCGAACCATTTTGGACAAGTTTTTACCGATTTCCAAAAAAGTATCCGCGCTCGATGAGGCTTAACTTTTTCGATCACCGAACTTTGTTTTAGTCACCAAATCGTCAATTTTAGTCCGATTTGGCTCATTTTTTGTGGGCATGCTCCACTTGAGCCATAGTTTGGGATAAAATAAAAAAATCTGGCACCGCGAACCATTTTGGACAAGTTTTTACCGATTTCCAAAAAAGTATCCGCGCTCGATGAGGCTTAACTTTTTCGATCACCGAACTTTGTTTTGGTCACCAAATCGTCAATTTTAGTCCGATTTGGCTCATTTTTTGTGGGCATGCTCCACTTGAGCCATAGCTTGGGATAAAATAAAAAAAACTGGCACCGCGAACCATTTTGGACAAGTTTTTACCGATTTCCAAAAAAGTATCCGCGCTCGATGAGGCTTAACTTTTTCGATCACCGAACTTTGTTTTAGTCACCAAATCGTCAATTTTAGTCCGATTTGGCTCATTTTTTGTGGGCATGCTCCACTTGAGCCATAGTTTGGGATAAAATAAAAAAATCTGGCACCGCGAACCATTTTGGACAAGTTTTTACCGATTTCCAAAAAAGTATCCGCGCTCGATGAGGCTTAACTTTTTCGATCACCGAACTTTGTTTTGGTCACCAAATCGTCAATTTTAGTCCGATTTGGCTCATTTTTTGTGGGCATGCTCCACTTGAGCCATAGTTTGGGATAAAATAAAAAAATCTGGCACCGCGAACCATTTTGGACAAGTTTTTACCGATTTCCAAAAAAGTATCCGCGCTCGATGAGGCTTAACTTTTTCGATCACCGAACTTTGTTTTGGTCACCAAATCGTCAATTTTAGTCCGATTTGGCTCATTTTTTGTGGGCATGCTCCACTTGAGCCATAGTTTGGGATAAAATAAAAAAAACTGGCACCGCGAACCATTTTGGACAAGTTTTTACCGATTTCCAAAAAAGTATCCGCGCTCGATGAGGCTTAACTTTTTCGATCACCGAGGCTTTTTGAGGCTCTAAAATGTGTAAATATCGAATAAAAGTATTCTATGAGGTTTGAATACTCAAAAGAAAAAGCCTACAACACCTGGTGTTCCCAAGCGGTCACCCATCCAAGTACTAACCAGGCCCAATGTTGCTTAACTTCGGTGATCGGACGAGAACCGGTGCATTCAACATGGTATGGTCGTAGGCATTTGCGTAAGCGGGAGCGAATTTATATACAACAGTATTGTATTGTAGTCTCATATTCATATACAGGATCACTTTAACTCGCCGCCTTGCGGTTTGCAAAATAGTCACTTGATACATGCAATTTTAGCCACGGTTGTGTTATAATTTATGCAATTCGTAGCCATACAGTGTATTATGACAAACGCGCAAACTTTTTGCTTCCAACCATCCACAATACAGTGGAACGGCCGCAAAACAAAGCACAGATGAATTGGGTACGAGGAACCTGTATAACCGGACATTGAACCGGAAGTATGACTTCAGTGGGTTTAGGCCGGTAATTGGGAAAATCAGTAGCGAGTTGCTTTTAGCCTAATTGTTGTGATAAACTTATTAAATAGGTAAGTATTAACTCTATTTGATAAGTTTTATTTGAATGCACTCTGCGTTAGCGGAGTGCAGCCTAAAGAATGGAACTGAGCGATTTGCACTAACTTAAAAGTTAGTTTAATAAAGGGAAATTATACAATTAGTATTGATGTTTCCGAGACAATTCCAAATATCAAATATACATAATACGCAAGCAGGGGAACTATTATAATGGCCTTTACAAGTATATGGGTTGTGTTTGGAGCAATGGTTACTGCTGAAATTGTCATTTACAAAAAGTATCCGCGCTCGATGAGGCTTAACTTTTTCGATCACCGAACTTTGTATTGGTCACCAAATCGTCAATTTTAGTCCGATTTGGCTCATTTTTTGTGGGCATGCTCCACTTGAGCCATAATTTGGGATAAAATAAAAAAATCTGGCACCGCGAACCATTTTGGACAAGTTTTTACCGATTTCCAAAAAAGTATCCGCGCTCGATGAGGCTTAACTTTTTCGATCACCGAACTTTGTTTTGGTCACCAAATCGTCAATTTTAGTCCGATTTGGCTCATTTTTTGTGGGCATGCTCCACTTGAGCCATAGCTTGGGATAAAATAAAAAAAACTGGCACCGCGAACCATTTTGGACAAGTTTTTACCGATTTCCAAAAAAGTATCCGCGCTCGATGAGGCTTAACTTTTTCGATCACCGAACTTTGTTTTAGTCACCAAATCGTCAATTTTAGTCCGATTTGGCTCATTTTTTGTGGGCATGCTCCACTTGAGCCATAGTTTGGGATAAAATAAAAAAATCTGGCACCGCGAACCATTTTGGACAAGTTTTTACCGATTTCCAAAAAAGTATCCGCGCTCGATGAGGCTTAACTTTTTCGATCACCGAACTTTGTTTTGGTCACCAAATCGTCAATTTTAGTCCGATTTGGCTCATTTTTTGTGGGCATGCTCCACTTGAGCCATAGCTTGGGATAAAATAAAAAAAACTGGCACCGCGAACCATTTTGGACAAGTTTTTACCGATTTCCAAAAAAGTATCCGCGCTCGATGAGGCTTAACTTTTTCGATCACCGAACTTTGTTTTAGTCACCAAATCGTCAATTTTAGTCCGATTTGGCTCATTTTTTGTGGGCATGCTCCACTTGAGCCATAGTTTGGGATAAAATAAAAAAATCTGGCACCGCGAACCATTTTGGACAAGTTTTTACCGATTTCCAAAAAAGTATCCGCGCTCGATGAGGCTTAACTTTTTCGATCACCGAACTTTGTTTTGGTCACCAAATCGTCAATTTTAGTCCGATTTGGCTCATTTTTTGTGGGCATGCTCCACTTGAGCCATAGTTTGGGATAAAATAAAAAAATCTGGCACCGCGAACCATTTTGGACAAGTTTTTACCGATTTCCAAAAAAGTATCCGCGCTCGATGAGGCTTAACTTTTTCGATCACCGAACTTTGTTTTGGTCACCAAATCGTCAATTTTAGTCCGATTTGGCTCATTTTTTGTGGGCATGCTCCACTTGAGCCATAGCTTGGGATAAAATAAAAAAATCTGGCACCGCGAACCATTTTGGACAAGTTTTTACCGATTTCCAAAAAAGTATCCGCGCTCGATGAGGCTTAACTTTTTCGATCACCGAACTTTGTTTTGGTCACCAAATCGTCAATTTTAGTCCGATTTGGCTCATTTTTTGTGGGCATGCTCCACTTGAGCCATAGCTTGGGATAAAATAAAAAAAACTGGCACCGCGAACCATTTTGGACAAGTTTTTACCGATTTCCAAAAAAGTATCCGCGCTCGATGAGGCTTAACTTTTTCGATCACCGAACTTTGTTTTAGTCACCAAATCGTCAATTTTAGTCCGATTTGGCTCATTTTTTGTGGGCATGCTCCACTTGAGCCATAGTTTGGGATAAAATAAAAAAATCTGGCACCGCGAACCATTTTGGACAAGTTTTTACCGATTTCCAAAAAAGTATCCGCGCTCGATGAGGCTTAACTTTTTCGATCACCGAACTTTGTTTTGGTCACCAAATCGTCAATTTTAGTCCGATTTGGCTCATTTTTTGTGGGCATGCTCCACTTGAGCCATAGCTTGGGATAAAATAAAAAAAACTGGCACCGCGAACCATTTTGGACAAGTTTTTACCGATTTCCAAAAAAGTATCCGCGCTCGATGAGGCTTAACTTTTTCGATCACCGAACTTTGTTTTAGTCACCAAATCGTCAATTTTAGTCCGATTTGGCTCATTTTTTGTGGGCATGCTCCACTTGAGCCATAGTTTGGGATAAAATAAAAAAATCTGGCACCGCGAACCATTTTGGACAAGTTTTTACCGATTTCCAAAAAAGTATCCGCGCTCGATGAGGCTTAACTTTTTCGATCACCGAACTTTGTTTTGGTCACCAAATCGTCAATTTTAGTCCGATTTGGCTCATTTTTTGTGGGCATGCTCCACTTGAGCCATAGTTTGGGATAAAATAAAAAAATCTGGCACCGCGAACCATTTTGGACAAGTTTTTACCGATTTCCAAAAAAGTATCCGCGCTCGATGAGGCTTAACTTTTTCGATCACCGAACTTTGTTTTGGTCACCAAATCGTCAATTTTAGTCCGATTTGGCTCATTTTTTGTGGGCATGCTCCACTTGAGCCATAGTTTGGGATAAAATAAAAAAAACTGGCACCGCGAACCATTTTGGACAAGTTTTTACCGATTTCCAAAAAAGTATCCGCGCTCGATGAGGCTTAACTTTTTCGATCACCGAGGCTTTTTGAGGCTCTAAAATGTGTAAATATCGAATAAAAGTATTCTATGAGGTTTGAATACTCAAAAGAAAAAGCCTACAACACCTGGTGTTCCCAAGCGGTCACCCATCCAAGTACTAACCAGGCCCAATGTTGCTTAACTTCGGTGATCGGACGAGAACCGGTGCATTCAACATGGTATGGTCGTAGGCATTTGCGTAAGCGGGAGCGAATTTATATACAACAGTATTGTATTGTAGTCTCATATTCATATACAGGATCACTTTAACTCGCCGCCTTGCGGTTTGCAAAATAGTCACTTGATACATGCAATTTTAGCCACGGTTGTGTTATAATTTATGCAATTCGTAGCCATACAGTGTATTATGACAAACGCGCAAACTTTTTGCTTCCAACCATCCACAATACAGTGGAACGGCCGCAAAACAAAGCACAGATGAATTGGGTACGAGGAACCTGTATAACCGGACATTGAACCGGAAGTATGACTTCAGTGGGTTTAGGCCGGTAATTGGGAAAATCAGTAGCGAGTTGCTTTTAGCCTAATTGTTGTGATAAACTTATTAAATAGGTAAGTATTAACTCTATTTGATAAGTTTTATTTGAATGCACTCTGCGTTAGCGGAGTGCAGCCTAAAGAATGGAACTGAGCGATTTGCACTAACTTAAAAGTTAGTTTAATAAAGGGAAATTATACAATTAGTATTGATGTTTCCGAGACAATTCCAAATATCAAATATACATAATACGCAAGCAGGGGAACTATTATAATGGCCTTTACAAGTATATGGGGTGTGTTTGGAGCAATGGTTACTGCTGAAATTGTCATTTACAAAAAGTATCCGCGCTCGATGAGGCTTAACTTTTTCGATCACCGAACTTTGTATTGGTCACCAAATCGTCAATTTTAGTCCGATTTGGCTCATTTTTTGTGGGCATGCTCCACTTGAGCCATAGTTTGGGATAAAATAAAAAAATCTGGCACCGCGAACCATTTTGGACAAGTTTTTACCGATTTCCAAAAAAGTATCCGCGCTCGATGAGGCTTAACTTTTTCGATCACCGAACTTTGTTTTGGTCACCAAATCGTCAATTTTAGTCCGATTTGGCTCATTTTTTGTGGGCATGCTCCACTTGAGCCATAGCTTGGGATAAAATAAAAAAAACTGGCACCGCGAACCATTTTGGACAAGTTTTTACCGATTTCCAAAAAAGTATCCGCGCTCGATGAGGCTTAACTTTTTCGATCACCGAACTTTGTTTTAGTCACCAAATCGTCAATTTTAGTCCGATTTGGCTCATTTTTTGTGGGCATGCTCCACTTGAGCCATAGTTTGGGATAAAATAAAAAAATCTGGCACCGCGAACCATTTTGGACAAGTTTTTACCGATTTCCAAAAAAGTATCCGCGCTCGATGAGGCTTAACTTTTTCGATCACCGAACTTTGTTTTGGTCACCAAATCGTCAATTTTAGTCCGATTTGGCTCATTTTTTGTGGGCATGCTCCACTTGAGCCATAGTTTGGGATAAAATAAAAAAATCTGGCACCGCGAACCATTTTGGACAAGTTTTTACCGATTTCCAAAAAAGTATCCGCGCTCGATGAGGCTTAACTTTTTCGATCACCGAACTTTGTTTTGGTCACCAAATCGTCAATTTTAGTCCGATTTGGCTCATTTTTTGTGGGCATGCTCCACTTGAGCCATAGTTTGGGATAAAATAAAAAAAACTGGCACCGCGAACCATTTTGGACAAGTTTTTACCGATTTCCAAAAAAGTATCCGCGCTCGATGAGGCTTAACTTTTTCGATCACCGAGGCTTTTTGAGGCTCTAAAATGTGTAAATATCGAATAAAAGTATTCTATGAGGTTTGAATACTCAAAAGAAAAAGCCTACAACACCTGGTGTTCCCAAGCGGTCACCCATCCAAGTACTAACCAGGCCCAATGTTGCTTAACTTCGGTGATCGGACGAGAACCGGTGCATTCAACATGGTATGGTCGTAGGCATTTGCGTAAGCGGGAGCGAATTTATATACAACAGTATTGTATTGTAGTCTCATATTCATATACAGGATCACTTTAACTCGCCGCCTTGCGGTTTGCAAAATAGTCACTTGATACATGCAATTTTAGCCACGGTTGTGTTATAATTTATGCAATTCGTAGCCATACAGTGTATTATGACAAACGCGCAAACTTTTTGCTTCCAACCATCCACAATACAGTGGAACGGCCGCAAAACAAAGCACAGATGAATTGGGTACGAGGAACCTGTATAACCGGACATTGAACCGGAAGTATGACTTCAGTGGGTTTAGGCCGGTAATTGGGAAAATCAGTAGCGAGTTGCTTTTAGCCTAATTGTTGTGATAAACTTATTAAATAGGTAAGTATTAACTCTATTTGATAAGTTTTATTTGAATGCACTCTGCGTTAGCGGAGTGCAGCCTAAAGAATGGAACTGAGCGATTTGCACTAACTTAAAAGTTAGTTTAATAAAGGGAAATTATACAATTAGTATTGATGTTTCCGAGACAATTCCAAATATCAAATATACATAATACGCAAGCAGGGGAACTATTATAATGGCCTTTACAAGTATATGGGTTGTGTTTGGAGCAATGGTTACTGCTGAAATTGTCATTTACAAAAAGTATCCGCGCTCGATGAGGCTTAACTTTTTCGATCACCGAACTTTGTATTGGTCACCAAATCGTCAATTTTAGTCCGATTTGGCTCATTTTTTGTGGGCATGCTCCACTTGAGCCATAATTTGGGATAAAATAAAAAAATCTGGCACCGCGAACCATTTTGGACAAGTTTTTACCGATTTCCAAAAAAGTATCCGCGCTCGATGAGGCTTAACTTTTTCGATCACCGAACCTTGTTTTGGTCACCAAATCGTCAATTTTAGTCCGATTTGGCTCATTTTTTGTGGGCATGCTCCACTTGAGCCATAGCTTGGGATAAAATAAAAAAAACTGGCACCGCGAACCATTTTGGACAAGTTTTTACCGATTTCCAAAAAAGTATCCGCGCTCGATGAGGCTTAACTTTTTCGATCACCGAACTTTGTTTTAGTCACCAAATCGTCAATTTTAGTCCGATTTGGCTCATTTTTTGTGGGCATGCTCCACTTGAGCCATAGTTTGGGATAAAATAAAAAAATCTGGCACCGCGAACCATTTTGGACAAGTTTTTACCGATTTCCAAAAAAGTATCCGCGCTCGATGAGGCTTAACTTTTTCGATCACCGAACTTTGTTTTGGTCACCAAATCGTCAATTTTAGTCCGATTTGGCTCATTTTTTGTGGGCATGCTCCACTTGAGCCATAGTTTGGGATAAAATAAAAAAATCTGGCACCGCGAACCATTTTGGACAAGTTTTTACCGATTTCCAAAAAAGTATCCGCGCTCGATGAGGCTTAACTTTTTCGATCACCGAACTTTGTTTTGGTCACCAAATCGTCAATTTTAGTCCGATTTGGCTCATTTTTTGTGGGCATGCTCCACTTGAGCCATAGTTTGGGATAAAATAAAAAAAACTGGCACCGCGAACCATTTTGGACAAGTTTTTACCGATTTCCAAAAAAGTATCCGCGCTCGATGAGGCTTAACTTTTTCGATCACCGAGGCTTTTTGAGGCTCTAAAATGTGTAAATATCGAATAAAAGTATTCTATGAGGTTTGAATACTCAAAAGAAAAAGCCTACAACACCTGGTGTTCCCAAGCGGTCACCCATCCAAGTACTAACCAGGCCCAATGTTGCTTAACTTCGGTGATCGGACGAGAACCGGTGCATTCAACATGGTATGGTCGTAGGCATTTGCGTAAGCGGGAGCGAATTTATATACAACAGTATTGTATTGTAGTCTCATATTCATATACAGGATCACTTTAACTCGCCGCCTTGCGGTTTGCAAAATAGTCACTTGATACATGCAATTTTAGCCACGGTTGTGTTATAATTTATGCAATTCGTAGCCATACAGTGTATTATGACAAACGCGCAAACTTTTTGCTTCCAACCATCCACAATACAGTGGAACGGCCGCAAAACAAAGCACAGATGAATTGGGTACGAGGAACCTGTATAACCGGACATTGAACCGGAAGTATGACTTCAGTGGGTTTAGGCCGGTAATTGGGAAAATCAGTAGCGAGTTGCTTTTAGCCTAATTGTTGTGATAAACTTATTAAATAGGTAAGTATTAACTCTATTTGATAAGTTTTATTTGAATGCACTCTGCGTTAGCGGAGTGCAGCCTAAAGAATGGAACTGAGCGATTTGCACTAACTTAAAAGTTAGTTTAATAAAGGGAAATTATACAATTAGTATTGATGTTTCCGAGACAATTCCAAATATCAAATATACATAATACGCAAGCAGGGGAACTATTATAATGGCCTTTACAAGTATATGGGTTGTGTTTGGAGCAATGGTTACTGCTGAAATTGTCATTTACAAAAAGTATCCGCGCTCGATGAGGCTTAACTTTTTCGATCACCGAACTTTGTATTGGTCACCAAATCGTCAATTTTAGTCCGATTTGGCTCATTTTTTGTGGGCATGCTCCACTTGAGCCATAATTTGGGATAAAATAAAAAAATCTGGCACCGCGAACCATTTTGGACAAGTTTTTACCGATTTCTAAAAAAGTATCCGCGCTCGATGAGGCTTAACTTTTTCGATCACCGAACTTTGTTTTGGTCACCAAATCGTCAATTTTAGTCCGATTTGGCTCATTTTTTGTGGGCATGCTCCACTTGAGCCATAGCTTGGGATAAAATAAAAAAAACTGGCACCGCGAACCATTTTGGACAAGTTTTTACCGATTTCCAAAAAAGTATCCGCGCTCGATGAGGCTTAACTTTTTCGATCACCGAACTTTGTTTTAGTCACCAAATCGTCAATTTTAGTCCGATTTGGCTCATTTTTTGTGGGCATGCTCCACTTGAGCCATAGTTTGGGATAAAATAAAAAAATCTGGCACCGCGAACCATTTTGGACAAGTTTTTACCGATTTCCAAAAAAGTATCCGCGCTCGATGAGGCTTAACTTTTTCGATCACCGAACTTTGTTTTGGTCACCAAATCGTCAATTTTAGTCCGATTTGGCTCATTTTTTGTGGGCATGCTCCACTTGAGCCATAGCTTGGGATAAAATAAAAAAAACTGGCACCGCGAACCATTTTGGACAAGTTTTTACCGATTTCCAAAAAAGTATCCGCGCTCGATGAGGCTTAACTTTTTCGATCACCGAACTTTGTTTTAGTCACCAAATCGTCAATTTTAGTCCGATTTGGCTCATTTTTTGTGGGCATGCTCCACTTGAGCCATAGTTTGGGATAAAATAAAAAAATCTGGCACCGCGAACCATTTTGGACAAGTTTTTACCGATTTCCAAAAAAGTATCCGCGCTCGATGAGGCTTAACTTTTTCGATCACCGAACTTTGTTTTGGTCACCAAATCGTCAATTTTAGTCCGATTTGGCTCATTTTTTGTGGGCATGCTCCACTTGAGCCATAGCTTGGGATAAAATAAAAAAAACTGGCACCGCGAACCATTTTGGACAAGTTTTTACCGATTTCCAAAAAAGTATCCGCGCTCGATGAGGCTTAACTTTTTCGATCACCGAACTTTGTTTTGGTCACCAAATCGTCAATTTTAGTCCGATTTGGCTCATTTTTTGTGGGCATGCTCCACTTGAGCCATAGCTTGGGATAAAATAAAAAAAACTGGCACCGCGAACCATTTTGGACAAGTTTTTACCGATTTCCAAAAAAGTATCCGCGCTCGATGAGGCTTAACTTTTTCGATCACCGAACTTTGTTTTAGTCACCAAATCGTCAATTTTAGTCCGATTTGGCTCATTTTTTGTGGGCATGCTCCACTTGAGCCATAGTTTGGGATAAAATAAAAAAATCTGGCACCGCGAACCATTTTGGACAAGTTTTTACCGATTTCCAAAAAAGTATCCGCGCTCGATGAGGCTTAACTTTTTCGATCACCGAACTTTGTTTTGGTCACCAAATCGTCAATTTTAGTCCGATTTGGCTCATTTTTTGTGGGCATGCTCCACTTGAGCCATAGCTTGGGATAAAATAAAAAAAACTGGCACCGCGAACCATTTTGGACAAGTTTTTACCGATTTCCAAAAAAGTATCCGCGCTCGATGAGGCTTAACTTTTTCGATCACCGAACTTTGTTTTAGTCACCAAATCGTCAATTTTAGTCCGATTTGGCTCATTTTTTGTGGGCATGCTCCACTTGAGCCATAGTTTGGGATAAAATAAAAAAATCTGGCACCGCGAACCATTTTGGACAAGTTTTTACCGATTTCCAAAAAAGTATCCGCGCTCGATGAGGCTTAACTTTTTCGATCACCGAACTTTGTTTTGGTCACCAAATCGTCAATTTTAGTCCGATTTGGCTCATTTTTTGTGGGCATGCTCCACTTGAGCCATAGTTTGGGATAAAATAAAAAAATCTGGCACCGCGAACCATTTTGGACAAGTTTTTACCGATTTCCAAAAAAGTATCCGCGCTCGATGAGGCTTAACTTTTTCGATCACCGAACTTTGTTTTGGTCACCAAATCGTCAATTTTAGTCCGATTTGGCTCATTTTTTGTGGGCATGCTCCACTTGAGCCATAGTTTGGGATAAAATAAAAAAAACTGGCACCGCGAACCATTTTGGACAAGTTTTTACCGATTTCCAAAAAAGTATCCGCGCTCGATGAGGCTTAACTTTTTCGATCACCGAACTTTGTTTTGGTCACCAAATCGTCAATTTTAGTCCGATTTGGCTCATTTTTTGTGGGCATGCTCCACTTGAGCCATAGTTTGGGATAAAATAAAAAAAACTGGCACCGCGAACCATTTTGGACAAGTTTTTACCGATTTCCAAAAAAGTATCCGCGCTCGATGAGGCTTAACTTTTTCGATCACCGAACTTTGTTTTGGTCACCAAATCGTCAATTTTAGTCCGATTTGGCTCATTTTTTGTGGGCATGCTCCACTTGAGCCATAGTTTGTGATAAAATAAAAAAAACTGGCACCGCGAACCATTTTGGACAAGTTTTTACCGATTTCCAAAAAAGTATCCGCGCTCGATGAGGCTTAACTTTTTCGATCACCGAACTTTGTTTTAGTCACCAAATCGTCAATTTTAGTCCGATTTGGCTCATTTTTTGTGGGCATGCTCCACTTGAGCCATAGTTTGGGATAAAATAAAAAAATCTGGCACCGCGAACCATTTTGGACAAGTTTTTACCGATTTCCAAAAAAGTATCCGCGCTCGATGAGGCTTAACTTTTTCGATCACCGAACTTTGTTTTGGTCACCAAATCGTCAATTTTAGTCCGATTTGGCTCATTTTTTGTGGGCATGCTCCACTTGAGCCATAGTTTGGGATAAAATAAAAAACTCTGGCACTGCGAACCATTTTGGACAAGTTTTTACCGATTTCCAAAAAAGTATCCGCGCTCGATGAGGCTTAACTTTTTCGATCACCGAACTTTGTTTTGGTCACCAAATCGTCAATTTTAGTCCGATTTGGCTCATTTTTTGTGGGCATGCTCCACTTGAGCCATAGTTTGGGATAAAATAAAAAAAACTGGCACCGCGAACCATTTTGGACAAGTTTTTACCGATTTCCAAAAAAGTATCCGCGCTCGATGAGGCTTAACTTTTTCGATCACCGAACTTTGTTTTGGTCACCAAATCGTCAATTTTAGTCCGATTTGGCTCATTTTTTGTGGGCATGCTCCACTTGAGCCATAGTTTGGGATAAAATAAAAAAAACTGGCACCGCGAACCATTTTGGACAAGTTTTTACCGATTTCCAAAAAAGTATCCGCGCTCGATGAGGCTTAACTTTTTCGATCACCGAACTTTGTTTTGGTCACCAAATCGTCAATTTTAGTCCGATTTGGCTCATTTTTTGTGGGCATGCTCCACTTGAGCCATAGTTTGTGATAAAATAAAAAAAACTGGCACCGCGAACCATTTTGGACAAGTTTTTACCGATTTCCAAAAAAGTATCCGCGCTCGATGAGGCTTAACTTTTTCGATCACCGAGGCTTTTTGAGGCTCTAAAATGTGTAAATATCGAATAAAAGTATTCTATGAGGTTTGAATACTCAAAAGAAAAAGCCTACAACACCTGGTGTTCCCAAGCGGTCACCCATCCAAGTACTAACCAGGCCCAATGTTGCTTAACTTCGGTGATCGGACGAGAACCGGTGCATTCAACATGGTATGGTCGTAGGCATTTGCGTAAGCGGGAGCGAATTTATATACAACAGTATTGTATTGTAGTCTCATATTCATATACAGGATCACTTTAACTCGCCGCCTTGCGGTTTGCAAAATAGTCACTTAATACATGCAATTTTAGCCACGGTTGTGTTATAATTTATGCAATTCGTAGCCATACAGTGTATTATGACAAACGCGCAAACTTTTTGCTTCCAACCATCCACAATACAGTGGAACGGCCGCAGAACAAAGCACAGATGAATTGGGTACGAGGAACCTGTATAACCGGACATTGAACCGGAAGTATGACTTCAGTGGGTTTAGGCCGGTAATTGGGAAAATCCGTAGCGAGTTGCTTTTAGCCTAATTGTTGTGATAAACTTATTAAATAGGTAAGTATTAACTCTATTTGATAAGTTTTATTTGAATGCACTCTGCGTTAGCGGAGTGCAGCCTAAAGAATGGAACTGAGCGATTTGCACTAACTTAAAAGTTAGTTTAATAAAGGGAAATTATACAATTAGTATTGATGTTTCCGAGACAGTTCCAAATATCAAATATGCATAACACGCAAGCAGGGGAACTATTATAATGGCCTTTACAAGTATATGTGGTGTGTTTGGAGCAATGGTTACCGCTGAAATTGTCATTTACAAAAAGTATCCGCGCTCGATGAGGCTTAACTTTTTCGATCACCGAACTTTGTTTTAGTCACCAAATCGTCAATTTTAGTCCGATTTGGCTCATTTTTTGTGGGCATGCTCCACTTGAGCCATAGTTTGGGATAAATTAAAAAAATCTGGCACCGCGAACCATTTTGGACAAGTTTTTACCGATTTCCAAAAAAGTATCCGCGCTCGATGAGGCTTAACTTTTTCGATCACCGAACTTTGTTTTGGTCACCAAATCGTCAATTTTAGTCCGATTTGGCTCATTTTTTGTGGGCATGCTCCACTTGAGCCATAGTTTGGGATAAAATAAAAAAATCTGGCACCGCGAACCATTTTGGACAAGTTTTTACCGATTTCCAAAAAAGTATCCGCGCTCGATGAGGCTTAACTTTTTCGATCACCGAACTTTGTTTTAGTCACCAAATCGTCAATTTTAGTCCGATTTGGCTCATTTTTTGTGGGCATGCTCCACTTGAGCCATAGTTTGGGATAAAATAAAAAAATCTGGCACCGCGAACCATTTTGGACAAGTTTTTACCGATTTCCAAAAAAGTATCCGCGCTCGATGAGGCTTAACTTTTTCGATCACCGAACTTTGTTTTGGTCACCAAATCGTCAATTTTAGTCCGATTTGGCTCATTTTTTGTGGGCATGCTCCACTTGAGCCATAGTTTGGGATAAAATAAAAAAATCTGGCACCGCGAACCATTTTGGACAAGTTTTTACCGATTTCCAAAAAAGTATCCGCGCTCGATGAGGCTTAACTTTTTCGATCACCGAACTTTGTTTTAGTCACCAAATCGTCAATTTTAGTCCGATTTGGCTCATTTTTTGTGGGCATGCTCCACTTGAGCCATAGTTTGGGATAAATTAAAAAAATCTGGCACCGCGAACCATTTTGGACAAGTTTTTACCGATTTCCAAAAAAGTATCCGCGCTCGATGAGGCTTAACTTTTTCGATCACCGAACTTTGTTTTGGTCACCAAATCGTCAATTTTAGTCCGATTTGGCTCATTTTTTGTGGGCATGCTCCACTTGAGCCATAGTTTGGGATAAAATAAAAAAATCTGGCACCGCGAACCATTTTGGACAAGTTTTTACCGATTTCCAAAAAAGTATCCGCGCTCGATGAGGCTTAACTTTTTCGATCACCGAACTTTGTTTTAGTCACCAAATCGTCAATTTTAGTCCGATTTGGCTCATTTTTTGTGGGCATGCTCCACTTGAGCCATAGTTTGGGATAAAATAAAAAAATCTGGCACCGCGAACCATTTTGGACAAGTTTTTACCGATTTCCAAAAAAGTATCCGCGCTCGATGAGGCTTAACTTTTTCGATCACCGAACTTTGTTTTGGTCACCAAATCGTCAATTTTAGTCCGATTTGGCTCATTTTTTGTGGGCATGCTCCACTTGAGCCATAGTTTGGGATAAAATAAAAAAATCTGGCACCGCGAACCATTTTGGACAAGTTTTTACCGATTTCCAAAAAAGTATCCGCGCTCGATGAGGCTTAACTTTTTCGATCACCGAACTTTGTTTTAGTCACCAAATCGTCAATTTTAGTCCGATTTGGCTCATTTTTTGTGGGCATGCTCCACTTGAGCCATAGTTTGGGATAAAATAAAAAAATCTGGCACCGCGAACCATTTTGGACAAGTTTTTACCGATTTCCAAAAAAGTATCCGCGCTCGATGAGGCTTAACTTTTTCGATCACCGAACTTTGTTTTGGTCACCAAATCGTCAATTTTAGTCCGATTTGGCTCATTTTTTGTGGGCATGCTCCACTTGAGCCATAGTTTGGGATAAAATAAAAAAATCTGGCACCGCGAACCATTTTGGACAAGTTTTTACCGATTTCCAAAAAAGTATCCGCGCTCGATGAGGCTTAACTTTTTCGATCACCGAACTTTGTTTTGGTCACCAAATCGTCAATTTTAGTCCGATTTGGCTCATTTTTTGTGGGCATGCTCCACTTGAGCCATAGTTTGGGATAAAATAAAAAAATCTGGCACCTCGAACCATTTTGGACAAGTTTTTACCGATTTCCAAAAAAGTATCCGCGCTCGATGAGGCTTAACTTTTTCGATCACCGAACTTTGTTTTAGTCACCAAATCGTCAATTTTAGTCCGATTTGGCTCATTTTTTGTGGGCATGCTCCACTTGAGCCATAGTTTGGGATACAATAAAAAAATCTGGCACCGCGAACCATTTTGGACAAGTTTTTACCGATTTCCAAAAAAGTATCCGCGCTCGATGAGGCTTAACTTTTTCGATCACCGAACTTTGTTTTGGTCACCAAATCGTCAATTTTAGTCCGATTTGGCTCATTTTTTGTGGGCATGCTCCACTTGAGCCATAGTTTGGGATAAAATAAAAAAATCTGGCACCGCGAACCATTTTGGACAAGTTTTTACCGATTTCCAAAAAAGTATCCGCGCTCGATGAGGCTTAACTTTTTCGATCACCGAACTTTGTTTTAGTCACCAAATCGTCAATTTTAGTCCGATTTGGCTCATTTTTTGTGGGCATGCTCCACTTGAGCCATAGTTTGGGATAAAATAAAAAAATCTGGCACCGCGAACCATTTTGGACAAGTTTTTACCGATTTCCAAAAAAGTATCCGCGCTCGATGAGGCTTAACTTTTTCGATCACCGAACTTTGTTTTGGTCACCAAATCGTCAATTTTAGTCCGATTTGGCTCATTTTTTGTGGGCATGCTCCACTTGAGCCATAGTTTGGGATAAAATAAAAAAATCTGGCACCGCGAACCATTTTGGACAAGTTTTTACCGATTTCCAAAAAAGTATCCGCGCTCGATGAGGCTTAACTTTTTCGATCACCGAACTTTGTTTTAGTCACCAAATCGTCAATTTTAGTCCGATTTGGCTCATTTTTTGTGGGCATGCTCCACTTGAGCCATAGTTTGGGATAAATTAAAAAAATCTGGCACCGCGAACCATTTTGGACAAGTTTTTACCGATTTCCAAAAAAGTATCCGCGCTCGATGAGGCTTAACTTTTTCGATCACCGAACTTTGTTTTGGTCACCAAATCGTCAATTTTAGTCCGATTTGGCTCATTTTTTGTGGGCATGCTCCACTTGAGCCATAGTTTGGGATAAAATAAAAAAATCTGGCACCGCGAACCATTTTGGACAAGTTTTTACCGATTTCCAAAAAAGTATCCGCGCTCGATGAGGCTTAACTTTTTCGATCACCGAACTTTGTTTTAGTCACCAAATCGTCAATTTTAGTCCGATTTGGCTCATTTTTTGTGGGCATGCTCCACTTGAGCCATAGTTTGGGATAAAATAAAAAAATCTGGCACCGCGAACCATTTTGGACAAGTTTTTACCGATTTCCAAAAAAGTATCCGCGCTCGATGAGGCTTAACTTTTTCGATCACCGAACTTTGTTTTGGTCACCAAATCGTCAATTTTAGTCCGATTTGGCTCATTTTTTGTGGGCATGCTCCACTTGAGCCATAGTTTGGGATAAAATAAAAAAATCTGGCACCGCGAACCATTTTGGACAAGTTTTTACCGATTTCCAAAAAAGTATCCGCGCTCGATGAGGCTTAACTTTTTCGATCACCGAACTTTGTTTTAGTCACCAAATCGTCAATTTTAGTCCGATTTGGCTCATTTTTTGTGGGCATGCTCCACTTGAGCCATAGTTTGGGATAAAATAAAAAAATCTGGCACCGCGAACCATTTTGGACAAGTTTTTACCGATTTCCAAAAAAGTATCCGCGCTCGATGAGGCTTAACTTTTTCGATCACCGAACTTTGTTTTGGTCACCAAATCGTCAATTTTAGTCCGATTTGGCTCATTTTTTGTGGGCATGCTCCACTTGAGCCATAGTTTGGGATAAAATAAAAAAATCTGGCACCGCGAACCATTTTGGACAAGTTTTTACCGATTTCCAAAAAAGTATCCGCGCTCGATGAGGCTTAACTTTTTCGATCACCGAACTTTGTTTTGGTCACCAAATCGTCAATTTTAGTCCGATTTGGCTCATTTTTTGTGGGCATGCTCCACTTGAGCCATAGTTTGGGATAAAATAAAAAAATCTGGCACCGCGAACCATTTTGGACAAGTTTTTACCGATTTCCAAAAAAGTATCCGCGCTCGATGAGGCTTAACTTTTTCGATCACCGAACTTTGTTTTGGTCACCAAATCGTCAATTTTAGTCCGATTTGGCTCATTTTTTGTGGGCATGCTCCACTTGAGCCATAGTTTGGGATAAAATAAAAAAATCTGGCACCGCGAACCATTTTGGACAAGTTTTTACCGATTTCCAAAAAAGTATCCGCGCTCGATGAGGCTTAACTTTTTCGATCACCGAACTTTGTTTTAGTCACCAAATCGTCAATTTTAGTCCGATTTGGCTCATTTTTTGTGGGCATGCTCCACTTGAGCCATAGTTTGGGATAAAATAAAAAAATCTGGCACCGCGAACCATTTTGGACAAGTTTTTACCGATTTCCAAAAAAGTATCCGCGCTCGATGAGGCTTAACTTTTTCGATCACCGAACTTTGTTTTGGTCACCAAATCGTCAATTTTAGTCCGATTTGGCTCATTTTTTGTGGGCATGCTCCACTTGAGCCATAGTTTGGGATAAAATAAAAAAATCTGGCACCGCGAACCATTTTGGACAAGTTTTTACCGATTTCCAAAAAAGTATCCGCGCTCGATGAGGCTTAACTTTTTCGATCACCGAACTTTGTTTTAGTCACCAAATCGTCAATTTTAGTCCGATTTGGCTCATTTTTTGTGGGCATGCTCCACTTGAGCCATAG
The DNA here is from genome assembly GCF_964194025.1 of Convolutriloba macropyga. NCBI lineage: Eukaryota > Metazoa > Xenacoelomorpha > Acoela > Convolutidae > Convolutriloba > Convolutriloba macropyga. Next base: position 23,375,439 of record NC_134476.1, on the reverse strand, counting down.
TTTGGGATAAAATAAAAAAATCTGGCACCGCGAACCATTTTGGACAAGTTTTTACCGATTTCCAAAAAAGTATCCGCGCTCGATGAGGCTTAACTTTTTCGATCACCGAACTTTGTTTTGGTCACCAAATCGTCAATTTTAGTCCGATTTGGCTCATTTTTTGTGGGCATGCTCCACTTGAGCCATAGTTTGGGATAAAATAAAAAAATCTGGCACCGCGAACCATTTTGGACAAGTTTTTACCGATTTCCAAAAAAGTATCCGCGCTCGATGAGGCTTAACTTTTTCGATCACCGAACTTTGTTTTGGTCACCAAATCGTCAATTTTAGTCCGATTTGGCTCATTTTTTGTGGGCATGCTCCACTTGAGCCATAGTTTGGGATAAAATAAAAAAATCTGGCACCGCGAACCATTTTGGACAAGTTTTTACCGATTTCCAAAAAAGTATCCGCGCTCGATGAGGCTTAACTTTTTCGATCACCGAACTTTGTTTTAGTCACCAAATCGTCAATTTTAGTCCGATTTGGCTCATTTTTTGTGGGCATGCTCCACTTGAGCCATAGTTTGGGATAAAATAAAAAAATCTGGCACCGCGAACCATTTTGGACAAGTTTTTACCGATTTCCAAAAAAGTATCCGCGCTCGATGAGGCTTAACTTTTTCGATCACCGAACTTTGTTTTGGTCACCAAATCGTCAATTTTAGTCCGATTTGGCTCATTTTTTGTGGGCATGCTCCACTTGAGCCATAGTTTGGGATAAAATAAAAAAATCTGGCACCGCGAACCATTTTGGACAAGTTTTTACCGATTTCCAAAAAAGTATCCGCGCTCGATGAGGCTTAACTTTTTCGATCACCGAACTTTGTTTTAGTCACCAAATCGTCAATTTTAGTCCGATTTGGCTCATTTTTTGTGGGCATGCTCCACTTGAGCCATAGTTTGGGATAAAATAAAAAAATCTGGCACCGCGAACCATTTTGGACAAGTTTTTACCGATTTCCAAAAAAGTATCCGCGCTCGATGAGGCTTAACTTTTTCGATCACCGAACTTTGTTTTGGTCACCAAATCGTCAATTTTAGTCCGATTTGGCTCATTTTTTGTGGGCATGCTCCACTTGAGCCATAGTTTGGGATAAAATAAAAAAATCTGGCACCGCGAACCATTTTGGACAAGTTTTTACCGATTTCCAAAAAAGTATCCGCGCTCGATGAGGCTTAACTTTTTCGATCACCGAACTTTGTTTTGGTCACCAAATCGTCAATTTTAGTCCGATTTGGCTCATTTTTTGTGGGCATGCTCCACTTGAGCCATAGTTTGGGATAAAATAAAAAAAACTGGCACCGCGAACCATTTTGGACAAGTTTTTACCGATTTCCAAAAAAGTATCCGCGCTCGATGAGGCTTAACTTTTTCGATCACCGAACTTTGTTTTGGTCACCAAATCGTCAATTTTAGTCCGATTTGGCTCATTTTTTGTGGGCATGCTCCACTTGAGCCATAGTTTGGGATAAAATAAAAAAAACTGGCACCGCGAACCATTTTGGACAAGTTTTTACCGATTTCCAAAAAAGTATCCGCGCTCGATGAGGCTTAACTTTTTCGATCACCGAGGCTTTTTGAGGCTCTAAAATGTGTAAATATCGAATAAAAGTATTCTATGAGGTTTGAATACTCAAAAGAAAAAGCCTACAACACCTGGTGTTCCCAAGCGGTCACCCATCCAAGTACTAACCAGGCCCAATGTTGCTTAACTTCGGTGATCGGACGAGAACCGGTGCATTCAACATGGTATGGTCGTAGGCATTTGCGTAAGCGGGAGCGAATTTATATACAACAGTATTGTATTGTAGTCTCATATTCATATACAGGATCACTTTAACTCGCCGCCTTGCGGTTTGCAAAATAGTCACTTAATACATGCAATTTTAGCCACGGTTGTGTTATAATTTATGCAATTCGTAGCCATACAGTGTATTATGACAAACGCGCAAACTTTTTGCTTCCAACCATCCACAATACAGTGGAACGGCCGCAAAACAAAGCACAGATGAATTGGGTACGAGGAACCTGTATAACCGGACATTGAACCGGAAGTATGACTTCAGTGGGTTTAGGCCGGTAATTGGGAAAATCAGTAGCGAGTTGCTTTTAGCCTAATTGTTGTGATAAACTTATTAAATAGGTAAGTATTAACTCTATTTGATAAGTTTTATTTGAATGCACTCTGCGTTAGCGGAGTGCAGCCTAAAGAATGGAACTGAGCGATTTGCACTAACTTAAAAGTTAGTTTAATAAAGGGAAATTATACAATTAGTATTGATGTTTCCGAGACAATTCCAAATATCAAATATACATAATACGCAAGCAGGGGAACTATTATAATGGCCTTTACAAGTATATGGGGTGTGTTTGGAGCAATGGTTACTGCTGAAATTGTCATTTACAAAAAGTATCCGCGCTCGATGAGGCTTAACTTTTTCGATCACCGAACTTTGTTTTGGTCACCAAATCGTCAATTTTAGTCCGATTTGGCTCATTTTTTGTGGGCATGCTCCACTTGAGCCATAGTTTGGGATAAAATAAAAAAAACTGGCACCGCGAACCATTTTGGACAAGTTTTTACCGATTTCCAAAAAAGTATCCGCGCTCGATGAGGCTTAACTTTTTCGATCACCGAGGCTTTTTGAGGCTCTAAAATGTGTAAATATCGAATAAAAGTATTCTATGAGGTTTGAATACTCAAAAGAAAAAGCCTACAACACCTGGTGTTCCCAAGCGGTCACCCATCCAAGTACTAACCAGGCCCAATGTTGCTTAACTTCGGTGATCGGACGAGAACCGGTGCATTCAACATGGTATGGTCGTAGGCATTTGCGTAAGCGGGAGCGAATTTATATACAACAGTATTGTATTGTAGTCTCATATTCATATACAGGATCACTTTAACTCGCCGCCTTGCGGTTTGCAAAATAGTCACTTAATACATGCAATTTTAGCCACGGTTGTGTTATAATTTATGCAATTCGTAGCCATACAGTGTATTATGACAAACGCGCAAACTTTTTGCTTCCAACCATCCACAATACAGTGGAACGGCCGCAAAACAAAGCACAGATGAATTGGGTACGAGGAACCTGTATAACCGGACATTGAACCGGAAGTATGACTTCAGTGGGTTTAGGCCGGTAATTGGGAAAATCAGTAGCGAGTTGCTTTTAGCCTAATTGTTGTGATAAACTTATTAAATAGGTAAGTATTAACTCTATTTGATAAGTTTTATTTGAATGCACTCTGCGTTAGCGGAGTGCAGCCTAAAGAATGGAACTGAGCGATTTGCACTAACTTAAAAGTTAGTTTAATAAAGGGAAATTATACAATTAGTATTGATGTTTCCGAGACAATTCCAAATATCAAATATACATAATACGCAAGCAGGGGAACTATTATAATGGCCTTTACAAGTATATGGGGTGTGTTTGGAGCAATGGTTACTGCTGAAATTGTCATTTACAAAAAGTATCCGCGCTCGATGAGGCTTAACTTTTTCGATCACCGAACTTTGTTTTGGTCACCAAATCGTCAATTTTAGTCCGATTTGGCTCATTTTTTGTGGGCATGCTCCACTTGAGCCATAGTTTGGGATAAAATAAAAAAATCTGGCACCGCGAACCATTTTGGACAAGTTTTTACCGATTTCCAAAAAAGTATCCGCGCTCGATGAGGCTTAACTTTTTCGATCACCGAACTTTGTTTTGGTCACCAAATCGTCAATTTTAGTCCGATTTGGCTCATTTTTTGTGGGCATGCTCCACTTGAGCCATAGTTTGGGATAAAATAAAAAAATCTGGCACCGCGAACCATTTTGGACAAGTTTTTACCGATTTCCAAAAAAGTATCCGCGCTCGATGAGGCTTAACTTTTTCGATCACCGAACTTTGTTTTGGTCACCAAATCGTCAATTTTAGTCCGATTTGGCTCATTTTTTGTGGGCATGCTCCACTTGAGCCATAGTTTGGGATAAAATAAAAAAAACTGGCACCGCGAACCATTTTGGACAAGTTTTTACCGATTTCCAAAAAAGTATCCGCGCTCGATGAGGCTTAACTTTTTCGATCACCGAACTTTGTTTTGGTCACCAAATCGTCAATTTTAGTCCGATTTGGCTCATTTTTTGTGGGCATGCTCCACTTGAGCCATAGTTTGGGATAAAATAAAAAAAACTGGCACCGCGAACCATTTTGGACAAGTTTTTACCGATTTCCAAAAAAGTATCCGCGCTCGATGAGGCTTAACTTTTTCGATCACCGAGGCTTTTTGAGGCTCTAAAATGTGTAAATATCGAATAAAAGTATTCTATGAGGTTTGAATACTCAAAAGAAAAAGCCTACAACACCTGGTGTTCCCAAGCGGTCACCCATCCAAGTACTAACCAGGCCCAATGTTGCTTAACTTCGGTGATCGGACGAGAACCGGTGCATTCAACATGGTATGGTCGTAGGCATTTGCGTAAGCGGGAGCGAATTTATATACAACAGTATTGTATTGTAGTCTCATATTCATATACAGGATCACTTTAACTCGCCGCCTTGCGGTTTGCAAAATAGTCACTTAATACATGCAATTTTAGCCACGGTTGTGTTATAATTTATGCAATTCGTAGCCATACAGTGTATTATGACAAACGCGCAAACTTTTTGCTTCCAACCATCCACAATACAGTGGAACGGCCGCAAAACAAAGCACAGATGAATTGGGTACGAAGAACCTGTATAACCGGACATTGAACCGGAAGTATGACTTCAGTGGGTTTAGGCCGGTAATTGGGAAAATCAGTAGCCAGTTGCTTTTAGCCTAATTGTTGTGATAAACTTATTAAATAGGTAAGTATTAACTCTATTTGATAAGTTTTATTTGAATGCACTCTGCGTTAGCGGAGTGCAGCCTAAAGAATGGAACTGAGCGATTTGCACTAACTTAAAAGTTAGTTTAATAAAGGGAAATTATACAATTAGTATTGATGTTTCCGAGACAGTTCCAAATATCAAATATGCATAACACGCAAGCAGGGGAACTATTATAATGGCCTTTACAAGTATATGGGGTGTGTTTGGAGCAATGGTTACCGCTGAAATTGTCATTTACAAAAAGTATCCGCGCTCGATGAGGCTTAACTTTTTCGATCACCGAACTTTGTTTTAGTCACCAAATCGTCAATTTTAGTCCGATTTGGCTCATTTTTTGTGGGCATGCTCCACTTGAGCCATAGTTTGGGATAAAATAAAAAAATCTGGCACCGCGAACCATTTTGGACAAGTTTTTACCGATTTCCAAAAAAGTATCCGCGCTCGATGAGGCTTAACTTTTTCGATCACCGAACTTTGTTTTGGTCACCAAATCGTCAATTTTAGTCCGATTTGGCTCATTTTTTGTGGGCATGCTCCACTTGAGCCATAGTTTGGGATAAAATAAAAAAATCTGGCACCGCGAACCATTTTGGACAAGTTTTTACCGATTTCCAAAAAAGTATCCGCGCTCGATGAGGCTTAACTTTTTCGATCACCGAACTTTGTTTTAGTCACCAAATCGTCAATTTTAGTCCGATTTGGCTCATTTTTTGTGGGCATGCTCCACTTGAGCCATAGTTTGGGATAAAATAAAAAAATCTGGCACCGCGAACCATTTTGGACAAGTTTTTACCGATTTCCAAAAAAGTATCCGCGCTCGATGAGGCTTAACTTTTTCGATCACCGAACTTTGTTTTAGTCACCAAATCGTCAATTTTAGTCCGATTTGGCTCATTTTTTGTGGGCATGCTCCACTTGAGCCATAGTTTGGGATAAAATAAAAAAATCTGGCACCGCGAACCATTTTGGACAAGTTTTTACCGATTTCCAAAAAAGTATCCGCGCTCGATGAGGCTTAACTTTTTCGATCACCGAACTTTGTTTTGGTCACCAAATCGTCAATTTTAGTCCGATTTGGCTCATTTTTTGTGGGCATGCTCCACTTGAGCCATAGTTTGGGATAAAATAAAAAAATCTGGCACCGCGAACCATTTTGGACAAGTTTTTACCGATTTCCAAAAAAGTATCCGCGCTCGATGAGGCTTAACTTTTTCGATCACCGAACTTTGTTTTGGTCACCAAATCGTCAATTTTAGTCCGATTTGGCTCATTTTTTGTGGGCATGCTCCACTTGAGCCATAGTTTGGGATAAAATAAAAAAATCTGGCACCGCGAACCATTTTGGACAAGTTTTTACCGATTTCCAAAAAAGTATCCGCGCTCGATGAGGCTTAACTTTTTCGATCACCGAACTTTGTTTTAGTCACCAAATCGTCAATTTTAGTCCGATTTGGCTCATTTTTTGTGGGCATGCTCCACTTGAGCCATAGTTTGGGATAAAATAAAAAAATCTGGCACCGCGAACCATTTTGGACAAGTTTTTACCGATTTCCAAAAAAGTATCCGCGCTCGATGAGGCTTAACTTTTTCGATCACCGAACTTTGTTTTAGTCACCAAATCGTCAATTTTAGTCCGATTTGGCTCATTTTTTGTGGGCATGCTCCACTTGAGCCATAGTTTGGGATAAAATAAAAAAATCTGGCACCGCGAACCATTTTGGACAAGTTTTTACCGATTTCCAAAAAAGTATCCGCGCTCGATGAGGCTTAACTTTTTCGATCACCGAACTTTGTTTTGGTCACCAAATCGTCAATTTTAGTCCGATTTGGCTCATTTTTTGTGGGCATGCTCCACTTGAGCCATAGTTTGGGATAAAATAAAAAAATCTGGCACCGCGAACCATTTTGGACAAGTTTTTACCGATTTCCAAAAAAGTATCCGCGCTCGATGAGGCTTAACTTTTTCGATCACCGAACTTTGTTTTGGTCACCAAATCGTCAATTTTAGTCCGATTTGGCTCATTTTTTGTGGGCATGCTCCACTTGAGCCATAGTTTGGGATAAAATAAAAAAATCTGGCACCGCGAACCATTTTGGACAAGTTTTTACCGATTTCCAAAAAAGTATCCGCGCTCGATGAGGCTTAACTTTTTCGATCACCGAACTTTGTTTTAGTCACCAAATCGTCAATTTTAGTCCGATTTGGCTCATTTTTTGTGGGCATGCTCCACTTGAGCCATAGTTTGGGATAAAATAAAAAAATCTGGCACCGCGAACCATTTTGGACAAGTTTTTACCGATTTCCAAAAAAGTATCCGCGCTCGATGAGGCTTAACTTTTTCGATCACCGAACTTTGTTTTGGTCACCAAATCGTCAATTTTAGTCCGATTTGGCTCATTTTTTGTGGGCATGCTCCACTTGAGCCATAGTTTGGGATAAAATAAAAAAATCTGGCACCGCGAACCATTTTGGACAAGTTTTTACCGATTTCCAAAAAAGTATCCGCGCTCGATGAGGCTTAACTTTTTCGATCACCGAACTTTGTTTTGGTCACCAAATCGTCAATTTTAGTCCGATTTGGCTCATTTTTTGTGGGCATGCTCCACTTGAGCCATAGTTTGGGATAAAATAAAAAAATCTGGCACCGCGAACCATTTTGGACAAGTTTTTACCGATTTCCAAAAAAGTATCCGCGCTCGATGAGGCTTAACTTTTTCGATCACCGAACTTTGTTTTAGTCACCAAATCGTCAATTTTAGTCCGATTTGGCTCATTTTTTGTGGGCATGCTCCACTTGAGCCATAGTTTGGGATAAAATAAAAAAATCTGGCACCGCGAACCATTTTGGACAAGTTTTTACCGATTTCCAAAAAAGTATCCGCGCTCGATGAGGCTTAACTTTTTCGATCACCGAACTTTGTTTTAGTCACCAAATCGTCAATTTTAGTCCGATTTGGCTCATTTTTTGTGGGCATGCTCCACTTGAGCCATAGTTTGGGATAAAATAAAAAAATCTGGCACCGCGAACCATTTTGGACAAGTTTTTACCGATTTCCAAAAAAGTATCCGCGCTCGATGAGGCTTAACTTTTTCGATCACCGAACTTTGTTTTGGTCACCAAATCGTCAATTTTAGTCCGATTTGGCTCATTTTTTGTGGGCATGCTCCACTTGAGCCATAGTTTGGGATAAAATAAAAAAATCTGGCACCGCGAACCATTTTGGACAAGTTTTTACCGATTTCCAAAAAAGTATCCGCGCTCGATGAGGCTTAACTTTTTCGATCACCGAACTTTGTTTTGGTCACCAAATCGTCAATTTTAGTCCGATTTGGCTCATTTTTTGTGGGCATGCTCCACTTGAGCCATAGTTTGGGATAAAATAAAAAAATCTGGCACCGCGAACCATTTTGGACAAGTTTTTACCGATTTCCAAAAAAGTATCCGCGCTCGATGAGGCTTAACTTTTTCGATCACCGAACTTTGTTTTAGTCACCAAATCGTCAATTTTAGTCCGATTTGGCTCATTTTTTGTGGGCATGCTCCACTTGAGCCATAGTTTGGGATAAAATAAAAAAATCTGGCACCGCGAACCATTTTGGACAAGTTTTTACCGATTTCCAAAAAAGTATCCGCGCTCGATGAGGCTTAACTTTTTCGATCACCGAACTTTGTTTTAGTCACCAAATCGTCAATTTTAGTCCGATTTGGCTCATTTTTTGTGGGCATGCTCCACTTGAGCCATAGTTTGGGATAAAATAAAAAAATCTGGCACCGCGAACCATTTTGGACAAGTTTTTACCGATTTCCAAAAAAGTATCCGCGCTCGATGAGGCTTAACTTTTTCGATCACCGAACTTTGTTTTGGTCACCAAATCGTCAATTTTAGTCCGATTTGGCTCATTTTTTGTGGGCATGCTCCACTTGAGCCATAGTTTGGGATAAAATAAAAAAATCTGGCACCGCGAACCATTTTGGACAAGTTTTTACCGATTTCCAAAAAAGTATCCGCGCTCGATGAGGCTTAACTTTTTCGATCACCGAACTTTGTTTTAGTCACCAAATCGTCAATTTTAGTCCGATTTGGCTCATTTTTTGTGGGCATGCTCCACTTGAGCCATAGTTTGGGATAAAATAAAAAAATCTGGCACCGCGAACCATTTTGGACAAGTTTTTACCGATTTCCAAAAAAGTATCCGCGCTCGATGAGGCTTAACTTTTTCGATCACCGAACTTTGTTTTGGTCACCAAATCGTCAATTTTAGTCCGATTTGGCTCATTTTTTGTGGGCATGCTCCACTTGAGCCATAGTTTGGGATAAAATAAAAAAATCTGGCACCGCGAACCATTTTGGACAAGTTTTTACCGATTTCCAAAAAAGTATCCGCGCTCGATGAGGCTTAACTTTTTCGATCACCGAACTTTGTTTTGGTCACCAAATCGTCAATTTTAGTCCGATTTGGCTCATTTTTTGTGGGCATGCTCCACTTGAGCCATAGTTTGGGATAAAATAAAAAAATCTGGCACCGCGAACCATTTTGGACAAGTTTTTACCGATTTCCAAAAAAGTATCCGCGCTCGATGAGGCTTAACTTTTTCGATCACCGAACTTTGTTTTAGTCACCAAATCGTCAATTTTAGTCCGATTTGGCTCATTTTTTGTGGGCATGCTCCACTTGAGCCATAGTTTGGGATAAAATAAAAAAATCTGGCACCGCGAACCATTTTGGACAAGTTTTTACCGATTTCCAAAAAAGTATCCGCGCTCGATGAGGCTTAACTTTTTCGATCACCGAACTTTGTTTTGGTCACCAAATCGTCAATTTTAGTCCGATTTGGCTCATTTTTTGTGGGCATGCTCCACTTGAGCCATAGTTTGGGATAAAATAAAAAAATCTGGCACCGCGAACCATTTTGGACAAGTTTTTACCGATTTCCAAAAAAGTATCCGCGCTCGATGAGGCTTAACTTTTTCGATCACCGAACTTTGTTTTGGTCACCAAATCGTCAATTTTAGTCCGATTTGGCTCATTTTTTGTGGGCATGCTCCACTTGAGCCATAGTTTGGGATAAAATAAAAAAATCTGGCACCGCGAACCATTTTGGACAAGTTTTTACCGATTTCCAAAAAAGTATCCGCGCTCGATGAGGCTTAACTTTTTCGATCACCGAACTTTGTTTTAGTCACCAAATCGTCAATTTTAGTCCGATTTGGCTCATTTTTTGTGGGCATGCTCCACTTGAGCCATAGTTTGGGATAAAATAAAAAAATCTGGCACCGCGAACCATTTTGGACAAGTTTTTACCGATTTCCAAAAAAGTATCCGCGCTCGATGAGGCTTAACTTTTTCGATCACCGAACTTTGTTTTAGTCACCAAATCGTCAATTTTAGTCCGATTTGGCTCATTTTTTGTGGGCATGCTCCACTTGAGCCATAGTTTGGGATAAAATAAAAAAATCTGGCACCGCGAACCATTTTGGACAAGTTTTTACCGATTTCCAAAAAAGTATCCGCGCTCGATGAGGCTTAACTTTTTCGATCACCGAACTTTGTTTTGGTCACCAAATCGTCAATTTTAGTCCGATTTGGCTCATTTTTTGTGGGCATGCTCCACTTGAGCCATAGTTTGGGATAAAATAAAAAAATCTGGCACCGCGAACCATTTTGGACAAGTTTTTACCGATTTCCAAAAAAGTATCCGCGCTCGATGAGGCTTAACTTTTTCGATCACCGAACTTTGTTTTGGTCACCAAATCGTCAATTTTAGTCCGATTTGGCTCATTTTTTGTGGGCATGCTCCACTTGAGCCATAGTTTGGGATAAAATAAAAAAATCTGGCACCGCGAACCATTTTGGACAAGTTTTTACCGATTTCCAAAAAAGTATCCGCGCTCGATGAGGCTTAACTTTTTCGATCACCGAACTTTGTTTTAGTCACCAAATCGTCAATTTTAGTCCGATTTGGCTCATTTTTTGTGGGCATGCTCCACTTGAGCCATAGTTTGGGATAAAATAAAAAAATCTGGCACCGCGAACCATTTTGGACAAGTTTTTACCGATTTCCAAAAAAGTATCCGCGCTCGATGAGGCTTAACTTTTTCGATCACCGAACTTTGTTTTAGTCACCAAATCGTCAATTTTAGTCCGATTTGGCTCATTTTTTGTGGGCATGCTCCACTTGAGCCATAGTTTGGGATAAAATAAAAAAATCTGGCACCGCGAACCATTTTGGACAAGTTTTTACCGATTTCCAAAAAAGTATCCGCGCTCGATGAGGCTTAACTTTTTCGATCACCGAACTTTGTTTTGGTCACCAAATCGTCAATTTTAGTCCGATTTGGCTCATTTTTTGTGGGCATGCTCCACTTGAGCCATAGTTTGGGATAAAATAAAAAAATCTGGCACCGCGAACCATTTTGGACAAGTTTTTACCGATTTCCAAAAAAGTATCCGCGCTCGATGAGGCTTAACTTTTTCGATCACCGAACTTTGTTTTAGTCACCAAATCGTCAATTTTAGTCCGATTTGGCTCATTTTTTGTGGGCATGCTCCACTTGAGCCATAGTTTGGGATAAAATAAAAAAATCTGGCACCGCGAACCATTTTGGACAAGTTTTTACCGATTTCCAAAAAAGTATCCGCGCTCGATGAGGCTTAACTTTTTCGATCACCGAACTTTGTTTTGGTCACCAAATCGTCAATTTTAGTCCGATTTGGCTCATTTTTTGTGGGCATGCTCCACTTGAGCCATAGTTTGGGATAAAATAAAAAAATCTGGCACCGCGAACCATTTTGGACAAGTTTTTACCGATTTCCAAAAAAGTATCCGCGCTCGATGAGGCTTAACTTTTTCGATCACCGAACTTTGTTTTGGTCACCAAATCGTCAATTTTAGTCCGATTTGGCTCATTTTTTGTGGGCATGCTCCACTTGAGCCATAGTTTGGGATAAAATAAAAAAAACTGGCACCGCGAACCATTTTGGACAAGTTTTTACCGATTTCCAAAAAAGTATCCGCGCTCGATGAGGCTTAACTTTTTCGATCACCGAACTTTGTTTTGGTCACCAAATCGTCAATTTTAGTCCGATTTGGCTCATTTTTTGTGGGCATGCTCCACTTGAGCCATAGTTTGGGATAAAATAAAAAAAACTGGCACCGCGAACCATTTTGGACAAGTTTTTACCGATTTCCAAAAAAGTATCCGCGCTCGATGAGGCTTAACTTTTTCGATCACCGAGGCTTTTTGAGGCTCTAAAATGTGTAAATATCGAATAAAAGTATTCTATGAGGTTTGAATACTCAAAAGAAAAAGCCTACAACACCTGGTGTTCCCAAGCGGTCACCCATCCAAGTACTAACCAGGCCCAATGTTGCTTAACTTCGGTGATCGGACGAGAACCGGTGCATTCAACATGGTATGGTCGTAGGCATTTGCGTAAGCGGGAGCGAATTTATATACAACAGTATTGTATTGTAGTCTCATATTCATATACAGGATCACTTTAACTCGCCGCCTTGCGGTTTGCAAAATAGTCACTTAATACATGCAATTTTAGCCACGGTTGTGTTATAATTTATGCAATTCGTAGCCATACAGTGTATTATGACAAACGCGCAAACTTTTTGCTTCCAACCATCCACAATACAGTGGAACGGCCGCAAAACAAAGCACAGATGAATTGGGTACGAGGAACCTGTATAACCGGACATTGAACCGGAAGTATGACTTCAGTGGGTTTAGGCCGGTAATTGGGAAAATCAGTAGCGAGTTGCTTTTAGCCTAATTGTTGTGATAAACTTATTAAATAGGTAAGTATTAACTCTATTTGATAAGTTTTATTTGAATGCACTCTGCGTTAGCGGAGTGCAGCCTAAAGAATGGAACTGAGCGATTTGCACTAACTTAAAAGTTAGTTTAATAAAGGGAAATTATACAATTAGTATTGATGTTTCCGAGACAATTCCAAATATCAAATATACATAATACGCAAGCAGGGGAACTATTATAATGGCCTTTACAAGTATATGGGGTGTGTTTGGAGCAATGGTTACTGCTGAAATTGTCATTTACAAAAAGTATCCGCGCTCGATGAGGCTTAACTTTTTCGATCACCGAACTTTGTTTTGGTCACCAAATCGTCAATTTTAGTCCGATTTGGCTCATTTTTTGTGGTCATGCTCCACTTGAGCCATAGTTTGGGATAAAATAAAAAAATCTGGCACCGCGAACCATTTTGGACAAGTTTTTACCGATTTCCAAAAAAGTATCCGCGCTCGATGAGGCTTAACTTTTTCGATCACCGAACTTTGTTTTAGTCACCAAATCGTCAATTTTAGTCCGATTTGGCTCATTTTTTGTGGGCATGCTCCACTTGAGCCATAGTTTGGGATAAAATAAAAAAATCTGGCACCGCGAACCATTTTGGACAAGTTTTTACCGATTTCCAAAAAAGTATCCGCGCTCGATGAGGCTTAACTTTTTCGATCACCGAACTTTGTTTTGGTCACCAAATCGTCAATTTTAGTCCGATTTGGCTCATTTTTTGTGGGCATGCTCCACTTGAGCCATAGTTTGGGATAAAATAAAAAAATCTGGCACCGCGAACCATTTTGGACAAGTTTTTACCGATTTCCAAAAAAGTATCCGCGCTCGATGAGGCTTAACTTTTTCGATCACCGAACTTTGTTTTAGTCACCAAATCGTCAATTTTAGTCCGATTTGGCTCATTTTTTGTGGGCATGCTCCACTTGAGCCATAGTTTGGGATAAAATAAAAAAATCTGGCACCGCGAACCATTTTGGACAAGTTTTTACCGATTTCCAAAAAAGTATCCGCGCTCGATGAGGCTTAACTTTTTCGATCACCGAACTTTGTTTTGGTCACCAAATCGTCAATTTTAGTCCGATTTGGCTCATTTTTTGTGGGCATGCTCCACTTGAGCCATAGTTTGGGATAAAATAAAAAAATCTGGCACCGCGAACCATTTTGGACAAGTTTTTACCGATTTCCAAAAAAGTATCCGCGCTCGATGAGGCTTAACTTTTTCGATCACCGAACTTTGTTTTGGTCACCAAATCGTCAATTTTAGTCCGATTTGGCTCATTTTTTGTGGGCATGCTCCACTTGAGCCATAGTTTGGGATAAAATAAAAAAAACTGGCACCGCGAACCATTTTGGACAAGTTTTTACCGATTTCCAAAAAAGTATCCGCGCTCGATGAGGCTTAACTTTTTCGATCACCGAACTTTGTTTTGGTCACCAAATCGTCAATTTTAGTCCGATTTGGCTCATTTTTTGTGGGCATGCTCCACTTGAGCCATAGTTTGGGATAAAATAAAAAAAACTGGCACCGCGAACCATTTTGGACAAGTTTTTACCGATTTCCAAAAAAGTATCCGCGCTCGATGAGGCTTAACTTTTTCGATCACCGAGGCTTTTTGAGGCTCTAAAATGTGTAAATATCGAATAAAAGTATTCTATGAGGTTTGAATACTCAAAAGAAAAAGCCTACAACACCTGGTGTTCCCAAGCGGTCACCCATCCAAGTACTAACCAGGCCCAATGTTGCTTAACTTCGGTGATCGGACGAGAACCGGTGCATTCAACATGGTATGGTCGTAGGCATTTGCGTAAGCGGGAGCGAATTTATATACAACAGTATTGTATTGTAGTCTCATATTCATATACAGGATCACTTTAACTCGCCGCCTTGCGGTTTGCAAAATAGTCACTTAATACATGCAATTTTAGCCACGGTTGTGTTATAATTTATGCAATTCGTAGCCATACAGTGTATTATGACAAACGCGCAAACTTTTTGCTTCCAACCATCCACAATACAGTGGAACGGCCGCAAAACAAAGCACAGATGAATTGGGTACGAGGAACCTGTATAACCGGACATTGAACCGGAAGTATGACTTCAGTGGGTTTAGGCCGGTAATTGGGAAAATCCGTAGCGAGTTGCTTTTAGCCTAATTGTTGTGATAAACTTATTAAATAGGTAAGTATTAACTCTATTTGATAAGTTTTATTTGAATGCACTCTGCGTTAGCGGAGTGCAGCCTAAAGAATGGAACTGAGCGATTTGCACTAACTTAAAAGTTAGTTTAATAAAGGGAAATTATACAATTAGTATTGATGTTTCCGAGACAGTTCCAAATATCAAATATGCATAACACGCAAGCAGGGGAACTATTATAATGGCCTTTACAAGTATATGGGGTGTGTTTGGAGCAATGGTTACCGCTGAAATTGTCATTTACAAAAAGTATCCGCGCTCGATGAGGCTTAACTTTTTCGATCACCGAACTTTGTTTTAGTCACCAAATCGTCAATTTTAGTCCGATTTGGCTCATTTTTTGTGGGCATGCTCCACTTGAGCCATAGTTTGGGATAAAATAAAAAAATCTGGCACCGCGAACCATTTTGGACAAGTTTTTACCGATTTCCAAAAAAGTATCCGCGCTCGATGAGGCTTAACTTTTTCGATCACCGAACTTTGTTTTGGTCACCAAATCGTCAATTTTAGTCCGATTTGGCTCATTTTTTGTGGGCATGCTCCACTTGAGCCATAGTTTGGGATAAAATAAAAAAATCTGGCACCGCGAACCATTTTGGACAAGTTTTTACCGATTTCCAAAAAAGTATCCGCGCTCGATGAGGCTTAACTTTTTCGATCACCGAACTTTGTTTTAGTCACCAAATCGTCAATTTTAGTCCGATTTGGCTCATTTTTTGTGGGCATGCTCCACTTGAGCCATAGTTTGGGATAAAATAAAAAAATCTGGCACCGCGAACCATTTTGGACAAGTTTTTACCGATTTCCAAAAAAGTATCCGCGCTCGATGAGGCTTAACTTTTTCGATCACCGAACTTTGTTTTGGTCACCAAATCGTCAATTTTAGTCCGATTTGGCTCATTTTTTGTGGGCATGCTCCACTTGAGCCATAGTTTGGGATAAAATAAAAAAATCTGGCACCGCGAACCATTTTGGACAAGTTTTTACCGATTTCCAAAAAAGTATCCGCGCTCGATGAGGCTTAACTTTTTCGATCACCGAACTTTGTTTTGGTCACCAAATCGTCAATTTTAGTCCGATTTGGCTCATTTTTTGTGGGCATGCTCCACTTGAGCCATAGTTTGGGATAAAATAAAAAAAACTGGCACCGCGAACCATTTTGGACAAGTTTTTACCGATTTCCAAAAAAGTATCCGCGCTCGATGAGGCTTAACTTTTTCGATCACCGAACTTTGTTTTGGTCACCAAATCGTCAATTTTAGTCCGATTTGGCTCATTTTTTGTGGGCATGCTCCACTTGAGCCATAGTTTGGGATAAAATAAAAAAAACTGGCACCGCGAACCATTTTGGACAAGTTTTTACCGATTTCCAAAAAAGTATCCGCGCTCGATGAGGCTTAACTTTTTCGATCACCGAGGCTTTTTGAGGCTCTAAAATGTGTAAATATCGAATAAAAGTATTCTATGAGGTTTGAATACTCAAAAGAAAAAGCCTACAACACCTGGTGTTCCCAAGCGGTCACCCATCCAAGTACTAACCAGGCCCAATGTTGCTTAACTTCGGTGATCGGACGAGAACCGGTGCATTCAACATGGTATGGTCGTAGGCATTTGCGTAAGCGGGAGCGAATTTATATACAACAGTATTGTATTGTAGTCTCATATTCATATACAGGATCACTTTAACTCGCCGCCTTGCGGTTTGCAAAATAGTCACTTAATACATGCAATTTTAGCCACGGTTGTGTTATAATTTATGCAATTCGTAGCCATACAGTGTATTATGACAAACGCGCAAACTTTTTGCTTCCAACCATCCACAATACAGTGGAACGGCCGCAAAACAAAGCACAGATGAATTGGGTACGAAGAACCTGTATAACCGGACATTGAACCGGAAGTATGACTTCAGTGGGTTTAGGCCGGTAATTGGGAAAATCAGTAGCCAGTTGCTTTTAGCCTAATTGTTGTGATAAACTTATTAAATAGGTAAGTATTAACTCTATTTGATAAGTTTTATTTGAATGCACTCTGCGTTAGCGGAGTGCAGCCTAAAGAATGGAACTGAGCGATTTGCACTAACTTAAAAGTTAGTTTAATAAAGGGAAATTATACAATTAGTATTGATGTTTCCGAGACAATTCCAAATATCAAATATACATAATACGCAAGCAGGGGAACTATTATAATGGCCTTTACAAGTATATGGGGTGTGTTTGGAGCAATGGTTACCGCTGAAATTGTCATTTACAAAAAGTATCCGCGCTCGATGAGGCTTAACTTTTTCGATCACCGAACTTTGTTTTAGTCACCAAATCGTCAATTTTAGTCCGATTTGGCTCATTTTTTGTGGGCATGCTCCACTTGAGCCATAGTTTGGGATAAAATAAAAAAATCTGGCACCGCGAACCATTTTGGACAAGTTTTTACCGATTTCCAAAAAAGTATCCGCGCTCGATGAGGCTTAACTTTTTCGATCACCGAACTTTGTTTTGGTCACCAAATCGTCAATTTTAGTCCGATTTGGCTCATTTTTTGTGGGCATGCTCCACTTGAGCCATAGTTTGGGATAAAATAAAAAAATCTGGCACCGCGAACCATTTTGGACAAGTTTTTACCGATTTCCAAAAAAGTATCCGCGCTCGATGAGGCTTAACTTTTTCGATCACCGAACTTTGTTTTAGTCACCAAATCGTCAATTTTAGTCCGATTTGGCTCATTTTTTGTGGGCATGCTCCACTTGAGCCATAGTTTGGGATAAAATAAAAAAATCTGGCACCGCGAACCATTTTGGACAAGTTTTTACCGATTTCCAAAAAAGTATCCGCGCTCGATGAGGCTTAACTTTTTCGATCACCGAACTTTGTTTTGGTCACCAAATCGTCAATTTTAGTCCGATTTGGCTCATTTTTTGTGGGCATGCTCCACTTGAGCCATAGTTTGGGATAAAATAAAAAAATCTGGCACCGCGAACCATTTTGGACAAGTTTTTACCGATTTCCAAAAAAGTATCCGCGCTCGATGAGGCTTAACTTTTTCGATCACCGAACTTTGTTTTGGTCACCAAATCGTCAATTTTAGTCCGATTTGGCTCATTTTTTGTGGGCATGCTCCACTTGAGCCATAGTTTGGGATAAAATAAAAAAATCTGGCACCGCGAACCATTTTGGACAAGTTTTTACCGATTTCCAAAAAAGTATCCGCGCTCGATGAGGCTTAACTTTTTCGATCACCGAACTTTGTTTTGGTCACCAAATCGTCAATTTTAGTCCGATTTGGCTCATTTTTTGTGGGCATGCTCCACTTGAGCCATAGTTTGGGATAAAATAAAAAAATCTGGCACCGCGAACCATTTTGGACAAGTTTTTACCGATTTCCAAAAAAGTATCCGCGCTCGATGAGGCTTAACTTTTTCGATCACCGAACTTTGTTTTGGTCACCAAATCGTCAATTTTAGTCCGATTTGGCTCATTTTTTGTGGGCATGCTCCACTTGAGCCATAGTTTGGGATAAAATAAAAAAATCTGGCACCGCGAACCATTTTGGACAAGTTTTTACCGATTTCCAAAAAAGTATCCGCGCTCGATGAGGCTTAACTTTTTCGATCACCGAACTTTGTTTTGGTCACCAAATCGTCAATTTTAGTCCGATTTGGCTCATTTTTTGTGGGCATGCTCCACTTGAGCCATAGTTTGGGATAAAATAAAAAAATCTGGCACCGCGAACCATTTTGGACAAGTTTTTACCGATTTCCAAAAAAGTATCCGCGCTCGATGAGGCTTAACTTTTTCGATCACCGAACTTTGTTTTAGTCACCAAATCGTCAATTTTAGTCCGATTTGGCTCATTTTTTGTGGGCATGCTCCACTTGAGCCATAGTTTGGGATAAAATAAAAAAATCTGGCACCGCGAACCATTTTGGACAAGTTTTTACCGATTTCCAAAAAAGTATCCGCGCTCGATGAGGCTTAACTTTTTCGATCACCGAACTTTGTTTTGGTCACCAAATCGTCAATTTTAGTCCGATTTGGCTCATTTTTTGTGGGCATGCTCCACTTGAGCCATAGTTTGGGATAAAATAAAAAAATCTGGCACCGCGAACCATTTTGGACAAGTTTTTACCGATTTCCAAAAAAGTATCCGCGCTCGATGAGGCTTAACTTTTTCGATCACCGAACTTTGTTTTGGTCACCAAATCGTCAATTTTAGTCCGATTTGGCTCATTTTTTGTGGGCATGCTCCACTTGAGCCATAGTTTGGGATAAAATAAAAAAATCTGGCACCGCGAACCATTTTGGACAAGTTTTTACCGATTTCCAAAAAAGTATCCGCGCTCGATGAGGCTTAACTTTTTCGATCACCGAACTTTGTTTTGGTCACCAAATCGTCAATTTTAGTCCGATTTGGCTCATTTTTTGTGGGCATGCTCCACTTGAGCCATAGTTTGGGATAAAATAAAAAAATCTGGCACCGCGAACCATTTTGGACAAGTTTTTACCGATTTCCAAAAAAGTATCCGCGCTCGATGAGGCTTAACTTTTTCGATCACCGAACTTTGTTTTGGTCACCAAATCGTCAATTTTAGTCCGATTTGGCTCATTTTTTGTGGGCATGCTCCACTTGAGCCATAGTTTGGGATAAAATAAAAAAAACTGGCACCGCGAACCATTTTGGACAAGTTTTTACCGATTTCCAAAAAAGTATCCGCGCTCGATGAGGCTTAACTTTTTCGATCACCGAACTTTGTTTTGGTCACCAAATCGTCAATTTTAGTCCGATTTGGCTCATTTTTTGTGGGCATGCTCCACTTGAGCCATAGTTTGGGATAAAATAAAAAAAACTGGCACCGCGAACCATTTTGGACAAGTTTTTACCGATTTCCAAAAAAGTATCCGCGCTCGATGAGGCTTAACTTTTTCGATCACCGAGGCTTTTTGAGGCTCTAAAATGTGTAAATATCGAATAAAAGTATTCTATGAGGTTTGAATACTCAAAAGAAAAAGCCTACAACACCTGGTGTTCCCAAGCGGTCACCCATCCAAGTACTAACCAGGCCCAATGTTGCTTAACTTCGGTGATCGGACGAGAACCGGTGCATTCAACATGGTATGGTCGTAGGCATTTGCGTAAGCGGGAGCGAATTTATATACAACAGTATTGTATTGTAGTCTCATATTCATATACAGGATCACTTTAACTCGCCGCCTTGCGGTTTGCAAAATAGTCACTTAATACATGCAATTTTAGCCACGGTTGTGTTATAATTTATGCAATTCGTAGCCATACAGTGTATTATGACAAACGCGCAAACTTTTTGCTTCCAACCATCCACAATACAGTGGAACGGCCGCAAAACAAAGCACAGATGAATTGGGTACGAGGAACCTGTATAACCGGACATTGAACCGGAAGTATGACTTCAGTGGGTTTAGGCCGGTAATTGGGAAAATCAGTAGCGAGTTGCTTTTAGCCTAATTGTTGTGATAAACTTATTAAATAGGTAAGTATTAACTCTATTTGATAAGTTTTATTTGAATGCACTCTGCGTTAGCGGAGTGCAGCCTAAAGAATGGAACTGAGCGATTTGCACTAACTTAAAAGTTAGTTTAATAAAGGGAAATTATACAATTAGTATTGATGTTTCCGAGACAATTCCAAATATCAAATATACATAATACGCAAGCAGGGGAACTATTATAATGGCCTTTACAAGTATATGGGGTGTGTTTGGAGCAATGGTTACTGCTGAAATTGTCATTTACAAAAAGTATCCGCGCTCGATGAGGCTTAACTTTTTCGATCACCGAACTTTGTTTTGGTCACCAAATCGTCAATTTTAGTCCGATTTGGCTCATTTTTTGTGGTCATGCTCCACTTGAGCCATAGTTTGGGATAAAATAAAAAAATCTGGCACCGCGAACCATTTTGGACAAGTTTTTACCGATTTCCAAAAAAGTATCCGCGCTCGATGAGGCTTAACTTTTTCGATCACCGAACTTTGTTTTAGTCACCAAATCGTCAATTTTAGTCCGATTTGGCTCATTTTTTGTGGGCATGCTCCACTTGAGCCATAGTTTGGGATAAAATAAAAAAATCTGGCACCGCGAACCATTTTGGACAAGTTTTTACCGATTTCCAAAAAAGTATCCGCGCTCGATGAGGCTTAACTTTTTCGATCACCGAACTTTGTTTTGGTCACCAAATCGTCAATTTTAGTCCGATTTGGCTCATTTTTTGTGGGCATGCTCCACTTGAGCCATAGTTTGGGATAAAATAAAAAAATCTGGCACCGCGAACCATTTTGGACAAGTTTTTACCGATTTCCAAAAAAGTATCCGCGCTCGATGAGGCTTAACTTTTTCGATCACCGAACTTTGTTTTAGTCACCAAATCGTCAATTTTAGTCCGATTTGGCTCATTTTTTGTGGGCATGCTCCACTTGAGCCATAGTTTGGGATAAAATAAAAAAATCTGGCACCGCGAACCATTTTGGACAAGTTTTTACCGATTTCCAAAAAAGTATCCGCGCTCGATGAGGCTTAACTTTTTCGATCACCGAACTTTGTTTTGGTCACCAAATCGTCAATTTTAGTCCGATTTGGCTCATTTTTTGTGGGCATGCTCCACTTGAGCCATAGTTTGGGATAAAATAAAAAAATCTGGCACCGCGAACCATTTTGGACAAGTTTTTACCGATTTCCAAAAAAGTATCCGCGCTCGATGAGGCTTAACTTTTTCGATCACCGAACTTTGTTTTGGTCACCAAATCGTCAATTTTAGTCCGATTTGGCTCATTTTTTGTGGGCATGCTCCACTTGAGCCATAGTTTGGGATAAAATAAAAAAAACTGGCACCGCGAACCATTTTGGACAAGTTTTTACCGATTTCCAAAAAAGTATCCGCGCTCGATGAGGCTTAACTTTTTCGATCACCGAACTTTGTTTTGGTCACCAAATCGTCAATTTTAGTCCGATTTGGCTCATTTTTTGTGGGCATGCTCCACTTGAGCCATAGTTTGGGATAAAATAAAAAAAACTGGCACCGCGAACCATTTTGGACAAGTTTTTACCGATTTCCAAAAAAGTATCCGCGCTCGATGAGGCTTAACTTTTTCGATCACCGAGGCTTTTTGAGGCTCTAAAATGTGTAAATATCGAATAAAAGTATTCTATGAGGTTTGAATACTCAAAAGAAAAAGCCTACAACACCTGGTGTTCCCAAGCGGTCACCCATCCAAGTACTAACCAGGCCCAATGTTGCTTAACTTCGGTGATCGGACGAGAACCGGTGCATTCAACATGGTATGGTCGTAGGCATTTGCGTAAGCGGGAGCGAATTTATATACAACAGTATTGTATTGTAGTCTCATATTCATATACAGGATCACTTTAACTCGCCGCCTTGCGGTTTGCAAAATAGTCACTTAATACATGCAATTTTAGCCACGGTTGTGTTATAATTTATGCAATTCGTAGCCATACAGTGTATTATGACAAACGCGCAAACTTTTTGCTTCCAACCATCCACAATACAGTGGAACGGCCGCAAAACAAAGCACAGATGAATTGGGTACGAGGAACCTGTATAACCGGACATTGAACCGGAAGTATGACTTCAGTGGGTTTAGGCCGGTAATTGGGAAAATCCGTAGCGAGTTGCTTTTAGCCTAATTGTTGTGATAAACTTATTAAATAGGTAAGTATTAACTCTATTTGATAAGTTTTATTTGAATGCACTCTGCGTTAGCGGAGTGCAGCCTAAAGAATGGAACTGAGCGATTTGCACTAACTTAAAAGTTAGTTTAATAAAGGGAAATTATACAATTAGTATTGATGTTTCCGAGACAGTTCCAAATATCAAATATGCATAACACGCAAGCAGGGGAACTATTATAATGGCCTTTACAAGTATATGGGGTGTGTTTGGAGCAATGGTTACCGCTGAAATTGTCATTTACAAAAAGTATCCGCGCTCGATGAGGCTTAACTTTTTCGATCACCGAACTTTGTTTTAGTCACCAAATCGTCAATTTTAGTCCGATTTGGCTCATTTTTTGTGGGCATGCTCCACTTGAGCCATAGTTTGGGATAAAATAAAAAAATCTGGCACCGCGAACCATTTTGGACGTTTTTACCGATTTCCAAAAAAGTATCCGCGCTCGATGAGGCTTAACTTTTTCGATCACCGAACTTTGTTTTGGTCACCAAATCGTCAATTTTAGTCCGATTTGGCTCATTTTTTGTGGGCATGCTCCACTTGAGCCATAGTTTGGGATAAAATAAAAAAATCTGGCACCGCGAACCATTTTGGACAAGTTTTTACCGATTTCCAAAAAAGTATCCGCGCTCGATGAGGCTTAACTTTTTCGATCACCGAACTTTGTTTTAGTCACCAAATCGTCAATTTTAGTCCGATTTGGCTCATTTTTTGTGGGCATGCTCCACTTGAGCCATAGTTTGGGATAAAATAAAAAAATCTGGCACCGCGAACCATTTTGGACAAGTTTTTTACCGATTTCCAAAAAAAGTATCCGCGCTCGATGAGGCTTAACTTTTTCGATCACCGAACTTTGTTTTGGTCACCAAATCGTCAATTTTAGTCCGATTTGGCTCATTTTTTGTGGGCATGCTCCACTTGAGCCATAGTTTGGGATAAAATAAAAAAATCTGGCACCGCGAACCATTTTGGACAAGTTTTTACCGATTTCCAAAAAAGTATCCGCGCTCGATGAGGCTTAACTTTTTCGATCACCGAACTTTGTTTTGGTCACCAAATCGTCAATTTTAGTCCGATTTGGCTCATTTTTTGTGGGCATGCTCCACTTGAGCCATAGTTTGGGATAAAATAAAAAAAACTGGCACCGCGAACCATTTTGGACAAGTTTTTACCGATTTCCAAAAAAGTATCCGCGCTCGATGAGGCTTAACTTTTTCGATCACCGAACTTTGTTTTGGTCACCAAATCGTCAATTTTAGTCCGATTTGGCTCATTTTTTGTGGGCATGCTCCACTTGAGCCATAGTTTGGGATAAAATAAAAAAAACTGGCACCGCGAACCATTTTGGACAAGTTTTTACCGATTTCCAAAAAAGTATCCGCGCTCGATGAGGCTTAACTTTTTCGATCACCGAGGCTTTTTGAGGCTCTAAAATGTGTAAATATCGAATAAAAGTATTCTATGAGGTTTGAATACTCAAAAGAAAAAGCCTACAACACCTGGTGTTCCCAAGCGGTCACCCATCCAAGTACTAACCAGGCCCAATGTTGCTTAACTTCGGTGATCGGACGAGAACCGGTGCATTCAACATGGTATGGTCGTAGGCATTTGCGTAAGCGGGAGCGAATTTATATACAACAGTATTGTATTGTAGTCTCATATTCATATACAGGATCACTTTAACTCGCCGCCTTGCGGTTTGCAAAATAGTCACTTAATACATGCAATTTTAGCCACGGTTGTGTTATAATTTATGCAATTCGTAGCCATACAGTGTATTATGACAAACGCGCAAACTTTTTGCTTCCAACCATCCACAATACAGTGGAACGGCCGCAAAACAAAGCACAGATGAATTGGGTACGAAGAACCTGTATAACCGGACATTGAACCGGAAGTATGACTTCAGTGGGTTTAGGCCGGTAATTGGGAAAATCAGTAGCCAGTTGCTTTTAGCCTAATTGTTGTGATAAACTTATTAAATAGGTAAGTATTAACTCTATTTGATAAGTTTTATTTGAATGCACTCTGCGTTAGCGGAGTGCAGCCTAAAGAATGGAACTGAGCGATTTGCACTAACTTAAAAGTTAGTTTAATAAAGGGAAATTATACAATTAGTATTGATGTTTCCGAGACAATTCCAAATATCAAATATACATAATACGCAAGCAGGGGAACTATTATAATGGCCTTTACAAGTATATGGGGTGTGTTTGGAGCAATGGTTACCGCTGAAATTGTCATTTACAAAAAGTATCCGCGCTCGATGAGGCTTAACTTTTTCGATCACCGAACTTTGTTTTAGTCACCAAATCGTCAATTTTAGTCCGATTTGGCTCATTTTTTGTGGGCATGCTCCACTTGAGCCATAGTTTGGGATAAAATAAAAAAATCTGGCACCGCGAACCATTTTGGACAAGTTTTTACCGATTTCCAAAAAAGTATCCGCGCTCGATGAGGCTTAACTTTTTCGATCACCGAACTTTGTTTTGGTCACCAAATCGTCAATTTTAGTCCGATTTGGCTCATTTTTTGTGGGCATGCTCCACTTGAGCCATAGTTTGGGATAAAATAAAAAAATCTGGCACCGCGAACCATTTTGGACAAGTTTTTACCGATTTCCAAAAAAGTATCCGCGCTCGATGAGGCTTAACTTTTTCGATCACCGAACTTTGTTTTAGTCACCAAATCGTCAATTTTAGTCCGATTTGGCTCATTTTTTGTGGGCATGCTCCACTTGAGCCATAGTTTGGGATAAAATAAAAAAATCTGGCACCGCGAACCATTTTGGACAAGTTTTTACCGATTTCCAAAAAAGTATCCGCGCTCGATGAGGCTTAACTTTTTCGATCACCGAACTTTGTTTTGGTCACCAAATCGTCAATTTTAGTCCGATTTGGCTCATTTTTTGTGGGCATGCTCCACTTGAGCCATAGTTTGGGATAAAATAAAAAAATCTGGCACCGCGAACCATTTTGGACAAGTTTTTACCGATTTCCAAAAAAGTATCCGCGCTCGATGAGGCTTAACTTTTTCGATCACCGAACTTTGTTTTGGTCACCAAATCGTCAATTTTAGTCCGATTTGGCTCATTTTTTGTGGGCATGCTCCACTTGAGCCATAGTTTGGGATAAAATAAAAAAATCTGGCACCGCGAACCATTTTGGACAAGTTTTTACCGATTTCCAAAAAAGTATCCGCGCTCGATGAGGCTTAACTTTTTCGATCACCGAACTTTGTTTTGGTCACCAAATCGTCAATTTTAGTCCGATTTGGCTCATTTTTTGTGGGCATGCTCCACTTGAGCCATAGTTTGGGATAAAATAAAAAAAACTGGCACCGCGAACCATTTTGGACAAGTTTTTACCGATTTCCAAAAAAGTATCCGCGCTCGATGAGGCTTAACTTTTTCGATCACCGAACTTTGTTTTGGTCACCAAATCGTCAATTTTAGTCCGATTTGGCTCATTTTTTGTGGGCATGCTCCACTTGAGCCATAGTTTGGGATAAAATAAAAAAAACTGGCACCGCGAACCATTTTGGACAAGTTTTTACCGATTTCCAAAAAAGTATCCGCGCTCGATGAGGCTTAACTTTTTCGATCACCGAGGCTTTTTGAGGCTCTAAAATGTGTAAATATCGAATAAAAGTATTCTATGAGGTTTGAATACTCAAAAGAAAAAGCCTACAACACCTGGTGTTCCCAAGCGGTCACCCATCCAAGTACTAACCAGGCCCAATGTTGCTTAACTTCGGTGATCGGACGAGAACCGGTGCATTCAACATGGTATGGTCGTAGGCATTTGCGTAAGCGGGAGCGAATTTATATACAACAGTATTGTATTGTAGTCTCATATTCATATACAGGATCACTTTAACTCGCCGCCTTGCGGTTTGCAAAATAGTCACTTAATACATGCAATTTTAGCCACGGTTGTGTTATAATTTATGCAATTCGTAGCCATACAGTGTATTATGACAAACGCGCAAACTTTTTGCTTCCAACCATCCACAATACAGTGGAACGGCCGCAAAACAAAGCACAGATGAATTGGGTACGAAGAACCTGTATAACCGGACATTGAACCGGAAGTATGACTTCAGTGGGTTTAGGCCGGTAATTGGGAAAATCAGTAGCCAGTTGCTTTTAGCCTAATTGTTGTGATAAACTTATTAAATAGGTAAGTATTAACTCTATTTGATAAGTTTTATTTGAATGCACTCTGCGTTAGCGGAGTGCAGCCTAAAGAATGGAACTGAGCGATTTGCACTAACTTAAAAGTTAGTTTAATAAAGGGAAATTATACAATTAGTATTGATGTTTCCGAGACAGTTCCAAATATCAAATATGCATAACACGCAAGCAGGGGAACTATTATAATGGCCTTTACAAGTATATGGGGTGTGTTTGGAGCAATGGTTACCGCTGAAATTGTCATTTACAAAAAGTATCCGCGCTCGATGAGGCTTAACTTTTTCGATCACCGAACTTTGTTTTAGTCACCAAATCGTCAATTTTAGTCCGATTTGGCTCATTTTTTGTGGGCATGCTCCACTTGAGCCATAGTTTGGGATAAAATAAAAAAATCTGGCACCGCGAACCATTTTGGACAAGTTTTTACCGATTTCCAAAAAAGTATCCGCGCTCGATGAGGCTTAACTTTTTCGATCACCGAACTTTGTTTTGGTCACCAAATCGTCAATTTTAGTCCGATTTGGCTCATTTTTTGTGGGCATGCTCCACTTGAGCCATAGTTTGGGATAAAATAAAAAAATCTGGCACCGCGAACCATTTTGGACAAGTTTTTACCGATTTCCAAAAAAGTATCCGCGCTCGATGAGGCTTAACTTTTTCGATCACCGAACTTTGTTTTAGTCACCAAATCGTCAATTTTAGTCCGATTTGGCTCATTTTTTGTGGGCATGCTCCACTTGAGCCATAGTTTGGGATAAAATAAAAAAATCTGGCACCGCGAACCATTTTGGACAAGTTTTTACCGATTTCCAAAAAAGTATCCGCGCTCGATGAGGCTTAACTTTTTCGATCACCGAACTTTGTTTTGGTCACCAAATCGTCAATTTTAGTCCGATTTGGCTCATTTTTTGTGGGCATGCTCCACTTGAGCCATAGTTTGGGATAAAATAAAAAAATCTGGCACCGCGAACCATTTTGGACAAGTTTTTACCGATTTCCAAAAAAGTATCCGCGCTCGATGAGGCTTAACTTTTTCGATCACCGAACTTTGTTTTGGTCACCAAATCGTCAATTTTAGTCCGATTTGGCTCATTTTTTGTGGGCATGCTCCACTTGAGCCATAGTTTGGGATAAAATAAAAAAATCTGGCACCGCGAACCATTTTGGACAAGTTTTTACCGATTTCCAAAAAAGTATCCGCGCTCGATGAGGCTTAACTTTTTCGATCACCGAACTTTGTTTTAGTCACCAAATCGTCAATTTTAGTCCGATTTGGCTCATTTTTTGTGGGCATGCTCCACTTGAGCCATAGTTTGGGATAAAATAAAAAAATCTGGCACCGCGAACCATTTTGGACAAGTTTTTACCGATTTCCAAAAAAGTATCCGCGCTCGATGAGGCTTAACTTTTTCGATCACCGAACTTTGTTTTGGTCACCAAATCGTCAATTTTAGTCCGATTTGGCTCATTTTTTGTGGGCATGCTCCACTTGAGCCATAGTTTGGGATAAAATAAAAAAATCTGGCACCGCGAACCATTTTGGACAAGTTTTTACCGATTTCCAAAAAAGTATCCGCGCTCGATGAGGCTTAACTTTTTCGATCACCGAACTTTGTTTTGGTCACCAAATCGTCAATTTTAGTCCGATTTGGCTCATTTTTTGTGGGCATGCTCCACTTGAGCCATAGTTTGGGATAAAATAAAAAAATCTGGCACCGCGAACCATTTTGGACAAGTTTTTACCGATTTCCAAAAAAGTATCCGCGCTCGATGAGGCTTAACTTTTTCGATCACCGAACTTTGTTTTGGTCACCAAATCGTCAATTTTAGTCCGATTTGGCTCATTTTTTGTGGGCATGCTCCACTTGAGCCATAGTTTGGGATAAAATAAAAAAAACTGGCACCGCGAACCATTTTGGACAAGTTTTTACCGATTTCCAAAAAAGTATCCGCGCTCGATGAGGCTTAACTTTTTCGATCACCGAACTTTGTTTTGGTCACCAAATCGTCAATTTTAGTCCGATTTGGCTCATTTTTTGTGGGCATGCTCCACTTGAGCCATAGTTTGGGATAAAATAAAAAAAACTGGCACCGCGAACCATTTTGGACAAGTTTTTACCGATTTCCAAAAAAGTATCCGCGCTCGATGAGGCTTAACTTTTTCGATCACCGAGGCTTTTTGAGGCTCTAAAATGTGTAAATATCGAATAAAAGTATTCTATGAGGTTTGAATACTCAAAAGAAAAAGCCTACAACACCTGGTGTTCCCAAGCGGTCACCCATCCAAGTACTAACCAGGCCCAATGTTGCTTAACTTCGGTGATCGGACGAGAACCGGTGCATTCAACATGGTATGGTCGTAGGCATTTGCGTAAGCGGGAGCGAATTTATATACAACAGTATTGTATTGTAGTCTCATATTCATATACAGGATCACTTTAACTCGCCGCCTTGCGGTTTGCAAAATAGTCACTTAATACATGCAATTTTAGCCACGGTTGTGTTATAATTTATGCAATTCGTAGCCATACAGTGTATTATGACAAACGCGCAAACTTTTTGCTTCCAACCATCCACAATACAGTGGAACGGCCGCAAAACAAAGCACAGATGAATTGGGTACGAAGAACCTGTATAACCGGACATTGAACCGGAAGTATGACTTCAGTGGGTTTAGGCCGGTAATTGGGAAAATCAGTAGCCAGTTGCTTTTAGCCTAATTGTTGTGATAAACTTATTAAATAGGTAAGTATTAACTCTATTTGATAAGTTTTATTTGAATGCACTCTGCGTTAGCGGAGTGCAGCCTAAAGAATGGAACTGAGCGATTTGCACTAACTTAAAAGTTAGTTTAATAAAGGGAAATTATACAATTAGTATTGATGTTTCCGAGACAGTTCCAAATATCAAATATGCATAACACGCAAGCAGGGGAACTATTATAATGGCCTTTACAAGTATATGGGGTGTGTTTGGAGCAATGGTTACCGCTGAAATTGTCATTTACAAAAAGTATCCGCGCTCGATGAGGCTTAACTTTTTCGATCACCGAACTTTGTTTTAGTCACCAAATCGTCAATTTTAGTCCGATTTGGCTCATTTTTTGTGGGCATGCTCCACTTGAGCCATAGTTTGGGATAAAATAAAAAAATCTGGCACCGCGAACCATTTTGGACAAGTTTTTACCGATTTCCAAAAAAGTATCCGCGCTCGATGAGGCTTAACTTTTTCGATCACCGAACTTTGTTTTGGTCACCAAATCGTCAATTTTAGTCCGATTTGGCTCATTTTTTGTGGGCATGCTCCACTTGAGCCATAGTTTGGGATAAAATAAAAAAATCTGGCACCGCGAACCATTTTGGACAAGTTTTTACCGATTTCCAAAAAAGTATCCGCGCTCGATGAGGCTTAACTTTTTCGATCACCGAACTTTGTTTTAGTCACCAAATCGTCAATTTTAGTCCGATTTGGCTCATTTTTTGTGGGCATGCTCCACTTGAGCCATAGTTTGGGATAAAATAAAAAAATCTGGCACCGCGAACCATTTTGGACAAGTTTTTACCGATTTCCAAAAAAGTATCCGCGCTCGATGAGGCTTAACTTTTTCGATCACCGAACTTTGTTTTGGTCACCAAATCGTCAATTTTAGTCCGATTTGGCTCATTTTTTGTGGGCATGCTCCACTTGAGCCATAGTTTGGGATAAAATAAAAAAATCTGGCACCGCGAACCATTTTGGACAAGTTTTTACCGATTTCCAAAAAAGTATCCGCGCTCGATGAGGCTTAACTTTTTCGATCACCGAACTTTGTTTTGGTCACCAAATCGTCAATTTTAGTCCGATTTGGCTCATTTTTTGTGGGCATGCTCCACTTGAGCCATAGTTTGGGATAAAATAAAAAAAACTGGCACCGCGAACCATTTTGGACAAGTTTTTACCGATTTCCAAAAAAGTATCCGCGCTCGATGAGGCTTAACTTTTTCGATCACCGAACTTTGTTTTGGTCACCAAATCGTCAATTTTAGTCCGATTTGGCTCATTTTTTGTGGGCATGCTCCACTTGAGCCATAGTTTGGGATAAAATAAAAAAAACTGGCACCGCGAACCATTTTGGACAAGTTTTTACCGATTTCCAAAAAAGTATCCGCGCTCGATGAGGCTTAACTTTTTCGATCACCGAGGCTTTTTGAGGCTCTAAAATGTGTAAATATCGAATAAAAGTATTCTATGAGGTTTGAATACTCAAAAGAAAAAGCCTACAACACCTGGTGTTCCCAAGCGGTCACCCATCCAAGTACTAACCAGGCCCAATGTTGCTTAACTTCGGTGATCGGACGAGAACCGGTGCATTCAACATGGTATGGTCGTAGGCATTTGCGTAAGCGGGAGCGAATTTATATACAACAGTATTGTATTGTAGTCTCATATTCATATACAGGATCACTTTAACTCGCCGCCTTGCGGTTTGCAAAATAGTCACTTAATACATGCAATTTTAGCCACGGTTGTGTTATAATTTATGCAATTCGTAGCCATACAGTGTATTATGACAAACGCGCAAACTTTTTGCTTCCAACCATCCACAATACAGTGGAACGGCCGCAAAACAAAGCACAGATGAATTGGGTACGAGGAACCTGTATAACCGGACATTGAACCGGAAGTATGACTTCAGTGGGTTTAGGCCGGTAATTGGGAAAATCCGTAGCGAGTTGCTTTTAGCCTAATTGTTGTGATAAACTTATTAAATAGGTAAGTATTAACTCTATTTGATAAGTTTTATTTGAATGCACTCTGCGTTAGCGGAGTGCAGCCTAAAGAATGGAACTGAGCGATTTGCACTAACTTAAAAGTTAGTTTAATAAAGGGAAATTATACAATTAGTATTGATGTTTCCGAGACAGTTCCAAATATCAAATATGCATAACACGCAAGCAGGGGAACTATTATAATGGCCTTTACAAGTATATGGGGTGTGTTTGGAGCAATGGTTACCGCTGAAATTGTCATTTACAAAAAGTATCCGCGCTCGATGAGGCTTAACTTTTTCGATCACCGAACTTTGTTTTAGTCACCAAATCGTCAATTTTAGTCCGATTTGGCTCATTTTTTGTGGGCATGCTCCACTTGAGCCATAGTTTGGGATAAAATAAAAAAATCTGGCACCGCGAACCATTTTGGACAAGTTTTTACCGATTTCCAAAAAAGTATCCGCGCTCGATGAGGCTTAACTTTTTCGATCACCGAACTTTGTTTTGGTCACCAAATCGTCAATTTTAGTCCGATTTGGCTCATTTTTTGTGGGCATGCTCCACTTGAGCCATAGTTTGGGATAAAATAAAAAAATCTGGCACCGCGAACCATTTTGGACAAGTTTTTACCGATTTCCAAAAAAGTATCCGCGCTCGATGAGGCTTAACTTTTTCGATCACCGAACTTTGTTTTAGTCACCAAATCGTCAATTTTAGTCCGATTTGGCTCATTTTTTGTGGGCATGCTCCACTTGAGCCATAGTTTGGGATAAAATAAAAAAATCTGGCACCGCGAACCATTTTGGACAAGTTTTTACCGATTTCCAAAAAAGTATCCGCGCTCGATGAGGCTTAACTTTTTCGATCACCGAACTTTGTTTTGGTCACCAAATCGTCAATTTTAGTCCGATTTGGCTCATTTTTTGTGGGCATGCTCCACTTGAGCCATAGTTTGGGATAAAATAAAAAAATCTGGCACCGCGAACCATTTTGGACAAGTTTTTACCGATTTCCAAAAAAGTATCCGCGCTCGATGAGGCTTAACTTTTTCGATCACCGAACTTTGTTTTAGTCACCAAATCGTCAATTTTAGTCCGATTTGGCTCATTTTTTGTGGGCATGCTCCACTTGAGCCATAGTTTGGGATAAAATAAAAAAATCTGGCACCGCGAACCATTTTGGACAAGTTTTTACCGATTTCCAAAAAAGTATCCGCGCTCGATGAGGCTTAACTTTTTCGATCACCGAACTTTGTTTTGGTCACCAAATCGTCAATTTTAGTCCGATTTGGCTCATTTTTTGTGGGCATGCTCCACTTGAGCCATAGTTTGGGATAAAATAAAAAAATCTGGCACCGCGAACCATTTTGGACAAGTTTTTACCGATTTCCAAAAAAGTATCCGCGCTCGATGAGGCTTAACTTTTTCGATCACCGAACTTTGTTTTAGTCACCAAATCGTCAATTTTAGTCCGATTTGGCTCATTTTTTGTGGGCATGCTCCACTTGAGCCATAGTTTGGGATAAAATAAAAAAATCTGGCACCGCGAACCATTTTGGACAAGTTTTTACCGATTTCCAAAAAAGTATCCGCGCTCGATGAGGCTTAACTTTTTCGATCACCGAACTTTGTTTTGGTCACCAAATCGTCAATTTTAGTCCGATTTGGCTCATTTTTTGTGGGCATGCTCCACTTGAGCCATAGTTTGGGATAAAATAAAAAAATCTGGCACCGCGAACCATTTTGGACAAGTTTTTACCGATTTCCAAAAAAGTATCCGCGCTCGATGAGGCTTAACTTTTTCGATCACCGAACTTTGTTTTAGTCACCAAATCGTCAATTTTAGTCCGATTTGGCTCATTTTTTGTGGGCATGCTCCACTTGAGCCATAGTTTGGGATAAAATAAAAAAATCTGGCACCGCGAACCATTTTGGACAAGTTTTTACCGATTTCCAAAAAAGTATCCGCGCTCGATGAGGCTTAACTTTTTCGATCACCGAACTTTGTTTTGGTCACCAAATCGTCAATTTTAGTCCGATTTGGCTCATTTTTTGTGGGCATGCTCCACTTGAGCCATAGTTTGGGATAAAATAAAAAAATCTGGCACCGCGAACCATTTTGGACAAGTTTTTACCGATTTCCAAAAAAGTATCCGCGCTCGATGAGGCTTAACTTTTTCGATCACCGAACTTTGTTTTGGTCACCAAATCGTCAATTTTAGTCCGATTTGGCTCATTTTTTGTGGGCATGCTCCACTTGAGCCATAGTTTGGGATAAAATAAAAAAATCTGGCACCGCGAACCATTTTGGACAAGTTTTTACCGATTTCCAAAAAAGTATCCGCGCTCGATGAGGCTTAACTTTTTCGATCACCGAACTTTGTTTTGGTCACCAAATCGTCAATTTTAGTCCGATTTGGCTCATTTTTTGTGGGCATGCTCCACTTGAGCCATAGTTTGGGATAAAATAAAAAAAACTGGCACCGCGAACCATTTTGGACAAGTTTTTACCGATTTCCAAAAAAGTATCCGCGCTCGATGAGGCTTAACTTTTTCGATCACCGAACTTTGTTTTGGTCACCAAATCGTCAATTTTAGTCCGATTTGGCTCATTTTTTGTGGGCATGCTCCACTTGAGCCATAGTTTGGGATAAAATAAAAAAAACTGGCACCGCGAACCATTTTGGACAAGTTTTTACCGATTTCCAAAAAAGTATCCGCGCTCGATGAGGCTTAACTTTTTCGATCACCGAGGCTTTTTGAGGCTCTAAAATGTGTAAATATCGAATAAAAGTATTCTATGAGGTTTGAATACTCAAAAGAAAAAGCCTACAACACCTGGTGTTCCCAAGCGGTCACCCATCCAAGTACTAACCAGGCCCAATGTTGCTTAACTTCGGTGATCGGACGAGAACCGGTGCATTCAACATGGTATGGTCGTAGGCATTTGCGTAAGCGGGAGCGAATTTATATACAACAGTATTGTATTGTAGTCTCATATTCATATACAGGATCACTTTAACTCGCCGCCTTGCGGTTTGCAAAATAGTCACTTAATACATGCAATTTTAGCCACGGTTGTGTTATAATTTATGCAATTCGTAGCCATACAGTGTATTATGACAAACGCGCAAACTTTTTGCTTCCAACCATCCACAATACAGTGGAACGGCCGCAAAACAAAGCACAGAAAGTTAGTTTAATAAAGGGAAATTATACAATTAGTATTGATGTTTCCGAGACAGTTCCAAATATCAAATATGCATAACACGCAAGCAGGGGAACTATTATAATGGCCTTTACAAGTATATGGGGTGTGTTTGGAGCAATGGTTACCGCTGAAATTGTCATTTACAAAAAGTATCCGCGCTCGATGAGGCTTAACTTTTTCGATCACCGAACTTTGTTTTAGTCACCAAATCGTCAATTTTAGTCCGATTTGGCTCATTTTTTGTGGGCATGCTCCACTTGAGCCATAGTTTGGGATAAAATAAAAAAATCTGGCACCGCGAACCATTTTGGACAAGTTTTTACCGATTTCCAAAAAAGTATCCGCGCTCGATGAGGCTTAACTTTTTCGATCACCGAACTTTGTTTTGGTCACCAAATCGTCAATTTTAGTCCGATTTGGCTCATTTTTTGTGGGCATGCTCCACTTGAGCCATAGTTTGGGATAAAATAAAAAAATCTGGCACCGCGAACCATTTTGGACAAGTTTTTACCGATTTCCAAAAAAGTATCCGCGCTCGATGAGGCTTAACTTTTTCGATCACCGAACTTTGTTTTAGTCACCAAATCGTCAATTTTAGTCCGATTTGGCTCATTTTTTGTGGGCATGCTCCACTTGAGCCATAGTTTGGGATAAAATAAAAAAATCTGGCACCGCGAACCATTTTGGACAAGTTTTTACCGATTTCCAAAAAAGTATCCGCGCTCGATGAGGCTTAACTTTTTCGATCACCGAACTTTGTTTTGGTCACCAAATCGTCAATTTTAGTCCGATTTGGCTCATTTTTTGTGGGCATGCTCCACTTGAGCCATAGTTTGGGATAAAATAAAAAAATCTGGCACCGCGAACCATTTTGGACAAGTTTTTACCGATTTCCAAAAAAGTATCCGCGCTCGATGAGGCTTAACTTTTTCGATCACCGAACTTTGTTTTAGTCACCAAATCGTCAATTTTAGTCCGATTTGGCTCATTTTTTGTGGGCATGCTCCACTTGAGCCATAGTTTGGGATAAAATAAAAAAATCTGGCACCGCGAACCATTTTGGACAAGTTTTTACCGATTTCCAAAAAAGTATCCGCGCTCGATGAGGCTTAACTTTTTCGATCACCGAACTTTGTTTTAGTCACCAAATCGTCAATTTTAGTCCGATTTGGCTCATTTTTTGTGGGCATGCTCCACTTGAGCCATAGTTTGGGATAAAATAAAAAAATCTGGCACCGCGAACCATTTTGGACAAGTTTTTACCGATTTCCAAAAAAGTATCCGCGCTCGATGAGGCTTAACTTTTTCGATCACCGAACTTTGTTTTAGTCACCAAATCGTCAATTTTAGTCCGATTTGGCTCATTTTTTGTGGGCATGCTCCACTTGAGCCATAGTTTGGGATAAAATAAAAAAATCTGGCACCGCGAACCATTTTGGACAAGTTTTTACCGATTTCCAAAAAAGTATCCGCGCTCGATGAGGCTTAACTTTTTCGATCACCGAACTTTGTTTTAGTCACCAAATCGTCAATTTTAGTCCGATTTGGCTCATTTTTTGTGGGCATGCTCCACTTGAGCCATAGTTTGGGATAAAATAAAAAAATCTGGCACCGCGAACCATTTTGGACAAGTTTTTACCGATTTCCAAAAAAGTATCCGCGCTCGATGAGGCTTAACTTTTTCGATCACCGAACTTTGTTTTGGTCACCAAATCGTCAATTTTAGTCCGATTTGGCTCATTTTTTGTGGGCATGCTCCACTTGAGCCATAGTTTGGGATAAAATAAAAAAATCTGGCACCGCGAACCATTTTGGACAAGTTTTTACCGATTTCCAAAAAAGTATCCGCGCTCGATGAGGCTTAACTTTTTCGATCACCGAACTTTGTTTTGGTCACCAAATCGTCAATTTTAGTCCGATTTGGCTCATTTTTTGTGGGCATGCTCCACTTGAGCCATAGTTTGGGATAAAATAAAAAAATCTGGCACCGCGAACCATTTTGGACAAGTTTTTACCGATTTCCAAAAAAGTATCCGCGCTCGATGAGGCTTAACTTTTTCGATCACCGAACTTTGTTTTGGTCACCAAATCGTCAATTTTAGTCCGATTTGGCTCATTTTTTGTGGGCATGCTCCACTTGAGCCATAGTTTGGGATAAAATAAAAAAATCTGGCACCGCGAACCATTTTGGACAAGTTTTTACCGATTTCCAAAAAAGTATCCGCGCTCGATGAGGCTTAACTTTTTCGATCACCGAACTTTGTTTTGGTCACCAAATCGTCAATTTTAGTCCGATTTGGCTCATTTTTTGTGGGCATGCTCCACTTGAGCCATAGTTTGGGATAAAATAAAAAAATCTGGCACCGCGAACCATTTTGGACAAGTTTTTACCGATTTCCAAAAAAGTATCCGCGCTCGATGAGGCTTAACTTTTTCGATCACCGAACTTTGTTTTGGTCACCAAATCGTCAATTTTAGTCCGATTTGGCTCATTTTTTGTGGGCATGCTCCACTTGAGCCATAGTTTGGGATAAAATAAAAAAATCTGGCACCGCGAACCATTTTGGACAAGTTTTTACCGATTTCCAAAAAACTATCCGCGCTCGATGAGGCTTAACTTTTTCGATCACCGAGGCTTTTTGAGGCTCTAAAATGTGTAAATATCGAATAAAAGTATTCTATGAGGTTTGAATACTCAAAAGAAAAAGCCTACAACACCTGGTGTTCCCAAGCGGTCACCCATCCAAGTACTAACCAGGCCCAATGTTGCTTAACTTCGGTGATCGGACGAGAACCGGTGCATTCAACATGGTATGGTCGTAGGCATTTGCGTAAGCGGGAGCGAATTTATATACAACAGTATTGTATTGTAGTCTCATATTCATATACAGGATCACTTTAACTCGCCGCCTTGCGGTTTGCAAAATAGTCACTTAATACATGCAATTTTAGCCACGGTTGTGTTATAATTTATGCAATTCGTAGCCATACAGTGTATTATGACAAACGCGCAAACTTTTTGCTTCCAACCATCCACAATACAGTGGAACGGCCGCAAAACAAAGCACAGATGAATTGGGTACGAGGAACCTGTATAACCGGACATTGAACCGGAAGTACGACTTCAGTGGGTTTAGGCCGGTAATTGGGAAAATCAGTAGCCAGTTGCTTTTAGCCTAATTGTTGTGATAAACTTATTAAATAGGTAAGTATTAACTCTATTTGATAAGCTTTATTTGAATGCACTCTGCGTTAGCGGAGTGCAGCCTAAAGAATGGAACTGAGCGATTTGCACTAAGTTAAAAGTTAGTTTAATAAAGGGAAATTATACAATTAGTATTGATGTTTCCGAGACAGTTCCAAATATCAAATATGCATAACACGCAAGCAGGGGAACTATTATAATGGCCTTTACAAGTATATGGGGTGTGTTTGGAGCAATGGTTACCGCTGAAATTGTCATTTACAAAAAGTATCCGCGCTCGATGAGGCTTAACTTTTTCGATCACCGAACTTTGTTTTGGTCACCAAATCGTCAATTTTAGTCCGATTTGGCTCATTTTTTGTGGGCATGCTCCACTTGAGCCATAGTTTGGGATAAAATAAAAAAATCTGGCACCGCGAACCATTTTGGACAAGTTTTTACCGATTTCCAAAAAAGTATCCGCGCTCGATGAGGCTTAACTTTTTCGATCACCGAACTTTGTTTTGGTCACCAAATCGTCAATTTTAGTCCGATTTGGCTCATTTTTTGTGGGCATGCTCCACTTGAGCCATAGTTTGGGATAAAATAAAAAAATCTGGCACCGCGAACCATTTTGGACAAGTTTTTACCGATTTCCAAAAAAGTATCCGCGCTCGATGAGGCTTAACTTTTTCGATCACCGAACTTTGTTTTGGTCACCAAATCGTCAATTTTAGTCCGATTTGGCTCATTTTTTGTGGGCATGCTCCACTTGAGCCATAGTTTGGGATAAAATAAAAAAATCTGGCACCGCGAACCATTTTGGACAAGTTTTTACCGATTTCCAAAAAAGTATCCGCGCTCGATGAGGCTTAACTTTTTCGATCACCGAACTTTGTTTTGGTCACCAAATCGTCAATTTTAGTCCGATTTGGCTCATTTTTTGTGGGCATGCTCCACTTGAGCCATAGTTTGGGATAAAATAAAAAAATCTGGCACCGCGAACCATTTTGGACAAGTTTTTACCGATTTCCAAAAAAGTATCCGCGCTCGATGAGGCTTAACTTTTTCGATCACCGAGGCTTTTTGAGGCTCTAAAATGTGTAAATATCGAATAAAAGTATTCTATGAGGTTTGAATACTCAAAAGAAAAAGCCTACAACACCTGGTGTTCCCAAGCGGTCACCCATCCAAGTACTAACCAGGCCCAATGTTGCTTAACTTCGGTGATCGGACGAGAACCGGTGCATTCAACATGGTATGGTCGTAGGCATTTGCGTAAGCGGGAGCGAATTTATATACAACAGTATTGTATTGTAGTCTCATATTCATATACAGGATCACTTTAACTCGCCGCCTTGCGGTTTGCAAAATAGTCACTTAATACATGCAATTTTAGCCACGGTTGTGTTATAATTTATGCAATTCGTAGCCATACAGTGTATTATGACAAACGCGCAAACTTTTTGCTTCCAACCATCCACAATACAGTGGAACGGCCGCAAAACAAAGCACAGATGAATTGGGTACGAAGAACCTGTATAACCGGACATTGAACCGGAAGTATGACTTCAGTGGGTTTAGGCCGGTAATTGGGAAAATCAGTAGCCAGTTGCTTTTAGCCTAATTGTTGTGATGATGATAAGCATTCTGATAATGTCACTCTCGGATTATTACCGCAAAGTGTGATAGGAAAGCGAAAGCAAGTACTCCACTTTGTGCAGGAACGTCCTTTGGGAGTGAGTCTTTTATAAAAAGAGATTTTTCACTAAAAGCTGCTTTTTCACTAAGATTTAAAATCCTGGCTTTTTCTTTTACCTTTTTCTCCTAATTTTACTCTTCAAAATTTCTTTTAAATCCCTTTCCTCCTTAGCTTTAGCTTTTTAAGTTCCTCTTTTTAAGTTGCTCTCTCCTTTACTGTAGAGCGCTTAGAGTTCTTATTAAGTTAACTTCTGAGTTTTCCAAAACACTAATTTTTATTTGAGAAACCTTTCGTTTGTCACAATCTACTTTTCATAAGTCTTCGTCTTCAAACAATTAAGTTTTCCCCTATGGGGGAGAACACTATCCCCTCGTTGATTACGCCTACTCCCAGCGAAAACCAAAATATGTATTCTTCAATCACTCAAAAAGGCTTGTCGAAAGAAACCAACTCAAGCGAATTCCAGATCATGCAAATTATTCCTCCTTTTACGAAATCAATTATTTCAAACACAGATTCTTTGAACAACGCCTATCTTCAGTGTGCTAAATCAATACTGCACGAATTCCCGCAAGAAGCACGAAATCAAATAACAATCAGCAAAACATTCGCATACATAAGAGACAAAAGACTTCATTCGCTGACTGTTGTTTCACCACCAACTGTCAAAAAGCAATACCATTCGATTAGATCCAGAGGCCTAAAATTACTAGGCAAAACCGTTTTTCCTATGGGCAAACATTTCCTCAACACAGAAAAATCATTCTATCCTAGAAGATACAATGTCAAATTCAGTAATCTCCCTTATGTTTGCACAGACACTGAAGCCCTGAAACTAATAGATCTTCCAGAGGGAATAGAACATAGCCCCACAATTATTCAAATGAAAGACAACATAGGAGGCGATCTCATCTTCAATGGTTATGCAACACTGAGTGTGACAGTGAAAAACGCAACTGAAGAGGAAAGATTAAAAACTTGGTCATATGAAAATCGGATCGCAGAATTCAAAGAATGGAACAGCTTAGAGATCAAGTTCCATGCTCCCTCATTACATAACTGCAGTTACTGTGAAGAAAGCAAACTACAGTATCGGGGACACCATAAAGATTGGTGCTACTTATGGCAAAACCAGCTACAAAGAATCAAAAATGTGCAAAACATAAACAAAGAAACAAAGAATAATCGTGCTGAAAAGCAGAAACCAACAAATTTTCATAAAGCTCCCGGAACTGAAACAATCAGTGACACCTCCTCTTGCAACTTGACCATAGATGAAGAGGAAGTGGAAGAAACTTATACAGAAGAAATTTGTAGTGGCACAACAGAAAATGCTACAGTAATAGAACAAGAAACAGAAAACGCTGACAAAACCTCAACCAACATACAAAACGCTGAATGTAATGATTCCGCCTATCTTAATACAGAGAAGTTTCAATCTTTAGAGCTTGATAATAGTGCTGTTCTCAAACAGTACAGACCAGGCGCCAAAAGGCCACTTAGTGAAACACAAAAACAACAAAACGCGCAAATCGCAAAACACTTCTTGAACGATCAGTGGATTAAGAAGAAAAATCAGTTCGAACAAAACAAAAATGATTGAGCACAAAGTTTTCTGTTTGAATTCATGTGGCCTTAAGAGCCCGAAAAAATTCTTCGCAATAATCGAAAAATGCTACAAATTAGCTAGCGGAACTTTATTCATTTTGTGTATCCAAGAATCGAAAATTCCAGCTCTATCTCGTTCACACGAAACAGTTCTTGAGCAATACAAATTACGCTATCATCTAGTGCCTGCAATAAACTGCAGTGGAGGTTTAGTTACAGTTTGGAGTGAAGAACTAAAAACTGATAATCAAATACTGCAATCACGAGATCACTCTGGAATTAATTTTACGGAACTCAATCTAACTGTATTCAATGTATATCTGAATACAAGCTCCTATTGTGAAAAGTTGAAGCAATTAAGCTCAAATCTCTCGAAACTCAACACGGAACGATCTATTGTTTTAGCAGGGGATTTTAATGCTTTCAGTCATGATTCGCGAAACACATCAACTGCTCTTCGAAGCGTAGACGATAGAGTTAAGCGATTTGTAAAACTCCAAACGGTTACAGAGCATGCTCTACTATTTGATGCAGCGGTAGAACTGGACGTACTTGATTTCACACACTATGACAAAAGAACATCGTCTTTTTCACGAATAGACTATTTTTTTACAAACCAAACCCAGTACAGCGAAATGAAAGTACATCGGAGCAATTTCTCAGATCACATGCTGTTAGAGCTAAGCAACAAAAGCGAAGAAAAAGAACGAGGCCAAAGCTTTTGGAAAATGAACGATGCTATTTTATTTCCAAACAAAGAGTACATCAAAACAGAAATAGAAGCCTTTGGAATGAACTGTTTGACACATGAAAGTTATGAAGAGCTGAAGTGCCACATACGTGATGTCTGCCAAGCCTTAGCTATTAATAAATCAAAAATCTTAAGCTCGCAAATGAAAAACATCCTGGCCGAAGAGAAAAGGCTGAGAGAACAAATACAAAATCATGACTCCAATGAAAAAATTTTAAAACGATATAATGATACAGTCTCGAAAATAAATGCGTATGACAACAACAAACAAAAAGATCAGTTCATCCACTTCAAGAAACTGACCCAATCATGCGAACTTGG
Organism: Convolutriloba macropyga; assembly: GCF_964194025.1. NCBI lineage: Eukaryota > Metazoa > Xenacoelomorpha > Acoela > Convolutidae > Convolutriloba > Convolutriloba macropyga. Next base: position 23,333,070 of record NC_134476.1, on the reverse strand, counting down.
AAACGCGAAAGACTTGAAAACTTGGGCAAAGCAAAAAAACAACACGAACAATATTACTTCACTTAGGGTTGGTGCAAGTGTTACAACAAATCAGGAAGAAATCATCAAAGTCTTTGAAAACCATTTTTCACAGCTTTACAAAAGCAAGAAAAAAGGCTCTTTTGAGATTTTTCTTGACCATTTGAACGAGCGCAAAAACGAAGCAACAAATGATGTAAATGAAATCACCATAGATGAAGTATTGAAAGCAATTAACAAACTCAATGCAAAGAGCTCACCGGGTTCGGATGGAATAACCTCAAACTTTTACAAGATTTTTAAGAGAGAAATGGCCCCATTGCTACAAAGCGTTTTCAACAATATTGTTCGAACTGAAAAAGTCCCTGAAAGCCAAAATATTGCAATCTTAAAACTTCTGCCTAAAACTGATAATCCGAGAACTGTTGATGAATTTAGACCTATAAGCTTGCTGAACACTGACCTCAAAATTCTATCACACATTCTATCTGCCAGAATCATAATAGATCTTGAAGACATAATAGGCCAACATCAGCATGCATACTTGAGCAAAAGACAAATCCATATAGCATTAAATAAAGTTCGAAAAGCCCATAAGCATTTAAATAACAGCAAATGCCTTGTGAATCTGGATTTTTCAAAAGCTTTTGACAAAGTAGACAGAGATTACATCTTCGCCCTTCTCGATAAAATTGGCATTGACCAATACACAAAATCTGCCATCAGAACAGTTTACAATGAGACGAAAGCAATTATTGAAATCAATGGCTACCTTTCCAAAACAATTGTACTACAACGCGGAGTTAGGCAAGGTTGTCCCCTTTCAGCTTTACTTTTCATACTTGCTGTTGAGCCCTTGCTTTGCTGTATAGACAACTCACCACATATTAAAGGATTCACCAGCTCAAAAACAGTGGCTTATGCAGACGACATTACTTGCTCAATACGCATATCATCGATTGAAGGACTATTTGACACCGTCAAAGATTTTTGCGATTGCACTCAACTAGAAATCAACGTCAAAAAGAGTGAGATCCTGTCAACGAGAGACATAGCTTTCTATAAAACTGTACGTGTAACAAAAATCCTGGGCATTAAATTCTTTACTGATAAATCATCAACAAACTTACTTGATCTCATCAAAACACAAATTGCCATTTACATGCGCTTCATTTCTCGATCGAAAACTTTAAGAGCCAAGAGACAAATCATTGAAACTTTTATCCTTCCAAAGTTCCTGTATTATTCAAGACACACGGACACAACAGTAAATATTCTGACGAATGTTCAAAAACTCATCAACAATCTACTAAAAACTGGTGACAAAATGGAAATTAGAAGTGAAGTTCTTTACCAATCTGTTGCTGTGGGCGGTATCTCTCTTCCACATATTACATCAAAAATAATCTCAGCAAAACTGATAGACGAAATTAACTCATCAAACGAGAACGATGTTTCCTTTCCAAATGACTTAACAATTTTGTTAAAATCTTTAAAGCTCAAAGTCTCTCAAACTGACAACAGTATCCTTCTGTTTAAGAACAACATCGAAACTTCCCTGAGACTTAACAAAGCCTTAAGAACAAGTGAGATTTACTGGTATATCATTGCTCAAGTCTTTCCAACAAGTTTTATCGAGGACCGCTTAAACAAATCCGTCATAAAGTACAATTGTTCAACGAAAGAATTAACTCTCTTTAGCAAAAATATCTGGAAATTTTACAAACTTTTGCCACAACAACAAAATCTTTTATATCGCCTTGCCTTCAATTGTCTTGTCGACAAACAGATTAGATGGATGAAAAATTTTTCAGAGTCACCAATTTGCAGCTATTGCGAAAAAGAGTTTGAAACATCGGAACATTTAATTCTCAAATGCGAACAATTATCTGGAGCGAGAAGTACCCTAAGGCTGAATAGTTGGCGCGACGTCTTTGTAAATATGAAAGTTGAAACTCTTAGATTTACCGCAAGTGTCCTAAATGGATCCTGGCAAGAAACCCCTGAACAAACAAAAAACTATTTGAATTTTGTACTTAATTTGTAAAGCTTCAGCAATGAAATCTGATAAATGTTCCTTGTAAATACCAACTGTAACGATTCATCAAAGAAACCTGCTGAATTATTTCAACATCATTGTAAATAACAACTGTAAATAATAGCATCTGAATTTATTATTTAAAAGCCTAATTGTTGTGATAAACTTATTAAATAGGTAAGTATTAACTCTATTTGATAAGTTTTATTTGAATGCACTCTGCGTTAGCGGAGTGCAGCCTAAAGAATGGAACTGAGCGATTTGCACTAAGTTAAAAGTTAGTTTAATAAAGGGAAATTATACAATTAGTATTGATGTTTCCGAGACAGTTCCAAATATCAAATATGCATAACACGCAAGCAGGGGAACTATTATAATGGCCTTTACAAGTATATGGGGTGTGTTTGGAGCAATGGTTACCGCTGAAATTGTCATTTACAAAAAGTATCCGCGCTCGATGAGGCTTAACTTTTTCGATCACCGAACTTTGTTTTGGTCACCAAATCGTCAATTTTAGTCCGATTTGGCTCATTTTTTGTGGGCATGCTCCACTTGAGCCATAGTTTGGGATAAAATAAAAAAATCTGGCACCGCGAACCATTTTGGACAAGTTTTTACCGATTTCCAAAAAAGTATCCGCGCTCGATGAGGCTTAACTTTTTCGATCACCGAACTTTGTTTTGGTCACCAAATCGTCAATTTTAGTCCGATTTGGCTCATTTTTTGTGGGCATGCTCCACTTGAGCCATAGTTTGGGATAAAATAAAAAAATCTGGCACCGCGAACCATTTTGGACAAGTTTTTACCGATTTCCAAAAAAGTATCCGCGCTCGATGAGGCTTAACTTTTTCGATCACCGAACTTTGTTTTGGTCACCAAATCGTCAATTTTAGTCCGATTTGGCTCATTTTTTGTGGGCATGCTCCACTTGAGCCATAGTTTGGGATAAAATAAAAAAATCTGGCACCGCGAACCATTTTGGACAAGTTTTTACCGATTTCCAAAAAAGTATCCGCGCTCGATGAGGCTTAACTTTTTCGATCACCGAACTTTGTTTTGGTCACCAAATCGTCAATTTTAGTCCGATTTGGCTCATTTTTTGTGGGCATGCTCCACTTGAGCCATAGTTTGGGATAAAATAAAAAAATCTGGCACCGCGAACCATTTTGGACAAGTTTTTACCGATTTCCAAAAAAGTATCCGCGCTCGATGAGGCTTAACTTTTTCGATCACCGAACTTTGTTTTGGTCACCAAATCGTCAATTTTAGTCCGATTTGGCTCATTTTTTGTGGGCATGCTCCACTTGAGCCATAGTTTGGGATAAAATAAAAAAATCTGGCACCGCGAACCATTTTGGACAAGTTTTTACCGATTTCCAAAAAAGTATCCGCGCTCGATGAGGCTTAACTTTTTCGATCACCGAACTTTGTTTTGGTCACCAAATCGTCAATTTTAGTCCGATTTGGCTCATTTTTTGTGGGCATGCTCCACTTGAGCCATAGTTTGGGATAAAATAAAAAAATCTGGCACCGCGAACCATTTTGGACAAGTTTTTACCGATTTCCAAAAAAGTATCCGCGCTCGATGAGGCTTAACTTTTTCGATCACCGAACTTTGTTTTGGTCACCAAATCGTCAATTTTAGTCCGATTTGGCTCATTTTTTGTGGGCATGCTCCACTTGAGCCATAGTTTGGGATAAAATAAAAAAATCTGGCACCGCGAACCATTTTGGACAAGTTTTTACCGATTTCCAAAAAAGTATCCGCGCTCGATGAGGCTTAACTTTTTCGATCACCGAACTTTGTTTTGGTCACCAAATCGTCAATTTTAGTCCGATTTGGCTCATTTTTTGTGGGCATGCTCCACTTGAGCCATAGTTTGGGATAAAATAAAAAAATCTGGCACCGCGAACCGTTTTGGACAAGTTTTTACCGATTTCCAAAAAAGTATCCGCGCTCGATGAGGCTTAACTTTTTCGATCACCGAACTTTGTTTTGGTCACCAAATCGTCAATTTTAGTCCGATTTGGCTCATTTTTTGTGGGCATGCTCCACTTGAGCCATAGTTTGGGATAAAATAAAAAAATCTGGCACCGCGAACCATTTTGGACAAGTTTTTACCGATTTCCAAAAAAGTATCCGCGCTCGATGAGGCTTAACTTTTTCGATCACCGAACTTTGTTTTGGTCACCAAATCGTCAATTTTAGTCCGATTTGGCTCATTTTTTGTGGGCATGCTCCACTTGAGCCATAGTTTGGGATAAAATAAAAAAATCTGGCACCGCGAACCATTTTGGACAAGTTTTTACCGATTTCCAAAAAAGTATCCGCGCTCGATGAAGCTTAACTTTTTCGATCACCGAACTTTGTTTTGGTCACCAAATCGTCAATTTTAGTCCGATTTGGCTCATTTTTTGTGGGCATGCTCCACTTGAGCCATAGTTTGGGATAAAATAAAAAAATCTGGCACCGCGAACCATTTTGGACAAGTTTTTACCGATTTCCAAAAAAGTATCCGCGCTCGATGAGGCTTAACTTTTTCGATCACCGAACTTTGTTTTGGTCACCAAATCGTCAATTTTAGTCCGATTTGGCTCATTTTTTGTGGGCATGCTCCACTTGAGCCATAGTTTGGGATAAAATAAAAAAATCTGGCACCGCGAACCATTTTGGACAAGTTTTTACCGATTTCCAAAAAAGTATCCGCGCTCGATGAGGCTTAACTTTTTCGATCACCGAACTTTGTTTTGGTCACCAAATCGTCAATTTTAGTCCGATTTGGCTCATTTTTTGTGGGCATGCTCCACTTGAGCCATAGTTTGGGATAAAATAAAAAAATCTGGCACCGCGAACCATTTTGGACAAGTTTTTACCGATTTCCAAAAAAGTATCCGCGCTCGATGAGGCTTAACTTTTTCGATCACCGAACTTTGTTTTGGTCACCAAATCGTCAATTTTAGTCCGATTTGGCTCATTTTTTGTGGGCATGCTCCACTTGAGCCATAGTTTGGGATAAAATAAAAAAATCTGGCACCGCGAACCATTTTGGACAAGTTTTTACCGATTTCCAAAAAAGTATCCGCGCTCGATGAGGCTTAACTTTTTCGATCACCGAACTTTGTTTTGGTCACCAAATCGTCAATTTTAGTCCGATTTGGCTCATTTTTTGTGGGCATGCTCCACTTGAGCCATAGTTTGGGATAAAATAAAAAAATCTGGCACCGCGAACCATTTTGGACAAGTTTTTACCGATTTCCAAAAAAGTATCCGCGCTCGATGAGGCTTAACTTTTTCGATCACCGAACTTTGTTTTGGTCACCAAATCGTCAATTTTAGTCCGATTTGGCTCATTTTTTGTGGGCATGCTCCACTTGAGCCATAGTTTGGGATAAAATAAAAAAATCTGGCACCGCGAACCATTTTGGACAAGTTTTTACCGATTTCCAAAAAAGTATCCGCGCTCGATGAGGCTTAACTTTTTCGATCACCGAACTTTGTTTTGGTCACCAAATCGTCAATTTTAGTCCGATTTGGCTCATTTTTTGTGGGCATGCTCCACTTGAGCCATAGTTTGGGATAAAATAAAAAAATCTGGCACCGCGAACCATTTTGGACAAGTTTTTACCGATTTCCAAAAAAGTATCCGCGCTCGATGAGGCTTAACTTTTTCGATCACCGAACTTTGTTTTGGTCACCAAATCGTCAATTTTAGTCCGATTTGGCTCATTTTTTGTGGGCATGCTCCACTTGAGCCATAGTTTGGGATAAAATAAAAAAATCTGGCACCGCGAACCATTTTGGACAAGTTTTTACCGATTTCCAAAAAAGTATCCGCGCTCGATGAGGCTTAACTTTTTCGATCACCGAACTTTGTTTTGGTCACCAAATCGTCAATTTTAGTCCGATTTGGCTCATTTTTTGTGGGCATGCTCCACTTGAGCCATAGTTTGGGATAAAATAAAAAAATCTGGCACCGCGAACCATTTTGGACAAGTTTTTACCGATTTCCAAAAAAGTATCCGCGCTCGATGAGGCTTAACTTTTTCGATCACCGAACTTTGTTTTGGTCACCAAATCGTCAATTTTAGTCCGATTTGGCTCATTTTTTGTGGGCATGCTCCACTTGAGCCATAGTTTGGGATAAAATAAAAAAATCTGGCACCGCGAACCATTTTGGACAAGTTTTTACCGATTTCCAAAAAAGTATCCGCGCTCGATGAGGCTTAACTTTTTCGATCACCGAACTTTGTTTTGGTCACCAAATCGTCAATTTTAGTCCGATTTGGCTCATTTTTTGTGGGCATGCTCCACTTGAGCCATAGTTTGGGATAAAATAAAAAAATCTGGCACCGCGAACCATTTTGGACAAGTTTTTACCGATTTCCAAAAAAGTATCCGCGCTCGATGAGGCTTAACTTTTTCGATCACCGAACTTTGTTTTGGTCACCAAATCGTCAATTTTAGTCCGATTTGGCTCATTTTTTGTGGGCAAGCTCCACTTGAGCCATAGTTTGGGATAAAATAAAAAAATCTGGCACCGCGAACCATTTTGGACAAGTTTTTACCGATTTCCAAAAAAGTATCCGCGCTCGATGAGGCTTAACTTTTTCGATCACCGAGGCTTTTTGAGGCTCTAAAATGTGTAAATATCGAATAAAAGTATTCTATGAGGTTTGAATACTCAAAAGAAAAAGCCTACAACACCTGGTGTTCCCAAGCGGTCACCCATCCAAGTACTAACCAGGCCCAATGTTGCTTAACTTCGGTGATCGGACGAGAACCGGTGCATTCAACATGGTATGGTCGTAGGCATTTGCGTAAGCGGGAGCGAATTTATATACAACAGTATTGTATTGTAGTCTCATATTCATATACAGGATAACTTTAACTCGCCGCCTTGCGGTTTGCAAAATAGTCACTTAATACATGCAATTTTAGCCACGGTTGTGTTATAATTTATGCAATTCGTAGCCATACAGTGTATTATGACAAACGCGCAAACTTTTTGCTTCCAACCATCCACAATACAGTGGAACGGCCGCAAAACAAAGCACAGATGAATTGGGTACGAAGAACCTGTATAACCGGACATTGAACCGGAAGTATGACTTCAGTGGGTTTAGGCCGGTAATTGGGAAAATCAGTAGCCAGTTGCTTTTAGCCTAATTGTTGTGATAAACTTATTAAATAGGTAAGTATTAACTCTATTTGATAAGTTTTATTTGAATGCACTCTGCGTTAGCGGAGTGCAGCCTAAAGAATGGAACTGAGCGATTTGCACTAAGTTAAAAGTTAGTTTAATAAAGGGAAATTATACAATTAGTATTGATGTTTCCGAGACAGTTCCAAATATCAAATATGCATAACACGCAAGCAGGGGAACTATTATAATGGCCTTTACAAGTATATGGGGTGTGTTTGGAGCAATGGTTACCGCTGAAATTGTCATTTACAAAAAGTATCCGCGCTCGATGAGGCTTAACTTTTTCGATCACCGAACTTTGTTTTGGTCACCAAATCGTCAATTTTAGTCCGATTTGGCTCATTTTTTGTGGGCATGCTCCACTTGAGCCATAGTTTGGGATAAAATAAAAAAATCTGGCACCGCGAACCATTTTGGACAAGTTTTTACCGATTTCCAAAAAAGTATCCGCGCTCGATGAGGCTTAACTTTTTCGATCACCGAACTTTGTTTTGGTCACCAAATCGTCAATTTTAGTCCGATTTGGCTCATTTTTTGTGGGCATGCTCCACTTGAGCCATAGTTTGGGATAAAATAAAAAAATCTGGCACCGCGAACCATTTTGGACAAGTTTTTACCGATTTCCAAAAAAGTATCCGCGCTCGATGAGGCTTAACTTTTTCGATCACCGAACTTTGTTTTGGTCACCAAATCGTCAATTTTAGTCCGATTTGGCTCATTTTTTGTGGGCATGCTCCACTTGAGCCATAGTTTGGGATAAAATAAAAAAATCTGGCACCGCGAACCATTTTGGACAAGTTTTTACCGATTTCCAAAAAAGTATCCGCGCTCGATGAGGCTTAACTTTTTCGATCACCGAACTTTGTTTTGGTCACCAAATCGTCAATTTTAGTCCGATTTGGCTCATTTTTTGTGGGCATGCTCCACTTGAGCCATAGTTTGGGATAAAATAAAAAAATCTGGCACCGCGAACCATTTTGGACAAGTTTTTACCGATTTCCAAAAAAGTATCCGCGCTCGATGAGGCTTAACTTTTTCGATCACCGAACTTTGTTTTGGTCACCAAATCGTCAATTTTAGTCCGATTTGGCTCATTTTTTGTGGGCATGCTCCACTTGAGCCATAGTTTGGGATAAAATAAAAAAATCTGGCACCGCGAACCATTTTGGACAAGTTTTTACCGATTTCCAAAAAAGTATCCGCGCTCGATGAGGCTTAACTTTTTCGATCACCGAGGCTTTTTGAGGCTCTAAAATGTGTAAATATCGAATAAAAGTATTCTATGAGGTTTGAATACTCAAAAGAAAAAGCCTACAACACCTGGTGTTCCCAAGCGGTCACCCATCCAAGTACTAACCAGGCCCAATGTTGCTTAACTTCGGTGATCGGACGAGAACCGGTGCATTCAACATGGTATGGTCGTAGGCATTTGCGTAAGCGGGAGCGAATTTATATACAACAGTATTGTATTGTAGTCTCATATTCATATACAGGATCACTTTAACTCGCCGCCTTGCGGTTTGCAAAATAGTCACTTAATACATGCAATTTTAGCCACGGTTGTGTTATAATTTATGCAATTCGTAGCCATACAGTGTATTATGACAAACGCGCAAACTTTTTGCTTCCAACCATCCACAATACAGTGGAACGGCCGCAAAACAAAGCACAGATGAATTGGGTACGAAGAACCTGTATAACCGGACATTGAACCGGAAGTATGACTTCAGTGGGTTTAGGCCGGTAATTGGGAAAATCAGTAGCCAGTTGCTTTTAGCCTAATTGTTGTGATAAACTTATTAAATAGGTAAGTATTAACTCTATTTGATAAGTTTTATTTGAATGCACTCTGCGTTAGCGGAGTGCAGCCTAAAGAATGGAACTGAGCGATTTGCACTAAGTTAAAAGTTAGTTTAATAAAGGGAAATTATACAATTAGTATTGATGTTTCCGAGACAGTTCCAAATATCAAATATGCATAACACGCAAGCAGGGGAACTATTATAATGGCCTTTACAAGTATATGGGGTGTGTTTGGAGCAATGGTTACCGCTGAAATTGTCATTTACAAAAAGTATCCGCGCTCGATGAGGCTTAACTTTTTCGATCACCGAACTTTGTTTTGGTCACCAAATCGTCAATTTTAGTCCGATTTGGCTCATTTTTTGTGGGCATGCTCCACTTGAGCCATAGTTTGCGATAAAATAAAAAAATCTGGCACCGCGAACCATTTTGGACAAGTTTTTACCGATTTCCAAAAAAGTATCCGCGCTCGATGAGGCTTAACTTTTTCGATCACCGAACTTTGTTTTGGTCACCAAATCGTCAATTTTAGTCCGATTTGGCTCATTTTTTGTGGGCATGCTCCACTTGAGCCATAGTTTGGGATAAAATAAAAAAATCTGGCACCGCGAACCATTTTGGACAAGTTTTTACCGATTTCCAAAAAAGTATCCGCGCTCGATGAGGCTTAACTTTTTCGATCACCGAGGCTTTTTGAGGCTCTAAAATGTGTAAATATCGAATAAAAGTATTCTATGAGGTTTGAATACTCAAAAGAAAAAGCCTACAACACCTGGTGTTCCCAAGCGGTCACCCATCCAAGTACTAACCAGGCCCAATGTTGCTTAACTTCGGTGATCGGACGAGAACCGGTGCATTCAACATGGTATGGTCGTAGGCATTTGCGTAAGCGGGAGCGAATTTATATACAACAGTATTGTATTGTAGTCTCATATTCATATACAGGATCACTTTAACTCGCCGCCTTGCGGTTTGCAAAATAGTCACTTAATACATGCAATTTTAGCCACGGTTGTGTTATAATTTATGCAATTCGTAGCCATACAGTGTATTATGACAAACGCGCAAACTTTTTGCTTCCAACCATCCACAATACAGTGGAACGGCCGCAAAACAAAGCACAGATGAATTGGGTACGAAGAACCTGTATAACCGGACATTGAACCGGAAGTATGACTTCAGTGGGTTTAGGCCGGTAATTGGGAAAATCAGTAGCCAGTTGCTTTTAGCCTAATTGTTGTGATAAACTTATTAAATAGGTAAGTATTAACTCTATTTGATAAGTTTTATTTGAATGCACTCTGCGTTAGCGGAGTGCAGCCTAAAGAATGGAACTGAGCGATTTGCACTAAGTTAAAAGTTAGTTTAATAAAGGGAAATTATACAATTAGTATTGATGTTTCCGAGACAGTTCCAAATATCAAATATGCATAACACGCAAGCAGGGGAACTATTATAATGGCCTTTACAAGTATATGGGGTGTGTTTGGAGCAATGGTTACCGCTGAAATCGTCATTTACAAAAAGTATCCGCGCTCGATGAGGCTTAACTTTTTCGATCACCGAACTTTGTTTTGGTCACCAAATCGTCAATTTTAGTCCGATTTGGCTCATTTTTTGTGGGCATGCTCCACTTGAGCCATAGTTTGCGATAAAATAAAAAAATCTGGCACCGCGAACCATTTTGGACAAGTTTTTACCGATTTCCAAAAAAGTATCCGCGCTCGATGAGGCTTAACTTTTTCGATCACCGAACTTTGTTTTGGTCACCAAATCGTCAATTTTAGTCCGACTTGGCTCATTTTTTGTGGGCATGCTCCACTTGAGCCATAGTTTGGGATAAAATAAAAAAATCTGGCACCGCGAACCATTTTGGACAAGTTTTTACCGATTTCCAAAAAAGTATCCGCGCTCGATGAGGCTTAACTTTTTCGATCACCGAGGCTTTTTGAGGCTCTAAAATGTGTAAATATCGAATAAAAGTATTCTATGAGGTTTGAATACTCAAAAGAAAAAGCCTACAACACCTGGTGTTCCCAAGCGGTCACCCATCCAAGTACTAACCAGGCCCAATGTTGCTTAACTTTGGTGATCGGACGAGAACCGGTGCATTCAACATGGTATGGTCGTAGGCATTTGCGTAAGCGGGAGCGAATTTATATACAACAGTATTGTATTGTAGTCTCATATTCATATACAGGATCACTTTAACTCGCCGCCTTGCGGTTTGCAAAATAGTCACTTAATACATGCAATTTTAGCCACGGTTGTGTTATAATTTATGCAATTCGTAGCCATACAGTGTATTATGACAAACGCGCAAACTTTTTGCTTCCAACCATCCACAATACAGTGGAACGGCCGCAAAACAAAGCACAGATGAATTGGGTACGAAGAACCTGTATAACCGGACATTGAACCGGAAGTATGACTTCAGTGGGTTTAGGCCGGTAATTGGGAAAATCAGTAGCCAGTTGCTTTTAGCCTAATTGTTGTGATAAACTTATTAAATAGGTAAGTATTAACTCTATTTGATAAGTTTTATTTGAATGCACTCTGCGTTAGCGGAGTGCAGCCTAAAGAATGGAACTGAGCGATTTGCACTAAGTTAAAAGTTAGTTTAATAAAGGGAAATTATACAATTAGTATTGATGTTTCCGAGACAGTTCCAAATATCAAATATGCATAACACGCAAGCAGGGGAACTATTATAATGGCCTTTACAAGTATATGGGGTGTGTTTGGAGCAATGGTTACCGCTGAAATTGTCATTTACAAAAAGTATCCGCGCTCGATGAGGCTTAACTTTTTCGATCACCGAACTTTGTTTTGGTCACCAAATCGTCAATTTTAGTCCGATTTGGCTCATTTTTTGTGGGCATGCTCCACTTGAGCCATAGTTTGCGACAAGATAAAAAAAATCTGGCACCGCGAACCATTTTGGACAAGTTTTTACCGATTTCCAAAAAAGTATCCGCGCTCGATGAGGCTTAACTTTTTCGATCACCGAACTTTGTTTTGGTCACCAAATCGTCAATTTTAGTCCGATTTGGCTCATTTTTTGTGGGCATGCTCCACTTGAGCCATAGTTTGGGATAAAATAAAAAAATCTGGCACCGCGAACCATTTTGGACAAGTTTTTACCGATTTCCAAAAAAGTATCCGCGCTCGATGAGGCTTAACTTTTTCGATCACCGAACTTTGTTTTGGTCACCAAATCGTCAATTTTAGTCCGATTTGGCTCATTTTTTGTGGGCATGCTCCACTTGAGCCATAGTTTGGGATAAAATAAAAAAATCTGGCACCGCGAACCATTTTGGACAAGTTTTTACCGATTTCCAAAAAAGTATCCGCGCTCGATGAGGCTTAACTTTTTCGATCACCGAGGCTTTTTGAGGCTCTAAAATGTGTAAATATCGAATAAAAGTATTCTATGAGGTTTGAATACTCAAAAGAAAAAGCCTACAACACCTGGTGTTCCCAAGCGGTCACCCATCCAAGTACTAACCAGGCCCAATGTTGCTTAACTTCGGTGATCGGACGAGAACCGGTGCATTCAACATGGTATGGTCGTAGGCATTTGCGTAAGCGGGAGCGAATTTATATACAACAGTATTGTATTGTAGTCTCATATTCATATACAGGATCACTTTAACTCGCCGCCTTGCGGTTTGCAAAATAGTCACTTAATACATGCAATTTTAGCCACGGTTGTGTTATAATTTATGCAATTCGTAGCCATACAGTGTATTATGACAAACGCGCAAACTTTTTGCTTCCAACCATCCACAATACAGTGGAACGGCCGCAAAACAAAGCACAGATGAATTGGGTACGAAGAACCTGTATAACCGGACATTGAACCGGAAGTATGACTTCAGTGGGTTTAGGCCGGTAATTGGGAAAATCAGTAGCCAGTTGCTTTTAGCCTAATTGTTGTGATAAACTTATTAAATAGGTAAGTATTAACTCTATTTGATAAGTTTTATTTGAATGCACTCTGCGTTAGCGGAGTGCAGCCTAAAGAATGGAACTGAGCGATTTGCACTAAGTTAAAAGTTAGTTTAATAAAGGGAAATTATACAATTAGTATTGATGTTTCCGAGACAGTTCCAAATATCAAATATGCATAACACGCAAGCAGGGGAACTATTATAATGGCCTTTACAAGTATATGGGGTGTGTTTGGAGCAATGGTTACCGCTGAAATTGTCATTTACAAAAAGTATCCGCGCTCGATGAGGCTTAACTTTTTCGATCACCGAACTTTGTTTTGGTCACCAAATCGTCAATTTTAGTCCGATTTGGCTCATTTTTTGTGGGCATGCTCCACTTGAGCCATAGTTTGGGATAAAATAAAAAAATCTGGCACCGCGAACCATTTTGGACAAGTTTTTACCGATTTCCAAAAAAGTATCCGCGCTCGATGAGGCTTAACTTTTTCGATCACCGAACTTTGTTTTGGTCACCAAATCGTCAATTTTAGTCCGATTTGGCTCATTTTTTGTGGGCATGCTCCACTTGAGCCATAGTTTGGGATAAAATAAAAAAATCTGGCACCGCGAACCATTTTGGACAAGTTTTTACCGATTTCCAAAAAAGTATCCGCGCTCGATGAGGCTTAACTTTTTCGATCACCGAACTTTGTTTTGGTCACCAAATCGTCAATTTTAGTCCGATTTGGCTCATTTTTTGTGGGCATGCTCCACTTGAGCCATAGTTTGGGATAAAATAAAAAAATCTGGCACCGCGAACCATTTTGGACAAGTTTTTACCGATTTCCAAAAAAGTATCCGCGCTCGATGAGGCTTAACTTTTTCGATCACCGAACTTTGTTTTGGTCACCAAATCGTCAATTTTAGTCCGATTTGGCTCATTTTTTGTGGGCATGCTCCACTTGAGCCATAGTTTGGGATAAAATAAAAAAATCTGGCACCGCGAACCATTTTGGACAAGTTTTTACCGATTTCCAAAAAAGTATCCGCGCTCGATGAGGCTTAACTTTTTCGATCACCGAACTTTGTTTTGCTCACCAAATCGTCAATTTTAGTCCGATTTGGCTCATTTTTTGTGGGCATGCTCCACTTGAGCCATAGTTTGGGATAAAATAAAAAAATCTGGCACCGCGAACCATTTTGGACAAGTTTTTACCGATTTCCAAAAAAATATCCGCGCTCGATGAGGCTTAACTTTTTCGATCACCGAACTTTGTTTTGGTCACCAAATCGTCAATTTTAGTCCGATTTGGCTCATTTTTTGTGGGCATGCTCCACTTGAGCCATAGTTTGGGATAAAATAAAAAAATCTGGCACCGCGAACCATTTTGGACAAGTTTTTACCGATTTCCAAAAAAGTATCCGCGCTCGATGAGGCTTAACTTTTTCGATCACCGAACTTTGTTTTGGTCACCAAATCGTCAATTTTAGTCCGATTTGGCTCATTTTTTGTGGGCATGCTCCACTTGAGCCATAGTTTGGGATAAAATAAAAAAATCTGGCACCGCGAACCATTTTGGACAAGTTTTTACCGATTTCCAAAAAAGTATCCGCGCTCGATGAGGCTTAACTTTTTCGATCACCGAACTTTGTTTTGGTCACCAAATCGTCAATTTTAGTCCGATTTGGCTCATTTTTTGTGGGCATGCTCCACTTGAGCCATAGTTTGGGATAAAATAAAAAAATCTGGCACCGCGAACCATTTTGGACAAGTTTTTACCGATTTCCAAAAAAGTATCCGCGCTCGATGAGGCTTAACTTTTTCGATCACCGAACTTTGTTTTGGTCACCAAATCGTCAATTTTAGTCCGATTTGGCTCATTTTTTGTGGGCATGCTCCACTTGAGCCATAGTTTGGGATAAAATAAAAAAATCTGGCACCGCGAACCATTTTGGACAAGTTTTTACCGATTTCCAAAAAAGTATCCGCGCTCGATGAGGCTTAACTTTTTCGATCACCGAACTTTGTTTTGGTCACCAAATCGTCAATTTTAGTCCGATTTGGCTCATTTTTTGTGGGCATGCTCCACTTGAGCCATAGTTTGGGATAAAATAAAAAAATCTGGCACCGCGAACCATTTTGGACAAGTTTTTACCGATTTCCAAAAAAGTATCCGCGCTCGATGAGGCTTAACTTTTTCGATCACCGAACTTTGTTTTGGTCACCAAATCGTCAATTTTAGTCCGATTTGGCTCATTTTTTGTGGGCATGCTCCACTTGAGCCATAGTTTGGGATAAAATAAAAAAATCTGGCACCGCGAACCATTTTGGACAAGTTTTTACCGATTTCCAAAAAAGTATCCGCGCTCGATGAGGCTTAACTTTTTCGATCACCGAACTTTGTTTTGGTCACCAAATCGTCAATTTTAGTCCGATTTGGCTCATTTTTTGTGGGCATGCTCCACTTGAGCCATAGTTTGGGATAAAATAAAAAAATCTGGCACCGCGAACCATTTTGGACAAGTTTTTACCGATTTCCAAAAAAGTATCCGCGCTCGATGAGGCTTAACTTTTTCGATCACCGAACTTTGTTTTGGTCACCAAATCGTCAATTTTAGTCCGATTTGGCTCATTTTTTGTGGGCATGCTCCACTTGAGCCATAGTTTGGGATAAAATAAAAAAATCTGGCACCGCGAACCATTTTGGACAAGTTTTTACCGATTTCCAAAAAAGTATCCGCGCTCGATGAGGCTTAACTTTTTCGATCACCGAACTTTGTTTTGGTCACCAAATCGTCAATTTTAGTCCGATTTGGCTCATTTTTTGTGGGCATGCTCCACTTGAGCCATAGTTTGGGATAAAATAAAAAAATCTGGCACCGCGAACCATTTTGGACAAGTTTTTACCGATTTCCAAAAAAGTATCCGCGCTCGATGAGGCTTAACTTTTTCGATCACCGAGGCTTTTTGAGGCTCTAAAATGTGTAAATATCGAATAAAAGTATTCTATGAGGTTTGAATACTCAAAAGAAAAAGCCTACAACACCTGGTGTTCCCAAGCGGTCACCCATCCAAGTACTAACCAGGCCCAATGTTGCTTAACTTCGGTGATCGGACGAGAACCGGTGCATTCAACATGGTATGGTCGTAGGCATTTGCGTAAGCGGGAGCGAATTTATATACAACAGTATTGTATTGTAGTCTCATATTCATATACAGGATCACTTTAACTCGCCGCCTTGCGGTTTGCAAAATAGTCACTTAATACATGCAATTTTAGCCACGGTTGTGTTATAATTTATGCAATTCGTAGCCATACAGTGTATTATGACAAACGCGCAAACTTTTTGCTTCCAACCATCCACAATACAGTGGAACGGCCGCAAAACAAAGCACAGATGAATTGGGTACGAAGAACCTGTATAACCGGACATTGAACCGGAAGTATGACTTCAGTGGGTTTAGGCCGGTAATTGGGAAAATCAGTAGCCAGTTGCTTTTAGCCTAATTGTTGTGATAAACTTATTAAATAGGTAAGTATTAACTCTATTTGATAAGTTTTATTTGAATGCACTCTGCGTTAGCGGAGTGCAGCCTAAAGAATGGAACTGAGCGATTTGCACTAAGTTAAAAGTTAGTTTAATAAAGGGAAATTATACAATTAGTATTGATGTTTCCGAGACAGTTCCAAATATCAAATATGCATAACACGCAAGCAGGGGAACTATTATAATGGCCTTTACAAGTATATGGGGTGTGTTTGGAGCAATGGTTACCGCTGAAATTGTCATTTACAAAAAGTATCCGCGCTCGATGAGGCTTAACTTTTTCGATCACCGAACTTTGTTTTGGTCACCAAATCGTCAATTTTAGTCCGATTTGGCTCATTTTTTGTGGTCATGCTCCACTTGAGCCATAGTTTGGGATAAAATAAAAAAATCTGGCACCGCGAACCATTTTGGACAAGTTTTTACCGATTTCCAAAAAAGTATCCGCGCTCGATGAGGCTTAACTTTTTCGATCACCGAACTTTGTTTTGGTCACCAAATCGTCAATTTTAGTCCGATTTGGCTCATTTTTTGTGGGCATGCTCCACTTGAGCCATAGTTTGGGATAAAATAAAAAAATCTGGCACCGCGAACCATTTTGGACAAGTTTTTACCGATTTCCAAAAAAGTATCCGCGCTCGATGAGGCTTAACTTTTTCGATCACCGAACTTTGTTTTGGTCACCAAATCGTCAATTTTAGTCCGATTTGGCTCATTTTTTGTGGGCATGCTCCACTTGAGCCATAGTTTGGGATAAAATAAAAAAATCTGGCACCGCGAACCATTTTGGACAAGTTTTTACCGATTTCCAAAAAAGTATCCGCGCTCGATGAGGCTTAACTTTTTCGATCACCGAACTTTGTTTTGGTCACCAAATCGTCAATTTTAGTCCGATTTGGCTCATTTTTTGTGGGCATGCTCCACTTGAGCCATAGTTTGGGATAAAATAAAAAAATCTGGCACCGCGAACCATTTTGGACAAGTTTTTACCGATTTCCAAAAAAGTATCCGCGCTCGATGAGGCTTAACTTTTTCGATCACCGAACTTTGTTTTGGTCACCAAATCGTCAATTTTAGTCCGATTTGGCTCATTTTTTGTGGGCATGCTCCACTTGAGCCATAGTTTGGGATAAAATAAAAAAATCTGGCACCGCGAACCATTTTGGACAAGTTTTTACCGATTTCCAAAAAAGTATCCGCGCTCGATGAGGCTTAACTTTTTCGATCACCGAACTTTGTTTTGGTCACCAAATCGTCAATTTTAGTCCGATTTGGCTCATTTTTTGTGGGCATGCTCCACTTGAGCCATAGTTTGGGATAAAATAAAAAAATCTGGCACCGCGAACCATTTTGGACAAGTTTTTACCGATTTCCAAAAAAGTATCCGCGCTCGATGAGGCTTAACTTTTTCGATCACCGAACTTTGTTTTGGTCACCAAATCGTCAATTTTAGTCCGATTTGGCTCATTTTTTGTGGTCATGCTCCACTTGAGCCATAGTTTGGGATAAAATAAAAAAATCTGGCACCGCGAACCATTTTGGACAAGTTTTTACCGATTTCCAAAAAAGTATCCGCGCTCGATGAGGCTTAACTTTTTCGATCACCGAACTTTGTTTTGGTCACCAAATCGTCAATTTTAGTCCGATTTGGCTCATTTTTGTGGGCATGCTCCACTTGAGCCATAGTTTGGGATAAAATAAAAAAATCTGGCACCGCGAACCATTTTGGACAAGTTTTTACCGATTTCCAAAAAAGTATCCGCGCTCGATGAGGCTTAACTTTTTCGATCACCGAACTTTGTTTTGGTCACCAAATCGTCAATTTTAGTCCGATTTGGCTCATTTTTTGTGGGCATGCTCCACTTGAGCCATAGTTTGGGATAAAATAAAAAAATCTGGCACCGCGAACCATTTTGGACAAGTTTTTACCGATTTCCAAAAAAGTATCCGCGCTCGATGAGGCTTAACTTTTTCGATCACCGAACTTTGTTTTGGTCACCAAATCGTCAATTTTAGTCCGATTTGGCTCATTTTTTGTGGGCATGCTCCACTTGAGCCATAGTTTGGGATAAAATAAAAAAATCTGGCACCGCGAACCATTTTGGACAAGTTTTTACCGATTTCCAAAAAAGTATCCGCGCTCGATGAGGCTTAACTTTTTCGATCACCGAGGCTTTTTGAGGCTCTAAAATGTGTAAATATCGAATAAAAGTATTCTATGAGGTTTGAATACTCAAAAGAAAAAGCCTACAACACCTGGTGTTCCCAAGCGGTCACCCATCCAAGTACTAACCAGGCCCAATGTTGCTTAACTTCGGTGATCGGACGAGAACCGGTGCATTCAACATGGTATGGTCGTAGGCATTTGCGTAAGCGGGAGCGAATTTATATACAACAGTATTGTATTGTAGTCTCATATTCATATACAGGATCACTTTAACTCGCCGCCTTGCGGTTTGCAAAATAGTCACTTAATACATGCAATTTTAGCCACGGTTGTGTTATAATTTATGCAATTCGTAGCCATACAGTGTATTATGACAAACGCGCAAACTTTTTGCTTCCAACCATCCACAATACAGTGGAACGGCCGCAAAACAAAGCACAGATGAATTGGGTACGAAGAACCTGTATAACCGGACATTGAACCGGAAGTATGACTTCAGTGGGTTTAGGCCGGTAATTGGGAAAATCAGTAGCCAGTTGCTTTTAGCCTAATTGTTGTGATAAACTTATTAAATAGGTAAGTATTAACTCTATTTGATAAGTTTTATTTGAATGCACTCTGCGTTAGCGGAGTGCAGCCTAAAGAATGGAACTGAGCGATTTGCACTAAGTTAAAAGTTAGTTTAATAAAGGGAAATTATACAATTAGTATTGATGTTTCCGAGACAGTTCCAAATATCAAATATGCATAACACGCAAGCAGGGGAACTATTATAATGGCCTTTACAAGTATATGGGGTGTGTTTGGAGCAATGGTTACCGCTGAAATTGTCATTTACAAAAAGTATCCGCGCTCGATGAGGCTTAACTTTTTCGATCACCGAACTTTGTTTTGGTCACCAAATCGTCAATTTTAGTCCGATTTGGCTCATTTTTTGTGGTCATGCTCCACTTGAGCCATAGTTTGGGATAAAATAAAAAAATCTGGCACCGCGAACCATTTTGGACAAGTTTTTACCGATTTCCAAAAAAGTATCCGCGCTCGATGAGGCTTAACTTTTTCGATCACCGAACTTTGTTTTGGTCACCAAATCGTCAATTTTAGTCCGATTTGGCTCATTTTTTGTGGGCATGCTCCACTTGAGCCATAGTTTGGGATAAAATAAAAAAATCTGGCACCGCGAACCATTTTGGACAAGTTTTTACCGATTTCCAAAAAAGTATCCGCGCTCGATGAGGCTTAACTTTTTCGATCACCGAACTTTGTTTTGGTCACCAAATCGTCAATTTTAGTCCGATTTGGCTCATTTTTTGTGGGCATGCTCCACTTGAGCCATAGTTTGGGATAAAATAAAAAAATCTGGCACCGCGAACCATTTTGGACAAGTTTTTACCGATTTCCAAAAAAGTATCCGCGCTCGATGAGGCTTAACTTTTTCGATCACCGAACTTTGTTTTGGTCACCAAATCGTCAATTTTAGTCCGATTTGGCTCATTTTTTGTGGGCATGCTCCACTTGAGCCATAGTTTGGGATAAAATAAAAAAATCTGGCACCGCGAACCATTTTGGACAAGTTTTTACCGATTTCCAAAAAAGTATCCGCGCTCGATGAGGCTTAACTTTTTCGATCACCGAACTTTGTTTTGGTCACCAAATCGTCAATTTTAGTCCGATTTGGCTCATTTTTTGTGGTCATGCTCCACTTGAGCCATAGTTTGGGATAAAATAAAAAAATCTGGCACCGCGAACCATTTTGGACAAGTTTTTACCGATTTCCAAAAAAGTATCCGCGCTCGATGAGGCTTAACTTTTTCGATCACCGAACTTTGTTTTGGTCACCAAATCGTCAATTTTAGTCCGATTTGGCTCATTTTTTGTGGGCATGCTCCACTTGAGCCATAGTTTGGGATAAAATAAAAAAATCTGGCACCGCGAACCATTTTGGACAAGTTTTTACCGATTTCCAAAAAAGTATCCGCGCTCGATGAGGCTTAACTTTTTCGATCACCGAACTTTGTTTTGGTCACCAAATCGTCAATTTTAGTCCGATTTGGCTCATTTTTTGTGGGCATGCTCCACTTGAGCCATAGTTTGGGATAAAATAAAAAAATCTGGCACCGCGAACCATTTTGGACAAGTTTTTACCGATTTCCAAAAAAGTATCCGCGCTCGATGAGGCTTAACTTTTTCGATCACCGAACTTTGTTTTGGTCACCAAATCGTCAATTTTAGTCCGATTTGGCTCATTTTTTGTGGGCATGCTCCACTTGAGCCATAGTTTGGGATAAAATAAAAAAATCTGGCACCGCGAACCATTTTGGACAAGTTTTTACCGATTTCCAAAAAAGTATCCGCGCTCGATGAGGCTTAACTTTTTCGATCACCGAACTTTGTTTTGGTCACCAAATCGTCAATTTTAGTCCGATTTGGCTCATTTTTTGTGGGCATGCTCCACTTGAGCCATAGTTTGGGATAAAATAAAAAAATCTGGCACCGCGAACCATTTTGGACAAGTTTTTACCGATTTCCAAAAAAGTATCCGCGCTCGATGAGGCTTAACTTTTTCGATCACCGAACTTTGTTTTGGTCACCAAATCGTCAATTTTAGTCCGATTTGGCTCATTTTTTGTGGGCATGCTCCACTTGAGCCATAGTTTGGGATAAAATAAAAAAATCTGGCACCGCGAACCATTTTGGACAAGTTTTTACCGATTTCCAAAAAAGTATCCGCGCTCGATGAGGCTTAACTTTTTCGATCACCGAACTTTGTTTTGGTCACCAAATCGTCAATTTTAGTCCGATTTGGCTCATTTTTTGTGGTCATGCTCCACTTGAGCCATAGTTTGGGATAAAATAAAAAAATCTGGCACCGCGAACCATTTTGGACAAGTTTTTACCGATTTCCAAAAAAGTATCCGCGCTCGATGAGGCTTAACTTTTTCGATCACCGAACTTTGTTTTGGTCACCAAATCGTCAATTTTAGTCCGATTTGGCTCATTTTTTGTGGGCATGCTCCACTTGAGCCATAGTTTGGGATAAAATAAAAAAATCTGGCACCGCGAACCATTTTGGACAAGTTTTTACCGATTTCCAAAAAAGTATCCGCGCTCGATGAGGCTTAACTTTTTCGATCACCGAACTTTGTTTTGGTCACCAAATCGTCAATTTTAGTCCGATTTGGCTCATTTTTTGTGGGCATGCTCCACTTGAGCCATAGTTTGGGATAAAATAAAAAAATCTGGCACCGCGAACCATTTTGGACAAGTTTTTACCGATTTCCAAAAAAGTATCCGCGCTCGATGAGGCTTAACTTTTTCGATCACCGAGGCTTTTTGAGGCTCTAAAATGTGTAAATATCGAATAAAAGTATTCTATGAGGTTTGAATACTCAAAAGAAAAAGCCTACAACACCTGGTGTTCCCAAGCGGTCACCCATCCAAGTACTAACCAGGCCCAATGTTGCTTAAATTCGGTGATCGGACGAGAACCGGTGCATTCAACATGGTATGGTCGTAGGCATTTGCGTAAGCGGGAGCGAATTTATATACAACAGTATTGTATTGTAGTCTCATATTCATATACAGGATCACTTTAACTCGCCGCCTTGCGGTTTGCAAAATAGTCACTTAATACATGCAATTTTAGCCACGGTTGTGTTATAATTTATGCAATTCGTAGCCATACAGTGTATTATGACAAACGCGCAAACTTTTTGCTTCCAACCATCCACAATACAGTGGAACGGCCGCAAAACAAAGCACAGATGAATTGGGTACGAAGAACCTGTATAACCGGACATTGAACCGGAAGTATGACTTCAGTGGGTTTAGGCCGGTAATTGGGAAAATCAGTAGCCAGTTGCTTTTAGCCTAATTGTTGTGATAAACTTATTAAATAGGTAAGTATTAACTCTATTTGATAAGTTTTATTTGAATGCACTCTGCGTTAGCGGAGTGCAGCCTAAAGAATGGAACTGAGCGATTTGCACTAAGTTAAAAGTTAGTTTAATAAAGGGAAATTATACAATTAGTATTGATGTTTCCGAGACAGTTCCAAATATCAAATATGCATAACACGCAAGCAGGGGAACTATTATAATGGCCTTTACAAGTATATGGGGTGTGTTTGGAGCAATGGTTACCGCTGAAATTGTCATTTACAAAAAGTATCCGCGCTCGATGAGGCTTAACTTTTTCGATCACCGAACTTTGTTTTGGTCACCAAATCGTCAATTTTAGTCCGATTTGGCTCATT
Organism: Convolutriloba macropyga; assembly: GCF_964194025.1. Lineage (NCBI taxonomy): Eukaryota > Metazoa > Xenacoelomorpha > Acoela > Convolutidae > Convolutriloba > Convolutriloba macropyga. The sequence continues at coordinate 23,310,101 of NC_134476.1, read as the reverse complement.
TTTTGTGGTCATGCTCCACTTGAGCCATAGTTTGGGATAAAATAAAAAAATCTGGCACCGCGAACCACTTTGGACAAGTTTTTACCGATTTCCAAAAAAGTATCCGCGCTCGATGAGGCTTAACTTTTTCGATCACCGAACTTTGTTTTGGTCACCAAATCGTCAATTTTAGTCCGATTTGGCTCATTTTTTGTGGGCATGCTCCACTTGAGCCATAGTTTGGGATAAAATAAAAAAATCTGGCACCGCGAACCATTTTGGACAAGTTTTTACCGATTTCCAAAAAAGTATCCGCGCTCGATGAGGCTTAACTTTTTCGATCACCGAACTTTGTTTTGGTCACCAAATCGTCAATTTTAGTCCGATTTGGCTCATTTTTTGTGGGCATGCTCCACTTGAGCCATAGTTTGGGATAAAATAAAAAAATCTGGCACCGCGAACCATTTTGGACAAGTTTTTACCGATTTCCAAAAAAGTATCCGCGCTCGATGAGGCTTAACTTTTTCGATCACCGAACTTTGTTTTGGTCACCAAATCGTCAATTTTAGTCCGATTTGGCTCATTTTTTGTGGGCATGCTCCACTTGAGCCATAGTTTGGGATAAAATAAAAAAATCTGGCACCGCGAACCATTTTGGACAAGTTTTTACCGATTTCCAAAAAAGTATCCGCGCTCGATGAGGCTTAACTTTTTCGATCACCGAGGCTTTTTGAGGCTCTAAAATGTGTAAATATCGAATAAAAGTATTCTATGAGGTTTGAATACTCAAAAGAAAAAGCCTACAACACCTGGTGTTCCCAAGCGGTCACCCATCCAAGTACTAACCAGGCCCAATGTTGCTTAAATTCGGTGATCGGACGAGAACCGGTGCATTCAACATGGTATGGTCGTAGGCATTTGCGTAAGCGGGAGCGAATTTATATACAACAGTATTGTATTGTAGTCTCATATTCATATACAGGATCACTTTAACTCGCCGCCTTGCGGTTTGCAAAATAGTCACTTAATACATGCAATTTTAGCCACGGTTGTGTTATAATTTATGCAATTCGTAGCCATACAGTGTATTATGACAAACGCGCAAACTTTTTGCTTCCAACCATCCACAATACAGTGGAACGGCCGCAAAACAAAGCACAGATGAATTGGGTACGAAGAACCTGTATAACCGGACATTGAACCGGAAGTATGACTTCAGTGGGTTTAGGCCGGTAATTGGGAAAATCAGTAGCCAGTTGCTTTTAGCCTAATTGTTGTGATAAACTTATTAAATAGGTAAGTATTAACTCTATTTGATAAGTTTTATTTGAATGCACTCTGCGTTAGCGGAGTGCAGCCTAAAGAATGGAACTGAGCGATTTGCACTAAGTTAAAAGTTAGTTTAATAAAGGGAAATTATACAATTAGTATTGATGTTTCCGAGACAGTTCCAAATATCAAATATGCATAACACGCAAGCAGGGGAACTATTATAATGGCCTTTACAAGTATATGGGGTGTGTTTGGAGCAATGGTTACCGCTGAAATTGTCATTTACAAAAAGTATCCGCGCTCGATGAGGCTTAACTTTTTCGATCACCGAACTTTGTTTTGGTCACCAAATCGTCAATTTTAGTCCGATTTGGCTCATTTTTTGTGGTCATGCTCCACTTGAGCCATAGTTTGGGATAAAATAAAAAAATCTGGCACCGCGAACCATTTTGGACAAGTTTTTACCGATTTCCAAAAAAGTATCCGCGCTCGATGAGGCTTAACTTTTTCGATCACCGAACTTTGTTTTGGTCACCAAATCGTCAATTTTAGTCCGATTTGGCTCATTTTTTGTGGGCATGCTCCACTTGAGCCATAGTTTGGGATAAAATAAAAAAATCTGGCACCGCGAACCATTTTGGACAAGTTTTTACCGATTTCCAAAAAAGTATCCGCGCTCGATGAGGCTTAACTTTTTCGATCACCGAACTTTGTTTTGGTCACCAAATCGTCAATTTTAGTCCGATTTGGCTCATTTTTTGTGGGCATGCTCCACTTGAGCCATAGTTTGGGATAAAATAAAAAAATCTGGCACCGCGAACCATTTTGGACAAGTTTTTACCGATTTCCAAAAAAGTATCCGCGCTCGATGAGGCTTAACTTTTTCGATCACCGAACTTTGTTTTGGTCACCAAATCGTCAATTTTAGTCCGATTTGGCTCATTTTTTGTGGGCATGCTCCACTTGAGCCATAGTTTGGGATAAAATAAAAAAATCTGGCACCGCGAACCATTTTGGACAAGTTTTTACCGATTTCCAAAAAAGTATCCGCGCTCGATGAGGCTTAACTTTTTCGATCACCGAGGCTTTTTGAGGCTCTAAAATGTGTAAATATCGAATAAAAGTATTCTATGAGGTTTGAATACTCAAAAGAAAAAGCCTACAACACCTGGTGTTCCCAAGCGGTCACCCATCCAAGTACTAACCAGGCCCAATGTTGCTTAAATTCGGTGATCGGACGAGAACCGGTGCATTCAACATGGTATGGTCGTAGGCATTTGCGTAAGCGGGAGCGAATTTATATACAACAGTATTGTATTGTAGTCTCATATTCATATACAGGATCACTTTAACTCGCCGCCTTGCGGTTTGCAAAATAGTCACTTAATACATGCAATTTTAGCCACGGTTGTGTTATAATTTATGCAATTCGTAGCCATACAGTGTATTATGACAAACGCGCAAACTTTTTGCTTCCAACCATCCACAATACAGTGGAACGGCCGCAAAACAAAGCACAGATGAATTGGGTACGAAGAACCTGTATAACCGGACATTGAACCGGAAGTATGACTTCAGTGGGTTTAGGCCGGTAATTGGGAAAATCAGTAGCCAGTTGCTTTTAGCCTAATTGTTGTGATAAACTTATTAAATAGGTAAGTATTAACTCTATTTGATAAGTTTTATTTGAATGCACTCTGCGTTAGCGGAGTGCAGCCTAAAGAATGGAACTGAGCGATTTGCACTAAGTTAAAAGTTAGTTTAATAAAGGGAAATTATACAATTAGTATTGATGTTTCCGAGACAGTTCCAAATATCAAATATGCATAACACGCAAGCAGGGGAACTATTATAATGGCCTTTACAAGTATATGGGGTGTGTTTGGAGCAATGGTTACCGCTGAAATTGTCATTTACAAAAAGTATCCGCGCTCGATGAGGCTTAACTTTTTCGATCACCGAACTTTGTTTTGGTCACCAAATCGTCAATTTTAGTCCGATTTGGCTCATTTTTTGTGGTCATGCTCCACTTGAGCCATAGTTTGGGATAAAATAAAAAAATCTGGCACCGCGAACCATTTTGGACAAGTTTTTACCGATTTCCAAAAAAGTATCCGCGCTCGATGAGGCTTAACTTTTTCGATCACCGAACTTTGTTTTGGTCACCAAATCGTCAATTTTAGTCCGATTTGGCTCATTTTTTGTGGGCATGCTCCACTTGAGCCATAGTTTGGGATAAAATAAAAAAATCTGGCACCGCGAACCATTTTGGACAAGTTTTTACCGATTTCCAAAAAAGTATCCGCGCTCGATGAGGCTTAACTTTTTCGATCACCGAACTTTGTTTTGGTCACCAAATCGTCAATTTTAGTCCGATTTGGCTCATTTTTTGTGGGCATGCTCCACTTGAGCCATAGTTTGGGATAAAATAAAAAAATCTGGCACCGCGAACCATTTTGGACAAGTTTTTACCGATTTCCAAAAAAGTATCCGCGCTCGATGAGGCTTAACTTTTTCGATCACCGAACTTTGTTTTGGTCACCAAATCGTCAATTTTAGTCCGATTTGGCTCATTTTTTGTGGGCATGCTCCACTTGAGCCATAGTTTGGGATAAAATAAAAAAATCTGGCACCGCGAACCATTTTGGACAAGTTTTTACCGATTTCCAAAAAAGTATCCGCGCTCGATGAGGCTTAACTTTTTCGATCACCGAACTTTGTTTTGGTCACCAAATCGTCAATTTTAGTCCGATTTGGCTCATTTTTTGTGGGCATGCTCCACTTGAGCCATAGTTTGGGATAAAATAAAAAAATCTGGCACCGCGAACCATTTTGGACAAGTTTTTACCGATTTCCAAAAAAGTATCCGCGCTCGATGAGGCTTAACTTTTTCGATCACCGAGGCTTTTTGAGGCTCTAAAATGTGTAAATATCGAATAAAAGTATTCTATGAGGTTTGAATACTCAAAAGAAAAAGCCTACAACACCTGGTGTTCCCAAGCGGTCACCCATCCAAGTACTAACCAGGCCCAATGTTGCTTAACTTCGGTGATCGGACGAGAACCGGTGCATTCAACATGGTATGGTCGTAGGCATTTGCGTAAGCGGGAGCGAATTTATATACAACAGTATTGTATTGTAGTCTCATATTCATATACAGGATCACTTTAACTCGCCGCCTTGCGGTTTGCAAAATAGTCACTTAATACATGCAATTTTAGCCACGGTTGTGTTATAATTTATGCAATTCGTAGCCATACAGTGTAATATGACAAACGCGCAAACTTTTTGCTTCCAACCATCCACAATACAGTGGAACGGCCGCAAAACAAAGCACAGATGAATTGGGTACGAAGAACCTGTATAACCGGACATTGAACCGGAAGTATGACTTCAGTGGGTTTAGGCCGGTAATTGGGAAAATCAGTAGCCAGTTGCTTTTAGCCTAATTGTTGTGATAAACTTATTAAATAGGTAAGTATTAACTCTATTTGATAAGTTTTATTTGAATGCACTCTGCGTTAGCGGAGTGCAGCCTAAAGAATGGAACTGAGCGATTTGCACTAAGTTAAAAGTTAGTTTAATAAAGGGAAATTATACAATTAGTATTGATGTTTCCGAGACAGTTCCAAATATCAAATATGCATAACACGCAAGCAGGGGAACTATTATAATGGCCTTTACAAGTATATGGGGTGTGTTTGGAGCAATGGTTACCGCTGAAATTGTCATTTACAAAAAGTATCCGCGCTCGATGAGGCTTAACTTCTCGATCACCGAACTTTGTTTTGGTCACCAAATCGTCAATTTTAGTCCGATTTGGCTCATTTTTTGTGGGCATGCTCCACTTGAGCCATAGTTTGGGATAAAATAAAAAAATCTGGCACCGCGAACCATTTTGGACAAGTTTTTACCGATTTCCAAAAAAGTATCCGCGCTCGATGAGGCTTAACTTTTTCGATCACCGAACTTTGTTTTGGTCACCAAATCGTCAATTTTAGTCCGATTTGGCTCATTTTTTGTGGGCATGCTCCACTTGAGCCATAGTTTGGGATAAAATAAAAAAATCTGGCACCGCGAACCATTTTGGACAAGTTTTTACCGATTTCCAAAAAAGTATCCGCGCTCGATGAGGCTTAACTTTTTCGATCACCGAACTTTGTTTTGGTCACCAAATCGTCAATTTTAGGCCGATTTGGCTCATTTTTTGTGGGCATGCTCCACTTGAGCCATAGTTTGGGATAAAATAAAAAAATCTGGCACCGCGAACCATTTTGGACAAGTTTTTACCGATTTCCAAAAAAGTATCCGCGCTCGATGAGGCTTAACTTTTTCGATCACCGAACTTTGTTTTGGTCACCAAATCGTCAATTTTAGTCCGATTTGGCTCATTTTTTGTGGGCATGCTCCACTTGAGCCATAGTTTGGGATAAAATAAAAAAATCTGGCACCGCGAACCATTTTGGACAAGTTTTTACCGATTTCCAAAAAAGTATCCGCGCTCGATGAGGCTTAACTTTTTCGATCACCGAACTTTGTTTTGGTCACCAAATCGTCAATTTTAGTCCGATTTGGCTCATTTTTTGTGGGCATGCTCCACTTGAGCCATAGTTTGGGATAAAATAAAAAAATCTGGCACCGCGAACCATTTTGGACAAGTTTTTACCGATTTCCAAAAAAGTATCCGCGCTCGATGAGGCTTAACTTTTTCGATCACCGAACTTTGTTTTGGTCACCAAATCGTCAATTTTAGGCCGATTTGGCTCATTTTTTGTGGGCATGCTCCACTTGAGCCATAGTTTGGGATAAAATAAAAAAATCTGGCACCGCGAACCATTTTGGACAAGTTTTTACCGATTTCCAAAAAAGTATCCGCGCTCGATGAGGCTTAACTTTTTCGATCACCGAACTTTGTTTTGGTCACCAAATCGTCAATTTTAGTCCGATTTGGCTCATTTTTTGTGGGCATGCTCCACTTGAGCCATAGTTTGGGATAAAATAAAAAAATCTGGCACCGCGAACCATTTTGGACAAGTTTTTACCGATTTCCAAAAAAGTATCCGCGCTCGATGAGGCTTAACTTTTTCGATCACCGAACTTTGTTTTGGTCACCAAATCGTCAATTTTAGTCCGATTTGGCTCATTTTTTGTGGGCATGCTCCACTTGAGCCATAGTTTGGGATAAAATAAAAAAATCTGGCACCGCGAACCATTTTGGACAAGTTTTTACCGATTTCCAAAAAAGTATCCGCGCTCGATGAGGCTTAACTTTTTCGATCACCGAACTTTGTTTTGGTCACCAAATCGTCAATTTTAGTCCGATTTGGCTCATTTTTTGTGGGCATGCTCCACTTGAGCCATAGTTTGGGATAAAATAAAAAAATCTGGCACCGCGAACCATTTTGGACAAGTTTTTACCGATTTCCAAAAAAGTATCCGCGCTCGATGAGGCTTAACTTTTTCGATCACCGAACTTTGTTTTGGTCACCAAATCGTCAATTTTAGGCCGATTTGGCTCATTTTTTGTGGGCATGCTCCACTTGAGCCATAGTTTGGGATAAAATAAAAAAATCTGGCACCGCGAACCATTTTGGACAAGTTTTTACCGATTTCCAAAAAAGTATCCGCGCTCGATGAGGCTTAACTTTTTCGATCACCGAACTTTGTTTTGGTCACCAAATCGTCAATTTTAGTCCGATTTGGCTCATTTTTTGTGGGCATGCTCCACTTGAGCCATAGTTTGGGATAAAATAAAAAAATCTGGCACCGCGAACCATTTTGGACAAGTTTTTACCGATTTCCAAAAAAGTATCCGCGCTCGATGAGGCTTAACTTTTTCGATCACCGAACATTGTTTTGGTCACCAAATCGTCAATTTTAGTCCGATTTGGCTCATTTTTTGTGGGCATGCTCCACTTGAGCCATAGTTTGGGATAAAATAAAAAAATCTGGCACCGCGAACCATTTTGGACAAGTTTTTACCGATTTCCAAAAAAGTATCCGCGCTCGATGAGGCTTAACTTTTTCGATCACCGAACTTTGTTTTGGTCACCAAATCGTCAATTTTAGGCCGATTTGGCTCATTTTTTGTGGGCATGCTCCACTTGAGCCATAGTTTGGGATAAAATAAAAAAATCTGGCACCGCGAACCATTTTGGACAAGTTTTTACCGATTTCCAAAAAAGTATCCGCGCTCGATGAGGCTTAACTTTTTCGATCACCGAACTTTGTTTTGGTCACCAAATCGTCAATTTTAGTCCGATTTGGCTCATTTTTTGTGGGCATGCTCCACTTGAGCCATAGTTTGGGATAAAATAAAAAAATCTGGCACCGCGAACCATTTTGGACAAGTTTTTACCGATTTCCAAAAAAGTATCCGCGCTCGATGAGGCTTAACTTTTTCGATCACCGAACTTTGTTTTGGTCACCAAATCGTCAATTTTAGTCCGATTTGGCTCATTTTTTGTGGGCATGCTCCACTTGAGCCATAGTTTGGGATAAAATAAAAAAATCTGGCACCGCGAACCATTTTGGACAAGTTTTTACCGATTTCCAAAAAAGTATCCGCGCTCGATGAGGCTTAACTTTTTCGATCACCGAACTTTGTTTTGGTCACCAAATCGTCAATTTTAGTCCGATTTGGCTCATTTTTTGTGGGCATGCTCCACTTGAGCCATAGTTTGGGATAAAATAAAAAAATCTGGCACCGCGAACCATTTTGGACAAGTTTTTACCGATTTCCAAAAAAGTATCCGCGCTCGATGAGGCTTAACTTTTTCGATCACCGAACTTTGTTTTGGTCACCAAATCGTCAATTTTAGGCCGATTTGGCTCATTTTTTGTGGGCATGCTCCACTTGAGCCATAGTTTGGGATAAAATAAAAAAATCTGGCACCGCGAACGATTTTGGACAAGTTTTTACCGATTTCCAAAAAAGTATCCGCGCTCGATGAGGCTTAACTTTTTCGATCACCGAACTTTGTTTTGGTCACCAAATCGTCAATTTTAGTCCGATTTGGCTCATTTTTTGTGGGCATGCTCCACTTGAGCCATAGTTTGGGATAAAATAAAAAAATCTGGCACCGCGAACCATTTTGGACAAGTTTTTACCGATTTCCAAAAAAGTATCCGCGCTCGATGAGGCTTAACTTTTTCGATCACCGAACTTTGTTTTGGTCACCAAATCGTCAATTTTAGTCCGATTTGGCTCATTTTTTGTGGGCATGCTCCACTTGAGCCATAGTTTGGGATAAAATAAAAAAATCTGGCACCGCGAACCATTTTGGACAAGTTTTTACCGATTTCCAAAAAAGTATCCGCGCTCGATGAGGCTTAACTTTTTCGATCACCGAACTTTGTTTTGGTCACCAAATCGTCAATTTTAGGCCGATTTGGCTCATTTTTTGTGGGCATGCTCCACTTGAGCCATAGTTTGGGATAAAATAAAAAAATCTGGCACCGCGAACCATTTTGGACAAGTTTTTACCGATTTCCAAAAAAGTATCCGCGCTCGATGAGGCTTAACTTTTTCGATCACCGAACTTTGTTTTGGTCACCAAATCGTCAATTTTAGTCCGATTTGGCTCATTTTTTGTGGGCATGCTCCACTTGAGCCATAGTTTGGGATAAAATAAAAAAATCTGGCACCGCGAACCATTTTGGACAAGTTTTTACCGATTTCCAAAAAAGTATCCGCGCTCGATGAGGCTTAACTTTTTCGATCACCGAACTTTGTTTTGGTCACCAAATCGTCAATTTTAGTCCGATTTGGCTCATTTTTTGTTGGCATGCTCCACTTGAGCCATAGTTTGGGATAAAATAAAAAAATCTGGCACCGCGAACCATTTTGGACAAGTTTTTACCGATTTCCAAAAAAGTATCCGCGCTCGATGAGGCTTAACTTTTTCGATCACCGAACTTTGTTTTGGTCACCAAATCGTCAATTTTAGTCCGATTTGGCTCATTTTTTGTGGGCATCTCCACTTGAGCCATAGTTTGGGATAAAATAAAAAAATCTGGCACCGCGAACCATTTTGGACAAGTTTTTACCGATTTCCAAAAAAAGTATCCGCGCTCGATGAGGCTTAACTTTTTCGATCACCGAACTTTGTTTTGGTCACCAAATCGTCAATTTTAGTCCGATTTGGCTCATTTTTTGTGGGCATGCTCCACTTGAGCCATAGTTTGGGATAAAATAAAAAAATCTGGCACCGCGAACCATTTTGGACAAGTTTTTACCGATTTCCAAAAAAGTATCCGCGCTCGATGAGGCTTAACTTTTTCGATCACCGAACTTTGTTTTGGTCACCAAATCGTCAATTTTAGTCCGATTTGGCTCATTGTTTGTTGGCATGCTCCACTTGAGCCATAGTTTGGGATAAAATAAAAAAATCTGGCACTGCGAACCATTTTTGGACAAGTTTTTACCGATTTCCAAAAAAGTATCCGCGCTCGATGAGGCTTAACTTTTTCGATCACCGAACTTTGTTTTGGTCACCAAATCGTCAATTTTAGTCCGATTTGGCTCATTTTTTGTGGGCATGCTCCACTTGAGCCATAGTTTGGGATAAAATAAAAAAATCTGGCACCGCGAACCATTTTGGACAAGTTTTTACCGATTTCCAAAAAAGTATCCGCGCTCGATGAGGCTTAACTTTTTCGATCACCGAACTTTGTTTTGGTCACCAAATCGTCAATTTTAGTCCGATTTGGCTCATTTTTTGTGGGCATGCTCCACTTGAGCCATAGTTTGGGATAAAATAAAAAAATCTGGCACCGCGAACCATTTTGGACAAGTTTTTACCGATTTCCAAAAAAGTATCCGCGCTCGATGAGGCTTAACTTTTTCGATCACCGAACTTTGTTTTGGTCACCAAATCGTCAATTTTAGTCCGATTTGGCTCATTTTTTGTGGGCATGCTCCACTTGAGCCATAGTTTGGGATAAAATAAAAAAATCTGGCACCGCGAACCATTTTGGACAAGTTTTTACCGATTTCCAAAAAAGTATCCGCGCTCGATGAGGCTTAACTTTTTCGATCACCGAACTTTGTTTTGGTCACCAAATCGTCAATTTTAGTCCGATTTGGCTCATTTTTTGTGGGCATGCTCCACTTGAGCCATAGTTTGGGATAAAATAAAAAAATCTGGCACCGCGAACCATTTTGGACAAGTTTTTACCGATTTCCAAAAAAGTATCCGCGCTCGATGAGGCTTAACTTTTTCGATCACCGAACTTTGTTTTGGTCACCAAATCGTCAATTTTAGTCCGATTTGGCTCATTTTTTGTGGGCATGCTCCACTTGAGCCATAGTTTGGGATAAAATAAAAAAATCTGGCACCGCGAACCATTTTGGACAAGTTTTTACCGATTTCCAAAAAAGTATCCGCGCTCGATGAGGCTTAACTTTTTCGATCACCGAACTTTGTTTTGGTCACCAAATCGTCAATTTTAGGCCGATTTGGCTCATTTTTTGTGGGCATGCTCCACTTGAGCCATAGTTTGGGATAAAATAAAAAAATCTGGCACCGCGAACCATTTTGGACAAGTTTTTACCGATTTCCAAAAAAGTATCCGCGCTCGATGAGGCTTAACTTTTTTCGATCACCGAACTTTGTTTTGGTCACCAAATCGTCAATTTTAGTCCGATTTGGCTCATTTTTTGTGGGCATGCTCCACTTGAGCCATAGTTTGGGATAAAATAAAAAAATCTGGCACCGCGAACCATTTTGGACAAGTTTTTACAGATTTCCAAAAAAGTATCCGCGCTCGATGAGGCTTAACTTTTTCGATCACCGAACTTTGTTTTGGTCACCAAATCGTCAATTTTAGTCCGATTTGGCTCATTTTTTGTGGGCATGCTCCACTTGAGCCATAGTTTGGGATAAAATAAAAAAATCTGGCACCGCGAACCATTTTGGACAAGTTTTTACCGATTTCCAAAAAAGTATCCGCGCTCGATGAGGCTTAACTTTTTCGATCACCGAACTTTGTTTTGGTCACCAAATCGTCAATTTTAGTCCGATTTGGCTCATTTTTTGTGGGCATGCTCCACTTGAGCCATAGTTTGGGATAAAATAAAAAAATCTGGCACCGCGAACCATTTTGGACAAGTTTTTACCGATTTCCAAAAAAGTATCCGCGCTCGATGAGGCTTAACTTTTTCGATCACCGAACTTTGTTTTGGTCACCAAATCGTCAATTTTAGGCCGATTTGGCTCATTTTTTGTGGGCATGCTCCACTTGAGCCATAGTTTGGGATAAAATAAAAAAAATCTGGCACCGCGAACCATTTTGGACAAGTTTTTACCGATTTCCAAAAAAGTATCCGCGCTCGATGAGGCTTAACTTTTTCGATCACCGAACATTGTTTTGGTCACCAAATCGTCAATTTTAGTCCGATTTGGCTCATTTTTTGTGGGCATGCTCCACTTGAGCCATAGTTTGGGATAAAATAAAAAAATCTGGCACCGCGAACCATTTTGGACAAGTTTTTACCGATTTCCAAAAAAGTATCCGCGCTCGATGAGGCTTAACTTTTTCGATCACCGAACTTTGTTTTGGTCACCAAATCGTCAATTTTAGTCCGATTTGGCTCATTTTTTGTGGGCATGCTCCACTTGAGCCATAGTTTGGGATAAAATAAAAAAATCTGGCACCGCGAACCATTTTGGACAAGTTTTTACCGATTTCCAAAAAAGTATCCGCGCTCGATGAGGCTTAACTTTTTCGATCACCGAACTTTGTTTTGGTCACCAAATCGTCAATTTTAGGCCGATTTGGCTCATTTTTTGTGGGCATGCTCCACTTGAGCCATAGTTTGGGATAAAATAAAAAAATCTGGCACTGCGAACCATTTTGGACAAGTTTTTACCGATTTCCAAAAAAGTATCCGCGCTCGATGAGGCTTAACTTTTTCGATCACCGAACTTTGTTTTGGTCACCAAATCGTCAATTTTAGTCCGATTTGGCTCATTTTTTGTGGGCATGCTCCACTTGAGCCATAGTTTGGGATAAAATAAAAAAATCTGGCACCGCGAACCATTTTGGACAAGTTTTTACCGATTTCCAAAAAAGTATCCGCGCTCGATGAGGCTTAACTTTTTCGATCACCGAACTTTGTTTTGGTCACCAAATCGTCAATTTTAGTCCGATTTGGCTCATTTTTTGTGGGCATGCTCCACTTGAGCCATAGTTTGGGATAAAATAAAAAAATCTGGCACCGCGAACCATTTTGGACAAGTTTTTACCGATTTCCAAAAAAGTATCCGCGCTCGATGAGGCTTAACTTTTTCGATCACCGAACTTTGTTTTGGTCACCAAATCGTCAATTTTAGTCCGATTTGGCTCATTTTTTGTGGGCATGCTCCACTTGAGCCATAGTTTGGGATAAAATAAAAAAATCTGGCACCGCGAACCATTTTGGACAAGTTTTTACCGATTTCCAAAAAAGTATCCGCGCTCGATGAGGCTTAACTTTTTCGATCACCGAACTTTGTTTTGGTCACCAAATCGTCAATTTTAGGCCGATTTGGCTCATTTTTTGTGGGCATGCTCCACTTGAGCCATAGTTTGGGATAAAATAAAAAAATCTGGCACCGCGAACCATTTTGGACAAGTTTTTACCGATTTCCAAAAAAGTATCCGCGCTCGATGAGGCTTAACTTTTTCGATCACCGAACTTTGTTTTGGTCACCAAATCGTCAATTTTAGTCCGATTTGGCTCATTTTTTGTGGGCATGCTCCACTTGAGCCATAGTTTGGGATAAAATAAAAAAATCTGGCACCGCGAACCATTTTGGACAAGTTTTTACCGATTTCCAAAAAAGTATCCGCGCTCGATGAGGCTTAACTTTTTCGATCACCGAACTTTGTTTTGGTCACCAAATCGTCAATTTTAGTCCGATTTGGCTCATTTTTTGTGGGCATGCTCCACTTGAGCCATAGTTTGGGATAAAATAAAAAAATCTGGCACCGCGAACCATTTTGGACAAGTTTTTACCGATTTCCAAAAAAGTATCCGCGCTCGATGAGGCTTAACTTTTTCGATCACCGAACTTTGTTTTGGTCACCAAATCGTCAATTTTAGGCCGATTTGGCTCATTTTTTGTGGGCATGCTCCACTTGAGCCATAGTTTGGGATAAAATAAAAAAATCTGGCACCGCGAACCATTTTGGACAAGTTTTTACCGATTTCCAAAAAAGTATCCGCGCTCGATGAGGCTTAACTTTTTCGATCACCGAACTTTGTTTTGGTCACCAAATCGTCAATTTTAGTCCGATTTGGCTCATTTTTTGTGGGCATGCTCCACTTGAGCCATAGTTTGGGATAAAATAAAAAAATCTGGCACCGCGAACCATTTTGGACAAGTTTTTACCGATTTCCAAAAAAGTATCCGCGCTCGATGAGGCTTAACTTTTTCGATCACCGAACTTTGTTTTGGTCACCAAATCGTCAATTTTAGTCCGATTTGGCTCATTTTTTGTTGGCATGCTCCACTTGAGCCATAGTTTGGGATAAAATAAAAAAATCTGGCACCGCGAACCATTTTGGACAAGTTTTTACCGATTTCCAAAAAAGTATCCGCGCTCGATGAGGCTTAACTTTTTCGATCACCGAACTTTGTTTTGGTCACCAAATCGTCAATTTTAGTCCGATTTGGCTCATTTTTTGTGGGCATGCTCCACTTGAGCCATAGTTTGGGATAAAATAAAAAAATCTGGCACCGCGAACCATTTTGGACAAGTTTTTACCGATTTCCAAAAAAGTATCCGCGCTCGATGAGGCTTAACTTTTTCGATCACCGAACTTTGTTTTGGTCACCAAATCGTCAATTTTAGTCCGATTTGGCTCATTTTTTGTGGGCATGCTCCACTTGAGCCATAGTTTGGGATAAAATAAAAAAATCTGGCACCGCGAACCATTTTGGACAAGTTTTTACCGATTTCCAAAAAAGTATCCGCGCTCGATGAGGCTTAACTTTTTCGATCACCGAACTTTGTTTTGGTCACCAAATCGTCAATTTTAGTCCGATTTGGCTCATTGTTTGTTGGCATGCTCCACTTGAGCCATAGTTTGGGATAAAATAAAAAAATCTGGCACTGCGAACCATTTTGGACAAGTTTTTACCGATTTCCAAAAAAGTATCCGCGCTCGATGAGGCTTAACTTTTTCGATCACCGAACTTTGTTTTGGTCACCAAATCGTCAATTTTAGTCCGATTTGGCTCATTTTTTGTGGGCATGCTCCACTTGAGCCATAGTTTGGGATAAAATAAAAAAATCTGGCACCGCGAACCATTTTGGACAAGTTTTTACCGATTTCCAAAAAAAGTATCCGCGCTCGATGAGGCTTAACTTTTTCGATCACCGAACTTTGTTTTGGTCACCAAATCGTCAATTTTAGTCCGATTTGGCTCATTTTTTGTGGGCATGCTCCACTTGAGCCATAGTTTGGGATAAAATAAAAAAATCTGGCACCGCGAACCATTTTGGACAAGTTTTTACCGATTTCCAAAAAAGTATCCGCGCTCGATGAGGCTTAACTTTTTCGATCACCGAACTTTGTTTTGGTCACCAAATCGTCAATTTTAGTCCGATTTGGCTCATTTTTTGTTGGCATGCTCCACTTGAGCCATAGTTTGGGATAAAATAAAAAAATCTGGCACTGCGAACCATTTTGGACAAGTTTTTACCGATTTCCAAAAAAGTATCCGCGCTCGATGAGGCTTAACTTTTTCGATCACCGAACTTTGTTTTGGTCACCAAATCGTCAATTTTAGTCCGATTTGGCTCATTTTTTGTGGGCATGCTCCACTTGAGCCATAGTTTGGGATAAAATAAAAAAATCTGGCACCGCGAACCATTTTGGACAAGTTTTTACCGATTTCCAAAAAAGTATCCGCGCTCGATGAGGCTTAACTTTTTCGATCACCGAACTTTGTTTTGGTCACCAAATCGTCAATTTTAGTCCGATTTGGCTCATTTTTTGTGGGCATGCTCCACTTGAGCCATAGTTTGGGATAAAATAAAAAAATCTGGCACCGCGAACCATTTTGGACAAGTTTTTACCGATTTCCAAAAAAGTATCCGCGCTCGATGAGGCTTAACTTTTTCGATCACCGAACTTTGCTTTGGTCACCAAATCGTCAATTTTAGTCCGATTTGGCTCATTTTTTGTGGGCATGCTCCACTTGAGCCATAGTTTGGGATAAAATAAAAAAATCTGGCACCGCGAACCATTTTGGACAAGTTTTTACCGATTTCCAAAAAAGTATCCGCGCTCGATGAGGCTTAACTTTTTCGATCACCGAACTTTGTTTTGGTCACCAAATCGTCAATTTTAGTCCGATTTGGCTCATTTTTTGTGGGCATGCTCCACTTGAGCCATAGTTTGGGATAAAATAAAAAAATCTGGCACCGCGAACCATTTTGGACAAGTTTTTACCGATTTCCAAAAAAAGTATCCGCGCTCGATGAGGCTTTCGATCACCGAGGCTTTTTGAGGCTCTAAAATGTGTAAATATCGAATAAAAGTATTCTATGAGGTTTGAATACTCAAAAGAAAAAGCCTACAACACCTGGTGTTCCCAAGCGGTCACCCATCCAAGTACTAACCAGGCCCAATGTTGCTTAACTTCGGTGATCGGACGAGAACCGGTGCATTCAACATGGTATGGTCGTAGGCATTTGCGTAAGCGGGAGCGAATTTATATACAACAGTATTGTATTGTATTCTCATATTCATATACAGGATCACTTTAACTCGCCGCCTTGCGGTTTGCAAAATAGTCACTTAATACATGCAATTTTAGCCACGGTTGTGTTATAATTTATGCAATTCGTAGCCATACAGTGTATTATGACAAACGCGCAAACTTTTTGCTTCCAACCATCCACAATACAGTGGAACGGCCGCAAAACAAAGCACAGATGAATTGGGTACGAGGAACCTGTACAACCGGACATTGAACCGGAAGTATGACTTCAGTGGGTTTAGGCCGGTAATTGGGAAAATCAGTAGCCAGTTGCTTTTAGCCTAATTGTTGTGATAATCGAGAAGCTTCAATTACCTCCAGATGTCGAGCCTACCGGAACCATTACGCGAGAAAAGGAGAAACTGCCAGAAGGCGATTTCTTCACTGGCAAAGCATCGATGTTGCTAAACATTGAAAACGAAACAAGCGAAAACGAATTACGCGAATGGTCATTCAAGTCCGCTAGCGGAGAAAGGCGATTTGAATGGTTAGATATACCTTTCAACGCTCACACGCCAGCGCTGCATAGCTGCACGTTTTGTGAAGCAGAGAATAAACCGCACATAGGTCACGATATAGCTTGGTGCAGACTAAACAAATCCAAAAAAGCGGCTAACCAAGAGACAAAACAACGCACAAAATCAAATGAACAAAATTCGCCAAGGCGAGAATTGAACCACCAAAGTACCACAAGCCAAAGAGTACCAAGCCGAGAACCGAACCAGCGCGAGCAGAGATCACCAAGCCGGGAATCGAACCCCTGCGAAGAGTCCCCCCAAAATCCCCTCACAATTGACGAAAGCGAAGCTTTCAGCACTCCTGAGGCCGAGTTTTGGAAGCAAGCGACGACCGGACGACGAGGAGCAAAAAGAGACAACAACCACATCTCACCTATAGAGGCTCCTAGCAGATACGAGGTTCTGCGGAAACCTAGTAAACCTGATAAGAATATAAACGAAAGAGCTAAGCAAACTGAGCAAGACCATCCATCAATTTCATAAGATAACCTCACCTATATTTTATTTATGTTGAAATTATGGCTAGCTTTATTTCGTTTAATTGTCGGGGTTTAGGATCCCACTTAAAATTGTTAGAGCTTCTTTCCCAATTTAAGAACAAAATAAAAGAAAACAAATGTGTAATCGCACTTCAGGAAACAAAAATAGAAAGACTAAGTTCGAAACATCAAGCCGTTCTAACTCGTTACAAAATGCAATTCATTATTGAACCATCGGTCAATAAATCGGGTGGGCTCCTTTTACTTGTACCATATAATTGGACAATTGAACTAATAGGAAAAAACGCTTCATTTATCTTAATAAAGCATAATTTAACAAAAGAAGTTTTTGGAACAATATACCTGAACCCTTCACACCCAAGTACAGATATAATTTTATCCTTTGCCCAAATTGTCGAAAATTTTGCGAACGACTTCACAATATGGATAGGAGGAGACTTTAATGCAATTGATCCAATTGATGCTACATCTAAGGTTAGGGCGGGAGACAGAAGACTGAAAAGACATCAACAAATTAGCGATAGCTTTAATTCAATGGGATGCTTTGATGTTTTCAAACAACACAAAAAAAGACTTAAAACACATTTTGAAAAGAAAACTAATGAAGAATCTCGCATTGACTACATATTCAGTAACGAAATCGATTTAGTTGAAAGCGTCGCAACCATTAAAACACTTATAAGCGATCATTACATTCTACAATTAGACACATTCACAGAAAACCAAGATCCATGTTACATACAAAAGCGCTGGAAGTTAGGATACAACATTATCAATGATCCCAAAAATTCTCAAGAGATTTTCAGATTAATTACAAATGTTGTGCAAAATTTCAATGAAAGAGGACTAACAAACAATTATGATACCTTCAAAGCTAAGCTAAGAGATTGTCTAAGGTATCTTGACCTAAGAGATCAAAAAAAGAGAAGAGATTTATTGAAACAAAGCATTGAGAATGATAACACGCGAACAGCCCAAACCGAACGCTTGAAGGCGTCATTTCATTCAATAAAAAACTTCTATCTAGATCTGAATTGTGGAGACCCAAAGGCTCTCAAAAATCTCTTAAAGGACTTTAACAAAAATAAGAGCATTTCCGCAATTATAAATAGTAACGGTGAAGTAACAGAGGATATAGATGAAATAATAGACTCATTTACAGAATACTATAGTAACCTATATGGGAAAGAAGCTCAAAAGTCTGATAAGATAGAGATGCAAAACAAAATCATCAAACACTTTTCTAAAACTAATAACAAACTAATCGTGAAAGCGAAAAAGCATTTCGAGTCAGATGAATTTAAAGAACAAGAGGTTAGATCTGCTATTCAGAAACTTAATAGCCACAGCGCACCGGGATCTGATGGTTTTACATCTGACTTATACAAAAGAAACATTGACCTATTTGCTCCAGAACTCACTAAGCTCTTTAACTCAATAGCTGAAAAGAAAAAAGTGCCTGGTTCGTTTTGCATCTCTATTATAAAGATGCTACCTAAACTTAACTCACTGTGTACTGTTGACAACTTCAGACCGATAAGCTTGCTTAATACCGATCTTAAAATTTTATCACATGTTCTAGCGTCTAGACTCAGAAAGCCTTTGAATACTCTTATAAAGAAACACCAATTTGCTTACCTCCCAAACCGCATTATCAATACGGCTATCCTGCTAGCTCGTCTGGCTAAGGAAAAGTTAGGCAGATCAAACTGCATGATCTCTATTGATTTCAGTAAAGCCTTCGATAGACTTGGCAGAGATTAATTTTTGAAACTATTAAATGAGATAGGCTGCCCTCTCATACTGACGAAAACAATTGAAAGCTTGTATAGAGAGACTAAAGCATGTATTGAAGTCAATGATCAGCTCTCAAGTTTCATTCAAATTGAGAACGGTATTAAGCAAGGTTGTCCACTTTCTGCTCTCCTCTTCATTCTAGGTATAGAGCCGCTTCTTCAATCTATGCGTAGAAACACTAAGATAAAAACAAATCAAAAGTTAAAGCTAATTGCATACGCTGATGACATCACAGTTTTTACCAAAACTGCGTGCATAAAACAAGTTTTAGATGAAGTTGAGAGTTTCAACTACGCATCTGGACTTCAACTCAATTTACAAAAAACCAAAGTGCTTATGAAAGGCGAAAACGATCTAACCATAACAAAGGTAGATGAATTAAAAATTTTAGGAATAGTGATTAAATTAAATGAAAACAAAGCTCATGCAAAAGCAAACTTAAGAAGAATTGCCTCTGAAAGCTCAAAATATAGCCTAAAATCGATGACATTACGTGCCAGATGCATTAATATTTCAACGTTTGTGCGAAGTAAGCTGATTTACCAGTTTCGACACATAGACCTTAAAAAGACATTCATAGACGAAGTAGAAATGATGATGATTCATTCCTTGTGGAATAAACAAAAACATTCTCTGAACAAAAATCTGCTTTATTATTCTACTAAGAAAGGCGGCGTTGGTTTTAACAATTTGAAAACACAAATATTGGCGTGTAAACTGATAGATCTGGCGAAAACAGCTAAAACTATTAACAATATAGCAACGATTCTCAAATCCAAACTTTACAAAGATTTTCTAAAATTTGCAAAAGAGATAGGGCTTTCCAAGATGTCAATTACAAAGGATAGCTGCACTATAGATTATTTGAATAAGACTATCGACATTACAAACATGTCGCAGGCAAAACTCCATCATATTTTAACAGCGCACTCAGAAGTTAATGGGAGAATTGAGGAAAGAATTCGAGCCTTTTGTGACTCAATAGATCAGGAGTTTTCAAATACATTGCTTACCTTCGTGAAAAACATTTGGAAAATAAAAACATTGACACCGCTAGATAAAAACGTCCTCTATCTGCTATTTTTGAACAGTTACTCGGAGAAACCAAAAAAATGGTTGAACAAAATTACAAACCACCCATTATGCTACTCGTGTGAAAAAGAATTTGAAACGTTTAAACACCTATTCTACGAATGTTCAACTGATGAAACGATTAGATCAAAACTACCCATGACTGATATAAACAAGCTAATTGAAGATAGAAATACGCTAGGTCTAAAATTCTTAGTTGCTAAATTAATTTCATCCTGGGCAGAAGAGGAGAGTAGTTATATGACTAAACTGTACTTTATTGTAAATATTGATTAATTATTTATAAACTGTATACTGCATTGTTAATATGATTAACTTGTAATAAATTTTTGAAGCCTAATTGTTGTGATAAACTTATTAAATAGGTAAGTATTAACTCTATTTGATAAGTTTTATTTGAATGCACTCTGCGTTAGCGGAGTGCAGCCTAAAGAATGGAACTGAGCGATTTGCACTAACTTAAAAGTTAGTTTAATAAAAGGAAATTATACAATTAGTATTGATGTTTCCGAGACAGTTCCAAATATCAAATATGCATAATACGCAAGCAGGGGAACTATTATAATGGCCTTTACAAGTATATGGGGTGTGTTTGGTGCAATGGTTACCGCTGAAATTGTCATTTACAAAAAGTATCCGCGCTCGATGGGGCTTAACTTTTTCGATCACCGAACTTTGTTTTGGTCACCAAATCGTCAATTTTAGTCCGATTTGGCTCATTTTTTGTTGGCATGCTCCACTTGAGCCATAGTTTGGGATAAAATAAAAAAATCTGGCACCGCGAAACATTTTGGACAAGTTTTTACCGATTTCCAAAAAAGTATCCGCGCTCGATGAGGCTTAACTTTTTCGATCACCGAACTTTGTTTTGGTCACCAAATCGTCAATTTTAGTCCGATTTGGCTCATTTTTTGTTGGCATGCTCCACTTGAGCCATAGTTTGGGATAAAATAAAAAAATCTGGCACCGCGAACCATTTTGGACAAGTTTTTACCGATTTCCAAAAAAGTATCCGCGCTCGATGAGGCTTAACTTTTTCGATCACCGAACTTTGTTTTGGTCACCAAATCGTCAATTTTAGTCCGATTTGGCTCATTTTTTGTTGGCATGCTCCACTTGAGCCATAGTTTGGGATAAAATAAAAAAATCTGGCACCGCGAACCATTTTGGACAAGTTTTTACCGATTTCCAAAAAAGTATCCGCGCTCGATGAGGCTTAACTTTTTCGATCACCGAACTTTGTTTTGGTCACCAAATCGTCAATTTTAGTCCGATTTGGCTCATTTTTTGTGGGCATGCTCCACTTGAGCCATAGTTTGGGATAAAATAAAAAAATCTGGCACCGCGAACCATTTTGGACAAGTTTTTACCGATTTCCAAAAAAGTATCCGCGCTCGATGAGGCTTAACTTTTTCGATCACCGAACTTTGTTTTGGTCACCAAATCGTCAATTTTAGTCCAATTTGGCTCATTTTTTGTGGGCATGCTCCACTTGAGCCATAGTTTGGGATAAAATAAAAAAATCTGGCACCGCGAACCATTTTGGACAAGTTTTTACCGATTTCCAAAAAAGTATCCGCGCTCGATGAGGCTTAACTTTTTCGATCACCGAACTTTGTTTTGGTCACCAAATCGTCAATTTTAGTCCGATTTGGCTCATTTTTTGTTGGCATGCTCCACTTGAGCCATAATTTGAGATAAAATAAAAAATCTGGCACCGCGAACCATTTTGGACAAGTTTTTACCGATTTCCAAAAAAGTATCCGCGCTCGATGAGGCTTAACTTTTTCGATCACCGAACTTTGTTTTGGTCACCAAATCGTCAATTTTAGTCCGATTTGGCTCATTTTTTGTGGGCATGCTCCACTTGAGCCATAGTTTGGGATAAAATAAAAAAATCTGGCACCGCGAACCATTTTGGACAAGTTTTTACCGATTTCCAAAAAAGTATCCGCGCTCGATGAGGCTTAACTTTTTCGATCACCGAACTTTGTTTTGGTCACCAAATCGTCAATTTTAGTCCGATTTGGCTCATTTTTTGTGGGCATGCTCCACTTGAGCCATAGTTTGGGATAAAATAAAAAAATCTGGCACCGCGAACCATTTTGGACAAGTTTTTACCGATTTCCAAAAAAGTATCCGCGCTCGATGAGGCTTAACTTTTTCGATCACCGAACTTTGTTTTGGTCACCAAATCGTCAATTTTAGTCCGATTTGGCTCATTTTTTGTTGGCATGCTCCACTTGAGCCATAGTTTGGGATAAAATAAAAAAATCTGGCACTGCGAACCATTTTGGACAAGTTTTTACCGATTTCCAAAAAAGTATCCGCGCTCGATGAGGCTTAACTTTTTCGATCACCGAACTTTGTTTTGGTCACGAAATCGTCAATTTTAGTCCGATTTGGCTCATTTTTTGTGGGCATGCTCCATTTGAGCCATAGTTTGGGATAAAATAAAAAAATCTGGCACCGCGAACCATTTTGGACAAGTTTTTACCGATTTCCAAAAAAAAGTATCCGCGCTCGATGAGGCTTAACTTTTTCGATCACCGAGGCTTTTTGAGGCTCTAAAATGTGTAAATATCGAATAAAAGTATTCTATGAGGTTTGAATACTCAAAAGAAAAAGCCTACAACACCTGGTGTTCCCAAGCGGTCACCCATCCAAGTACTAACCAGGCCCAATGTTGCTTAAATTCGGTGATCGGACGAGAACCGGTGCATTCAACATGGTATGGTCGTAGGCATTTGCGTAAGCGGGAGCGAATTTATATACAACAGTATTGTATTGTAGTCTCATATTCATATACAGGATCACTTTAACTCGCCGCCTTGCGGTTTGCAAAATAGTCACTTAATACATGCAATTTTAGCCACGGTTGTGTTATAATTTATGCAATTCGTAGCCATACAGTGTATTATGACAAACGCGCAAACTTTTTGCTTCCAACCATCCACAATACAGTGGAACGGCCGCAAAACAAAGCACAGATGAATTGGGTACTAGGAACCTGTACAACCGGACATTGAACCGGAAGTATGACTTCAGTGGGTTTAGGCCGGTAATTGGGAAAATCAGTAGCCAGTTGCTTTTAGCCTAATTGTTGTGATAAACTTATTAAATAGGTAAGTATTAACTCTATTTGATAAGTTTTATTTGAATGCACTCTGCGTTAGCCGAGTGCAGCCTAAAGAATGGAACTGAGCGATTTGCACTAACTTAAAAGTTAGTTTAATAAAGGGAAATTATACAATTAGTATTGATGTTTCCGAGACAGTTCCAAATATCAAATATGCATAATACGCAAGCAGGGGAACTATTATAATGGCCTTTACAAGTATATGGGGTGTGTTTGGAGCAATGGTTACCGCTGAAATTGTCATTTACAAAAAGTATCCGCGCTCGATGAGGCTTAACTTTTTCGATCACCGAACTTTGTTTTGGTCACCAAATCGTCAATTTTAGTCCGATTTGGCTCATTTTTTGTGGGCATGCTCCACTTGAGCCATAGTTTGGGATAAAATAAAAAAATCTGGCACCGCGAACCATTTTGGACAAGTTTTTACCGATTTCCAAAAAAGTATCCGCGCTCGATGAGGCTTAACTTTTTCGATCACCGAACTTTGTTTTGGTCACCAAATCGTCAATTTTAGTCCGATTTGGCTCATTTTTTGTTGGCATGCTCCACTTGAGCCATAGTTTGGGATAAAATAAAAAAATCTGGCACCGCGAACCATTTTGGACAAGTTTTTACCGATTTCCAAAAAAGTATCCGCGCTCGATGAGGCTTAACTTTTTCGATCACCGAACTTTGTTTTGGTCACCAAATCGTCAATTTTAGTCCGATTTGGCTCATTTTTTGTGGGCATGCTCCACTTGAGCCATAGTTTGGGATAAAATAAAAAAATCTGGCACCGCGAACCATTTTGGACAAGTTTTTACCGATTTCCAAAAAAGTATCCGCGCTCGATGAGGCTTAACTTTTTCGATCACCGAACTTTGTTTTGGTCACCAAATCGTCAATTTTAGTCCGATTTGGCTCATTTTTTGTTGGCATGCTCCACTTGAGCCATAGTTTGGGATAAAATAAAAAAATCTGGCACCGCGAACCATTTTGGACAAGTTTTTACCGATTTCCAAAAAAGTATCCGCGCTCGATGAGGCTTAACTTTTTCGATCACCGAACTTTGTTTTGGTCACCAAATCGTCAATTTTAGTCCGATTTGGCTCATTTTTTGTGGGCATGCTCCACTTGAGCCATAGTTTGGGATAAAATAAAAAAATCTGGCACCGCGAACCATTTTGGACAAGTTTTTACCGATTTCCAAAAAAGTATCCGCGCTCGATGAGGCTTAACTTTTTCGATCACCGAACTTTGTTTTGGTCACCAAATCGTCAATTTTAGTCCGATTTGGCTCATTTTTTGTGGGCATGCTCCACTTGAGCCATAATTTGGGATAAAATAAAAAAATCTGGCACCGCGAACCATTTTGGACAAGTTTTTTACCGATTTCCAAAAAAGTATCCGCGCTCGATGAGGCTTAACTTTTTCGATCACCGAACTTTGTTTTGGTCACCAAATCGTCAATTTTAGTCCGATTTGGCTCATTTTTTGTTGGCATGCTCCACTTGAGCCATAGTTTGGGATAAAATAAAAAAATCTGGCACCGCGAACCATTTTGGACAAGTTTTTACCGATTTCCAAAAAAGTATCCGCGCTCGATGAGGCTTAACTTTTTCGATCACCGAACTTTGTTTTGGTCACCAAATCGTCAATTTTAGTCCGATTTGGCTCATTTTTTGTGGGCATGCTCCACTTGAGCCATAGTTTGGGATAAAATAAAAAAATCGGGCACCGCGAACCATTTTGGACAAGTTTTTACCGATTTCCAAAAAAGTATCCGCGCTCGATGAGGCTTAACTTTTTCGATCACCGAACTTTGTTTTGGTCACCAAATCGTCAATTTTAGTCCGATTTGGCTCATTTTTTGTGGGCATGCTCCACTTGAGCCATAATTTGGGATAAAATAAAAAAATCTGGCACCGCGAACCATTTTGGACAAGTTTTTACCGATTTCCAAAAAAGTATCCGCGCTCGATGAGGCTTAACTTTTTCGATCACCGAACTTTGTTTTGGTCACCAAATCGTCAATTTTAGTCCGATTTGGCTCATTTTTTGTGGGCATGCTCCACTTGAGCCATAGTTTGGGATAAAATAAAAAAATCTGGCACCGCGAACCATTTTGGACAAGTTTTTACCGATTTCCAAAAAAGTATCCGCGCTCGATGAGGCTTAACTTTTTCGATCACCGAACTTTGTTTTGGTCACCAAATCGTCAATTTTAGTCCGATTTGGCTCATTTTTTGTGGGCATGCTCCACTTGAGCCATAATTTGGGATAAAATAAAAAAATCTGGCACCGCGAACCATTTTGGACAAGTTTTTACCGATTTCCAAAAAAGTATCCGCGCTCGATGAGGCTTAACTTTTTCGATCACCGAGGCTTTTTGAGGCTCTAAAATGTGTAAATATCGAATAAAAGTATTCTATGAGGTTTGAATACTCAAAAGAAAAAGCCTACAACACCTGGTGTTCCCAAGCGGTCACCCATCCAAGTACTAACCAGGCCCAATGTTGCTTAACTTCGGTGATCGGACGAGAACCGGTGCATTCAACATGGTATGGTCGTAGGCATTTGCGTAAGCGGGAGCGAATTTATATACAACAGTATTGTATTGTAGTCTCATATTCATATACAGGATCACTTTAACTCGCCGCCTTGCGGTTTGCAAAATAGTCACTTAATACATGCAATTTTAGCCACGGTTGTGTTATAATTTATGCAATTCGTAGCCATACAGTGTATTATGACAAACGCGCAAACTTTTTGCTTCCAACCATCCACAATACAGTGGAACGGCCGCAAAACAAAGCACAGATGAATTGGGTACGAGGAACCTGTACAACCGGACATTGAACCGGAAGTATGACTTCAGTGGGTTTAGGCCGGTAATTGGGAAAATCATTAGCCAGTTGCTTTTAGCCTAATTGTTGTGATAAACTTATTAAATAGGTAAGTATTAACTCTATTTGATAAGTTTTATTTGAATGCACTCTGCGTTAGCGGAGTGCAGCCTAAAGAATGGAACTGAGCGATTTGCACAACTTAAAAGTTAGTTTAATAAAGGGAAATTATACAATTAGTATTGATGTTTCCGAGACAGTTCCAAATATCAAATATGCATAATACGCAAGCAGGGGAACTATTATAATGGCCTTTACAAGTATATGGGGTGTGTTTGGAGCAATGGTTACCGCTGAAATTGTCATTTACAAAAAGTATCCGCGCTCGATGAGGCTTAACTTTTTCGATCACCGAACTTTGTTTTGGTCACCAAATCGTCAATTTTAGTCCGATTTGGCTCTTTTTTTGTTGGCATGCTCCACTTGAGCCATAGTTTGGGATAAAATAAAAAATCTGGCACCGCGAACCATTTTGGACAAGTTTTTACCGATTTCCAAAAAAGTATCCGCGCTCGATGAGGCTTAACTTTTTCGATCACCGAACTTTGTTTTGGTCACCAAATCGTCAATTTTAGTCCGATTTGGCTCATTTTTTGTTGGCATGCTCCACTTGAGCCAAAGTTTTGGGATAAAATAAAAAAATCTGGCACCGCGAACCATTTTGGACAAGTTTTTACCGATTTCCAAAAAAGTATCCGCGCTCGATGAGGCTTAACTTTTTCGATCACCGAACTTTGTTTTGGTCACCAAATCGTCAATTTTAGTCCGATTTTGCTCATTTTTTGTGGGCATGCTCCACTTGAGCCATAGTTTGGGATAAAATAAAAAAAATTTGGCACCGCGAACCATTTTGGACAAGTTTTTACCGATTTCCAAAAAAGTATCCGCGCTCGATGAGGCTTAACTTTTTCGATCACCGAACTTTGTTTTGGTCACCAAATCGTCAATTTTAGTCCCATTTGGCTCATTTTTTGTGGGCATGCTCCACTTGAGCCATAATTTGGGATAAAATAAAAAAATCTGGCACCGCGAACCATTTTGGACAAGTTTTTACCGATTTCCAAAAAAGTATCCGCGCTCGATGAGGCTTAACTTTTTCGATCACCGAGGCTTTTTGAGGCTCTAAAATGTGTAAATATCGAATAAAAGTATTCTATGAGGTTTGAATACTCAAAAGAAAAAGCCTACAACACCTGGTGTTCCCAAGCGGTCACCCATCCAAGTACTAACCAGGCCCAATGTTGCTTAACTTCGGTGATCGGACGAGAACCGGTGCATTCAACATGGTATGGTCGTAGGCATTTGCGTAAGCGGGAGCGAATTTATATACAACAGTATTGTATTGTAGTCTCATATTCATATACAGGATCACTTTAACTCGCCGCCTTGCGGTTTGCAAAATAGTCACTTAATACATGCAATTTTAGCCACGGTTGTGTTATAATTTATGCAATTCGTAGCCATACAGTGTATTATGACAAACGCGCAAACTTTTTGCTTCCAACCATCCACAATACAGTGGAACGGCCGCAAAACAAAGCACAGATGAATTGGGTACGAGGAACCTGTACAACCGGACATTGAACCGGAAGTATGACTTCAGTGGGTTTAGGCCGGTAATTGGGAAAATCAGTAGCCAGTTGCTTTTAGCCTAATTGTTGTGATAAACTTATTAAATAGGTAAGTATTAAGTCTATTTGATAAGTTTTATTTGAATGCACTCTGCGTTAGCGGAGTGCAGCCTAAAGAATGGAACTGAGCGATTTGCACAACTTAAAAGTTAGTTTAATAAAGGGAAATTATACAATTAGTATTGATGTTTCCGAGACAGTTCCAAATATCAAATATGCATAATACGCAAGCAGGGGAACTATTATAATGGCCTTTACAAGTATATGGGGTGTGTTTGGAGCAATGGTTACCGCTGAAATTGTCATTTACAAAAAGTATCCGCGCTCGATGAGGCTTAACTTTTTCGATCACCGAACTTTGTTTTGGTCACCAAATCGTCAATTTTAGTCTAATTTGGCTCATTTTTTGTTGGCATGCTCCACTTGAGCCATAGTTTGGGATAAAATAAAAAATCTGTCACCGCGAACCATTTTGGACAAGTTTTTACCGATTTCCAAAAAAGTATCCGCGCTCGATGAGGCTTAACTTTTTCGATCACCGAACTTTGTTTTGGTCACCAAATCGTCAATTTTAGTCCGATTTGGCTCATTTTTTGTTGGCATGCTCCACTTGAGCCATAGTTTGGGATAAAATAAAAAAATCTGGCACCGCGAACCATTTTGGACAAGTTTTTACCGATTTCCAAAAAAGTATCCGCGCTCGATGAGGCTTAACTTTTTCGATCACCGAACTTTGTTTTGGTCACCAAATCGTCAATTTTAGTCCGATTTTGCTCATTTTTTGTGGGCATGCTCCACTTGAGCCATAGTTTGGGATAAAATAAAAAAAATCTGGCACCGCGAACCATTTTGGACAAGTTTTTACCGATTTCCAAAAAAGTATCCGCGCTCGATGAGGCTTAACTTTTTCGATCACCGAACTTTGTTTTGGTCACCAAATCGTCAATTTTAGTCCGATTTGGCTCATTTTTTGTGGGCATGCTCCACTTGAGCCATAATTTGGGATAAAATAAAAAAATCTGGCACCGCGAACCATTTTGGACAAGTTTTTACCGATTTCCAAAAAAGTATCCGCGCTCGATGAGGCTTAACTTTTTCGATCACCGAGGCTTTTTGAGGCTCTAAAATGTGTAAATATCGAATAAAAGTATTCTATGAGGTTTGAATACTCAAAAGAAAAAGCCTACAACACCTGGTGTTCCCAAGCGGTCACCCATCCAAGTACTAACCAGGCCCAATGTTGCTTAACTTCGGTGATCGGACGAGAACCGGTGCATTCAACATGGTATGGTCGTAGGCATTTGCGTAAGCGGGAGCGAATTTATATACAACAGTATTGTATTGTAGTCTCATATTCATATACAGGATCACTTTAACTCGCCGCCTTGCGGTTTGCAAAATAGTCACTTAATACATGCAATTTTAGCCACGGTTGTGTTATAATTTATGCAATTCGTAGCCATACAGTGTATTATGACAAACGCGCAAACTTTTTGCTTCCAACCATCCACAATACAGTGGAACGGCCGCAAAACAAAGCACAGATGAATTGGGTACGAGGAACCTGTACAACCGGACATTGAACCGGAAGTATGACTTCAGTGGGTTTAGGCCGGTAATTGGGAAAATCAGTAGCCAGTTGCTTTTAGCCTAATTGTTGTGATAAACTTATTAAATAGGTAAGTATTAACTCTATTTGATAAGTTTTATTTGAATGCACTCTGCGTTAGCGGAGTGCAGCCTAAAGAATGGAACTGAGCGATTTGCACAACTTAAAAGTTAGTTTAATAAAGGGAAATTATACAATTAGTATTGATGTTTCCGAGACAGTTCCAAATATCAAATATGCATAATACGCAAGCAGGGGAACTATTATAATGGCCTTTACAAGTATATGGGGTGTGTTTGGAGCAATGGTTACCGCTGAAATTTTCATTTACAAAAAGTATCCGCGCTCGATGAGGCTTAACTTTTTCGATCACCGAACTTTGTTTTGGTCACCAAATCGTCAATTTTAGTCCGATTTGGCTCATTTTTTGTTGGCATGCTCCAGTTGAGCCATAGCTGGGATAAAATAAAAAAATCTGGCACTGCGAACCATTTTGGACAAGTTTTTACCGATTTCCAAAAAAGTATCCGCGCTCGATGAGGCTTAACTTTTTCGATCACCGAACTTTGTTTTGGTCACCAAATCGTCAATTTTAGTCCGATTTGGCTCATTTTTTGTGGGCATGCTCCACTTGAGCCATAGTTTGGGATAAAATAAAAAAATCTGGCACCGCGAACCATTTTGGACAAGTTTTTACCGATTTCCAAAAAAGTATCCGCGCTCGATGAGGCTTAACTTTTTCGATCACCGAACTTTGTTTTGGTCACCAAATCGTCAATTTTAGTCCGATTTGGCTCATTTTTTGTGGGCATGCTCCACTTGAGCCATAGTTTGGGATAAAATAAAAAAATCTGGCACTGCGAACCATTTTGGACAAGTTTTTACCGATTTCCAAAAAAGTATCCGCGCTCGATGAGGCTTAACTTTTTCGATCACCGAACTTTGTTTTGGTCACCAAATCGTCAATTTTAGTCCGATTTGGCTCATTTTTTGTGGGCATGCTCCACTTGAGCCATAGTTTG
Source organism: Convolutriloba macropyga (assembly GCF_964194025.1). Taxonomy (NCBI): domain Eukaryota; kingdom Metazoa; phylum Xenacoelomorpha; order Acoela; family Convolutidae; genus Convolutriloba; species Convolutriloba macropyga. The sequence goes on along the minus strand of NC_134476.1, from coordinate 23,279,901 downwards.
GGATAAAATAAAAAAATCTGGCACCGCGAACCATTTTGGACAAGTTTTTACCGATTTCCAAAAAAGTATCCGCGCTCGATGAGGCTTAACTTTTTCGATCACCGAACTTTGTTTTGGTCACCAAATCGTCAATTTTAGTCCGATTTTGCTCATTTTTTGTGGGCATGCTCCACTTGAGCCATAGTTTGGGATAAAATAAAAAAAATCTGGCACCGCGAACCTTTTTGGACAAGTTTTTACCGATTTCCAAAAAAGTATCCGCGCTCGATGAGGCTTAACTTTTTCGATCACCGAACTTTGTTTTGGTCACCAAATCGTCAATTTTAGTCCGATTTGGCTCATTTTTTGTGGGCATGCTCCACTTGAGCCATAATTTGGGATAAAATAAAAAAATCTGGCACCGCGAACCATTTTGGACAAGTTTTTACCGATTTCCAAAAAAGTATCCGCGCTCGATGAGGCTTAACTTTTTCGATCACCGAGGCTTTTTGAGGCTCTAAAATGTGTAAATATCGAATAAAAGTATTCTATGAGGTTTGAATACTCAAAAGAAAAAGCCTACAACACCTGGTGTTCCCAAGCGGTCACCCATCCAAGTACTAACCAGGCCCAATGTTGCTTAACTTCGGTGATCGGACGAGAACCGGTGCATTCAACATGGTATGGTCGTAGGCATTTGCGTAAGCGGGAGCGAATTTATATACAACAGTATTGTATTGTAGTCTCATATTCATATACAGGATCACTTTAACTCGCCGCCTTGCGGTTTGCAAAATAGTCACTTAATACATGCAATTTTAGCCACGGTTGTGTTATAATTTATGCAATTCGTAGCCATACAGTGTATTATGACAAACGCGCAAACTTTTTGCTTCCAACCATCCACAATACAGTGGAACGGCCGCAAAACAAAGCACAGATGAATTGGGTACGAGGAACCTGTACAACCGGACATTGAACCGGAAGTATGACTTCAGTGGGTTTAGGCCGGTAATTGGGAAAATCAGTAGCCAGTTGCTTTTAGCCTAATTGTTGTGATAAACTTATTAAATAGGTAAGTATTAAGTCTATTTGATAAGTTTTATTTGAATGCACTCTGCGTTAGCGGAGTGCAGCCTAAAGAAGGGAACTGAGCGATTTGCACAACTTAAAAGTTAGTTTAATAAAGGGAAATTATACAATTAGTATTGATGTTTCCGAGACAGTTCCAAATATCAAATATGCATAATACGCAAGCAGGGGAACTATTATAATGGCCTTTACAAGTATATGGGGTGTGTTTGGAGCAATGGTTACCGCTGAAATTGTCATTTACAAAAAGTATCCGCGCTCGATGAGGCTTAACTTTTTCGATCACCGAACTTTGTTTTGGTCACCAAATCGTCAATTTTAGTCCGATTTGGCTCATTTTTTGTTGGCATGCTCCAGTTGAGCCATAGTTTGGGATAAAATAAAAAAATCTGGCACTGCGAACCATTTTGGACAAGTTTTTACCGATTTCCAAAAAAGTATCCGCGCTCGATGAGGCTTAACTTTTTCGATCACCGAACTTTGTTTTGGTCACCAAATCGTCAATTTTAGTCCGATTTGGCTCATTTTTTGTGGGCATGCTCCACTTGAGCCATAGTTTGGGATAAAATAAAAAAATCTGGCACCGCGAACCATTTTGGACAAGTTTTTACCGATTTCCAAAAAAGTATCCGCGCTCGATGAGGCTTAACTTTTTCGATCACCGAACTTTGTTTTGGTCACCAAATCGTCAATTTTAGTCCGATTTGGCTCATTTTTTGTGGGCATGCTCCACTTGAGCCATAGTTTGGGATAAAATAAAAAAATCTGGCACTGCGAACCATTTTGGACAAGTTTTTACCGATTTCCAAAAAAGTATCCGCGCTCGATGAGGCTTAACTTTTTCGATCACCGAACTTTGTTTTGGTCACCAAATCGTCAATTTTAGTCCGATTTGGCTCATTTTTTGTGGGCATGCTCCACTTGAGCCATAGTTTGGGATAAAATAAAAAAATCTGGCACCGCGAACCATTTTGGACAAGTTTTTACCGATTTCCAAAAAAGTATCCGCGCTCGATGAGGCTTAACTTTTTCGATCACCGAACTTTGTTTTGGTCACCAAATCGTCAATTTTAGTCCGATTTGGCTCATTTTTTGTGGGCATGCTCCACTTGAGCCATAGTTTGGGATAAAATAAAAAAATCTGGCACCGCGAACCATTTTGGACAAGTTTTTACCGATTTCCAAAAAAGTATCCGCGCTCGATGAGGCTTAACTTTTTCGATCACCGAACTTTGTTTTGGTCACCAAATCGTCAATTTTAGTCCGATTTGGCTCATTTTTTGTGGGCATGCTCCACTTGAGCCATAGTTTGGGATAAAATAAAAAAATCTGGCACCGCGAACCATTTTGGACAAGTTTTTACCGATTTCCAAAAAAGTATCCGCGCTCGATGAGGCTTAACTTTTTCGATCACCGAACTTTGTTTTGGTCACCAAATCGTCAATTTTAGTCCGATTTTGCTCATTTTTTGTGGGCATGCTCCACTTGAGCCATAATTTGGGATAAAATAAAAAAATCTGGCACCGCGAACCATTTTGGACAGGTTTTTACCGATTTCCAAAAAAGTATCCGCGCTCGATGAGGCTTAACTTTTTCGATCACCGAACTTTGTTTTAGTCACCAAATCGTCAATTTTAGTCCGATTTGGCTCATTTTTTGTGGGCATGCTCCACTTGAGCCATAGTTTGGGATAAAATAAAAAAATCTGGCACCGCGAACCATTTTGGACAAGTTTTTACCGATTTCCAAAAAAGTATCCGCGCTCGATGAGGCTTAACTTTTTCGATCACCGAGGCTTTTTGAGGCTCTAAAATGTGTAAATATCGAATAAAAGTATTCTATGAGGTTTGAATACTCAAAAGAAAAAGCCTACAACACCTGGTGTTCCCAAGCGGTCACCCATCCAAGTACTAACCAGGCCCAATGTTGCTTAACTTCGGTGATCGGACGAGAACCGGTGCATTCAACATGGTATGGTCGTAGGCATTTGCGTAAGCGGGAGCGAATTTATATACAACAGTATTGTATTGTAGTCTCATATTCATATACAGGATCACTTTAACTCGCCGCCTTGCGGTTTGCAAAATAGTCACTTAATACATGCAATTTTAGCCACGGTTGTGTTATAATTTATGCAATTCGTAGCCATACAGTGTATTATGACAAACGCGCAAACTTTTTGCTTCCAACCATCCACAATACAGTGGAACGGCCGCAAAACAAAGCACAGATGAATTGGGTACGAGGAACCTGTACAACCGGACATTGAACCGGAAGTATGACTTCAGTGGGTTTAGGCCGGTAATTGGGAAAATCAGTAGCCAGTTGCTTTTAGCCTAATTGTTGTGATAAACTTATTAAATAGGTAAGTATTAACTCTATTTGATAAGTTTTATTTGAATGCACTCTGCGTTAGCGGAGTGCAGCCTAAAGAATGGAACTGAGCGATTTGCACAACTTAAAAGTTAGTTTAATAAAGGGAAATTATACAATTAGTATTGATGTTTCCGAGACAGTTCCAAATATCAAATATGCATAATACGCAAGCAGGGGAACTATTATAATGGCCTTTACAAGTATATGGGGTGTGTTTGGAGCAATGGTTACCGCTGAAATTGTCATTTACAAAAAGTATCCGCGCTCGATGAGGCTTAACTTTTTCGATCACCGAACTTTGTTTTGGTCACCAAATCGTCAATTTTAGTCCGATTTGGCTCATTTTTTGTTGGCATGCTCCAGTTGAGCCATAGTTTGGGATAAAATAAAAAAATCTGGCACTGCGAACCATTTTGGACAAGTTTTTACCGATTTCCAAAAAAGTATCCGCGCTCGATGAGGCTTAACTTTTTCGATCACCGAACTTTGTTTTGGTCACCAAATCGTCAATTTTAGTCCGATTTGGCTCATTTTTTGTGGGCATGCTCCACTTGAGCCATAGTTTGGGATAAAATAAAAAAATCTGGCACCGCGAACCATTTTGGACAAGTTTTTACCGATTTCCAAAAAAGTATCCGCGCTCGATGAGGCTTAACTTTTTCGATCACCGAACTTTGTTTTGGTCACCAAATCGTCAATTTTAGTCCGATTTGGCTCATTTTTTGTGGGCATGCTCCACTTGAGCCATAGTTTGGGATAAAATAAAAAAATCTGGCACTGCGAACCATTTTGGACAAGTTTTTACCGATTTCCAAAAAAGTATCCGCGCTCGATGAGGCTTAACTTTTTCGATCACCGAACTTTGTTTTGGTCACCAAATCGTCAATTTTAGTCCGATTTGGCTCATTTTTTGTGGGCATGCTCCACTTGAGCCATAGTTTGGGATAAAATAAAAAATGAGGCTTAACTTTTTCGATCACCGAACTTTGTTTTGGTCACCAAATCGTCAATTTTAGTCCGATTTGGCTCATTTTTTGTGGGCATGCTCCACTTGAGCCATAGTTTGGGATAAAATAAAAAAATCTGGCACCGCGAACCATTTTGGACAAGTTTTTACCGATTTCCAAAAAAGTATCCGCGCTCGATGAGGCTTAACTTTTTCGATCACCGAACTTTGTTTTGGTCACCAAATCGTCAATTTTAGTCCGATTTGGCTCATTTTTTGTGGGCATGCTCCACTTGAGCCATAGTTTGGGATAAAATAAAAAAATCTGGCACTGCGAACCATTTTGGACAAGTTTTTACCGATTTCCAAAAAAGTATCCGCGCTCGATGAGGCTTAACTTTTTCGATCACCGAACTTTGTTTTGGTCACCAAATCGTCAATTTTAGTCCGATTTGGCTCATTTTTTGTGGGCATGCTCCACTTGAGCCATAGTTTGGGATAAAGTAAAAAAATCTGGCACCGCGAACCATTTTGGACAAGTTTTTACCGATTTCCAAAAAAGTATCCGCGCTCGATGAGGCTTAACTTTTTCGATCACCGAACTTTGTTTTGGTCACCAAATCGTCAATTTTAGTCCGATTTGGCTCATTTTTTGTGGGCATGCTCCACTTGAGCCATAGTTTGGGATAAAATAAAAAAATCTGGCACTGCGAACCATTTTGGACAAGTTTTTACCGATTTCCAAAAAAGTATCCGCGCTCGATGAGGCTTAACTTTTTCGATCACCGAACTTTGTTTTGGTCACCAAATCGTCAATTTTAGTCTGATTTGGCTCATTTTTTGTTGGCATGCTCCACTTGAGCCATAGTTTGGGATAAAATAAAAAAATCTGGCACTGCGAACCATTTTGGACAAGTTTTTACCGATTTCCAAAAAAGTATCCGCGCTCGATGAGGCTTAACTTTTTCGATCACCGAACTTTGTTTTGGTCACCAAATCGTCAATTTTAGTCCGATTTGGCTCATTTTTTGTGGGCATGCTCCACTTGAGCCATAGTTTGGGATAAAATAAAAAAATCTGGCACCGCGAACCATTTTGGACAAGTTTTTACCGATTTCCAAAAAAGTATCCGCGCTCGATGAGGCTTAACTTTTTCGATCACCGAACTTTGTTTTGGTCACCAAATCGTCAATTTTAGTCCGATTTGGCTCATTTTTTGTGGGCATGCTCCACTTGAGCCATAGTTTGGGATAAAATAAAAAAATCTGGCACCGCGAACCATTTTGGACAAGTTTTTACCGATTTCCAAAAAAGTATCCGCGCTCGATGAGGCTTAACTTTTTCGATCACCGAGGCTTTTTGAGGCTCTAAAATGTGTAAATATCGAATAAAAGTATTCTATGAGGTTTGAATACTCAAAAGAAAAAGCCTACAACACCTGGTGTTCCCAAGCGGTCACCCATCCAAGTACTAACCAGGCCCAATGTTGCTTAACTTCGGTGATCGGACGAGAACCGGTGCATTCAACATGGTATGGTCGTAGGCATTTGCGTAAGCGGGAGCGAATTTATATACAACAGTATTGTATTGTAGTCTCATATTCATATACAGGATCACTTTAACTCGCCGCCTTGCGGTTTGCAAAATAGTCACTTAATACAAGCAATTTTAGCCACGGTTGTGTTATAATTTATGCAATTCGTAGCCATACAGTGTATTATGACAAACGCGCAAACTTTTTGCTTCCAACCATCCACAATACAGTGGAACGGCCGCAAAACAAAGCACAGATGAATTGGGTACGAGGAACCTGTACAACCGGACATTGAACCGGAAGTATGACTTCAGTGGGTTTAGGCCGGTAATTGGGAAAATCAGTAGCCAGTTGCTTTTAGCCTAATTGTTGTGCATGATGATTAAAACGCCATTAATGTCACTTTCGGATCAGTACCTCAAAGTGTGATAGGAAAGCCACAAGCAAGTACTCCACTTTGTGTAGGAACGTCCTTTGGGAGTGAGTCTTTTTTAAAAAGAGATTTTTCACTAAAAGTTGCTTAAGTTTTAAAATCCTGACTTTTCTCTTACCTTTTTCTCTTACCTTTTTGCCCTTAGCCTTCGCTCTTTAAAAGTTCTTTTAAATACACGCCTCATCAGCTCCAGCTTTTTAAGTTGTTTAAGTTAGAGAGCTCCCTTTCAATCGTTTACGAGTTTTTAAGCTGTTTTCCCCAATGGGGGAGAACACTTTCCCTTCAATAATAGCCCCAACCGCGAGCGAAAATCGAAACATGTATTCCACTGCGATCCAAAACGGCCTTTCAAAAGTAACAGCTTCTAATGACTTTCAAATCATGCAAATTATTCCTCCTTTTACTAAATCGATGCTTGCAAACACAGGATCTTTGAACGATGCTTACATTCAGTGTGCTAAATCGATTCTGAAAGAGTTCCCACAAGAAGTACGATCTCAAATAACCATTAGCAGAACATTCGCGCAGATAAGAGAAAAAACGCTGCACACACTGACCGTTACTTCCCCTCCAACTGTTAGAACGCAATATCACTCGATAAGATCGCGAGGCCTCAATTTGCTGGGCAAAACTGTATTTCCAATGGGCAAGCATATCCTCAACAAAGAAAGAAATTTCTACCCCAGAAGATACAACATTAAATTTGTAAATCTTCCTTACGTTTGTTCGGATACCGAAACTCTGAAATTGATCGAACTCCCAGAGGGAATAGAGCACAACCCGACAATCAATCGCATGAAAGTAAATATTGATGGGGACTTTATTTTCGACGGATATGCAACTTTAAGTGTGACTGTCCACAATGCTAACGAAGAGGAAAAGCTTAGAAAATGGTCCTATGAGAGCAAAATTGCCGATTTTAAAGACTGGAATGGCCTAGAAATCAAATTCCATGTTCCCGCGCTGCATAGCTGTAGTTTTTGCGAAGAAAAAAACCGCCAATATATTGGACACCATAAAGACTGGTGCTTTCTATGGCAAAAGGAAATGCATAAAGTTGAAAGGCAAAACCGTCAAAATGTAAGCACAGAACAGAAAAACACCCATCTGAAAACACAAGAAACAAATCCTGACAACGCTCAAGAACAAGAAATGCTCGATCAAGACTCTTTTGGCAATCTAACTATAGACGAAGAAGAAATTCAAGAAACGTTTGTAGAAGAAATTTGTAGCGGATCAACAGAAAGCACTGAAATGTGTACCAAAGCAACAGAAAGCACAAAAACCACAGAACAAATTGAATCTTTGTCTCACCAAATTTCAACTGAAAAACAAAGCAATAGCATTATGAAATCAAACTCTCCAAACAGACTAAATTCATCAAACGTTGAGCCTCTCAAAGGAGTTGTTTTGAAACAATACAGGACAGTCAACAAACAAACTCAAAACCATCAACGAAAGCAACAGAACACTGAAATACCAAACACTGAAATACCGAACACTGAAATACTGAAACACTTTCTGAACACTGAATGGCGTAAAAAGAAAAACGAGTTGAATAACAATAGCAAATGATTGAGCATAAAATTTTCAGCTTGAATTCCTGTGGCATTAAGAGCCCGAAAAAATTCTTCTCAATAATTGAAAAGTGTTACCAACTAGCTCGAGGAACCTTTTTTCCCTATGTGTTCAAGAAACGAAAATTCTCACTCTACCTCGCTCACATGAAGCAATTCTTGAACAATACAAATTGAGCTACCATTTAGTGCCGGCAATAAACTGTAGTGGTGGTTTAATAACAATTTGGAGCGAAGAAATCAATACCAACGAACAAAGATTGCAATCAAGAGATCATTCAGCAATAACGTTTCCAAATTTAAACCTTGTCTTAATCAATACTTATTTAAATCCAAACAATTACGCATCAAAGCTCAAACAATTAAGCTCAAGTCTCACTAAAATTGAACCTGGACGATTCGTAGTTTTAACAGGAGATTTCAATGCATTTAGCCATGATCCAAGAAACACCTCGAATGCTCTGAGAAGTGAAGATGACAGAATCAAGCGATTCGCTAAACTAAAGCCGGTCATCGAGAAAGCGCTCCTTCTTGATATAGCAGTCGAACTAGACGTCCACGACTTCACACATTATGATAAGAGAACATCATCTTTCTCGCGCATAGATTACTTTTTTACTAATGATCTCAATTACAGTATCATGAAAATACATAGAAATAACCTCTCAGATCACATGCTTTTGGAGCTAAGCAACAAAGTTGAAGAAAAAGAACGTGGTCAGAGCTTTTGGAAAATGAATGACACTGTTTTAGTAGAAAATAAAAACTATATCAGAGAAGAACTGAAACAATTTGGTAATCTTTGTCCGATTGAGGACACATATGAAGAGTTGATGTGCCATATACGAGATGTGTGCCAAGCTTTAGCGATAAACAAATCTCGAGTGATAAGCTCAAAGATGAAAGGCAGCTTACGTGAAGAACAGGAACTAAGAGAAAAAATTCAGCAAGGTAAATCAGACCAAACCATTTTGAATCGATACAATGCAACACTATCGCAAATCAACGAGCACGAGAACAACAAACAACGACTGAGCTTTAAACACTTTAAAAAATTGATGCAATCCTGTGAAATTGGTAATGCCAGAGATCTCAAATCATGGTCGAGAACTAAAAATAACACAAATAGTATTACATCATTGAAAGTTGGTGACAGTGTAACAAGTAATCAAGAAGAGATCATTAAAATATTTGAAAATCATTTCTCAAAACTGTATAAAAGTAAAAAGAAATCGTCCTTTGAAAGCTTGCTTGATCAACTGCAGGTGCAAGAAACTGATATGACAACAGAAAACAAAATCACCTTAGACGAAGTGAAGAAAGCAATCGACAAACTAAACGCAGATAGTTCACCAGGATCGGACGGTATTACTTCGAACTTTTATAAAGTATTTAAACGAGAAATGGCTCCCATATTGAAAAAAGTTTTCAACAATGTAGTGAACACCAATAGACTTCCAGACAACCAACAAATTGCAATATTGAAACTCCTTCCAAAAACCGAAAACCCCAAAACAGTAGACGAGTTCAGACCCATAAGCCTGCTGAACACTGACTCAAAAATTCTGTCGCATATTTTAGCTAACAGGCTAATCAAAAACCTCGAAGACGTAATTGGACAACATCAACATGCCTACCTACACAAACGACAAATTAATATCGCACTGATTAAGGTACGCAAAGCTCACAAACAATTGAATAACAGTAAATGTATCGTAAATCTAGACTTCTCGAAAGCTTTTGACAAAGTAGATAGGGATTATATATTCGCTCTTCTCGATAGAATTGGTGTAGATAATTTTACGAAATCTGCAATAAAAGCAATATATAAGCAAACCAAAGCAATTATTGAAATCAATGGCTACCTCTCCCAGACAATTGTTCTCGAACGTGGAGTAAGACAAGGTTGTCCTCTATCAGCTATGCTTTTTATTCTTGCTATTGAGCCGTTACTTTGTTCTGTTGACAACTCAACTCACATCAAAGGTTTCGTAAACGCAAAAACTGTTGCTTATGCTGATGACATTACATGTCTAGTTCATAAATCATCGATTGAAGCGCTCTTTGATACTGTAAAAGAATTTTGTGATCAAACTCAGCTAGAAATTAATGTGAAAAAGAGCGAAATCCTATCTACTACCAACATTCCCTTTTATAAAACTGTGCAATCAACAAAAATCCTTGGTATAGTTTTCCACGCTGACAAATCTCAACCGAATCTTCTTGGTCTCCTGAAAACACAAATAGCCATCTACAGTCGTGTTATTTCACGAGCGAAAACGCTGAAAGCCAAGAAAAATATTATTGAAACATTCATTCTTCCAAAATTCCTTTACTATGCTCGACACACAGACACGACCATGAAAAGCTTGGGAATAATGCAAAACCTCGTTAACAACCTTTTGAAAGCTGGTCAGAAAATGGAAATTAGAAGCGAAGTCCTATACCAGTCATCAGCTAGAGGCGGGATCTCCCTTCCACACATTATCTCAAAAATTGTTTCTGCAAAACTTTTTGACGAATTAAATTCATCGGACGAGAACTCGATCACCTTTTCGAAAGAAATATCCATTTTAATAACCTCTTTAAAGCTCAAAGTTGTCCAGAACGAGAATGTTTTACTTCTAATCAAAAACAACAGAGAATCCTCGCTCAGGTTGCATAATCACATGAAAACAAAAGAAATCTACTGGTACATAATCAATGAAATTTTCCCCTTCAGTTTTATTGAAAATCGTTTACGCAAAGCTGTCATTAAATACCATTGTTCAACGGAAGAATTAACCCGCTTTTGTGCAGATATTTGGAAAGTAAACAAGCTCCTACCTCAACAGCAAAATTTGTTGTATCGACTAGCATTCAACTGTCTCGTTGACAAACAAGTCAGATGGCTGAAAAATTTCTCTGACTCGCCACTTTGCAGTTTCTGTGAAAACAAATTCGAAACATCTGAACACTTAGTTTTTGAATGCGACAAATTAACTGCAGCAAGAAATATATTACAATTGACGAACTGGCGTCAGATATTTGTCCATATGAGAGTCGAAAATCTACGATTTACTGCAAGTGTTTTAAACGGATCATGGCAAGAAACTCCCGAGCAAACTAAAAACTATTTAAACTTTTTACTCAATCTCTAATGTTGTCTCTTTCAAGCGACTTGCAATTCTCTTATTAGCATTTGTAAATACCTACTTCGGAAGGTTTTAATTAATGGCCTAATTGCTGTGTAAAGCCTAATTGTTGTGTCTTAGCCTATCTTTGTAACTATTTGTAAAGCTTCAACGATGAAACCTAGTGAATTTCCTTTTAACTTCTTTGTAAATACCAAATGTAAATTTTCGTCAATACTTACCTTCTTTGTAACTTTGTAATAACCAACTGTAAAAATAGCATCTGAATTTATTATTTAAAAGCCTAATTGTTGTGATAAACTTATTAAATAGGTAAGTATTAACTCTATTTGATCAGTTTTATTTGAATGCACTCTGCGTTAGCGGAGTGCAGCCTAAAGAATGGAACTGAGCGATTTGCACTAACTTAAAAGTTAGTTTAATAAAGGGAAATTATACAATTAGTATTGATGTTTCCGAGACAGTTCCAAATATCAAATATGCATAATACGCAAGCAGGGGAACTATTATAATGGCCTTTACAAGTATATGGGGTGTGTTTGGAGCAACGGTTACCGCTGAAATTGTCATTTACAAAAAGTATCCGCGCTCGATGAGGCTTAACTTTTTCGATCACCGAACTTTGTTTTGGTCACCAAATCGTCAATTTTAGTCCGATTTGGCTCATTTTTTGTTGGCATGCTCCAGTTGAGCCATAGTTTGGGATAAAATAAAAAAATCTGGCACTGCGAACCATTTTGGACAAGTTTTTACCGATTTCCAAAAAAGTATCCGCGCTCGATGAGGCTTAACTTTTTCGATCACCGAACTTTGTTTTGGTCACCAAATCGTCAATTTTAGTCCGATTTGGCTCATTTTTTGTGGGCATGCTCCACTTGAGCCATAGTTTGGGATAAAATAAAAAAATCTGGCACCGCGAACCATTTTGGACAAGTTTTTACCGATTTCCAAAAAAGTATCCGCCCTCGATGAGGCTTAACTTTTTCGATCACCGAACTTTGTTTTGGTCACCAAATCGTCAATTTTAGTCCGATTTGGCTCATTTTTTGTGGGCATGCTCCACTTGAGCCATAGTTTGGGATAAAATAAAAAAATCTGGCACTGCGAACCATTTTGGACAAGTTTTTACCGATTTCCAAAAAAGTATCCGCGCTCGATGAGGCTTAACTTTTTCGATCACCGAACTTTGTTTTGGTCACCAAATCGTCAATTTTAGTCCGATTTGGCTCATTTTTTGTGGGCATGCTCCACTTGAGCCATAGTTTGGGATAAAATAAAAAAATCTGGCACCGCGAACCATTTTGGACAAGTTTTTACCGATTTCCAAAAAAGTATCCGCGCTCGATGAGGCTTAACTTTTTCGATCACCGAACTTTGTTTTGGTCACCAAATCGTCAATTTTAGTCCGATTTGGCTCATTTTTTGTGGGCATGCTCCACTTGAGCCATAGTTTGGGATAAAATAAAAAAATCTGGCACCGCGAACCATTTTGGACAAGTTTTTACCGATTTCCAAAAAAGTATCCGCGCTCGATGAGGCTTAACTTTTTCGATCACCGAACTTTGTTTTGGTCACCAAATCGTCAATTTTAGTCTGATTTGGCTCATTTTTTGTTGGCATGCTCCACTTGAGCCATAGTTTGGGATAAAATAAAAAAATCTGGCACTGCGAACCATTTTGGACAAGTTTTTACCGATTTCCAAAAAAGTATCCGCGCTCGATGAGGCTTAACTTTTTCGATCACCGAACTTTGTTTTGGTCACCAAATCGTCAATTTTAGTCCGATTTGGCTCATTTTTTGTGGGCATGCTCCACTTGAGCCATCGTTTGGGATAAAATAAAAAAATCTGGCACCGCGAACCATTTTGGACAAGTTTTTACCGATTTCCAAAAAAGTATCCGCGCTCGATGAGGCTTAACTTTTTCGATCACCGAACTTTGTTTTGGTCACCAAATCGTCAATTTTAGTCCGATTTGGCTCATTTTTTGTGGGCATGCTCCACTTGAGCCATAGTTTGGGATAAAATAAAAAAATCTGGCACCGCGAACCATTTTGGACAAGTTTTTACCGATTTCCAAAAAAGTATCCGCGCTCGATGAGGCTTAACTTTTTCGATCACCGAACTTTGTTTTGGTCACCAAATCGTCAATTTTAGTCCGATTTGGCTCATTTTTTGTGGGCATGCTCCACTTGAGCCATAGTTTGGGATAAAATAAAAAAATTTGGCACCGCGAACCATTTTGGACAAGTTTTTACCGATTTCCAAAAAAGTATCCTCGCTCGATGAGGCTTAACTTTTTCGATCACCGAACTTTGTTTTGGTCACCAAATCGTCAATTTTAGTCCGATTTGGCTCATTTTTTGTTGGCATGCTCCACTTGAGCCATAGTTTGGGATAAAATAAAAAAATCTGGCACCGCGAACCATTTTGGACAAGTTTTTACCGATTTCCAAAAAAGTATCCGCGCTCGATGAGGCTTAACTTTTTCGATCACCGAACTTTGTTTTGGTCACCAAATCGTCAATTTTAGTCCGATTTGGCTCATTTTTTGTGGGCATGCTCCACTTGAGCCATCGTTTGGGATAAAATAAAAAAATCTGGCACCGCGAACCATTTTGGACAAGTTTTTACCGATTTCCAAAAAAGTATCCGCGCTCGATGAGGCTTAACTTTTTCGATCACCGAACTTTGTTTTGGTCACCAAATCGTCAATTTTAGTCCGATTTGGCTCATTTTTTGTGGGCATGCTCCACTTGAGCCATAGTTTGGGATAAAATAAAAAAATCTGGCACCGCGAACCATTTTGGACAAGTTTTTACCGATTTCCAAAAAAGTATCCGCGCTCGATGAGGCTTAACTTTTTCGATCACCGAACTTTGTTTTGGTCACCAAATCGTCAATTTTAGTCCGATTTGGCTCATTTTTTGTGGGCATGCTCCACTTGAGCCATAGTTTGGGATAAAATAAAAAAATTTGGCACCGCGAACCATTTTGGACAAGTTTTTACCGATTTCCAAAAAAGTATCCTCGCTCGATGAGGCTTAACTTTTTCGATCACCGAACTTTGTTTTGGTCACCAAATCGTCAATTTTAGTCCGATTTGGCTCATTTTTTGTTGGCATGCTCCACTTGAGCCATAGTTTGGGATAAAATAAAAAAATCTGGCACCGCGAACCATTTTGGACCAGTTTTTACCGATTTCCAAAAAAGTATCCGCGCTCGATGAGGCTTAACTTTTTCGATCACCGAACTTTGTTTTGGTCACCAAATCGTCAATTTTAGTCCGATTTGGCTCATTTTTTGTGGGCATGCTCCACTTGAGCCATAGTTTGGGATAAAATAAAAAAATCTGGCACTGCGAACCATTTTGGACAAGTTTTTACCGATTTCCAAAAAAGTATCCGCGCTCGATGAGGCTTAACTTTTTCGATCACCGAACTTTGTTTTGGTCACCAAATCGTCAATTTTAGTCCGATTTGGCTCATTTTTTGTGGGCATGCTCCACTTGAGCCATAGTTTGGGATAAAATAAAAAAATCTGGCACCGCGAACCATTTTGGACAAGTTTTTACCGATTTCCAAAAAAGTATCCGCGCTCGATGAGGCTTAACTTTTTCGATCACCGAACTTTGTTTTGGTCACCAAATCGTCAATTTTAGTCCGATTTGGCTCATTTTTTGTGGGCATGCTCCACTTGAGCCATAGTTTGGTATAAAATAAAAAAATCTGGCACCGCGAACCATTTTGGACAAGTTTTTACCGATTTCCAAAAAAGTATCCGCGCTCGATGAGGCTTAACTTTTTCGATCACCGAACTTTGTTTTGGTCACCAAATCGTCAATTTTAGTCTGATTTGGCTCATTTTTTGTTGGCATGCTCCACTTGAGCCATAGTTTGGGATAAAATAAAAAAATCTGGCACTGCGAACCATTTTGGACAAGTTTTTACCGATTTCCAAAAAAGTATCCGCGCTCGATGAGGCTTAACTTTTTCGATCACCGAACTTTGTTTTGGTCACCAAATCGTCAATTTTAGTCCGATTTGGCTCATTTTTTGTGGGCATGCTCCACTTGAGCCATAGTTTGGGATAAAATAAAAAAATCTGGCACCGCGAACCATTTTGGACAAGTTTTTACCGATTTCCAAAAAAGTATCCGCGCTCGATGAGGCTTAACTTTTTCGATCACCGAACTTTGTTTTGGTCACCAAATCGTCAATTTTAGTCCGATTTGGCTCATTTTTTGTGGGCATGCTCCACTTGAGCCATAGTTTGGGATAAAAGAAAAAAATCAGGCACCGCGAACCATTTTGGACAAGTTTTTACCGATTTCCAAAAAAAGTATCCGCGCTCGATGAGGCTTAACTTTTTCGATCACCGAACTTTGTTTTGGTCACCAAATCGTCAATTTTAGTCCGATTTGGCTCATTTTTTGTGGGCATGCTCCACTTGAGCCATAGTTTGGGATAAAATAAAAAAATCTGGCACCGCGAACCATTTTGGACAAGTTTTTACCGATTTCCAAAAAAGTATCCTCGCTCGATGAGGCTTAACTTTTTCGATCACCGAACTTTGTTTTGGTCACCAAATCGTCAATTTTAGTCCGATTTGGCTCATTTTTTGTTGGCATGCTCCACTTGAGCCATAGTTTGGGATAAAACAAAAAAATCTGGCACCGCGAACCATTTTGGACAAGTTTTTACCGATTTCCAAAAAAGTATCCGCGCTCGATGAGGCTTAACTTTTTCGATCACCGAACTTTGTTTTGGTCACCAAATCGTCAATTTTAGTCCGATTTGGCTCATTTTTTGTGGGCATGCTCCACTTGAGCCATAGTTTGGGATAAAATAAAAAAATCTGGCACCGCGAACCATTTTGGACAAGTTTTTACCGATTTCCAAAAAAGTATCCGCGCTCGATGAGGCTTAACTTTTTCGATCACCGAATTTGTTTTGGTCACCAAATCGTCAATTTTAGTCCGATTTGGCTCATTTTTTGTGGGCATGCTCCACTTGAGCCATAGTTTGGGATAAAATAAAAAAATCTGGCACTGCGAACCATTTTGGACAAGTTTTCACCGATTTCCAAAAAAGTATCCGCGCTCGATGAGGCTTAACTTTTTCGATCACCGAACTTTGTTTTGGTCACCAAATCGTCAATTTTAGTCCGATTTGGCTCATTTTTTGTGGGCATGCTCCACTTGAGCCATAGTTTGGGATAAAATAAAAAAATCTGGCACCGCGAACCATTTTGGACAAGTTTTTACCGATTTCCAAAAAAGTATCCGCGCTCGATGAGGCTTAACTTTTTCGATCACCGAACTTTGTTTTGGTCACCAAATCGTCAATTTTAGTCCGATTTGGCTCATTTTTTGTTGGCATGCTCCACTTGAGCCATAATTTGGGATAAAAAAAAAATCTGGCACCGCGAACCATTTTGGACAAGTTTTTACCGATTTCCAAAAAAGTATCCGCGCTCGATGAGGCTTAACTTTTTCGATCACCGAACTTTGTTTTGGTCACCAAATCGTCAATTTTAGTCCGATTTGGCTCATTTTTTGTGGGCATGCTCCACTTGAGCCATAGTTTGGGATAAAATAAAAAAATCTGGCACCGCGAACCATTTTGGACAAGTTTTTACCGATTTCCAAAAAAGTATCCGCGCTCGATGAGGCTTAACTTTTTCGATCACCGAACTTTGTTTTGGTCACCAAATCGTCAATTTTAGTCCGATTTGGCTCATTTTTTGTGGGCATGCTCCACTTGAGCCATAGTTTGGGATAAAATAAAAAAAATCTGGCACCGCGAACCATTTTGGACAAGTTTTTACCGATTTCCAAAAAAGTATCCGCGCTCGATGAGGCTTAACTTTTTCGATCACCGAACTTTGTTTTGGTCACCAAATCGTCAATTTTAGTCCAATTTGGCTCATTTTTCGTGGGCATGCTCCACTTGAGCCATAGTTTGGGATAAAATAAAAAAATCTGGCACCGCGAACCATTTTGGACAAGTTTTTACCGATTTCCAAAAAAAGTATCCGCGCTCGATGAGGCTTAACTTTTTCGATCACCGAACTTTGTTTTGGTCACCAAATCGTCAATTTTAGTCCGATTTGGCTCATTTTTTGTTGGCATGCTCCACTTGAGCCATAGTTTGGGATAAAATAAAAAAATCTGGCACCGCGAACCATTTTGGACAAGTTTTTACCGATTTCCAAAAAAGTATCCGCGCTCGATGAGGCTTAACTTTTTCGATCACCGAACTTTGTTTTGGTCACCAAATCGTCAATTTTAGTCCGATTTGGCTCATTTTTTGTGGGCATGCTCCACTTGAGCCATAGTTTGGGATAAAATAAAAAAATCTGGCACCGCGAACCATTTTGGACAAGTTTTTACCGATTTCCAAAAAAGTATCCGCGCTCGATGAGGCTTAACTTTTTCGATCACCGAACTTTGTTTTGGTCACCAAATCGTCAATTTTAGTCCGATTTGGCTCATTTTTTGTGGGCATGCTCCACTTGAGCCATAGTTTGGGATAAAATAAAAAAATCTGGCACCGCGAACCATTTTGGACAAGTTTTTACCGATTTCCAAAAAAGTATCCGCGCTCGATGAGGCTTAACTTTTTCGATCACCGAACTTTGTTTTGGTCACCAAATCGTCAATTTTAGTCCGATTTGGCTCATTTTTTGTGGGCATGCTCCACTTGAGCCATAGTTTGGGATAAAATAAAAAAATCTGGCACCGCGAACCATTTTGGACAAGTTTTTACCGATTTCCAAAAAAGTATCCGCGCTCGATGAGGCTTAACTTTTTCGATCACCGAACTTTGTTTTGGTCACCAAATCGTCAATTTTAGTCCGATTTGGCTCATTTTTTGTGGGCATGCTCCACTTGAGCCATAGTTTGGGATAAAATAAAAAAATCTGGCACCGCGAACCATTTTGGACAAGTTTTTATCGATTTCCAAAAAAGTATCCGCGCTCGATGAGGCTTAACTTTTTCGATCACCGAACTTTGTTTTGGTCACCAAATCGTCAATTTTAGTCCGATTTGGCTCATTTTTTGTGGGCATGCTCCACTTGAGCCATAGTTTGGGATAAAATAAAAAAATCTGGCACCGCGAACCATTTTGGACAAGTTTTTACCGATTTCCAAAAAAGTATCCGCGCTCAATGAGGCTTAACTTTTTCGATCACCGAACTTTGTTTTGGTCACCAAATCGTCAATTTTAGTCCGATTTGGCTCATTTTTTGTTGGCATGCTCCACTTGAGCCATAGTTTGGGATAAAATAAAAAAATCTGGCACTGCGAACCATTTTGGTCAAGTTTTTACCGATTTCCAAAAAAGTATCCGCGCTCGATGAGGCTTAACTTTTTCGATCACCGAACTTTGTTTTGGTCACCAAATCGTCAATTTTAGTCCGATTTGGCTCATTTTTTGTGGGCATGCTCCACTTGAGCCATAGTTTGGGATAAAATAAAAAAATCTGGCACCGCGAACCATTTTGGACAAGTTTTTACCGATTTCCAAAAAAAGTATCCGCGCTCGATGAGGCTTAACTTTTTCGATCACCGAACTTTGTTTTGGTCACCAAATCGTCAATTTTAGTCCGATTTGGCTCATTTTTTGTGGGCATGCTCCACTTGAGCCATAGTTTGGGATAAAATAAAAAAATCTGGCACCGCGAACCATTTTGGACAAGTTTTTACCGATTTCCAAAAAAGTATCCTCGCTCGATGAGGCTTAACTTTTTCGATCACCGAACTTTGTTTTGGTCACCAAATCGTCAATTTTAGTCCGATTTGGCTCATTTTTTGTTGGCATGCTTCACTTGAGCCATAGTTTGGGATAAAATAAAAAAATCTGGCACCGCGAACCATTTTGGACAAGTTTTTACCGATTTCCAAAAAAGTATCCGCGCTCGATGAGGCTTAACTTTTTCGATCACCGAACTTTGTTTTGGTCACCAAATCGTCAATTTTAGTCCGATTTGGCTCATTTTTGTGGGCATGCTCCACTTGAGCCATAGTTTGGGATAAAATAAAAAAATCTGGCACCGCGAACCATTTTGGACAAGTTTTTACCGATTTCCAAAAAAGTATCTGCGCTCGATGAGGCTTAACTTTTTCGATCACCGAACTTTGTTTTGGTCACCAAATCGTCAATTTTAGTCCGATTTGGCTCATTTTTTGTTGGCATGCTCCACTTGAGCCATAGTTTGGGATAAAATAAAAAAATCTGGCACTGCGAACCATTTTGGACAAGTTTTTACCGATTTCCAAAAAAGTATCCGCGCTCGATGAGGCTTAACTTTTTCGATCACCGAACTTTGTTTTGGTCACCAAATCGTCAATTTTAGTCCGATTTGGCTCATTTTTTGTGGGCATGCTCCACTTGAGCCATAGTTTGGGATAAAATAAAAAAATCTGGCACCGCGAACCATTTTGGACGAGTTTTTACCGATTTCCAAAAAAAGTATCCGCGCTCGATGAGGCTTAACTTTTTCGATCACCGAACTTTGTTTTGGTCACCAAATCGTCAATTTTAGTCCGATTTGGCTCATTTTTTGTGGGCATGCTCCACTTGAGCCATAGTTTGGGAGAAAATAAAAAAATCTGGCACCGCGAACCATTTTGGACAAGTTTTTACCGATTTCCAAAAAAGTATCCGCGCTCGATGAGGCTTAACTTTTTCGATCACCGAACTTTGTTTTGGTCACCAAATCGTCAATTTTAGTCCGATTTGGCTCATTTTTTGTGGGCATGCTCCACTTGAGCCATAGTTTGGAAGAAAATAAAAAAATTTGGCACCGCGAACCATTTTGGACAAGTTTTTACCGATTTCCAAAAAAGTATCCGCGCTCGATGAGGCTTAACTTTTTCGATCACCGAACTTTGTTTTGGTCACCAAATCGTCAATTTTAGTCCGATTTGGCTCATTTTTTGTGGGCATGCTCCACTTGAGCCATAGTTTGGGATAAAATAAAAAAATCTGGCACCGCGAACCATTTTGGACAAGTTTTTACCGATTTCCAAAAAAGTATCCGCGCTCGATGAGGCTTAACTTTTTCGATCACCGAAATTTGTTTTGGTCACCAAATCGTCAATTTTAGTCCGATTTGGCTCATTTTTTGTGGGCATGCTCCACTTGAGCCATAGTTTGGGAGAAAATAAAAAAATTTGGCACCGCGAACCATTTTGGACAAGTTTTTACCGATTTCCAAAAAAGTATCCGCGCTCGATGAGGCTTAACTTTTTCGATCACCGAACTTTGTTTTGGTCACCAAATCGTCAATTTTAGTCCGATTTGGCTCATTTTTTGTGGGCATGCTCCACTTGAGCCATAGTTTGGGATAAAATAAAAAAATCTGGCACCGCGAACCATTTTGGACAAGTTTTTACCGATTTCCAAAAAAGTATCCGCGCTCGATGAGGCTTAACTTTTTCGATCACCGAAATTTGTTTTGGTCACCAAATCGTCAATTTTAGTCCGATTTGGCTCATTTTTTGTGGGCATGCTCCACTTGAGCCATAGTTTGAGATAAAATAAAAAAATCTGGCACCGCGAACCATTTTGGACAAGTTTTTACCGATTTCCAAAAAAGTATCTGCGCTCGATGAGGCTTAACTTTTTCGATCACCGAACTTTGTTTTGGTCACCAAATCGTCAATTTTAGTCCGATTTGGCTCATTTTTTGTTGGCATGCTCCACTTGAGCCATAGTTTGGGATAAAATAAAAAAATCTGGCACTGCGAACCATTTTGGACAAGTTCTTACCGATTTCCAAAAAAGTATCCGCGCTCGATGAGGCTTAACTTTTTCGATCACCGAACTTTGTTTTGGTCACCAAATCGTCAATTTTAGTCCGATTTGGCTCATTTTTTGTGGGCATGCTCCACTTGAGCCATAGTTTGGGATAAAATAAAAAAAATCTGGCACCGCGAACCATTTTGGACAAGTTTTTACCGATTTCCAAAAAAAGTATCCGCGCTCGATGAGGCTTAACTTTTTCGATCACCGAACTTTGTTTTGGTCACCAAATCGTCAATTTTAGTCCGATTTGGCTCATTTTTTGTGGGCATGCTCCACTTGAGCCATAGTTTGGGATAAAATAAAAAAATCTGGCACCCCGAACCATTTTGGACAAGTTTTTACCGATTTCCAAAAAAGTATCCTCGCTCGATGAGGCTTAACTTTTTCGATCACCGAACTTTGTTTTGGTCACCAAATCGTCAATTTTAGTCCGATTTGGCTCATTTTTTGTTGGCATGCTTCACTTGAGCCATAGTTTGGGATAAAATAAAAAAATCTGGCACCGCGAACCAATTTGGACAAGTTTTTACCGATTTCCAAAAAAGTATCCGCGCTCGATGAGGCTTAACTTTTTCGATCACCGAACTTTGTTTTGGTCACCAAATCGTCAATTTTAGTCCGATTTGGCTCATTTTTTGTGGGCATGCTCCACTTGAGCCATAGTTTGGGATAAAATTAAAAAATCTGGCACCGCGAACCATTTTGGACAAGTTTTTACCGATTTCCAA